>NC_089816.1:30238591-30847341 GCF_029633855.1 Hoplias malabaricus
ATTATCGAACACATTTTGGATTGAGAAAATCAGAGGTTGCGAGCCTCCCATTCAAAATCAGTCCAAGCTCACAAATACTCTTTTGAATGAATGGGCAACAGTTCCCACAGACACACAAATCCATATCAGTTCCTTTGAAATTTACAATTGTATGAACACATACGTGTTCCTACAGTTTATTGGTGTCCAATACTTTTGTCCATATAATGTATTTGTTGCTAAAATCCTTTTTTGAATTGGGTCTGTATTTATCAATAGGATTTGATGCTCATACGATTAGAAAAAGTAAATAATTGTTATAAAGCAATTACATGGAAGTTAATTTTCAGGTATAATTCATGACTGTGACAGGCCTAGTCATTTGAAAAAAAAATGTAAGTGGGGTTGGAGGAGTTAACACCAAAAAAAAAAACAAAAGAAAACACATGACAACATCATGGTTTTCCTTTTTTTTGTGTGTGTTTTTTTGTTTGACCAGATCTACTATCTGAACTTCACGGACATAGCCAGCTACGAGGTGCTGGTTGACCATTCACCCTTCCTGCGTTGCACGTGCAGCATCGAGACCGGTCAGCGCAAGTTCAACACATGTTACACAGCTGGCGTAAGCGTGCTCCACGCCCACCAGCGCATTTCCATACGCATAGTCTATGAAGACTCGCTAATCAGCATGACTGACCACGCCACATTCCTGGGCAGTGTCAGACTGGGAGATGCACCTTCTACCGGTCTTTCATAAACAAACAGAACATTCTTTCCCCCTACATATACTCACCACTCAATATGCGTTCACACAGATTTGCACTACAAATCATCTTAGGCCTATACCTAGTAATACTACTTCTAATAATGTTCACAAAATAACAGCTAAATTTATGGAAATCATTCATTTCAATGATGTACATAAAATTATTTTCCTAATGTATATATGTACATAAAATAGAAAAAACTTTTTCTGTAAATTGATTCAGGTACAATAAATACTCTAATTTGTAATCTATTTTGCTGTAATCTGTTTTCTGTGGACTTCAGAGTTTTCATATTCTAATATGGAAATACATCAACAATGTGTCAAACAAAGTTCTTTGGCTCTGTGGAAGTTTCAAAGAACCAGACAAAGCAGACCAAACTTGGCTGAGCTACTTACAGGCATTTGCTGTTAAGAGGCCATGAAATGAAACATGGCTCTGGCGCCTGAGTTTTTCTTTCTTTCCCCATCTTCTCACGCTCTCATATTCACATTTTTATTTTGAATGCTAAATTGCTTGAATTTATGGCTAGTGACTGACACAAACACTAACAAGCTCAAACAAATCCTGTATGATTAAACAAACCTTTGGCTGCTCCATATATCTGACCACTGTTATACAACTTGACTGGTTTATTGTATAAATGAACATTATTTGATGGAGAGGGTTGTAAACTTCCAGTGGTATCCTAGGACATGGTTAAAAACGTTGCTCCACCAACACAAGCAAATAATAATAAAAAAAGAGTTGTAATTTCTTCTTCTTTTTAACAAGTTCCTCATTTGCAGTCTATTTTTAAGGTTTCCTGTGAGAGTAACTTCTTCACTCCACCCTTCTAGATATTTGAGCCCTCATTGTTCACTAACTGTAGTGAGTATGTTCAGCAAAAAGCAGTTTGCTGGCTACTTGTTCATTTGTGCTGTCATAATATGCATAAGTTTTTGGATATTCCAAGAAGTGAGTTTCTTGAGAAGTAAACTGAGGATTATAAAAAAGGATCTGCTGTTCCAGTTAGTCCAGCTGCAGTCGTCAAACACCCTCAAAGATGACATATTGATGCCTGACACATGGGAGGTACGTCAGGTCATTTCTTAGTTTGACTTATTGTGGTTTTGTTTGAATCTCCCAAATTGCATTGGAATTCCATGTTTAGATGTCATACACTTTCTATCATTCTGTTTACTTGATATGCTGAAAACAACCTGATCCGTGGTTACTCACTGAGGTCTTCCAGCGAATCAAACGGGAGCTGGCTGGCTGCACACGTAAGTACCAACACCGCAGCCATATGTTTGCAGTTTGTCTGCTTGTAACTTATGGCTATTTTCACATGGTATACAGTTACGCAGATCATGTACAGGGCAACATTTGTCATCCATTAGAATAACCTCTCATAGCAGCATATTCCTCACAGCCCAGCGCTCGTTCTTGCAGCTTTCAGCGAAAGGTGATGAGAAGCCACAGTTAAGAGGTGAGACTCAGATTCTTGCTTATTTTAGAAATAGTCAATGACATCACCCACACTCTTCAATTTAAAGCTTCCAAAATGGTCTTTAAATTATTCTTTACAGTGTTTAGAAAAATACCTGTTTTAGAAACTTCTAAGGTGTATCTTTATAGAGCTTGGCAAGTATATAATCAAGCTTTCTTTTATTATATTTAACTTTTTTAAATAAAGGAAATGTAACCATCATTCCTTGGATTATAACTGCACAGCAAGGAGCAGCTCTAACTACACTGGACAACAAAATTATAGTACAAGAAGACAGCTCCTTCATGCTGTTTGGTCAGGTACTGTATGAAACAACGGCTATAACATAATACACAGTTTGTGCTGTCTGTAGCCCATATCACTGTGCATTTTACCCTCTCCTTATTACCATGTAGGTGTACTTTGTACTTCTACAATTACCGCCAACAGATAACCCTTTGTTCTGCATACTTTGCCCACTTTCAATGTTCTTCTATGGTCATGAACAGTTAACCCACAGAGCAGTTGTTATTTGATCGGTGGATAATTCTCAGCGCTGCAGTGAAAAATGATGTGATGTGGGATGTCAGTGTGTGTTATAATGGTACATATGGATGGGACACAGCACACATCATCACATCATTTTCGCTACAACAGTGTGTGTTGTGATGGTACATGAGGATGGGACACAAGAGTCCACTTAAAATTGGCTGTATATGGTACGCTTATGTCAATGGTCCACCTTGTATATGTTAAATCCTCTCTCTGGGCCTGATGCCTTCCAGCTTGGTAGTGGTTCCTCTCAGTCTGCTGCAGATGAAGAATTTTTCCAGTTGGTAAATTTGTGTCTGTACCATCTATGCTACTCTAGGTGCCCTGTTAGGGCGACAACATGGTGTTTGGCATCTTTACGGTGGTTTAGAGACTCACTGGTTCTTGACAGAGGCACCTTCTCTGGGTGTGGTGTGTTTTGAGGAAAGTGGTGACGATAAATGGTGTGCAGTCTCTGAGGGTAGTGTGATCAACCAATCATGACCGAAACAAGTACACAAACTTCCCCAAACTACTGGTGGTATTTCTGGCCTTGAAACACTTTGACGTCTTTCGTGGCCACCCTGTGCTTGTCTGTACAGACAAAACAACTATACAAACGGCCAAAGACAAATGTGCTGCCCCAAATTGCACAGGATTGCATGCAAACAAGTTCTTTGGAGCAGCCTGCTTTTCAGCATGCTTTGCACAACTTAATGCCACATGACATAAACTTTGGAACAGATCTCCAGTCCTAGTACAGAGAGCTGAGAATCCACCCACAGTTGGACAGTCAGATTTGGGAGAGCCTTGGTAAATTTGCTGTATATTTCTTTGCCTCCCACGAATGCAAACAATTTCCGGTTTTCCATTTGAATGCCGTTTTTCTCACTCAGATTGACTACTCTGGCCATTGTAAGAGAAAACTTGCCATATCTCCTAATAAGTATACCACACTGGCCAGGGTGGCTGGCAGAAGTATTTCATCTTCTACTAAAGAGACATATTGTCGCCACCCCCCCCCCACCCCCTCAAGGGGTCAAGTCCATGAGAGGCTGAATTTGAGCTGGCTTGCAATTGAAAGCTGTCATGACCATTTGACAATTCAAATGGAGTTTGGAGGGCCAGGGCCTCATCCAAACACACTGTCACAGCATGTGTTGAAGTGGTATACGTCCTGTTCTCACTCTCAGATACGCTGTGCTGTTTACAAAGCCTACTAAATAGAGACAGAGCCTTTTCCACCATCAAAGTGGAAAAAAGTGGTATACTTGGCTGCAATTTAGACATGTCACTTGGTCTTTGACATGGGTCAGTATAATACATGCTTAATCTGTGAATCCTGCTTATATGCAGTTTGTGTGCAACTCAAGGGCTACATTGCTTCCTAACCCTGCATTTGTGCCTAATTTCAGTGATGCATCCTATTTCACAACTGGCTTGGAGCTATCAGCCTTCCACTCTCTCCATTCTCATCAGATGAAGAACATACATTTCCACACATTGTGTCCATATTTTTTGTCCTTATGTCAAATACACAAAAAGCTTTAGGAAAACCAATTAGCTCTTTGTCTCGTGGGCTACCCATGATTGAGGGTCTCCCGTTTCATCTTAGTGGTTATGCCACTGGAAAGTTAATGCCATCACTTTGACTTTGGGTGTATTACGTTTCACCACTTTGGCCTACAACTTAGCCCTACCCCTCCATTTTGCCTAGGGGTAGGAGTGTTGTTGCATTCGAATGATGTCAAAAACTGGGAAATACCAATATCCCTACTTGTAAATTGCATTCATACAGTGGAAAAAGTTATATTTATCACTGGTAAACTCAGGATTCTAGATGATACAAATTTACGAGACGTGATGTATATAACGATCTTGCATTAGAATTGTGTGTTTTCTATAGATAAAGGTCAAATATTATGATCAGATGCGTTATTACTCAAAAAGCGTTTAGTTGTTATTTAATGATAAATCATCTTTTGGGGACACGTTGTGAACAGTGGGTGGATTTTCAGCCAAGCACTCGAACAGTTATATTTACCACCTAACCACCTGGTACATACAGCCTTTCTATGAGCACCCAAATGAAGCATAAGTCGATGTTTGTTTTGAAAGAGGGGTTGGGAGAAGGGTTAGGGTTATATAGCCCTTGAAACTGATTTTTTTATGCAACCAACAGAAGAAACTTACAAAAAAATTTGTATTTTCTCCTTTAAAACATATTATAACCATTGCATTCTCTTATATTTATATAGTTTTAATAGATTATGACCCATTACCGTATAATCATCTCTAGTATACTCTGATATCTCAATAGTTAGCTAGCAGTTTTCTATTCATTCATTCAATGTCTGTAACCCTTATAGCCCAGGGTCCAGAGCCTACCCAGAATCACTGCGCACAAGGCAGGAACACACCCTGGAGGGGTCACTGGACACTATTGAGCCGCCAATTCACCTACCAACATGTGTTTTTGGCCCGTGGGAGGAAACCCACGCAGACACTGGGAGAACACACGAAACACCTCACAGACAGTCACCCGGAGCGGGACTTTAACCCACAACCTCCAGGTTGCAACACTACCTGCTGTGCCTTTGTGCCACCCAGTAGCTTTCCAGTCTCACCTTAAATGGTGAAGTAATTGCATTCTGGTGCCTGATGCTACTGCAACGTTTATGGTAGAACTAGAAGGTTTTAACAAAACGCTTCTGAAATAAATAGCTGAATTCAGTTTCATATCACAGTTAGGGGTGGGTGATAATGTATGACTGCCAAATGCTTCTGAAAGCTTGGTGTCAAAAGCTAAATCGAGCTAAAGCCCTGCAGCGCTCCGATGATATCTTTGCAGATTGGCACTTACAGAGCACTGCTAGTAGCCTAGTAATAAGGCACTGTTCTCTTTGTGTGTTTTGATGACATCAGGCCCTTGAATGGTTGTCCCATTTTGTAGGGGAAGATTTTATCCACTACACCTTGTAACTTCATTTCAAGGGGCAAGATTACACTCAAAAGCAAGGAACATGGGTAAAAATAAGTAAATGGATTCAGCCTTAATGTGCAGTGGGTTTACACCCCCTGAGCAGCCTCAAAGCACATTCCAGCAGGGAAAGGGTTACTTGGTGGGGCCTCTTTAGAGATGTCTCTATATGTGAAATTTGTGCTGCAGTCAACTAAGCTTTGCCACACACATTTGTCAGATTCTGTTGTTTGGATGTCAGAGTCATCCCTGATCAACACAGCCCTCACTGTGGGTTCCACTCAGCTTTAATGGTTATGATAATTCCTCTGATCATCACGCCCCAGGCTTGGTACAGTTCTGATGTTAGGACTATGGTCAGGGCCCCTAGCTTTTGTTAGCATCTTTTGTTCAAACAGCACATGGTCTCAGACCTAGGGGCTTTGAAGTTCAGCCTGGATCTGCAGCTCTGTTCTCTCAATAGTAATTGGAGCCTTGGTGGCTTTTAACACGCCACCTGTTCAGCTGTACATTTCCTTCATTGCTTCCTTATTTGCTTCTGACTTGGAGGGCAGTGGGAACAGGAGGCATCACTATGTGGGACCTTAACCCCTTTGGTGACCCTTGCGTTTCTACATACCATATGACATCCAGGTCAGTCTGGAAAGCATGTAATATGAGATTTGGCAAAAATTAGTTATGTCACTGATAATTGGGAGACCTCTAGTTATATAAATAACCTTACATTTATCTTATCTGGAGAAATGGTGCCACTTGTTGCTCTATGAGAAGATGGCAAGCTGGTAGAGGCAGTGTGATTCATGCAGATGTTTCTTTGACATGTACCACCTACCTAAACATTGTTGCACACCACCCATAGCAACAAACTCTCCTTATGGTAGTGGCCTTTCAGCACGATAATGCACACTGAATAGTAATCTGCCACACTCCAAAAAGTTATCAGGAATGGATTGAGGACATGACAAAGGGTTCATTGTGTTGACATGGCCTCCAAATTTCCCAGAACTTAATCTGATCAAAAATCTGTAGGATGTGCTGGAAACAACTGTAAGATCCATGGAGGCCCCACCATGCATATATACAACTAAGGCAAAGTTTACATACACCTAGGCTAGAGACTGTCAAACTCAATTTTTCACAATTCCACACATTTCATGTGTTAATTAAATTATGTCCTCAATATCCACAAGAAGTCATTTCAGAATAGTAGCTAACTCTACAAGATATTCAACGGATGACAATTCTGGGATTTGGGTTGCCTCAGTTTTCTGTCTGTGAGGAATTTGGTGTGTCAGCCCTGTGTCTGCATGGCTTTCCTCCAAGTCTTCAAGTTTCCCACAGTCCAAAAACACATGCCGGTAAGTGGACTGGTTATTCAAAGGTGTGGTGCCCTATGATGGACTGGGGCCAACATATAGTGCCCCTTGTGACTGGAGACATTTCCAGTGTGAGCCATCCTCCAATGTAGTGTTTTATCAATGCATCGTTTTTGACATGTATTTGTGTTCTCCTTAATGCTGTTGTGGTCTGAGTTTTTGGTTGCTTTGTACATGCTGTTGTTATGTGACTCAGGTGGCCACCGCACTTAAACGTATAAATAAAAGAACTGTAACAAAGCCACCAGTCTTATACGCAGTCAGCCAATTCACACATATTTGTTGCTTTCTTGTAAAGAATACTGCTGATTAGTTATTGAATGTGTGCTTTTAACTACTATTTCCATTTCTTATGGCAGATTTTTTTTATTACTGAAGCAGTAGGCCAGTCACAATAATTATATTACATATTTTATACAATAAACAAATAAAAATGCAATATATTTTGCTGCCCTCTATATTGCCCAGGGTTGGGTTTGTTTACATAAAAATGAATGTTGCAGAGTCAGTATACATGGAGACATAATTTGGTGCTAAAGGTTTTAGCATTTTTGTTTGACTGTAAACACCTAGTGGTTAAGTTTGTGTGAATGGGAATGTTTTTAAAAACGTGTGCAGGCTACTAATATTGGTAGATGGTGTAAAGCACAAGATTGGAAATTGCTGGTGGATGTAGGTAAAAAACTCCAGGTCCCAGAGTGAGACCAGTGGAGATAGATGTTAGGGGAGTCTGTCACATCCCTGCTTGTGCAGTTCTGCAGCACGGGCCAGAAACTAAGGGCAGCTGTGAAGGAGTTATCAGAAACAGCTGAAAGGTCTAGTCAGTGGTTGTGGATAAGGAGAACACAGATTACTTGGGGAAATGCACTGTAGAAGTGCTATTGTAGTTGTTGGTGATGTATGTAAAGTTCACATGGAACTGGTGGCACTGAGCATGCATTAACGGTGCCAGTGGGGCTAGGTACAGCCTTAGGCACCAGGGAGGCCAGTGTGGATTGTTATGGTTGTTGATGCTTAAGGGGTGGTAGGACTGTAAAACTGGCTTGGAAGGGTTGGGTTTGGGACGCCAGACTTCACTGTTGAGACATCCAGAGATGTTGTGGGCTTAATTCAGTGACACAAGGGGTGGTGCCTAGCTGATGACCCCTGTGAAGATCTAGTGATACAGTGGGCTCAGTGATTAACTGTAGTTGTTAAGGATAGCTGGTTGCTGATCGGATCATAAACGGCCACAGCAACTTTAGTGTTGAGGTGTAGGATTCAAGCAACAGAAATGTGTTGTTTGGAAGAGAGTGGGGTGGACCCTATGTGAAGCTGTAATGGATTGGCATAGGATATTTCACATCTTATCCTGTGTATGATTATATTTAATGCTATTATATTAACTTTATATCAGTGGAATAAAAAACATAATTTTCCAACAATAAGAAAGCATCAGCACTCCTAACACATTCATTCATTATCTGTAACCGCTTATCCAGTTCAGGGTCGCGGTGGGTCCAGAGCCTACCTGGAATCATTGGGCGCAAGGCAGGAATACACCCTTGAGGGGGTGCCAGTCCTTCACAGGGCAACACAGACACACTTTTGAGTTTGGACTGTGGGAGGAAACCCACGCGGACAACACACCAACTCCTCACAGACAGTCACCCGGAGCGGGAATCAAACCCACAACCTCCAGGCCCCTGGAGCTGTGTGACTGCGACGCTACCTGCTGCACCACCGTGCCGCCCACTCCTAAGACATGACAAACTAAAATAGATGGCAGTCTTAACATATCGAAAATAAAACTGTATTGGTAAATCAATAACAACTTAGTACCTTTCTTACCATGAACGTGACCATATGGGCAGATATAGCGTTAAATACAAGCTAACTAACAGTGGAATAAATTGGTCAATAAAATGACAATAATATTGTTTATCACAATTATTTCTGGGATTATATATCAATCACAAAAATGGCAATTGTGACAGACCTACTGAGCAGACTGCCATATGTGCCTCAATAATGAATCCTCTATCAAAGTCACACAATCATTTCCTCTAGCACTCAGTGTCAAAAGGTCATTTTATACATGCAACTTGCACAGCAAGTTAGCAAATGCACATGTTTTTCTCCTTACTGGGTTTTACGCATATGTATGTGCACCCTTCCTATATAGTCCAATATTGTGTGGTAAGAAATTTGCAATAATAAAAAGTAATTAATTAATTTTTTCATTTTGTAGGTGCTCTTTCAGAACCCAGGTTCTGTTATGGGTCATAAGATCACAAGGAAAACATCAGGTATAACTGGTAAACAAACAACCATAAGCCTGTTGCAATGTCTACAAGAAATGCCTAAGGATAACCCTGTGAACACATGCTATACTGCTGGTAAGAAAACATGTAAGTTGCTTAAGCAAATGAAATTAAGCTAGCGCTTCCACTTTGAGTCAACTCAGCCCTGCACACGTCAGTGTTAGTCTGTGCAAGATCAACTGTGGAAAAATTGAAGAGCTATTTGTTTTCTGTTCCTAAAACTGAAAGTAGCAATACCAGTGTGCAGCACAGGAGGGCAGTATAACTTATCAAGCTGATATTTTCATAATTTGAAATATTGAAAATTTAAGTACATTTTAAAATCATTCTCATTATATGAAATTCTGCCTTTTGAACACTATTACTAATCATTAGGGCAATATTTATGAAGTCATTGATAGATGCTTTTGAATATAAATATACACTATATGTGCACAAATTTGCAGACTTTATAATTAATGAATTCAACTGCGTTAAGATGCTACCATTGTTGAAATTCAGCTGCATAAAAACACCACTTATATCACCTTCTACAAAAGCATAAAATGATCTGGAGTGCACGATGTCAAGTGTGTGTTACAGAGGTATTCATCCAACACCTGACATCACAAAAATGTATGTTATGGCTTCATGTAATCAAATTGTTGCTGTTACTCTAAAGCCTTGCCAAAATGATAGTGGTTTTTAGTGCAGCAACCAGCAACTCAGTACTAGAAAGACTCTGGTTTTTTTAACCCTTAGTGTGGGAAAAAAAATTAGACTTATTTTAAATGTCCATAAACTTATGTCTATATATTTTATTTATACTGTATACTGTCCTATATTCATTTTAGTAAATATTTTCCTTAAATTGCTCAGTTTTAAACAACATAATATGGTCCCAAAAATCTGTTTGAGTGAGAATACAACTCGAATTTACAGCATTTTCTATAAGAAAATAAAATAGGTCAAATGTTAAAATGTCGTACACTATTTTAATTCAAGAAACTAGGCAGCCTTCAAAAAATAAATAAATAAATAAAGTTTTTTTTTTTTACACTTTTGCCAATTTAAGTAACTGAAAAGAAATAAAGAAAAACACAGGCATTTCTGGAAGCGAAGATGCCTCAATATGTGCCACTAACAATTGTTGTAAAACTTTACACAACATTTTTTTTCTTTGTTTTGTTGAAAAGGCATAGGCTTGATCTTCTTTTTCTTCTTCAAAGGAATAGCAAAACTGAACAATCAAGATGAGCTGGAGCTTGTTGTTCCATTCCGGCCCGAAGCTCAGATTGCTATGGACACTGAATCTACCTTTTTTGGAGTAATACAGCTGTAACTACTGCTGACAACAATGGACAGCATCACAACCCAGCCCAAACAAAGTCAGAAAACCCGAAAGACACAACGATGTTTGGGTCATGATCGATGGATGCACATTACAGCAAAGTTCACTGACTTTCACATTGTTGGACGGCTAAATGTATCAACAGGAAATAATTCTGTCAGGAGCCCCTAATATATGACAGCTGCAAGCTGGAAGTGTGAGATAGCCACTTACAAAAAAAAAAAAGATGTTTCATCGAACTGCCTCTGTATTCATACTGGTAATTTTATCAACTCCTGTACCCATATATGTACACTTTGTAGTTCTAGAATTACAGAATGTACTGCATACATGATTACTGCCTTTTTATCCTATACTTCAATGTTTGGGAACACCACAGAACAGGTACAACTTGGTTGATTTATTTTTCTCAGCACTGAAGGGTCACTGATATAATGGTGGTGTGTTAATGTGTGTGGCACTGGTACGAGTGGCAACAATGATAAAGTAGTGCTGCTGAAGTTAAAAGGAGGAAAACAAACTATGCAGAGTATATATGAAACAAAATATGAATAGTATTTGTAGACCTCTATTGCTACATTCTACTTAAAAGTCTACCATTATGGACACAGACATACAAATATATACATAATCTATATAATCTCCATAGAAAAGTAATAACCTAAGGTGCCCTAGAGCAATACCATGTGTTGAAAAGAGAGTTTTAGCTTGTGGACTAGTAAACAAAAATTGAAGGACTGGCACCCTCTCCAGGGTGTGTACCTGCCTTGCACCCAATGATTCCGGGTGGGCTCCGGACCCACCGCGACCCTGAACTGGATAAGTGGTTACAGACTTTGAATGTATGTATGTCACTGTGTCAAAATGCAAATCTCACATGCTACAAAAGCATATAGATCATAGAAATCTCTATCCAGTGAACTATTTTGTGTTTTATAATGATAAATCTAACATTACACTTTAGGCTATTATGCTTTAAGTTCATGTATAGGGATTCATACCATAAAGTTTGAGCTTTGTTAATTCACTTATACAATAAAGATAAATATGCTTCTTGGCCAAAAATCTTATACCGTTGAAAAGCCTGTTAATTTCCCTTTTAAATGGTGCCACATTTGTAAGGAACATGCATTTGTGGGATGAGCAGTAGAGCTGAGTATGCGTGTTGTGCCCATGAAAAATTTGCTCTCTGCCAATGCCAAGCAAACAGCTTATTCTGCCATTGATTCGTTTGGTCTTTGGTGGACTGGATGATTGACATTTGAAGAAACAAGACAATTTAACAATTTGTTCTTTTATTAACAATTAATTCAAACAGGAACTTAAGTAGCATGTGGAAGAACGATACACAGCCACAACAGCCTGGCACCTCCTCCTCTTGCTGGTCACCAGCCTGGTCACACACTGCTGTTGGATGGCATCCCATTCTTCAACCAGCATTTGTCTCAAGTCAGCCAATGTGGATGTGTTGGTCACTCTGGCATGAACAGCACGCCCAAGCTGATCCCACAAGTGTTCAATGTGGTTGAGGTCAGAACGCTGGCAGGCCATTCCACCCTTTCCACTCCCAAATTCTGGAGGTAGTCTCAGATAAACCTCGCTCTGTGGGGGCGAGTGTTGTCATTTTGGAGGATAGAGTTTGGTCCCAGACTGTGGAGATATGGTGTTGCCACTGGTTGCGCAATTTCATCTCGATATCTCTCTGCATTTAGATTGCCTCCAATGATGACAAGCCTCATTTTTCCAGTGAGGGAGATGCCGCCCCACACCATCACACAAAATGAGCTGTTTGGCATTGGCAAATTTGGAGAGGGATTGGCAAATTTTTCATGGGCGCAACTCACATACTCATCTCTAATGCTCATCACACAAATGCAGGTTCCTTACAAATGTGGCACTGTTTAAAAGGGAATTTACAGGCTTTCCAATGGTATAAGATTTACTGCCTAGAAGCATTGTTACAACAAGGAAATAACCTATCAAACACAAATATCCTTATATTTGTGCTATGTTTATATTTTTCTCTCCATACACCCCCCCAGCCCCCGCCACACATGCACATTTTAACATAAATGACTAATACAGTCTTGTAATGACTGTTCCTCTCTTATGTTACCTTATAATCTGCCCCACAGAGGGTATTCCTGTCTCTTTGTTTATTCCTGTCTCCTTTTTTGCTAGCCTCTTTCCCTCTAATCTATTTTTGAGAGGTTTCCGTTATTGTGAGGGTGATATCAGGAACAAACAGAATGACAAAGCTGTGCATCATGTGGAAGTGGTGTTATTTGCATTTATGTAATACTAGTGATACCAGGAGGGGAGAGTGATAAAGAAGACGGTATAAACTAAAGGACTAAAGGCAAAAAAACATAAATATCTTGTCAGGACTACTGCACAAATGGCTGTGTATTTTATCGGTTTACTTTCTCTGTACACACTGTGTACAACTGCACTTTCCCCAGCAACATCTTACAGACATCAGCAGGTAGGATCAACAGCAAAAATTACATCTGACATTTCTCCACTTATTCTAAGCACTTTCCCCCCCATTCCTACTCCAATCTTAATTATATCTGTCTTCTAGCACAATCTTTTGGAGCTGTCTTGGAGCAACCAAAATCTTTACTCGATTCCTGTGGAATTGGACCAGAGGCTTCAAGTACTTGATCTGTCAAACAATGCAATTGAACAGTTAAATGTGCTCAACCTAAAAGCCCTTGAGAAGCTAGACCTAAGCTACAACCATCTGAGTTTCATAGAGAAAGAAGCTTTCAAGGACCTGATCCATCTGGAATCCATCAATCTTGCAATGAATTTACTGGACAGCAATGTAATCAACAACAGCAATGCCTTCCAAAATCTTTATGGACTGAAACACTTGGATATTTCACTGAATAATCTAGATGACAGTGCTGTGGGACTGTATATCCACAATGCTACTGCTCTTGAACAGCTCAGCCTTACTGGAAACAGTTTAACCAGGCTTACGCCCAGTCTGTTTGCAAATAACCGGAATCTTGTAAATATTGATATGGAAAACAACAACATTCTGGTAGTTGATGAAGGAACGTTTGAATTCTTGGAGAAACTATCAGCACTCAATCTGGCTAGGAATAATCTGATACATGTTTGTGATTTTCAGCTTCATCAAGTCACGTTTCTTAACTTAAGCCGAAATTCAATAGAATTTTTTTTCACCAATCGCAATGAGCAAATGTATCTCCTTGAAATCCTGGATTTAAGCTATAACAACCTTGTATACTTCCCCATTGTTCCTACAAGAAATAGACTGAAGTACCTTCATCTACAGTACAACAAATTAGGTGCCTTAGGACTGGAAATCTCAATTTCAGAAGCTAAGGAATTACACCGAAATATAAACCAGAATATTGAAATTCATAATAAAGACAACAGTACGGACCTCAACCTTCTGACGTTACACTACATTGACCTGAGTGCTAATAACTTAAAAGATTTCTCTCTAACATCTTTAGGCAAACTGTCATTTTTAGAGGTGCTGAATTTAAGTACTAACTGCCTCCAGAATGTTAGCTATGGCATAAAGACAGAAATCAACCAAACAGAAGTCAGTCACTTCTCCTTGCCATCTTTACACTATATAAATCTGCAGAACAATGACATTGAATACTTGCCCAAAATGTTTTTTAATTTCTTTCCAAAATTAAAAACACTTGTCCTTAGTCAAAATCATATCAAGCTTTGTGTAGGAAAGGTTCAATTACCAACAGATTCATGTGTGTCCTTCAGGGAAATACACAGTCTAAGAAATTTGGATCTCGGAGAGAATGGGATCAAAGCTATTGTCTCTAATAATTTTGCAGGTACCCACTTGGTGTCTCTTAATCTATCAGGCAACCAAAACATATTTCTAGGGACAGGGGCTTTGAAATATTTTCAAGGAAGCCTCAAATCACTAAGCATTGCTAACATTAAAGCAAGTACTTTAAATGCCTCCACTCCATGCATGACAAGACCTAGAACACTGAATATCTCTTTTAACAGGTTTGAAGATCTTCCAGAATCTTTTAGATGCTCACCATTGAAAGTCCTTGATCTAAGAAACAATAACTTCACATCTCTGAACTTTTTATTGAAAGACATGCCTCAAGACTTAGAGTTTATGTATATCAGTGATAATCCTTACAACTGCTGTAATACAAAGTGGTTAAGGGTTCTGTATGAGAAACATGTCAGCGTTGTAGACCTGGACAGAGCTAAATGTAAACACAAGTATGGCATTTATAAATCAATTCATTTTTTACAAAACCATACTATACAATGTCAAAGGGAATCCTTTCAAAATGGTTCAAATATTGTATGGATTTTAATACCATGTTTAATTTTCATCCTTGTCGTTGTGGTGCTGGTGAAATTGATATTTGCCAAGGCATCACACATTGTTTAAAAACGAAAACTGGTTAACACATTTGCCATAGAGAATCTGTGTTTTATTCACAGTATTGTATCTATTAATCATGCACAAATCAAAACAAACACATATTAAACACATTATAGATGAATTGCACAAATAATACTCCTTGGTATTCAAGCAAAAGCTAAATTCAGCAAAAATCAATGCTGTATCTTTTTCGGTAATGTACATACACATTGTATTTTAATGCATATGTATTTGTGAAAATGCTTATTTTCTTTTAATGTTTGATTGTGTCACATAAACAATTTTTAAATATACTTTAATGTTTTCATAAAGAAAACACTAAACTCTCATTATTTCATAGAAAAATATACTTATTCATTATCTGTAACCGCTTATCCAGTTCAGGGTTGCGGTGGGTCCAGAGCCCACCTGGAATCATTGGGCGTGAGGCAGGGAATACACCCTGGAGGGGGCGCCAGTCCTTCACAGGGCAACACACACACACTCACACATACGGACACTTTTGAGTCACCAATCCACCTACCAACATGTGTTTTTGGACTGTGGGAGGAAACCGGAGCACCCGGAGGAAACCCACGCGGACACGGGGAGAACACACCAACTCCTCACAGACAGTCACCCGGAGCGGGAATCGAACCCACAACCACCTGCAGAATTAAACAAATTTATGTATGACCAATACAATATATTCACTATCTACATTCACAGAGACACCTACCTGTTGCTTAAGATCACTGGCCAATAAAGACAAAACTCTTAAAAATGATGGTTCGGCAGGTGTGCTCTGTTAAAGGCTCTTGAAGCTTGATATCGTATAGAAGAGCCCTTTTGGGTGTCATAAAGAACTCTTTTCTAAAAGGTGCTATATAGAACCATCTATAGCACATTCTCCATCAATCTGAAGAACCATTTAATGATGCCAAGAATCCTTTTATTATACCAAAGGTTCTTCAAGTGTTCAGGGTTCTATTCAAGAAGCTTTACTGGCATGACCATATTCGGATACAGTATTGCCATTCTTCTATATAGGAACCATTATTTTTTTACTAAAGAACCCTGGTAGAACCATCATTTTTAAGTGTGTTCTATACAGGGAGGCTTTGTGGCAAAAAATAATAATAGTATTTAATACAGCTTCTGTAACAATGCCTTACGATTAGCTAAACCTTGTAACATGTTAAAGATATCTTTAAATCTATTAGCTACTAGAGATGTCTGTAAGTTTTAATTACTATTTGAATTACCACAGAACTCATTTGTGACTCAAGTAGTTATTTATCTGTTACGGTCTGTGTTTACTTTCATGTATTTTCTGCTCTCCCAGATTTAGAGTCAGTTCCATCTGAAGCAAAAATAAGTCAATATTACCCACCTATGAAAATAGGGTGATACAGATGAATATCTTCAGTCCATGCTTTTCAATGTTGGGATGACTCTTCATTGTTGTTGCTGTTTTTATTCTTCTGCCATCAGCAGGGATGGAGAAAACTTAGCAGTTTTACAGACTGGAGAGCTGACACATGGTCAGGAAACATCCGCAGAATTTTATTAAAAGTGTTGTTTTTTTTTTTTTTTTTGGGGGGGTTCCACCTTAACATCACCTTTAATTAGGATAGAGGCCTCTGGCATGTAAGTACAGCTACAAGGTGGTAAGACAGCCTTGCAGCCAGCACACTAAATTCCCTGGCTGCATTGGAGACAGATTGGCAAGGGGAGTGCTAGAGATTTACTGTGAAGCTAATGATAAATGTATCCTTTCTTTGAAGATTGTGAATTTGCACTTTAATATATATAAAAAAGAAAGAAAATATGTTGATTTTCTGGAGAGACTGTGCAGTCCTTTTTTGCAAACCCAGTAAAATATCACACAACATCTCACCATATATGGTGTTTCTGACTAATACAATTTAAGATATAGTTTGAAGATATAGAAATTCTGCCCAGAACAAAAAGACAAACACAACAGAATCAATATTAATACATGTTTGTAAAATCTTTAAAATTGAGGGAGTGAACCAGGCTGTGCCCTGAACATCATTCAGTGAGAGTCGCGGTGGGTCCAGAGCCTACCTGGAATCATTGGGCACAAGGCAGGAAAACACTCTGGAGGGGGCGCCAGTCCTTCACAGGGGAACACACACACACGAGTCACCAATCCACCGAGTGTTTTTGGACTGTGAGAGGAAACCAGAGCACCCCGAGGAAACCCACCAGAACACACCAACTCCTCACAGACAGTCACCCAGAGCGGGAATCGAACCCACAACCTCCTGGCGCCTGGAGTTGCGTGACACTGCCTGCTGCGCCACCGTGCCGCCCATTTATATTGTGATTATATATTGCTAATAATTTATTGTCCAGCCCTAAATAATTGACAGAAATATATATTTTATATATATCAGGATTTAATATTATTATAATTTGATTAATATACAAAAAAAGTAATTTTAAAAGCTAATGAGTCGAGTGTCTTGACCTTATTATAAGAATGAGATTTTTCATATTTTTATTTACCTGAACTGTATTTACTTATTCATTCTTTATGCAGTTTTCAACAAACCACTTAACCAGAAAAATGTTACTTTAAATTAAGCCGAACCAATAGGAGTAGAGGTAGCACTAAGAGACTTCTGATTGGACGATTTATATCACTACACGTTCGCGCTTTTTATCGTTTTAACCCTGCAGTGTGTACTTCGCCTTGATTTTTATAGGTATTTCAAGTTATACTGTAAACATTTTTAAGACATTAAAATCAATTAAAACCCCTGTAAAGGCCTCAGTAAAAAAAAAGGATACACCTTCGACGCCAACCGCTACAACAAGACAGAACTCAAGACAAAGACACGATGTCTGAGAGAAAGAAATGTACCGGAGTCATAAAAAGGGCTTTGATTCACAAACTAATCGTTCTCGAAAATGCCAGAGACGCAGTGAACGAAGAACTGTACCGCTTCACTGAGAAGGTACGTTTATTCAGCTCAGCCAGTCTTCTTTTAAGTGTTTTTCTTTAAATTAAATTACCTATGACAAGTTCACTGAAAAAAAAGCAGGGGTTTACACACAGAAATTGAGTTCAGGAAGAAAAATTAGTATATAATTGCAAAGTCTATTATAAATAATTTTACTAATGAACATTCTTCGAGTAATCTAATATTACACCTCAACTTTTACTGCATTCAGTTATCGCTAGTTAGCCCAAGCCCCTAGCATTAGCTACAAACAAAAAGGCCGCTCATTGCGCCGCTGTGTAACCAGTAACGTTAGAGATAGGGCCAACGGTCAATGGGGGTCTGTATAAAGTTTATTAGTTACGCTTTTAAAACGTTTATGTTTTTGCCCCCATTTTTACCTATTAAACACAAAATGATTATCATGTTATGAATACTTGGTTTCCTTTAAGAAGAATATAGTGGTCTTGTTTTGTTCTATGTTGAGCTAAATCGCTATTTGCACAATTTAAACACCTCATTACTATCCATTACCAAAGTAAAAAGACAAGAATATCACGCAGTGAGAACCTAAAAATGTGTTTTTCAATTATATTGTAAATATATCTATATCTATCTATCTATCTATCTATATATATATATATAATTTTATCCAGATGTTGCCCATTTATGTACTCTGAACATCCTTCTATACTTTCTATATGTTCTGTCCACTCTCAGCTCCACTGACTGTACTGTTGTACTTAGAAATACAGACTGAAGTCCACCTGTTGCTCTGCATACTTTGTTTGCACCCTTTCAGCCTGTTCTGTAATGTCAGGACCCCCACAGGACAGGTATTGTTTGGCTAGTGGATCATTCTCTGCACTGCAGTGACAATGACATGGTGGTGCTGGTATAAGAGAGACAGCAGTGATAGAGACGGTGCACATAACTTGTGTGAAACAAATTCACAGGCTGCCAAAATGAATAGCAAAATATAAAAATAGTGAAGTACCGCCATTATGAAGTTTTAAAAATCACTAGTGAGCTACCCTTTCTTTTTAGATTCAACAGGCTTCTGATAACAGTAATTTGCATATTTTAAGAAATAATTTATAGCATCATATCAATATCAAAATAGAGGCCACACAAGTACCAGGTGGAATTTTTTTAATTAAAAGGGTAAAATCCATTTGAGAAATGAAGAATGATGGTTTGAAAGTGAGATTATAATAAGTGTGCTGGCAGTTCCTCTTTCTGCTTGTGAGAGTGCTATTTACACATTTCTGCTGTGCTTGCCTGTACAACTTGGATAACTGACAATCTAACCCAATTTAAGTGTATTTATACTGTATTTGATTCATATGACATATCTATACAAGCAGATTGAGAAATTTGGCTTTTTAGCAAGCTTTTTAAATAATGTAGCTGTGGCAAAGACCTTGAAAGATCTGCTTCTCCTTAAGTGACTCCTCAGCTACATATTATTACAATGAATAGATCAGGATAGAACACTACCTATACTACATGCTATGCACTACTATAGGTGCTACTAATACTACTGTGATGTATGTGAAAGTATATCCATGCTGTGTTTTAACAGGGCACAATACTGCAATATGCTGTATTACCTCCCCATCCATCCATCCATTATCTGTAACCGCTTATCCAATTTAGGGTCGCGGGGGGTCCAGAGCCTACCTGGAATCATTGGGCGCAAGGCGGGAATACACCCTGGAGGGGACGCCAGTCCTTCACAGGGCAACACAGACACACACACACATTCACACCTACGGACACTTTCGAGTCGCCAATCCACCTGCAACGTGTGTTTTTGGACTGTGGGAGTATTACCTCCCCAAATTGCTTAATTTATCCTGATTCTAGTGCTACACTCCAGAACCAGGGTTTCTTTTAAGACTGATCAACGACATGTTGCTGGTGGATGCAGTTGGGTTTTGATAGCTGGATCTTTATTATAATTATCTCAGTGTATTTTTGATGATTTCCGAATTAAAATCTCCTTAATTTAGTAAATAATTACTAAATAAATGTTGGTGTCAGACTTGGTCATCTAATTAATCTGTGTTAAAAATGAACATATTGGCCTTGACAGCACTTGTATTGTATTTTTAAACTTGTATGTGAAATCTAAAGAGGCTCCATTCATTAGGCCGTATGTGCCAAACTAAAAGTTACATTCTAAATGATTCCAACTGTAAAATTTAATGTTAGCTAGTTTTAATCTACCTTTCTTTCTTTCCTCTCTCTTTCTCTGTCTCTCTCGCACTTGTCAGGTGTGTAGATAAAGAAGCAGTGCAGTAGGTGTAATTTTTCCACTTCCTGTGTTCCTCACTCCAAAATAAAAGCCCTTTGCTTTTGTAATTGCGGTTTCATGTAATTATTTAAGGGTGGCAGAGTGGCACAGCAGGTAGTGTCGCAGTCACACACATCTGGAGGTTGTGGGTTCCGGTCCTGCTCTGGGAGAGTGCCTCTGAGGAGTTTGGTGTGTTCATCCCGTGTCTGCATGGGTTTCCTCCCACGCTCCAAAAAAATACACGTTGGCAGGTGACTTGGCAACTCAAGTGTCCATAGGTGTGACTGGCGCCCCTCCAGTGTGTGTTCCTGCCTTGCAACCAGCGATTCTGGGTAGCCTCCGGACCCACCATGTCCCTGAAGAGAGTAAGCGGTTACAGACCGTGAATGAATGAATGTAATTATTTAAATTCTGATGGAGTGGTGGCAATAATTAAGCACCAGCAGGCGCTGCTGCAAATAGTGGAAAGTCTGATGTAGCATGTTGCCTACAACTTCATTTTCAGAAAATATTTTTAATTTCAGTAAAAAAAAAAGAAAAACTGATTTATTACATGTTTTACAGACAATCAAGGAGACGGAAGAATTTCTCAACTCTGATACAACTCATGAACAAGATGGTGTGAATCTGTTGAAAATTTTAGATGCCAAATGTTACGTGATAAAGGATCTATTGACAGTCTTTGAGAACCTCAAATCAGGTACAGAAATTACAGTACGTTTTGTATATTTTATTTAGAATTTTGAAGACTCATATGTTTTTCATATGTATGTTTAGCTCTAGATCCACTGAGCTTGAAGATGCATCTGACCCACAGAGTCAGTCTGTCCCCTCAGCATTTGCTCCAATTCAGTCACTGGAGGGTAAATCAGAACGGAATGTTTTACCCAAATGTCCTAAAGTTTGGTCCTTTGCTGCAAAATGCTATTATGGCAAGCTCAATTACAAAAGCTGTCCAAATAATTGGGGCAAACTTGTCTCTTCAGCATATGGAGTTCTTTTTTGAAACCGAAAAAGAAGACATAACTGACAAAATCTCACCAAATGAAAGGGAAATTGAGTTATTTAGCAAGAATAATCCTAAAGTGAGTGAAATGGAGAATGCTAAATACAATGTGGAGGAGGACATCCTTACAACAGAAGATCAGACTCCGAGGAACCTTTCAGACACTTTTGTCCCAAAAGGAATCTACCCAATCCTGACACAGAATGGTTCCAGCCACATCTTTGAGCAACAATTTGGAAATTACCCTGAAGTTCAGCACCAGAAACAAACTTCCTCTCAGCTCATACATTTTCTGAAAATGAACGGAAAGAAAAAGAATGTGCCTGAGATCAGTTTATTGGGTGCTGGGGAGAAAGCAGGGTTAATGCAGGAACAGAAAATTAAAAGTGAAACAAAAGATCAGAAGGCAATAACATTACTTACTACAGACAAGAGGCATTTATTCACTGAGATGAAGGCTTCTGGACCCATTTTCAGAGTGAAAAATAGTAGTGCAGGCATAGTGACCTATAGTTTTATGGTTGCTTCAAACTCAGAACTGTGGGATGTTGGGGATATCACCACAAAAGTGAAAAAGTCTTTGCGAGATACAGTTTCTGATGACAGTTTGACTTTTGCTAACAATAATGACCTTAACCCATTGGAAAACTTCAGTCAAACCATGTGTACTTCAAGTAGTGAGTCTGTGATCACAGAACCAGTGGAGCAACAGAGTGATGCTGAAGAACTGACTGACAGTACCATGGAAGAAGAGGAGTTCTTCATGAAAATACCTGAATTTCAGATTAAGAAATTTGAAGAGATGCCTGTACTTGTCTCCCATGTGATCAGCCCAAGCGATTTCTACATACAACATGACAATGCAAACCTACAGAACTTGTCTGAAACCATGGCGTGAGTAGAAGTTTTATTCTTGTGTTTTGTGTTTTTTTTTCTTTTTCTTTTTTTTTCCACTTGATGTTTGCTAAAGCCTGATTTTTGTCGTTTTTTTTTTAAACAGAAAGACAAGCTGTAAGTCATATGCTGAGAGAAGCTGCATCCCTGATATTGGCACTTATGTAATAGGGTGGTTCCCCAAACATGAATTATGGTGCCGAGGCCAGGTGACCAAGATATGTGGAGTGAGCAGCGGTGAGCCCTAGAGCAAAGAAAGCTTTGTAAGAAGTGCTTATAAATGTGCCATTCATATACATCTTTGTATTTTAACATAGGGAGCAGGCATTTGTGCTGCAGTTTGGAAGTGGAGGTCAGGAGAATAGACTATGGAGATGTAGCTTGCCTTTCTCTTTCGAATGTCAAGGAGCTCTGCAGAGAAATTGCTGAAGTGCCAGTGCAAGCTCTTCAGGTCTCACTTGTAAATGTAGGTGTTTTAAAATGTATGAAGTAAAATTTATGTTTAGATTTATTATTATTATTCTAATATTTTCACTGTGTTTATTAGGTAAGCCCAGTGGATGGACAGAGCTGGTCTTCGGAGGCAATACATTGGTTTAAAGACAAAGTGGTTGGCAGGACACAGTATGCTAGGCTATATCCAGATGGAGGAAGAGTTCTGGTGGAGCTCTTCATGGAGAAAGGGAAAATTGGAGCTATGAGGTAAGCCGCAAGGTTCACACCAGCCGATCATTTATTGGGTACTCTTGTTTCTACATTGAACATGACAGATGTACAACTTTTATTGTTGGCATATGATTACTTATTTTTTGAGAATGTAAGGTGTAGTGTAGACATCACATCCCTTTTCTCCAAGGATGTAGATTTGCTCTTGACATTGGTGGGGACCTATGAATCTACAGCCTGGAAAGTTTTCCTTCCAGTTTTGGCACTGCTAACAACCAAACGTAGCTACAGAGTCTCATGACAACAGGGAGAGGCACAGCCAATCACACCGGCCAGGTGGGAGGTAGGATCCGAGTAGAGAGCACAATTTAACCCTTTCTGCACCTCTATAGGTTAATGAGACGTTGACAGATCAGGGATTGTCTTCTTTCTTTTTTGAGGGGATTAAATTATTTTCCCCTCATCTGCAGCAAAAGAAGGAGTTCAATGGGAATTCATGACGCGGGGAGACGGACTGTTGTTCACAAGTTCCTACAGAAGACGCATGAAAACTTAGGGCTTCATTGGGCTGCTAAATAATAAAGTACCTCCCACTTTTGTTGGTAGGAAAACCTTACTATGTAATAATGACTGCAGATTCAGCTCAGTGGACATTCCTGGTTCTTGGGACAGAAGAAACAGCCATTTGTGTTAACTGCTTTTGTTGAAAAACTCTTCCTTTGAAACGATGTAATACATCAAGCATGTGTCTGAAAATACTTGATACTCATATAATACAGTTTAGGGTTCATGTACTCTTGGAGTTTTTTATGAACATGAAAATATTTTAAAATATAAGAGTAGTTTCAGCAGTCATTATCATTTTTGTACCTTAAAGAAAAGACTGCCAAATAATTCTATCACAAGTTTTAAGCAGATTCTATCAGCATGGGAGTGATTGTACTGTCAAAAAAAAAGCTGATTTATTTTTTTGTTTTGCAGTGCCATTATATAAGCCCTGTAACACTGCTTGACATTTTCTTGAAGTTGCGAATGTAGCAGAGCCATACAAGTTCATATCTGCTAATTTTATAGATGAAGCCTGTCCAGAGAATTTGGTCGTACAATTTTTGGACATTTACTCATTTAAAAATGTAGTGTACAGCTGGAGGTTTTCAGTTTTGCTACAGGAAATGTTCCATGTGGTTTAGGCATGGTGCAGCACCTGTGTAGGTTAATACAGAGGCACAGTATGGATTCACTGAATTCTACCAAAACAAATTATCTGCTCTGTTTACACATAGACTCACACTGACATTATCTAGGCTGGCAGGATAAAATCGGGGTAATATCCAGTACAGATGAATCTGACTTTCACGCATTCACACATACCGCCCCTCCAGGTAATGTCCAGAAAATTTCTGGGTTACCATTGCATGCCTGAAAGGGACGTAAGGGGAGCATGGTAAAGCTAAATAATTTGAAAAACCATAAGCTTTAAAAGTTTGTCATTAAAATGGAAATTCTTCTAGTTGTTGTAGTAAAAATAGTAAAAGTCTCAAGCCAAGTTAAACTTTCATGTGGTGTGTGCTCCCTCTGCTGGTCAAAATGCACCACACAACCTTAAATCTGTAGCTTATGTTTTGTTTATCATAATGTTAAATTTACCTACATAATATAGGCTCTAATGCAGCTTTATTTGTTTTATGCAAACCATATTTATGTTCTGTATTCCATCAACATACATTATGTACATATTCATTTTTCTGAATATTTTATGTACATACTGATTTTAATTTTTGCTCTAATTCCCATTTTCCCTCATTTTAACAGGAGAAGTGCTTCCATGTCCTTGAGATTGGCTCAGAATGGGCATGCGAAGCATGAACACTTGAAGAACATGAAAACGAGGAGGAGTGAGTGTGCCTACTTCTCACTAGAGAGCAATCAATTTTCACTTTTTTTGTTGGCAAAACTGAATATGGTCTTTTTTTTTTTTTTTTTTTTCAGGTCATGTCCAGCAGCAATCAAGAAAGCAGTCATTGGAATGGGAGAAGTACCTTATTTCCTGTTACTCCCAAAACAAAAAATCTGGTATTTCTAGACTCACCACCAACCCTAGGCCGTTCCTGCCTTGCTGAGGAGCCCAGTTCAAGCTGCAATCAGCCACACTCGCTCCAACAAAGTAACTACTTCAGAAGTTTTTGATTGGCTGGACAGATGTTAAGCAAGAACAGGCAGAATGCTGGGTGTAGGTTGAAACTTAGCTGTGTAGGAAAGCAGTCCCCAGGTGTGGGTTGATGGCCACTGTTTCAGAATGCTGAAGATTGCTTGGCTATATAACGGTAGTAATAGTAACTGATTAACCTGATCTAATGTTTAGTTAGTCTGAGGTTCTCTACCCTAACATGATTAACACAGTAAAATAGCCTGTGCTGTGACTGATTCAGTGGAAGAGCTTTCAGCCTGTACAGCCTTTCAAACTAAAACTGACTTTAACAACGCTACTATTGTTGTGCAAGTCTGACTCTTGAAATCAAAAGCAGCATTAAAAAGTTAAGTTTTTTTTTTTTTAAACACACTTGTATATTTTATTTAATATAACTACAGGAGACATTTAAAATACGTTTGAAACATAAAATAATACCAGCTACTAGACTTGCACAAGGACTTTTGGTGAGATATAAAAAGAGATGCATTTAATGTTCAGATGTATACCCTCCTGAGTAATGTCCGCTATTTTAATATGCACCCATTGCTGAAACAGGCATTTAATCATACAAACACCGGCAGTAGAATTACAGATCTTATGTTGTACAAGGTACAACATGCACATATTAACCAGTATACAGATATTCACCAGTAGAATGTGTTGCTCTGGAGAGTTTGCACACAAGCCTAAGGTCATTGTACTGAATTCCAGATATTAGCTAGAGGAAGAAATATCACTGCATTCTGAAACAGTGGAAATGTATTCTCTGTTGTGATTGAGCACATTCCAGTACATTTTGGTTGAGCAGGGTAGTGTTTGAGCTCCAGAACCTATCCTGTAACATCTGCACCTGATGTGTTTTGCTTGAACGCAATCAGATTCTCTCAGTGGTGTTTCAGCATCTAGTGGCAATATCTTTTGCAGCCAATGAGTATAACTCTTCTTTTGTCAAACAACAGTATTATTTTTAATTTATTTAAAACTATAATTAACTGAAAATTACAGCTTTAAAATCATTGTGATGCTCCACTGACCTATAATAGGGAGAAGACACTCTGTAGTTGCTACTCAGCTCAGCACTGGTGACACTGCACTGTGTAACCTCTGGAGGCAGGTAGGAACCACCAAACCACCCTCCACCTATCAATTTTCAACACAATGCTGTAAAATAGAGTTATAAATAGCAAATGTAAGGGGCACCCAGGAGCAAAAAAACAAATCTTACCTAGTGTTCCTTCTGTACCCTTGATTTCAGAAGAATCATTGGGTGGGCAAGTGTCTTAATGATTCTGAATGTAAAGTGTAAATTAATTATTAAAATACTGTAATCCCAGATTATGGTTCTGGTGCATTCGGTGCTTACCCAGAAAAAACATAAATATGCATGTAGTACTTTTGACGAATTGACAACCTTGTAATTCAAATGACACTGATATTTGGCGAGCAGACTGAAAGTAAGACATACGTTTTGAAACGTTGTTTAAGCACAGAGTGGTGCCTTTAAAACTTAAAAAGAAAAAAAATGCAAAAATATTATAAAATAGACATTTACTCTTATCTCCAAGAACAGTTTGTGAATGAGGAAGATGGCTATCTAAAATGAGAAGCTGAGGATAGTCACATATATGCAGATATATGCAAATTTTCAATGGGAGTAAAACTGCACCTTTGATTTCCTAAACTAAAGTTCTATTTGAAATTGGTAATAAACTGCTTTCTCAGTTGGTGTTGTAACGAGGTTGTGTTCATGTTGTAGGCATGTATAAATGTTTAAATTAATGTTTCTCCTGCTTTTGTTTATTGAAATTAAGTATTGGAATAAAATAAGTTTAGTCAGGTTTTCACCTGATCTTACCTATAGGTCTGCCCTATCCTTTTTTAGCTTGGAGTTTAAAGAATGAAAACTGTGCGATTGTTCATGTCAAACACGACCGCTTCAGGGAATTTATTACTCTAAGGTTGAGAGCTTTCATTGACTTGCAGACCTGTAATAATATAAACCAAAAACAAATTGTATTAGGTCTTTTGCTTTGTCACCCAGCACTTTGCATGAAAAAAAAACACTCACTGATTAGCACTTTTTCCTGACAAAACGTTTCCAGTAATTGACCATAAAGAAAGTCTTATATTACAGTATCCATGTGCAGTACAACAGGGAAACAATCTTATGAATAGCTACTTTGTTTTGTCAGTTTCTGTCCTCTAGCTTCACCTTTGTACTGACTTTCTCTGTTGGAGGAATTTGAACTGGTCACTTGAATAAACTAAGATGATTCTGTGCCAAGGAAGTGGGAAAGCTGACGATAAAGGGTGGAATCCCTATGGCAGCAAACGCATGGCCCATGTCACAAGACAAGTGGGCAGACCACCAGACGTGTTAGTTTCACAATTGCATAATTACAGTCTCTGTCGTCACAGCGTTCAGCATCATAACTGAAATATTAAACTACTCTCCGTATTTGTGGACCCATATGGCCTGCCTGATATTGTCACACATTTAGATGGGTTTAACTGATGTGCCTTAAAACAGACTCTGCCCACAGCTGTCTGTCATCTTCATTGGAATCGGAGTGGACAAGGCGGAAACAATTTCAAAAGTGTTTCTCGTCTATAAAAGTGCCACACACACACACAACGATTTCGCCTCACCAAGTGACATAAAAAGTGCTTTTGGATTGTGGCAGGAAACCACAGCCCCGGATGAAACCCACACAGAAACCAGGAGAACAAACCAAGCTCCTCACAGGCAGTGATCTGAGGCAGGGGGCACGTTGAAGACCACAAGTTCCTTAAATTCTGTTCCTGCAAAACTGCCTGCAATTGTACCACCCCTGTTTACTGCATAGTATTGAAGAAAATGTTTCAACACAAATTTTCACAAAATGCTGTAGGTTCTGATTACAAAAAATGCAATTATAGTAAAATATGCTAAGATAGTAAGTCATTATGAGATACTAAATAAAAATTAAGAGATATGATAATGGTATTACACACTGCACGACTGACTACGTGAACATTGTTCCTGTGAAAACAGTGCTGCTTTCCCAACAACAAGCACGGGATAACCAGTAATGTCAAAGACCTTCTTAATAAGAAGATGGCCTTCAAAGACAATAACCAGGAGGTGCTTAGGAGCGTACAGAGGGAACCCAAAGTCTGTTTGAGAGGCTTGGAAGGTGGAGCAGAAACTATAGGAGAAGGACATGTAAGGTCTGGAATGGTATGAAGATCATTACACAGAAAATCGACGGTGATGTGGAGAGGGCCAATGAGTTAAATATCTTCTCTAATCGGCTTGACCGCCCTATTCCATTTGCTGCAGTTCCTATTTGTCCATTCTACTCATTGTATTTCTTCTTGTTGTAATTTTTATTATTTTTCAGAATAAAAGTTCATTCAAATCAGTTTGAGAAGGTTAAAAACTAGTGTCAGTGGTGTGCCAAACTTATTAATCCAGTTGACAAATATATGCTTGCTGTCTAAGTTGGTATGTCATAATTATGAGAAAGTTGATGTTTGATTATTATTAATTACCAAGTCAGAAGAGATTGCCTGTAAAATGGATTATGAACACACAAGGCTGGAACACACCCTGGAGGGGGCACCAGTCTTTTGCAGGGCAACACACACACCTATGGACACTTTTGAGTAGCCAATCGTGGGAGGAACTCGGAACACCCAGAGGAAACCCACAAGGACTAGACAAAGATTAAACCAGTGTTAATAGCCCCACGAGTAGCATAGACAAGTCCAGACAGCTTCTTCCAAGCTTCGTTTGGTTATAATAAATGTTTGTAATTGTACAGTTACCAGGCTCTCAATTTTCTCAGAATGTGTTTCGATTTGGGTTTGTGTTGTGATGCAGCCCGTTCCACACGGCCCTGAATGGTCACCGGCAATGACTTTTCATCTTATAAATATGATTTAGTATCTCAATTATTAGATATTATATGGCTTTTTTTTTCTTCAAGTGGCAGAAATGGCCTTTAGCTTACTAAGCTAAAATATTTTATGCAACATTGGGACTGATTGTGCGCAAGAAATACAAAATGGTCTTTAGGAGCTTTCTTGCTGAGGAGATATAATAACATATAATGATGGAATTCGCCTTGCGCCCAGTGATTCCAGGTAGGCTCTGGACCCCCCGCGACCCTGAATTGGATAAGCGGTTACAGATAATGAATGAATGATGGAATTCTGTTGACTTGCTACATGTGTTTATTAGCACAGTACGTTCTCCTGTGTGTGTATATATATATATATATATATATATATTTTTTTTTTTTTTTTTTTTTTTGATAAGTTTTGTAAGATTGGTATTTAGAAAAATTCTCATCAGAAAAACACTCTATCAACGCTGTCTGCTTTCATTTGATTTCCAAAATTCAAGTAACTATTAGATTATTTGACAAAATGTCAGTGTTGTCCTTTAAGACAGTCATTCATGTCAAAGACACCCTTCACTTCCTTAGCCTACCAGGCACAATAAATAATGATGCTGAGGCCTTTGTGTCCACACAGATTCTTTCATTCGCCTCGGGTAGGCGGAAATCTAGGCGTTTGATCTGAATTCCAGTCTTGTTAGCCTCGATAAAGGCCACCATTGTATGTAAATTGTCTCTATGAGAGCATATGACTTCTACGGTGCAGGGTAGTGGCTAGTGTTGGGGAAAGTTTGCATTTCCCAATGATATGGTGTTTATCCAAGAGACATCTTGTGAAGTTTCTCTACTCATTTCTGGGCACTTTTGTGTACCACTACAACCAGAGGTAAATATTTTACTTTTTAAAATTCTGTTCTCCTGACTGGACCCTTTTGATAGATGCCATTGTCATTACAAGTCGGTAATTTCTTATTCAAATAATTATCCACGGACCATATTCATTCCAGCACTCTGTGCATTAAATGTATGAACTCTGATGCAAGACACTGGAACTTAATGAGGTGAAATATCTTGGTAACAATCCTTGAGAGGAAGATGTCAGAAATGAATGGCTATAGCTCTGTTAACAGGTGCTTTGACCTCAGCAAATCTGGTTTTTATAGATCTTCTGAGGCTGTCACATGGCCTTGCCTCAAACCTTGCCATTGGCTTTTCCTTTTGCATCAGGTGACAGCATGTGGCACTAGGTCAGCGCCCATGCTCTTTAACAGCGCCAAGGCATTCAGAAAACTTTTGTCATACTTTGCTGCCCAAAGTGTCCAAATGTCCAGACTGCACCTGATGATCGATATTTTTGGACCCGGCACAGCTTATGCTGCTTACACCACAGGCTGAGCTGGTAAATTGCCATTATTATTTACTATTAATTTTTATTATTGCTGGGTATTACGCATTTTAATTGTCCTTTTTAATCTTGCTGTAAGTAAAAGTTGCTAGCATGGTAGCCACAGTGTGTGTAGAGATGTTTTGATTTAGAATTTGTCAGATGTTATTTGGAAATCTTTGAAACTGACAATATATATATTCTTATTTCTGCAGACCTGGAATCAAAAATGAATTGGGCGTCTTTCTATGCCGTGATTAGCGGCGTAAATAGGCATTCAACAGGCATTGGCCGGATCTGGCTTTCTGTCATCTTCATCTTTCGCATTCTTGTTCTTGTTGTTGCTGCTGAAAGTGTATGGGGTGATGAGAAGTCTGGCTTCACCTGCAACACCCAGCAGCCAGGTTGCAACAGTGTGTGCTACGATCAGTTCTTCCCAATCTCTCATATTCGTATCTGGGCTTTGCAGCTGATTCTTGTGTCAACACCAGCTCTGCTGGTTGCTATGCATGTTGCTCACCGCCGCCACATTGACAAAAAGATCCTCAAAATATCTGGACGAGGCACTGTGAAGGACTTGGAACAAATAAAAACCCAAAAGTTCAAGATTACCGGGGCACTTTGGTGGACCTACATGATAAGCATCATTTTTCGCATTATTTTTGAAGTGGCTTTCTTGTACATTTTTTATTTGATCTACCCTGGTTTCAAAATGGTGCGTCTTGTTAAATGTGATTCCTATCCCTGCCCTAACACAGTGGACTGCTTTGTCTCTCGTCCAACAGAGAAGACCATCTTTACAGTCTTTATGCTGACAGTATCTGGGGTTTGTGTCTTGTTAAACATTGCAGAGGTGGTGTATTTGATAGGCAGAGCATGTGTGCGACACTTCCAGAAACCAGAAGGGGAACCTAAAGGAGCCTGGATCACTCAAAAGCTGTCCTCCTACAAGCAAAATGAGATCAATCAGCTCATATCAGAGCATCCATTCAAGCCCCGATTTAATGTGGGTAGAAAAGGTCCTATTGACAAAGGGGAGAGGTGTTCTGCCTTTTAGCTATCACAGATCTGAAGTGGAGTCTCTGTCTTCTCTTTGTTAGTCATTTCTTTAGTCCAGGACACAGCTGACAAATGGTTTATTATTGTGCTGTGAGATATTAGGAGTAGAAAGCTTACTTGTTTTTAACAAATACAAGAAGGAAAAGTGACAGACTTCTAGGTTTGAAGCTTGCAAATGTCCAATATTTAAAGATGAACCAATAATTTATGTTTACCATTGCATGTTTAAAAAGAAGCTCACCAGTGAAGGTGTCTTGAAATATCTAGGTCTCATGAAATATTTCAGATACTTGAGGTTGATGTAGAAAATACCTTTTATTTCATTTTAGACTATTGTCCATTGTTTTCAAACCTGGAGTACTCCTCTAACACAAAGTAATGGATCTCATGTTATAACAGGGAAATCATTTTTTGTAGATTTGTACATTTTTGTAATTTGTAAATTATTAGGAAACCTCTAATATTTAGTTATTCATAAATGGTCCATTTCGGCTTAAGACTGCATGACTGGACTTTTTTGTTGTTGTTTTCATGAGTACAAAGCCCCAGCAACTACACTGTGACTGATACACTCTTATTCACTTGTAATATCTAGTCATCAGCTCATCTTGTGTCAGAAACTGCCCAGGACTATTTGGGGTACGTTGACCGAACAAATTTTGCACATACATATTTAAAAGCAACCTGTATAATAAATGAATTTTAATAATAATCCTGGATCTGTTAAAAAGATTAAAGACTATATAATAATCAAAATAATTGATACATTATTTTTGTTTTTGTTTCAAAAACAAGACTCTATTGGATGTCAGTATTCAGAATAAGGGCTTTTAAGCCTGTACAATTTTTTGTGTATTACTTTTATTTACACAATAAAATATGCACACATTTATCATTTACTGATATATACACTGGCATGTTTACAAAATAACTTTTGTCACTGGATATTTATTGAATTGATAATTGCTGCTTGTTTCGTGTAGTGTTACACCGTAGTAAATATAGTGTGAATAAAAAGCAATTCAGCTCAGCACTTTGTAAATATGAAGAATTCTTGTATATTGTTGCTGAATAAAATGCAGGGTCATTTCAGTTGTCTTTTTTTTCTTTACGTGCATGGGTTTTGTGTTCTTTAGGTTTATCTTGTCTCAGCAGAGTCAAGAAACTTGATTTGGATAAGATCTTGATTATTGTCTCATTTAAATTAAATATGTTTATTAGAGTATGTTTCTTCCTAAAGTAATGTACCCTAGGGTGTGCTTACAACTGTTTCCCATTTTGCCGATTTAGAAAAAGCCTACAAATGAGCATGGAATGAAATTTCTGATATAATCTACAACACAGACAGTGTTGTGAAGCGCTGCCATAGTTGCGATTTTCATCAGTGCCTTCAGGGCCTGAATGTCTGTGCACTTCCAAGTCAACTCTCTTGCGATAGGAGAGACCCTATTGCTATATTTAGCCTTGCCCTTGGGTCACTTTGCGGCAGTCTCATTGGCTGCTTGCCCTGTCACTTCAAGTAACGGGCAACTTGTGGGCCTGATAGTTTACATTAGAGAGTGTGCCCTGTACCAAAATTAACCCCAGGGAGTCAGGGGGAGGTGGGTCAGAAGAAGACATTTTGGCAGTGTTTTCAACAGGTCTGGATCGCTCAAACAGACGACAGTCTGTGCTTTGTAGGGGGAAACGTAAAATTGATTTGTCATCAGAACCGTGACTACAGACTGTCTGGATTTCATTTCCATTCAAGGACATTGCCTTGACACAGGCCTGAGTATGGGGTCTGTGTGAGTGACCCACATGGATCCATGCTCACAGCTTCTTTGCCACTGCTGGAGATGTATGCGCTGACAAGGTGGGCTACTTTCTGTCAACTGACCTAACTTCAATCTAACTCCTTTGTCATAGCAGTGTTCACTTACATTTTTGTTAACTATAAGTACGGTTAAAAACAAACGTAGAAGACACTGGAAAATCTTTCTATTCACAAGAGTCTGAGATTACTTGTTACTGGGTGGATAGAGTAACGTTTTGTAATGATTGTCTGTCTGTCGTCAGTAAAAGACATGATTCAAATTTGGATTTGGCAATGATTTGTCAATATCTCAGACATGAATATGAAAAGTTTTTCACTGCAGTGCAGTATGTTGCTGTAGGGTAGGGTGGAGATATGATAGCTGAAGCTTATTTGTGTTTATAATTTTAAAAAGTAAAAATGAAAATTTTTTTACACAAGCCAGAACTTTGATCTCATTGGTGTGTGTGTGTGTACAAACCCCATTTCCAGAAAAGTTGAGATTGTAATAAAAAAAAAAATATATATATATATATATATATATATATACAATATACAATATATACAATATATATATATATATTGTAAATATAAACAAACTTTGTATTAAGCTGGTGGATATAAAATATATCATTCAAAATATATCCTAAAAATATCATCCAGTGAAAGCCATCTTAGCAAGCAAACTTTGAAATTATTGTCAATTAGTTTAGTAAGAACATCTCAGAATGCAGGATTGCAAATAAGTTCGGTATCTCAGCCAGATTAGTACAAGGCCAGAAAACACTGTTGTATGTGAATGACCTAGCCCTCAGATAGCATTGAGAACCAATGAAGTGAAGCTGTACACTGGGGGTTTAGAGGGATACATGTTGCTATTAAGGAGACTCTTTTCCCAGAGTGTCCATCGTCATTTCAGCAAGACAAACCAGTCCACTTGTCTGCATGTGCTAAAACAGGTTGGCTTCATAGACACAAGGTTTCTGTCTGTGTTTGATTGGCCTGCCTGCAGTCCAGATCTGCTCCAATGGCACACCATGAATAGAAAAGATAAACCACTGTGACCACAGAGTGGTTTCTAACTGAAGTCAAACTAGTATCAAACTAAACTCCACAAGCAAAACTTAAAACTAAATAAAAGTGTTTATTTACTTTTAAATGAGACAAAAAAAGCATTAAAAACAGTGTAATTAAAAGAAAAGGTGATTTTACACAGTGATAAAATGTCTCTGTCCCAAATTTATGAGTGTGCTGCAGGCATTATTTTTACAAATTTGCATATATATTTATAAAATATCGTTCAACCAGGTCAGTAAGAACATGGGAAATTTATTTCAGTGAAATAAATATGAAGAAATATTCATAATAAATATACAATTAGAGATTTCATTTATACATTCATTCGTTGTTTGTAACCGCTTATCCAATTCAGGGTCGTGGTGGGTCTGGAGCCTACCCAGAATCTTTGGGCGCAAGACAGGAACACACCCTGGAGGGGGCGCGCCAGAAGGCGACACGCACACACACACACCTATGGACTCTTTTGAGTTGCCAATCCGCCTACCAACGTGTGTTTTTGGACCATGGGAGGAAACCAGAACACCCGGAGGAAACCCATGTCCAGACACGGGGAGAACACATTCAACACCTCACAGTCGGTGCAGGACTTGAACCCACAACCTCCAGGACCCTAGAGCTGTGTGACTTTGGCACTACCTGCAGCGCCACTGCGCCGCCCCAATTAGAGATTTTCTTATAAATAAATATTTTTAGGAGTTAACATTTAACAATCTGTTCACTTTGGTTCTTCACTCTTACCACTATGCACATTAAATAAAGGTTTCTAATTGTTTAAAAAGTGTTTGGCACAGTGGCGAAACAGGTAGTGTCATTGACACACAGCTCCAGGGACCTTGGGTTGTGGGATTGATCCCTGCTCTGGGTGACAGTTTGTGAGGAGTTTGGTGTGTTCTCACTGTGTCTGGGTGGGTTTTCTCCAGATGCTTTGGCTTCATCCCACGGTCCAAAATAAAACACGTTGGTAGGTGAATTGGCCACTCAAATGTGTCCATAGGTGTGAATGTGTGCCCCCCGCCATAAGGTGTGTTCCCACTTTGTGCCCAGGTTTTTCAGGTGGGCTCTGGACCCACTGCGAATCTGAGCTGGAGAAGGAGTTACAGACAAAGAAAGATTGATTATATATATATATATATATATATATATATATTATATATGCTATTATAATGGACATATATTTTACAGAATCAGTCCAAAGCAGGAGCTGCAATGGGAGACTGGGGCTTACTGGGAAAGCTACTGGAGAGTGCCCAGGAGCACTCCACAGTGGTCGGCAAAGTATGGCTAACCGTGCTCTTCATCTTCCGCATCCTGGTGCTGGGCACCGCAGCAGAGAAAGTGTGGGGAGATGAGCAGTCCGGCTTCACCTGTGACACCAAGCAACCTGGCTGCCAAAACGTCTGCTACGACAAGACTTTCCCCATCTCCCACATCCGCTTCTGGGTGCTTCAGATCATATTTGTGTCCACTCCCACACTAATATACCTGGGTCACATCCTGCACCTGGTTCGGATGGAAGAGAAACACAAGCAGAAGGAGAAAGAACTCTCCCAGCAGGCTGACAACCAGCCTCTTATCAGTGAGGCCAAAGCCAAGAAGCCTTCAGTGCGTGATGAGCAAGGCCACATCCGCCTACAAGGGGACATTCTTCGCACGTATGTTTTTAACATAGTTTTCAAGACCTTGTTTGAGGTAGCCTTCATAGTTGCACAGTATTTCCTGTATGGATTTGAACTTAAACCCCTCTACATGTGCGATCGCCCCCCTTGCCCTAATCCAGTTAACTGCTACATCTCCAGACCTACCGAGAAAACTATTTTCATCATCTTCATGCTAGCAGTAGCATGCTTTTCACTTCTTCTGAACTTGGTGGAAATGTATCACTTGGGTTTCACCAAGTGCCGCCAAGGCATACGTTACAGAAAAGCCAAACTGCCATCTGAGGCATCATCCAAGGCTCCCAGTGAAGAAGCTGATGCATTTGTGCACAGTTACAACTATTTCCACAGGCACCAACCCTCTTATCAACCTGCACCAGGATATGTTTCGCGAATCGGTGACCCAGACTCTTTCCTTCCATATAACAGCAAAGCGGTCTGTAAGCAGAACAAGGACAACTTTGCTGTTGAGAGGAATGGCAAACCAGAGGAATTTGACCTTAAACCTAAGAAAGCCTCCATTTCGCCTCCTGGGTCACCCCAACAGGGCAGGCCTGGCAGAGCAGGCAAGTTCAGCAACAAGACCAGGAATGATGATCTAAAGATTTGATAGCTGAGATAGTGAAAGGGATCTTATTTAAAACCATGCCTTCACAGGTACATTTTTAGCTTTCTTTATGGAGCGTTAGAAAGCCTGGTTTTATTGTTGAAGTGATAGGCATTTTCCCTAAGTTTATCAGATCGTTTACAATTTCCCTTAATTTCCTCTGAATTTCATTTAAAGGCAACGTCTAATATCATACTCAGAAAAAACTCAAAAAAGTTCAGCTGCGTCCTCACCATTCTCTAAGTCTCCAGTCTGTTTGCGTGCTGGAAACCGATCTAATGATTTTACAACACCCTAGTGTCAGTAAACGAGTAAAAAAACAACAACAACAGTAATAAGATTATTTAGGTGGGAAGCCACTCTATATTCAGGAGAGTGCTAACTGCATGAAAGTAAACATAGCTAAAGTGCTAAAAAAAGAAACAACTGAGTTACAAATGACTTTCTGTGGTAATTCAAACAATGAATAAAAATTTACAGAAAAGATAAACTTCAGCCACATACAGCCATTTTTCTCCTCAAACATACTGTTCCATCTTAAAAGACACAGAGCTTTGGAATGTATACAAACCAGAGAGAACTGTAGTTCCCCACAATCTTAAACGTTCCCCTTAAAAAGGTCCAGTAGAGGGTTTATCTGTTACACTTTTCATGTTAGGGGCATTTTAAAAGGCCAGACCACAAAATAATTAAGACCACATTTTCAGTTTTTGTTACTTTTAAATAAATCTCTTAATATAATTAAAACTGTCTGACAAACATTTTATGGATGTATCACAATGTGTTGTTCTTGTTTTAACAACTTCATTTTCATTCTCATCAATACCTTTTTTGCTGTACATCACATCATATATGAATCGGAATAAACAACAAGTCCTTCAGCTTATTTTCAGCATTCTTCAGAGGGCCTTGGTTGTACTTCAAAGTTGCTGTACTTATCAGCAATTAGAGTAAAGGCTAAAAGAGGCTTAAATAAATAAAGTCAATACAGGAAATAGAGATATCCTTATTTCCTTCTCAAAATAAACTTTGAATTCTTCCTTGTCAACAGAAAAGTTATTTATAGTTTCATTCCTATAGTTCCTAGTGCCGGTTCAATTTATAGTATTCATTTGTATCACCAGACAACTGCAAGGAATTTTTATTTTTTTAATTTTCAGTTATATAAATTATACTTTTAACCCTCTAATACTGTTAAAAAAACGTTTCTAAAAGACAACATTGTAGAAGGATATATATAAGTACATTGCAATTCATCCAGTGTTTAAAATGAGGCAAGGTGTACTATGCAGAACCTACAGTTCAGTTCAGATTTATGTTTCACAGCCCTTTTTAGATATGGTGTCTCTTTTCCTAAAGGGTTAAAATTAGAAGTCTACCATTTCTAAGTCACATACCAGCCTGCACCTCCTCCGCTGACTTTGTCCACTTCAAAGATCCCTAGTCCAGGTTATAATTAGCTCCTACTGACAGCAAAGGATGCAGAATGCTGTACACGGCATGCTTCCCAATAACAACAGTTTACAAGACAGTGGTTAAGTGAGAGTAAGTTCAGCTTAACTCAGTTTAGCTCTCTTGCTCTTTTTGAAACTTTATGAAATTCATTTCTGATGAGTGAAATCAGCTGCTTTAAATTTGAACTCATTGTTGATTTGATTTTCGACTGCACTCGGTTTATATAGTCTCTATGGAAAAGCACTGATGAATAAAATAGAACAATCTGGACCAGTGCAAACGAGCCAAAGGTCACCATGTCCAGTACAAAGTATGAAATAAAATAAGAATAAATTCCCTTCTCAGAAGTGATGGAGCACCATCCAATACCTGATCAAACATCAGTGTATGGGTTCTCATAATTTTTTTTGTGGTTGAATACAGCAAAATGCATCACAGTGATGTCCCAACATCTGACTGCCTAAAAGAGCAGAGGCTGTTACTGCAGCACAAACACAAACTCAATATTAATTTCAGAAAAAGAGCAGGATGAGCAGATGTCTACAAACTTCTGTTTATATAGTGCGTATTAAATGGGAGTTTTGCACAGCTTGCATCTTTGGCACAGACGTGTTGTTAAGTAAGGTTAGATTGTGGTCATAGGCAGTCATTAAGATGCCACTTGTTTTAAATAAACATGCTGGCATATCAAGTGGTTGGCTCAAGTAAAAAACTGTGCTGCAGATGGAGACAACACCATTAATCTGATTGTTAAAAGTAAGTTAACAAGATGTTATTTAAAAATATACATTTATTCATTTTCATATTGTCACAGGACGACTTGCAATAGTTAGAAGGAACAATGATACAGTTTATGATTGTTTTTGGCCCCTTTTGGATCTTAAGTGTGAAGAAATCATTTGTAGATTCCTAGAATCTATTAATCTTCTGAATAAGTCATTATTTTTCCACAGCAGAGCACTTAGCACATACCAGACGGAGACAATTTTTAGCCACAAAAACAAATGTCTTTGAAGTGCATGTTTTTGAAAACATGCTCCCAAATCCATTATCTAATCTAAAAATCTTTTTCCCCCCCAGAATCCTTTTTATACAAATGGTGTTACAATTGATTATTTCAAGCTGCTTGTTTTGAGGGCTCTAATTTGTGTCAGATTACCATCATAAGTAAGCGGAGCCCTTTATTCCCTATTAAGGTTTACAACACAATTTAAAAGAATCTCATAGGAGAGTATGCAGAACGTTTTAAACTTGACGCATATGGCCATTGGTGTCCTGATGGCCAGTGACCTGCTGCTCTCCTTCAAATCCTGGGTTCTCATATATGTGTTCCTTTCTCCTGGTGTGTGGCTCTTCATAAACATGATCTGAAATTTGAACGGGGAAAAGAAAGCGAATTATTCTCAGATGCATTGATTTTAAAGCTCATCACTCAATATTTAAGAACTAAGCACATAGTTAAAGCAACACTAAACATCTCCTCTCAGCCAAAATTCAAACAGAAAAATGTATTTTAAGTCCTAGGGCTGTCATTCATTTACTTTACATTTTCAATGAATCAGGAATAATACAAGCCTTTTTTAAAAGTAATCTTTTTTATAAAATAATATATTTTCAAAATATCTTTAGCCCATACTTTCTAGCTTTTAAAACATAAATAACATAAGATTCTGTAGCTTATTCAATCACTAATTGTATACAATTGTTCTTAAACGACACACTAATTTTTGTGGACACCTCTAACATGAAGGTGAATCTAATTCACCCATTGCTGTTGTGATGCTGTCACCATGACAAATGTCAAACATCTGCTAGAATGGCATAAAGCCCCACAGCACTGAACGGTGGAGCAGTGGAACTGTTCTCTGGAAGGAGAACACAGCCATACCTTTGGCGTGAGTCAGAAGAACTTCTTATCCAACTTCAGTACCTGACTTCAGCAATGGTTGCATGGATGAATGCAATCAAATACTCACAGCAATGTTCCAAAGTCTAAAAGCTATTACTGTAGCAACGGGGGATCAAATCAGTACAAATGTACTGACTCCCTCGATTTCAAAAGAAACATCTACAAACCTCTGTATGAAAATGACACATTCACATAGGAAGGACAATCAAAATATGGTGGTTTTAAATGAACTTACATTCAGCTGTCTGAACATGTGAGTCTGCCCTGTTCTCAGTGTGATGCAGGGAGGTAAGGGTATCTCTTGGTTCTGCTAGCGACCCAGACACAGAGCTTGGATAAAACCTGACATCTGCTGGTGACCTGGAGGATTCCTGACTAGATTCTACCCCAACCTTCAAGGAAACATATCAATGGTAGGTCACATTTGTATTCAGTTTTCTTAGCAACAAAAATTAAGGGGTTGTAAGATAATCGCTGGTGTTTGTATAACTATTGATGACTATACCTGGATAGCAATAAAAAAAAAAAATCCAACTGACCTCGCCTTTCAAAATGTCATATTTACACATGGGGCAGGTATGGTGTTCCAGCAGCCAAGGTTCAACGCACGTCTTGTGGAAGAGATGGCTTGAAAGTGGACAAAAGGCCAAGGTTTAGATTTAAAGTCCTCATAAAGTTTGAAAATCATCGTTACACACACTATACGATTGCCTCTCTCTCTGGCACACACACAGTGACTCAACAGACAAAGTGTTCCTGGAACACTTGGGCCTCACTGAATTACTTAAAATCATGAAGATTATGAAATCAAGTGGACCATTATGGAAGTTGCAGCAATATCATTTATGAAATAGTCGCTGCAGCATTTCCACTATTGAAACGGCCAGCTTTACAAAGTGGCTATGGAAAATGGGACTGGAAAGGAATTTTAATTGACATTCATATTTGATGTGTTGGATGAAACAATGGGTATATGGCAAAAGATTTAACTTAAAATACGTTCTGACTCCCAAAAAAAAGTGTATCTAAATCCTTCTTTATCTCTATTGTAAGTTAAAGTAAAGAGACTGTATTCAATGTAATAATGGAGCACATTGATTGGCTCATTTATCAAAGTTTCACAGAAAAATTAAAAAGTTATGTACAAAAGATGGAGGAAAGGAGGAGCCCATTCAACAGTTCAGATTATGACTATGCACCTGCATGGCAGAGTTGTCACAATATCCCCCCTCTTGAAAGAATCTATACACACAGCACAGCTGTTCTCGTCTGCTTCAACTTCCTGATGAAGAAATGCAATTATAATTCCACACACTTAATTGTTGTCCTTGTAAATGAACAAAAGAGTAATAGAGAATGTGTTTCACTGTACCGGATCATTTCGCCGCAGCGTCCGAACCTGTAACTTGGCAATCGCTCTCTCTGCCACTTTTTTAAGTTCTCTCTGTAAAATTGATCAACATGGGAAAGTTATATTTGTAGTTGTTTGTGACATTTCACTGGAGTTTCTTATTAAGACACATTTTACAATTCTAAGATATCATTTTAATTAGAACTTTTATATTATCTACAATTAAAGGGAAGAAGCCCTGCTCTCATAAAAGATATGAAAAAATAAAGTGATTCCAGTGTTGCCACTTGGTCTTAAGAAAATGTTTTACAGCAACAGTTCCTGACTAAAACCCTTGATAACTTGCCAATGCCCTGATGTGGAACGGAATAATTATTGGAACCTCTAAAAAGCATTGTTCATTCTCTTTTACAACAAACTGTACATACTTTTTGCACAGTGCATTTTTCCACATCTTATCAGAAACAGGGTTTTATTTAACCCATAATCACTATACACTAAATTACCAAAATTTTGTGGACAATATATTGTTACATTTATTTGGAAATTTATAGTCATAGTAGGGCGTTTGGCCCTGAAGTGTGCAGTGGCATGACAGGCGGTGTTGTTGCTACCATGGGGCTTTGGGGACCTGATCTAAAGCTGCACATCATCCCCCTATCCACTGGGGTTGTGTTCCTAGTGCCGGTTCTAAGCCCAGGTGAAAACAGAGGGCTGAATTTATGAAGGACATCTGGCACAGAAACCTATAGCATGCCTGATGTACAGTTTGTTGCCAGCCGATTGGCCATGGAGTGAGCAGCATAAAGTAGAACTAACATTAAATTTTATGTAACAGCTCCTACTCTTCAGTAAAGGCTTTAGAGTAGATATCAGAAACATTCTGTGAATATTTGATAGCATTTTGCAACTGTAGTTAGGTCCGGGAATGATAATTGTGGAACATAAACATCACTCCAATTCATCACCAAGGTACTGGATGGTGCTCCATCACTAGACAGCTCAGTTGGACCTTAGGCTCATGTGTAACTGCTCCAGAATGCCCCAGGTTTTTATGGAGTAAATACTTGTGCAAAAAAGAATGTGTCGAAAATGGGTGCAGCTTAAAGCTGTTGAATTGAGTAATAATAGGGGGCTTCTGCATAGTTTTGTATGTATAGTATAAAGCTATATCAACAAAGAAGCCATGAAGACATTTGGAGGAACTACATATCAATTTTGATAATGTACTCTTTTTAAAATCCAAACTGTTCAGTCATAGCTGGTAGATGCCTAACCTGCTGGATCCTGAGTTGTCTGTTTCTGTAGAGGCGCTTAACGATAACATAAAAGAAATAGCCCAGGATAATGGCTGTTATTCCGAAAAAGGTAAAAGACATGATGTAGATCCACAAAGGGTTTTCCCAAGACTTATATGGGTTGCCCACTAGTAGACTCATGTAGACTTCTATATTTCTCTCCACCAAGTTGGTAATTTGTCTGCCCAGATGATTGCCAATCATGATGGCTACTATGTCCCCAGTCCCTGTAAAACAGGATGAACAACATTAAGAATAGGTTTTTAATAGGAATAGCTATAATACAAAAAGATATAAGACAAAAATAACATCTTGTCATAAACTCATCTTAAGTCTAGTTGAAATATCTAATAATTCTTATTCTGACATGTGTACTTTTAAAACAAGTAAAAATATCTTCATTCATTTATTGACTGTAACCGCTTATCCAGTTCAGGGTCACGGTGGGTCTGGTGCCTCCCCAGAATCATTGGGTGCAAGGCGGGAACACCCTGGAGGGGGCACCAGTCCTTCACGGATTCACACTGATGGACACACGAGTCGATCGTGGGAGGAAACCGGAGCACCCGGAGGAAACCCACGCGGACACGGGGAGAACACACCAAACTCTTCACAGACAGTCACCCGGAGTGGGACTCAAACCCACAACCTCCAGATCTCTGGAGCTGTGTGACTGCGACAATACCTGCTGTGCCACCCTGCCGCCCAATAAAAATATCTTGAACACCAAAATAATCTCACAATCTTCTTATACTAATCACAAAATGTTAAATATTACTTTGTTTAGAAATAAGATGATATCACTTGCCAAGTTTTTGGATTACACATTTTATGGATAATTCTGAGGTAAGGTTAACCTCATCCACAAGGGATAAACATACGACCTGTTTTCCCAAAAGTTGCTGTACAATTTCTATTCTAACTCGTGTTTAACATATTAAACAAAATAAAGCATAACTATTTTACAGGCCACATTTAATCATTTTTGTTCCCCCCCAATTTGATGAATTCAGCAAATAAATAGTAATTATACATTACACAATGTGTTATGTGTAGACCGTGTTTACTTATTTTGAAAAAAAGCATGAAAATTGGCCCTAAGAGTAAAGAAATTAATGTACCAAAAAGCTTAAGTGTTAATACAACAAAGCCAATGCCACCATCTTGAAGAAATTAATGACCCAGAGTCCCAGACGGCTAAGTGACATACAGCCAAGCTATTGAACATGACCTAATAAATGCCTGTGTAATTAATTTAGAATATCAGAACATTACAAATAATAAGCTGAAGACCATAATACTTTCCAGATTCTGCTCTGTGATATCCTAGCCAATACTCAGTGTAAAAACCCTGCTTGAGTTTACAAAAGCCAAAGCCAAAGATGTTATGAAGACTGTAGTCATAGAAACATTCATCAATATCATTAAGCTGCAAATAAACATTTTTAAAGCGTCTAATACATTACACACAAACATATTTGCAGATATTAATATTAAAAGGAGTTCTCCTCTCTGTGCTGCAGTATTAACATTTTGAAAAACTTTAGATAAAGTTTAGATATTAGAAAACTGCTGTGAAGTATTCAGCCAAAAACAATTATAGGTTCAGGTACTGACATAAGATGATTAGTAGCAGAGAATGCAGATAATCAGTCCAGTGCTAGAAGGCAGATGTTTTGTACTGGCCATGGTGACCGTATACTCAGGTGCAGGTGCTCCAGCACATCTATTTCTTTTGGCTGAAGCTTGTCTATGAAGATTACATAGTTGAACGTGTCCACAATGGCTGCAGCTTGAAGGAGGTGAGTTTACTTTACAAGTGGTGTGTAGAAAGCTTTGGCGACAGGGTCCGAGATGAGATGGAAAAATTCCAGCTTAAACAAAAGTAATCATGAGGCAGCATGAACTGGTACTTGGTAGTTAATAACTCTCCTAACTGAAGTGGTCCATAAACAGACATCTAGGACAATGATAAGGATGATGGCGGTTTGCTGAAGCATGTTTACACAAACGTAAAATTTTTTTTTTTTTCAGACAAATGCATACAGTATTTAAATGTGATTTGATGTAAATACTTGTAAGCTATTTATGTGAGATATTTTATTTCTCTTTCTATGTGAAAAACTTGATATTTCACTACTCATGAAGAAATATTAAAAATAAAAAATGGAAAAAATTCAAAAATTTTTACAATTTCGGTAAAAACTAAACAACATTTTCATGTTGTTTACTCAAATTGAAAAGCAAAAATATAAGCTTTTTTGCGTACATAATATTTGAAGCATGCAACTGGTAGTGTCACTGTCGCAGAGCTCCAGGGGTTTCGGGTTGGAGCCCTGCTGTGGGAGTGTGTTCTCTGTGTCCATGTGGATTTTTCCGGTTGCTCCGGTTTCCTCCCACTGGCTAAAAAGAAACATGTTGGTAGGTGGATTGGTGATTCAAAGTGTCCATTGGTGTGAAGGTGTGAGTGACTGTATGAGATTGTGGTGCCATGCGATGTACAGGCCCCCCTTCCAGGGTGTGTCCCTACATTGCACCCAGTGATTCCAGGTAGGCTCCGGACTCACAGTGACCCTGAACTGGTAAGCAGTTACAAATAATTAGCTGTGGAATGTTTCAGTTCAACAGGGAATGTTTTGTAAATATATAAATAGAAAAAGAAAAAAAAGAAGCCTCCAAAAGTATATTTATTTCTAAGGCACTTTTTAAAAAATTAGAGGGGTATAAAAAAAGAACAAATTAAAACTGAGAATGTTATAAAGACTAAGGGTCTGTCACAGTTTTTACTTTCACAACATATTTCTCAATATCAATGATATACATATCACCAATATGGCTGCTTACTGAGGCCATAGTCACTGTAATGATCCCAGTATAAGTTTCCTATCTACTTCTCCATTTTACTCTGTACAAAAATGTTATTTAAAGCAAGTCTTCGACTTCTTATAGTCACTTCAACTGTCACTTTTTTGACATTTTGATGTGTATACACTGTACACATTCAGTTGTGAAGAAAATTTTATATTTGCAGATAGGCACGACACATGTATTCACTTCATTTATCACAACTTTACCAATTTAGGTTTGTTATGTGTAAAACTTATATGCTGTTAGGTCATGTCCAGAAAATATAAAGATTGTACTGTAACCGAAGGACTGGCGCCCCCTCCATGCCTTGTGCCCAATGATTCCAGGTAGGCTCTGGACCCACCGCGACCCTGAATTGGATAAGCGCTTACAGATAATGAATGAATGAATGAATGTACTGTAACCTGAAATGAAAGTTACTTGTTCCTGTAAGGCTTCATCAGTCATTCAAAAAGTTTAAATGATTATGAAAGACTAAACAAACAGGAATATGACTACATAGAAAAAAAAATCTATTAATCTGAGTTGAAAAGGATTTTAAACACTAACTACCCTTGGAGCTCAGTGAAGCCCATCCTAGAGAAGCAATAAACCTGGATACGTCTCATGTCAGTTACCAGCTGTGGTTCTAAATAAATTATACAGGTTACTGGCAACCAACCTGGCGTTCAAGTCTGGAATTACCGTCCTAATGTTTGTAATCATTTCAATATAATAAAAATCTCGTTGCGGAATGTATAAACATATTTAAACTTATAAGCTCTGTGTTTTGCATCTCTCTTTTAACAACTGGGAGCAGAAGGGAGTTGCACGAATAAGGGATGAGGAAATATTCTTCTAAGCGAAGTCTGAAGTACAGTACACAAGGCATTTTATCGTGATTAAACAGCTGATAAGAGTTCCATCTTATAGCCAAGTGTTTCTTTCAGCCAAGCCTTAATGTTTTAACAGGTGGCAGAGTCTTAATCAGATATTTGTACAATATTTTTCCCTAAAATGTTTTAAATATTTAAAACATTTGTATAAATGTTATTTCAAAAAACAACTTATATCTCACAAGTAAAACAAGTTTTACAAATTAATGAGCCCTTTTTTCATTAACACTTTAAGACTACTAATTACAATTTTTTTTTTTTTTTACAAATTACTCTTTGTTTTCTCTTACATTTGAACAATATAAAGGAAAGAGTCTGGTAACTTTAGTAACAAAAGCAAAGAAAGCACATAAGCAGTATAACTCAACATATTCACATTTACAAGTATATAACGTCATAACATTATGTAAGATGTTTGACAATTTATGACTGTACTGTCACTGATCAGAAAGTCCTGAGTGTCCTCCCATTATTGGACGTTTCTCTATAAAACTGATTCCTTTCATTTACAAAAGTGGTTTGTTCCTGACATTTTCTTTTGTATATTTCAGCATATACACATCCATTTAAGACTTTAATAATAAAGGTGACTTGAAAGCTTTTGAAACTATTACTTAATACTCAGGTGTTTACATTAACCTTTTGAAGGGGACCATTCGCAACAAGAAATGCGACTCAGCACTGAAGATAAAGACTTACGGGACTAAGCAAAGAGGTTGGGCTATGTTTGGATACTGCTTCTGTGAAGCTGGAGAACGGTACAAAGCCTAAAATGTACTTCAATTAAACTTAATGTAGCATGCAACTGTAGGTCATAACTCATAAAGCTCTATGACAACTTTATAATGACAGTTGTCAGTTATAACCTGCTACGGAGTAAAAAGGACTAAAGCAAGCGTTATGAAAACTGACAAATATTAGAATCATCTTAATGTAGGTTTACACCAGTTGTCACGGCTAGCTGAATTTATGGGTCATGAAACAAAGGATGATCAATACATTTTGCTGTATTATATAACGAGTAATGGAATTTATTCCTGTAGAGTATGAAGCAGTAATCAGTCCTTATACAAAGGCAGACAATAAATGATTTCACTGACATAGTTTTGAATACATTCACCAACATAAGTGATAAATGCAAAGGTGCTCCAAGAAAAAGCAACAGAAGATCCACTGATACAGGTCTATATGAAAATAATAACAATAATTTACTCTTGATAAGTACCATGTTAAAAAAAATAAATGATAGTTTTATATAACTAGGTAAAAATGACAGACATTAAATTGTCTTTGTGTATTAAAATGTATAAACATGTATGTAATATATACAGTGATTTGTAGTATTTTGCCAGCAGTGCAATCCTTACTTTGATCACATAACTTCTTCTGAACCCTGGTAATATGTGAGATTAGGGCCATTCTCAAGATAACAAGGGCAAAAACTACCAGTGTTAAAAACTTGTGTGTATCAGCTGAACAGTTTAGAGATGTGCCTCTTTATTACACAATGGATTCACAATCACAAGAACACACACACACAGAGAGAAGTATAGCAGTTAATCGTAATCTAATATTACCTTCATGGGACATGCGGTTAGTCTTGTTTCCAGTGCCATCGATGTTATAAACGACCACAGCTGAGGCTCCTTCTTGTCGGGCAGCTTGGATTTTGACCGCATGGCTACAGTTGCCTCTTTTGATGAGGGCGATCCAGGGCTTTCGCCTGACCGCAAAAGTTGTGTTGGGATCGCAGGCCAGAGCATCTGAGGTCGGCAGAGCAACGTACCCAGAGGCGGCGTTGAGTGGAGAGTTTGAACCGTACACTCCACACTCGCACACACTCGTCTTGCTCTGGTTAGTCTCAGGGATAACGTAGTTGACCTCTACATAAGCACTCCAAAAAATCGTGTAGCACCTCGCCTGGGTTGGGAACTGGGAAATCAATAATAACCCGACCCACCACAACCGGCGCAATCCAATTTGGTCGTCCATTTTCAACAGCCAGGTAAACAAACCCTCTGCTCCTCTCCTTTCGCCGTGGAGTTCTGACCTGTACCTGCAGTTAATTGTAATAAGATATCAGCCCATGGTAATCCAAGATTGCCTTTACGTCAGGTGGTGTTGTTCTTATCATTCTGGACCTTGAACACTAGTTAAGATAGTGTATATATATAAAACAAAAGTGCAGGAGTTAAGCCCTACCCTTTCCTCGAGTGGAAAACAACATGCCCTCTTAAGAAAGAAGGTCTGAAAAATATCCTTATATGTGTAAATAACTACATGTAGGCTCTTGAATTAAAACACCCAAGTACTTTACTGTGTATTTTCATATCTACATTTTCCTCAGTTTCATTGGCTAGGCCACACAACATTGAGGCATTAGCATTTTAATTTTGAAAGAAAAATAATGAAGGCAGACAAACTAATTCAAGTCAATAGAAGCTAGATGTACTAAGTTCACCACTGCAGTTGTTTTAATTAATTTGTTTTTTGGGAGAGTGTTTTTACTTAAGTTACACACACACACACATATTTTTCCCCCCCTGTCTATTCAACTGCAGTTTACATGATAAAAAATGTTAACCATGCAGTGAAACGTAAATATTGACAGTTTACTGGTCAGGAAGTACCATTAAACAAGACCAGGCCGGGGCAGTTTTACCAGAATTCCACTTGCTGCCAAGCATTGTCTTTACACAGATGTGTTACAGGGAAGTCATTCATGTTTGTTTCATGCAATATTTCATGTGACCATGCATAATAAAGGAAAAAGACTTTTCCTCAGAGGCTGTAAATGTAAACGATGTAGTTAAATTCACAGGAAAAAAAATATAATTTTAGAAGTTAATTCAAGAATTCTGGTGTTGTTTTACGCCGTTGTTGGCGGTGTCGTGTCGAGCTGTTCTACTGTGCAGCTCTCTGCATGCTCAGTCCAAACCTTTAATGTTTATCGTGTTAAATGTTTTTCTCCAATGCTTTACAAAATCTTAGTTAACTATTATTATTTGTTTGAGTGTACCAAAACACACACACACTCTCTCTATCTATCTATCTATCTATCTATATATATATATAAACTATTTCTTATCACTGTAATAATCTTATACTTTCTTTAATAAGGGGATTTGGGCTGTGCATATATCTATTTTTATATATATATTTTATATATATTTCTGTAGGCACAATTTTCTGACAGACTACATTTACCTGTTTTATTTATACAAATGTATGTATCAAAGTACTGTGTGGCAGCACATTTCGACAAGGTAGCACAACTCGTCAGAACACCAGACACCCAGACCGGCCTAGAAGAGGCATTTTCTCTTACAGCCTGACTCCTAATATTGAAAGGCGCACGTTAGACATGTTAAATTTCAGCATTTTTGTGCAGTGTAATTGAAATAATCCCAAAATAATTATTTTCAAAATGTTATATGTAATTAATAATAATAAATAAAATCTCAAAATGTCCCCGTGTTTTAATTTGACAGTATTTTAGCACTGGTTCAAATATTATAAAAGAAAAATATTCCATAAAACAAGAAAGGTTTCCAAGTACCTTAAAAACACCAGACTGAGAATTGTGTCACGTTTTGTAACATTTTATAGCATTCACAATTTGTACTCAAACACTGCATTAATATTTCTAAAATATCTTACATTCAGCTTGAAATATTTAGTGCTACCAAAAATGTACACCTTCCATTTTCCTGGCAGACATTAAAAAGCAGGGTAGAAATAACGATGAACATTCAATGATTCAGTATTTAATCATGTTTGCCCTTCCTCTTCTGTGATGACCCTTCAGTCCAAGCTACGTAAACAAAAAGGGCTAGCACCACATGCACTGCTAAAACAGCTACAATAGCAGCATAGAAGTAGCTATCTGTGTTGGACATCTGCAGTGTGCCTGTAAAGAGAAAACAAGTACTATTGTTTAAAGATGCAAATGAGATAATCTAGTATGATACTGTGATGCAAATAAAAGATAAAGGTGTGAGATTACCTTCAAATATGTAGGCCTTTGATGCAAAGTATAGCCCTATGGGAACAGTCACCATTAAAAAAGTAAAAAACAGCAAAGTTTTAAGTGCAGACACCATGGACCCATCATTCCTGAAAAGCACAAAAAGAAATTCAGTGAGTTGAGATCACGCATTATTGCATCAGAGTCCATATGCAAAGAACTGAACGAACTTGGTGATATTACTGGGCGATATGACCGCAAATCAATACCACAATTAATTCAACATATTACCTTGATTAAAACTAATGAACTCATTACTTTTTTGTGTGTGACTTCTTGGCCTCATAGTTCACTGAAATGGCTTACACTGTAAAAAATGCACTTATTATTTATTACTATTATTATTATTTGGTGACGTGACTGGTGAGGTGAAGTGTTGAAAGAGACTGGTTGTATTGGACTGGTGGTTGCTGAATTTTTTTTGTCGGTATCATCTTCACTAAAGTCACACAGCAATTTGTTTTGGTATAAACTGCTTGAGGTACATGGTTAGCCCTTGTGTTTAGGTTCTTCTCAACATTGCTTCCTGTAGCAGACTGGACAGGGCAGAATCATGTGACTAAATCCATGGGAGTGTGGTTCTAAGGGACAGTACATAAACACACTGTGGGTCAGAATTAAGATAAAAAAAATAATGAAGAAAAATTGATATAATCTAAATAGAGAAGACGGTTGATTAGAAGTTCTGAATGTTCATTTTAATTAATTGCCCTGCCCTTCTCGGTGGCAGGTTCTACTTATTTTTTTATTTATTGACTTTTCCACTGCTTGTAACCTACTCAACTCGGCTAGGCACTTGCTTTTCCATTAGCCAAATCTGGTACCCAGTCCCTGAAACCAGGTACTTTTTTAGTCCCTGTTTGCACCAGGTAAGCAGAGTAGGTACTACAACCCCTGGCAAAAAATATGGATTTACCACTTTTGAAGGATCAATCAAATTAGAAATTCCATCAGATAGCTGCATCGGAGAGCTGTTATACAAAGCAGATTGACATGGATCACAGCTCAAACACGAGAGATGTCAGTGAAACAAAGAAGAGGAATATACAGCATGTTTTATACAAGTGTGTGAATGTGTTGTGCACTATATTTCCCACTGCAACTGCAAAACTGTGAGCTCATGATATGTTTGACCTTGTGTGTAGAACTGGAGTTGTGCACCTGCAGTGAAGAGTTTGTGAAGGTGTAAGTGTTCAGTTGTATTTGTGGGAGAGGAAAACAATCTACAGGTTCGCAACTCCTGAAGAGATTCTCTGTGACTTCAAATTTACTGATACACGCGTGACTATTTTCTACAACTACAAATTTCACTGTCACATGCTCAGGACTTCTGCACCAAATATACCTCCATAGGCAGAGACTGGAGTCAATGTCTGTGACCGGACTGTAAGAAATCACCTGAAAGAAATAGGATTTACACCAGAAACGCTAAACAAAAGCCATCATTAACACCTTATCATAAAAGAACAAGGTTACAGTGGGTTAAAGAATGGACTGTGGGTGACTGGATGAAAGTGATGATGTTGGATGGTGATGATGCTGGAACTTTTGTTAGGTGCCGGTCCAGTGAAATTTATAATGAAGAAAACATGTACATTTCCACAGTCATTGTTGATATGAGCCTGCATGTCAAATAAACACATGGGGAAGATGGCTGTCATTACAACTTCAATAAATGCCAAAGTCTACAATTAAATTTTGGGCACTCAATCCAGTTGAAAATCATTGGTGGAAACTGAAAAAAACATGGCTCCAACTGCAAAGCTCATCTGGCAACAGCAATAAAAGAGAGATGGATGCCTCAAAGAATTCAAGCTGTTATAGCTACAACTAATTCAAGCAGCGCTTTTCTCGTGATTCCGTAATATTTTCCTCATAACTGAGTGGTTCCTCTACTTGATCTATCTATCTATCTATCTATCTATCTATCTATATATATATATATATATATATAAATAATTATGCCAGGGGTTGTAAATGTTCTATGTACCTTGCAGGGCCCTGACTGGCCAAAGACATCTTAATTACCACAAAATGCAGACCTCCAGCAGCTCCTAACATTACCCCGCGATGTTCTGAAGAAGTTCAAACGCTCCTTGAAGCAGTAGTCGATGAAAAACTCCAGCAAGAGCCAATCGTGCAACAAGGAAACTGTTGATCTGGAGCACGACGAGCAAACAGTGCCTAATGTTACTGCAGCCATTGTTTTGGTTTCAAAGCCCTGTGGTTCCTGTTAGGAACAGGGTTTTGCAATGTCACAGTCTCCATTGTGTGGGGGAGCTGTGCTAGTGGAAGAGCGACCAGGGAAAAGTTTGTCGAGCTGAGCCAATTCCACGCAGTGGAAAAGTACCATTTTCGCTTTCTCTACAGGAAATAGCCATTAAAAAAAATGTTAACAAAGCAGAATATTAGATTACTCTTTGATACCAATTAGCCTCTTGGATTATTGCTTCTTCTACACCTCTACACTTATTTTTTCAGTCAAAATGCATCAGTATAATGAAATGAGGAAATTGAGGAATACATGTAATTGCTTATCGTTACGGTTAAGGCATTTGACCTCATTTATGAAATGTGATAACACTGTCAGAGGAACCTGTCTTACTGATTGTAGCAGCAAAATGACTAAAGCGTATTAAATTACTGACTGCTTAAATGTCAACATTAAAACTAGTAACAGGTGAAGTGATATCAGTTATCATCTTGTTGCAATGGCACTCATTAAGAGGGCGGACTATTTCAGGCAGCAAGGGAACGGTCATTTCTTAAAATTAATTAAATAAGTTTTAGAAACTAGAGAAACATGCAAACAAAGATATAAGCGACTTTGACAAGGGCCAAACTGAGATGGCTAGATCCCACAGAAGAGCTTGTGTAGCACAAATTGCTGAAAATGTTAATGCTCAGCTACGATAAGAAGGTTTCATAACACACAGTGCATCACAGCTTTTGCAGCTGCAGAATGGTCAGTGCAGCAATGCTGACCCCTGTCCACCACCAAAAGTGGTAGCATCAGAATCTACACTGTAGCAATGGAAAAAGATGGTCTGATCTGATGAATCACTTTTTCTTTTACATTATATGGACAGTATGTCACTTTTCTGGGGAAGAGATTGGAACAGTGCATCCTGGTTAATGGTATCCTCTAATGGCACTGGTTCCTTTCAGCAGAATAGGGTGCCCTTCCACAGTGCAAAAACTATTCAGGAATAGTTTCAAGGTGTTGACATAGCATCCAAATTCCCCAGATATCTATTTGTATGGGCTGGAAAAACAAGCCCAATCCATGGAGGTCCCACCTCACAATTCGCAGGATTTAAAGGTTCTGCTGCTAACATCTGGGTCAGTGTTGTCTTGGCAGCACAATATGGACCTACACAATTGAAGGCAGATGGTTTGTTGTGTCTGATCAATGTATACATTTTATTAACGCTTTATTATTTTTCTGTACATGCCTATTTATTTATTTATCGTTACACTTACATAGCACCTTTCTCAAGGATGCTTTACAATCACCACTGCCACATTCCATGAAACACTCAATCCACACATACACACACACTGGTGAAAAGTGGCAGCCAAGTGCATACACTGTACTCTCAACCAGGAACGACCATCCACCTGGAGGACCAATTCACCTAACCTCCATATTTTTGGACAGTGGGAGGAAACCAGAGGTCCCGGAGGAAACCCACGCAGACACAGGGAGAACATGAGACACCTATATGCCAATGCGAATACCTTATCTTTTATATACTGCTGAAATTGAGACTAGCATTTCAGTCAAATATAACATTTCTACAGTAAAATTGTCAAAAACATGCATTTAAGCTTGGGGTTTAGACGTGCTGCTTACGTATTTGACTCTTTCAGAATTCAACAACAACTACACCTTTTATATAATTATTGGGACTATATCTTATATAGTCAAATCGCATGTATAGCTGATTCCTTATTGAAATAAGGTTATATGTCATTTACTGAGATCAGCACAAGTCAAATTTATACTGTAATTTCTCCCAAATATATAACTTTAACAAACTAACGTTAAAACGATTAGCAGTGTGGTCTGGGACGTATATGTTTGTTTACATTGACAAAAATAAACTTGTCATTTACACGGGGGTGCCCCATCGTATGCAAAAGACATGATATATTTCAGCTATAAAATGATATTCAAATGCTATAATTCACTGTTGGTACCAGTTTTTTTTAATAGAAACTTTGAAATAATTAATATAGCGGTTTAAAAAAAAACAAAAAAACCCTGACCTGAGGATTAACACGTACACCGACATTATGGCACCTCACAAACGCGGGTGTATTTTCATGATTTTATTTTCATATTAACTGCGGGAAACTATACACGGTCGGAACACATTTGACTGTACTTCTTTGTACGTGGCCAGAAGAATGAATAACACATCAGCTGATGTTCCGTACAGTTGTTAGCCAAATGTTCGCTCGCAATGTTGTGTTTACAAAATACAAACGTGTATCCTACCCTCTGAAATCTGCCACGACTTCTGATGTGGAGGTTTTTACAGATGCAGACTCCATCCCTCTTCAAAGTTAAACGAATAACGCAGTGAGGATGTGAATTATTGAGAGGTGTTTATAAGGTGGCGCCGAGCTAAAGTCACGTGAGGGTAATGCTTCTCTTCAAGTCCTTGCTCTATACCGCCTTCTAATGGAGGGAGGAAGGTTTTTCAGTAAATGAGTGTTGAGTTACAGTGGAAAAAGTCATCGCTGTGTGGTATTATGACCACAGAGATCGAATAGACCACTGTCTAAAAACAGTTTCATATGATAACAAGGAAGACTGCTGTCATTCACACTGTTGCATCAAGGCTAGGGAAATTATTCTAAATATGAAAAACTACATAATTTTGAAAAACATAACAATTTTTTAATTGAGGTCTTTTTTAAATATAAATATATATATAATATATAATTGAAGTGGGCGGCACAGTGGCACAGCAGTCACACAGCTCCAGCGACCTGGAGGTTGTGGGTTCTAGTGATGAGAATTTCGGCTCTTTTTAGGGAGCCGGTTCTTTTGGCTCGGCTCTTCATAAATAGCCGGCTCTTTCGGCTCCTAAATGGCTCTTTGTTTTACCACTTATTTCCACTGGTACAGAACAATATTACCTACATTTTACATGACTATATGGACAAGATATTATTGTTCAATATTAAAAATAATAAATAGTGTTGCAATGGCCAATTGTTTTTATGGGTGTCTTGTAATAACTCACTGACTGCACTCACACATTCAATTGTATAAATAACTGGATTTTTATTTAAACACCTTAATAAAAAATCACTTGTAAACTCTGAAATACAGCCAATGGAACTCGAAAGGTAGGTATTACAAAATAGCTTATTAAATTAAATAATCATCCATTTCTGGGTAAAAAAAAAAATAAACAAATACTCTGCAAAGTGCAAAACAGCAGCATTCAACGGTAGTGATTAAAACAACCACAACTGTCAACAAACATTTAACTGATTTTACATTTTCTTCAACTATGTTTTGGAAGGCAGATTGGCATTCAGGAAAACCCAGTGTCTCAGCTCGGAGGGTTGGAGGGTTGGAGCTTGCTTGTTGTTCTCTGATTGGTTGAATGACAAGCCTTAGAAAAAATGGCTCGGTCTTAGACGGGAACCGGCTCTCATCGTTCACTTACAAGAGTCGGCTCTTTGAACCGGTTCGTTCGCGACCGACACATCACTAGTCGGTTCGATTCCCGCTCCGGGTGACTGTCTGTGAGGAGTTGGTGTGTTCTCCCCGTGTCCGCGTGGGTTTCCTCCGGGTGCTACGGTTTCCTCCCACAGTCCAAAAACACACCTGGATTGGTGAATGTGTGTGTGTGTGTGATGCCCTGTGCCCCCGCCTTGTGCCCAATGATTCCAGATAGGCTCTGGACCCACCGTGACCCTGAACTGGATAAGTGCTTACAGATAATGAATGAATGAATATAATTGAAGTTGTGTAATAACATAATTTTATGAGTAGGACCACGCCCAAACTCCTCCTCTCAGCCCTATATACACCCCGCAAATTCACGTAATTTCCGCGTCAGACAAACTCGCTTCATTTAGTTCAGGAGACGGATCTGGACTCGACTGCTTCACTACGTCAGCCCCCTCCTCCGCGCTGGATCACTCCTGCTGATCCCCATGTTCGGAGCCGTGTTCGGCCATTATCAAACCCACCTAGCCTCAGGTATGGTCCGTACTAGCAAATAAATTGTATATTTATATAATTTTATCAGTACACAGGGCTCCAGGGTTAAAGAGGTGAGAACAACAACATTTTATTCAAATTGAAACAAGGTACAAGTGGAGTGGTTGACCTCCACATTTTTGTAATCCTTTGTTTCTAAATGCACCTGTTTGAATGAACAGTTTCTGTATGAACAATGCGCCATAAATTGGTGCAGGCGGTCTAGCAATCCATATTTGGTGGCAGATGATGATATGGTAGGCAGTGCCAGTGGTCCAGGAAAATGTGTTCTGTGGCTGGTCAGAGAAGCAGACAGCAACTGAAAGCTCCATGCTCAACGGAAGCTTCAGGACAACACTGGCTGTCAGCAGTGGATGTAGAAGACAGTGGTTTACAGCAGCCTGGCAGCATGCAACAGCTCAGTGAGACCATATGGTTATATCAATTAAATATGTTACATCATGGTCATGCTGAGTATATTGTTTCTTCTTTACACCACAGATTTAAATTGTATTTGTGGATTGCGTGATGAACTGTGTTCACAAACAAGTTTTTGGAAGTTCTGAGCACCATGTTGTGATTTCCACTACAGGAACCTGTCTGTTTTTAATTCAGTGCCACCTTAGGGCCCGAAGGCAACAGCAAGTTAATGCTGGTTTTAGTTCTTGTCACTCACATAGAGAAATGTCTCAGAATATTATTCTTGAATTACTGCCCTATAAATTAGATGTTCTTATAGCATTACACACATTTACCATTGTCCTATCCCAATTGTTTTTGCAATGTGTTGCTGGCATCAAGTTCAAAATGGGCAAATTGTTTTCCAAAAAATCTATAAAGATTTTCAGTTTTAACATTTCAAATACTGTCATTCGACTGTTGTCATTGAAAAATATAAGGTTTAAATGCTTTGCACATTGCATTTGTTTTTTATTTACATATTGCTGAGTGTCTCAATATTTTGGGTTTTGTAATACTTTTGACCGAAAAATTCTGGGCATTCTTTTAAATTATTTTAGTTATAATATATAATTTACACAGCTAGGAGTGGTGACTGGAAGCAGGGATTATTTGGGTGGAGCTTGATCAGGAAACTGTGGGCTGTGATCATTATATTCTGATACTGTGTATGAAGTGATTCTCTCATATAGGCTTCGGTATGGTACTGGCTCAAAGCAACATTTTGTAATTAACTAAAAGCTACCAATTATTAAATGGCACCCCACACCACTGTATCATGCATAGGTGGACTACCAATATGCAAACAAGAAAGCATTGCTGAAATATAAACAAATCTAACTCTTATTTAAAAATTGAAACTGCAGCAGTAACTTCAGTAGCGTCTTTAATTATAATTAACGTGTTTTGTGGGATCTCTTGTCATGAGGCAAGTTTAAATAAATTCAACCGAATTTGACCAAAGGTCGCACGGTGGTGCCGCAGGTAGTGTCACACAGCTCCAGGGACCTGGAGGTTGTGGGTTAAGGTCCTGCTCCGGGTGACTGTCTGTGAGGAGTGTGGTGTGTTCTCCCTGTGTCTGCGTGGGTTTCCTCCGGGTGACTGTCTGTGAGGAGTGTGGTGTGTTCTCTCTGTGTCTGCGTGGGGTTTCCTTCGGGTGACTGTCTGTGAGGAGTGTGGTGTGTTCTCTCTGTGTCTGCGTGGGGTTTCCTTCGGGTGACTGTCTGTGAGGAGTGTGGTGTGTTCTCTCTGTGTCTGCGTGGGTTTCCTCTGGGTGCCCCGGTTTGCTCCCACAGTCCAAAAACACACATTGGTAGGTGGATTGGTGACTCAAAAGTGCCCGTAGGGTGTGTGTGTGTGTCGGGCTTTTTCTTAATTTTCCCTGTTTTTGTGGTCGAATATGTTTCTTCATATGTTAGCTTATGTGATTCATGATCTCCTTGGGAAATGTGGTTTTTCAATTCAAGGTTAAATGGGAAAACAAGTCTCAGCACATGTTAATCTTGCAATGCAATTGCACTCACTGGCTCTTGTTATTCACCGCAGATCTGAGTTGAGTAAAGGCTGCTTACTCTTCCTTGAGTGCTTCTGCTTGGAAAAACGTTTGGGAGAGACCTGCTGAGCAGAAAGCTAGTAAATGCAGGAGTAACTGGAGCAGAAAGTGCCACTCTTTGCCTTTTCTAACAGTCAGGAGAGGTTCAAGCAGAAACACACAGGCCTCCCTGATCACATTTTTTTTTAACTCCACTGGCTGAATACTTCTGCATGTTGCCTGTCCAGTAATTAGACTGAAAACACAAATAAAATGCTTTGCCATTCTCTTAATCCATTATTCACCACCAGGGTGCACATGCTAGAATTTATGCACATTAAATAATAAAGCTTTGCCATATAATGTTAAGATCAACGAAGCCACATGGCAAAGATTTTTCTTTCCTTGTGTTTCTTTGCAGTTAAGGAACGTAAAATACCTAGTCATTCATAAAGCTGCAACTGTTATATGTTAATGCAAATTAATGTGAAAAGACCACTCCCATATATATATATATATATATATATATATATATATATATAATTTATTTACTATTACAATACAAATGAAAAATGAATAATAAACAGAGTCACTTTGTGCTACCAGATTGCACAATGAGTTCAGGAAAAGTCCTAAACAAAGTACAGCAGGCTTTGGTCTCATATTTTTCTTTAAATCCTTTAAAGAAGGCTCCAGATAGTCTAGGAAACAAAGCCTTAAATGAGTTTACAACTTAGAATGAAGAGAAACTCACGCTCTCTGACATTTTAATCTGATACTGATTTAAAATTAGCCACGTGAACTTTCCTTTAGAGCTAATCTCTAGAGTAGAAATTTCCAAAGATACACCAATTACCACAGACAAGGTCAGTAATGGGACATTCCGGAATGCCCTATATATTTTAATCAAGAATGTTGCCTTAATTCTTATACAGAACATCTTCAAAACATATCCTGTTATCATCTTATGAATCAAACATCGTTATATTTGTATTATTATATGGATTTCAACAAAAAATACTTTTTAGATTGCCAATGTATTTAAGTACAATTGAGGCCAAAGTTCATATAAACCAAAGGTAAAATATTTTCAAACTGAATTGTTCACAAATCCACACATTTCACGCCACAATATGTTTTGTGTTAAAGTAAAAAAAAAAATAGACTAACATTTCATTAATTCATTAATTAATTGTCAGTTGTGTTGGGTCCGGAGCCTACCTGGTACCACTGGTGCCAGTCCATTTCAGGGCACCACACACTTTTATATTCGTAATATATTTTCAGGTTTTATATATTATATCAGCTTTTAATTGGTTAAATATTTAAATACGTTTTGTCAGTGTTTGGTGACTTGGCATTTTAATGGTTTAACTTCAGTCAAACACATAAGGCAAGTTTGTACAATCATCACACAACACTTTTTGGGAATTTTGAGTAAGGAGTCTCTGCAAGTGGGCTTTTTTTTTTAGATGTTTGTGATTGGCTAGACTGATGCAGTGCGACTTGACAATTGCTCAGTCTCTAGGGACCAGGAATTATGGGGTTCGAGTCCTGGTCTGAATGACTGTCTGTGAGGAGTTTAGTGTGTTCTAGTGTCCGTGCGGGTTTCCTCCCATGGTCCAAAAACACATGTTGGTAAGTAGATCAAAAGTGTTCATTTGTGTGAGTAAATGTGGGATTGTGTGTTGCCCTGCTAAGGACCGGCGCCCCAGCCAGGGTGTTCCTGCTTTGTGCCCAGTGATTCGGAGCGCACCACGACCCTGCATTAGATGAACAGTTACAGACAATGAATAAATAAATGTAAGAGGGCTGGGTCTTCAAAAGACCCACACATTTAATTTTCTAAATGTTCCTGTACATGAGGTGTTCAATGGAAGAAAACCACCTGAAATACAACACTTGTATCAAATGGGACATAAAAAACTGAGGAAAAAAATGCAATATCTGTGTTTAAAAATTAAAAATAGGAATATGAAACAGTAATTTGAAACATAATTAGTTTGTTTTTCTTTTAATATGTCATATAAGTTATACTGCATGTCATTTTTTCACTTGGGAGGAATGCTTTGAAAACTTATTTGCAATCAAGTTTTAGATTTGTGGCTGATGCCTTTGAGTATTACTTCAATAAATATCTGTTTCTAAAGAATCGTCTTTCTTCATGGTGCCATCTATGTTCTGAAGTGCACCAGTCCCTTTCCCAGCAAAACAGCCCCATGACATGATGCTGCAGTGTCACACCCCTGCTTCAAAGTAGGGATAGTGTTCTTTGGATTAAAAGCCTCATAATTATTTTTCCCCATACAAGCACTGGTAATTATTGCAAAATAATGTTTGTTTCACCAGACCAGAGAACACTCCGTAAATATACTCCTTGGCCTTTCATTGGTTTTCTATGTCTTGGAGTAAGGGCTTTTTTCTTGCACTGAAGACTATGATGAAATAGTACTTTCTGATTGGAGGATGTAGACACTTTGTACCTGATGCTTCAAGCTTCTCCACTTTCTTTATTGTTGTCTTTTATTTCAATTGCACATTTCCTACCAAAATATTTTTAGCCCTTAAATTTAATTTGCACCTTCTTCCTGAACAATGTAAGGGTTTTGTAATCCAAATAATTAATTCATTATCTGTAAGCGCTTATCCAGTTCAGGGTCACGGTGGGTCCAGAGCCTACCTGGAATCATTGGGCGCAAGGCGGGAATACACCCTGGAGGGGGCGCCAGTCCTTCACAGGGCAACACAGACACACATTCACTCACACCTACGGACAATTTTTGAGTCGCCAATCCACCTACCAACGTGTGTTTTTGGACTGTAGGAGGAAACCCACGCGGACACGGGGAGAACACACCAACTCCTCACAGACAGTCACCCGGAGCGGGAATCGAACCCACAACCTCCAGGTCCCTGGAGCTGTGTGACTGCGACACTACCTGCTGCGCCACCGTGCCACCCCAATCCAAGTAATTATTTAAATAAATATTTCCATACAATTGTATTGACATTGTATTGAGCCTTTTTTAGGTGATGGCTGTGTGGCTTGTATATTGCCATTGTATGAAGTGCAAAAAAAATAAAATAAAAACATGCCTTACTTGTAGAGGGAAAGCTCACTGATGAAGGACTAGAGGATGACCAACACAACATCTACAAGCCATAACAAGGTAGGTGTTTCTAATAGGATACACAGTAAGGAGACACAGTGTTTAAATTCCAGCAGCTCTTCTGTGTCACTGCAGATCACACAAATCATACCCCCTCCGTGGTGGTCCTCTGGGGACAAGGAGGCACAAATAATTTTATGGCTGAATGGTTTATATGTAACTACTGTATATTGATGAGCCGAAATATAATGAGCACCTACCTAATATGCCCTTCATGGACTCTGAAAGAACTCTCTGTGTTTCTCTGTGTTGTCTTTCACCAAAACATTAACAGCAGATCATTTAATTCCTGTCACCTGCCATCTGTGGGTGTCACAGATCAGATTTGTTGTTCCAGCATATCCCACAGATGCTTAGTTAGATTGAGGGGAACCCTTTGTCATGTCCCTTTCAGTGCCTGCTGAACAATGCCTTTGGGAAATCCTGTGCCAAAAAGGGGTATACATTGCCTGCAATTTACAACCCATGGCAGGCTCTCATTTCAAGAGACAAAGTGTAAACATGTTTTAGAAAAAAAAAAAACTAAAAACAACAAAAATTGCTGTGAAGGGTCTTACCTAACTCCATAAAATAGAGTTTAAAATAGAGTCTACTTTTTGCCTGAACAAGGAGTTGAACACAACTCTCCATATGTCCCATTAACAACTGTCCTCAAATTATAAATGAGAGTTAATCTACTATGTAATATATGTACAAACATTTAGATACCCATTAAAACTGGTGATTTTAGCTACTTTAAAGGCAATGCTTAATATTCTGGATTGTTTACATTCAGGAACTGTATGTCTGAGGAAAAAAAATTACTGTTTTTGTATGTGATTTAAGTTCAATTTGTCTGTAAGTTTGAATAACTACAAAAACTCATTTGTAAGTCGAGTTGTTTAGTTTTGTAGGACTTTTAGCCTGTGTTTACTTTCATGTCAGTTCCACCTTATGCAATTTGAAACCACAAAAATAAGTCTATATTTTTGATTGATGGAGCAGGACCAGAGCAATATCCTCATCTCGGTTCATGCGTTTGTTTGGGGGGGGGTTCTTCTCTGTCTAAACAAACCCAGATGCTGTTGCTTTGCTGTGAGCAGTGAGAGGGAGAAAGCCTAGCATGTTGGACTGAGACCCTTTGTGTTTCTTACCCATTTACTGACATTGGAACTCTGTAAAACCATTAGACTGGTTTCCAGTATGCAAACACATTGGAGAGTAGCAAATGATGAGGACACATCCTCAGTATTTTATAAAAAGTATTTTTTTTATTAGCAAAAATAATTTGTGTACTGGCGGCACGGTGGTGCAGCAGGTAGTGTCGCAGTCACACAGCTCCAGGGGCCAGGAGGTTGTGGGTTCAATTCCCGCTCCGGGTGACTGTGAGGAGTTGGTGTGTTCTCCCTGTGTCTGCGTGGGTTTCCTCCTGGTGCTCCGGTTTCCTCCCACGGTCCAAAAACACACGTTGGTAGGTGGATTGGTGACTCCAAAGTGTCCGTAGGTGTGACTGTGTTGCCCTGTGAAGGACTGGCGCCCCCTCCAGGGTGTATTCCCGCCTCGCGCCCAATGATTCCAGGTAGGTTCTGAACCCACCGCGACCCTGAATTGGATAAGGGTTACAGATAATGAATGAATGAATGAATTTGTGTTCTGTATCATTGATTTTCCTATGGATGAAGGTTTGAATGGACATTCCTAAAATATTTGCAAATTACACTGTCCAGTGTGCAGAAGTGTATTCTTGTTGAGTGACACATGAAAATACATTGGCGACCGTCTGCCAGTTTGGATCCAAGCTGAGTTCTATGAATACAGGGAAAAGTTCACACCTACCAGCTGAATTATTCATGTGACATGTCTGTTGCTTGCAAGGTACCATCACAGAAACTTAAAAAACCCAGTTCATTTTTGGGATTTTACTCCCTATGGCTTTCTTCTACTACATACAAATTTTCTTTCTGCCATCTGTAAAGCAGTAAGCAGGTACCCGCTCCATAAGCACTGCCCTGGAGCTGTCAAGCTGCTGACTACCAAACATGCTCACTTAGGCAACAGAGTGTGAACTTCTCATTTCTGACTACACTGGAATGTATACTTTAGATTCACTCTTAATCTACACTGCGAAATGCAGAAAGACATTACATTATTCTGACTTTCAAATTTCATTTGACATACTGTGATTTCTGTTTTTATAATTGACCTGAAAGTCTGAAAACTAAATATTAAGGCCAGATAATAACTCTCTCAAGAGCATTTTTAGGAAACCTGTCTCTGTCTAAAGAGTAATGACCAAGATTACTCTAGTCTCACATTTCCAGACACACTAGGACGAGTCTGGTATCTTTTGCTGACTGACATGGTCAAGAACCACATACTGCTGCAGGAAAAGAATTTGAAAAGGACAAATCACAAGTATACTATTTTAGCATGATGTGTAGATGGAGGCAGGTAGCCAATCAGAATACAACTGGCAGAATCCTGACAGTGAGGCCAGGTTAACATACTGAAATGATCAGACTCCGTCAACTTGTGAAGGTCATTTCTGAAGGTTTAGAGCTACTGGAGCCTGTATGCTATATATTAGCTATCATCATTCTTGCTTGCAGTCAGTTGAAAAGATCCAGTTGTGCCGCGTGTTCTGCCAGTGACAATGGCACATTACGGGTTGGGTAACTTCTGCTATATCAGATACAATAACATAATAAAGACTACTCTACATACAATACAATAAATACATTTTTATATGGTAATTTAGTTAGGAAACATTCTTTTACCACAATCCATAGGATTTATATACATTTCTAAGCTGCACTGAACTGTCCATTTTTTAAAAGTCTCATGAAAAGTGTAGAGACATGACAGTGTCTGAAAATGCCATATACATGTCCTTGTATTTAAATACACTATCATCCTTGGATCTAGTTTAAAACTCCATTTGAAACTTACCATAAATTACATTTAAATTACACCCGTGGTGCTGCATATATCGTTCTTCTAATCTGGTAAATATCCCTCCAGGCACTGCTGATGGTTTATGCTGGAAGTCTCATTTGCTTTGTCATTCGCAGTGAGCATTTATATTCAGTAGAAATGGAAGTCTTTGAGGAGCTGAAAGGCTTCAGTTACTGACATGTTTTTATCCCCAAAATGGAAGCAGAATCCTCCTGAACGAGTCCTATATATTGTGCAAAACTGACAGATTCTGTTTTCTTAAATTAGCTTTACTACAGGGTCTGCCACATATTGATAAGCTGTTGGTATATTGTCAGATGTCCAAGATACTGTGCCTCTGTCAGTCCTTTTTGATTTTTAACTAAGTGATGATATATTGACACTTGTTTTCACCCCACCCCTTAATCTCATAGTGCTTGTGAAAAGCAGTAAAGTGATTTTATGCAATGAAAAACACAGAAAATGTAATCTGTTCTGTTTATGTCTCCAGGAATTTGAAATAGCAGTGGGCAAACCTTCATTCTGTTTCTCTATGGCATTCACATAATGATGTGGTGCTTGCACAGAGACTGATGAATGCCCTGTGGTGTTGATGAGAGATTTATGCTATGACTCATATTTCCAGAGCACAGTTAAAAGCAGCTCACCTAGAATGGGGTAGAGGATCCTCATAAAACACTCCCATGAGGCCTAAGCCACACACACCCTTATGAGTCCTGCAAAAAAAACTGCAGTCTGACGTAGTGTTCTTGTGGATGGTTGAGAGTTGTCACTGCCAGAGTAATAGATCACTGTGGCCTTATATAAACACTTGAACACAAAGGAATCCAAAATGTCAACACTTTCTGCATGGTACAAAATCTCAATAATTCTGATCAAAAGCTAAAGTGAAGGAAAAAGAAAAGATTTAAGTCCATTCACACTGCATAACATGAAAAACGTATTGTTATAGATTAAAAAATCTCCACAGTTTGCAAGACCTACCAAAACCTTTCTCTGGAGTAATGAAAGAACCGCTTTCGGTTCCCCAAGGAGGTTCTTTTAAAGCATTAGCTTTTTTAAAATGTACATGAAAATCTTCATCAACCCCATCAATGTACAATGTTCTATAGTCATACCATGTCACAAGCAACTTCTTTCTTCGTAATTTTATTTGATCTTACATTCAATTGTGTTTCCTGGACTCCCCCTCTAAAGTCATCTTCCATTCTCACATGACTTTTACGTTTGGTTACTTTTACGTTTAAGGTTTTTTGGTTCGTTCAGCTGTATTTTGCTTCATTAATTCATCTAACATATGAATCTGAATATTTTTGACACAGAGATTTCCCTCCCTCTATTTTTGAAAATATATTTGTATAGATGGGTTGCATTATCATGCCAGACCAGTAGGGGGCAAAAGTACCTCTTAAAGGGATAGATCAAAACACCACATTTAATAACAAATCATTCCATACGTCCTATGTAGTGCACTACACAATTAATGAAAGTACAGAATCTAGATCTTCATAGTGCATTGTGTATTTCTAATACAACAACATTTATTCATATATGGGGAATCTGAAATCTAGTTAGTACTATATACATGTATACACTGTAGTTTTATTCATTCATTCAGGGTCATGGTGGATCACAAGCCTAACCAGAATTACTGGGTGCATGGCAGGGCCACACCTTGGACACACTCACACGTTTACTTACACCTGTGGTCACTTTTGTGTACAGCCCATTCACCTACCAATGTGTGTTTTGGACTATGGATGTAGGTTGGAACATCCAGGGAAAACCCACACAGACACGGGGAGAACACACCAAACTCTTCACAGAGAGTCATCTGAGGCAGGGCTGGAATCTACCACCCCAGGACCCTGGAGCTGTGTGACTTGTTGTCACTACTTGTTGTGCCAACCTTTTTATTTTTATATCTTAATGTGATTAATTAAATTCACTATATAGGGAATAAAGAGCTATTTATTTCAGCCAGAGACAAATATGAAAACGTCAGTGTTTTTGAAAATCTCTGTTTTGTCCATAAACACTATACCACTGACAACAAAATTTTCCAAAAATCTCCAACTTGAAGAGCATTTTCAAAAACCTCTGTATTCAATGACATTAAACGCCATTTTGTGTTGACAGAACAAACTCTAGACAAAAAACCCCAGATATATGTGATATATAGATCAGCGGTCCCCAACCAGCCGTGGGCCATTAGGTACCGGGCCGCACAGAACGTTTTGAATTTTTTTTTTTATTGATTATCAGTCTAAATGTTGATGTTTTATTTTGAAAAGTGACTTCTGTGTGGAATGACGCACAGACGCATACATGCGTAAACAGCCGTTATCCCAAAAGCTAGCAAAAATGAGTGAAAAACAAACATCTTTGACGAGCTCCTTCGGAAAGGGGAAAAGGCCCAATGAGGAGACAGAGGAAGAACCTACGACTTCCAAGAAAACGAAATCTGCATTTAAAAGACAATATCAGGATTCCTACTTAAAATATGGGTTTATTCCTACAGGTGATCCGCAACCAAAACGAAACTACGGAACAGACTGGACGTATGGAACACACTTCGGGTGTCACTGTCTCCCATTACCCCGAGATGGCACCGGCTTGTTGCAGAGAAACAAGCTCAGGACTCTCACTAATTGACATTATTATTATGTGAAATGACCCAGTATTGTCACTTGACTCGAGCTTAGTTTTTTATTATAATTATTTCTTATTAGAAAGGATTTTCGTTCTAAAATAAATATTTTCGTTTACAGAGATTGTTGTTGATTATTAATTTATGAACAAAGGTTGTTTATTGTCTGTTGATGTTTGCATTTGACATAAGACCACTGCGGATGATTTATTATTAGATTACGTCATTAACGATTATCGAGCAAATGTAGGCCTGAACATATGAAGGCCGGTCCGTGAAAATATTGTCTTAGATGAAACCGGTCCGTGGCGCAAAAAAGGTTGGAGACCGCTGATATAGATGATATCCAAATATATGTGGATGAGTCCTAAAGCAAACTTGAGTGTGAATAGGCAAAGAGAATAGGCATGCATAGTAGATACATTGGCCCAAGTTTTGTGGAGCTGTTGGCCAAAGAGGGAGGCCACTCTTTCTGGTTGGATATGATGGCATTTCTTCCCCCATCACTCAGTACTCAATGCTAGCCAACACTGGTCTCTATTAGCTTGCATGACAGAACTAGGCAATTAGTGCCCCTCCATACGTATTATAATGTCCAAATGTTTTTGTGTTAGCTGCAATTTGAAAAGAAGCAGTGACTGGCTTAAGGTGTCTTAGAGGAAATGTGTTTCCCGCACTCTCCCAACTTGGTAGCACTGTTTGAAATCCAAGTCAATTGTTAGAAATTGGCAAAGACTAACCTTGCAGATAAAATTGGATTAATAACTTCAAAAGCAGGAGGAAAATGAGTATCAGTGGTGGGGCAAAGTAAAAACTAATTGTGTGCTATGTTAATTGTCTACATTCCCAGTCGTAAAAATGTTTTGCAGCAGCGCTGTTTGTGCTGATGGGCTTGGAGACGTGACAAAGAACCCTGAGGCTAAGTGATGACCCTGGCATTACTGGCATGGAAGACTGAATAGCCCTGACTCACAGGAATATGACCTTGTAGTGCATGCCCACTGGCATATGTATTACTCCTCTATCTCTGGCACTGCAGTAAGACCACTACAGCGTGACTGATGCCGGAATTCAAAGAAAAACATCCAGGCAGATGTGCTCTATTTAACATATATTTCCATGAGGCACAAGAAATGAATTTTTCTTAAGAAACAGCTCAGCCGATCCAAAAACCATTAAGAAAAAAAATCCCCAGCCCAGGATAATATTTGGAAGGGAAAATGTCTGTGTGCATTTAATAACATTCAGCCACAAATATATTGCAGGTATCAGGGACTGATCTTGGAATATTAATTCTAATAAAAAAAAGTCCACTCTCAACACATCACAAAGGGATTTGAACATCACTTGATAAAATGACACAACCTAGTGTTGGGCTTATTTATACCTCTCTAGCCAGCACTCGTCACAGAGCAATGTGAACTTAGGCTTGTGTGCAGCTGTATCAGAGCACTTTAATTAATTTCATGCTTTTCCTTGGAGATTCTGTGGCATTATAAGGTGTGTTTGCACAGTTGAAAATGTGTCAACAATGGGTGTAATTTAAGTAGATGAATATACTAATTATAAGGGCATAATTCAGTATAAAGAAAAGAGTGTCATTGTCAGACAGTTTTAGCAGCAATGCTATATAACATTTCTAAATACAGCGTACGCCAGGTCATTTCTTCAAAATGAGCTGACTAAAAAAGGGCATTTGCAGGGTTTTTAATCCCTGTTTAGTTTACCAAAATGCAGTGTGATGGGGCTGCTCTTCTTTGTTAAAGATTGGGGGTTTTACTCAACAGGCCTGTCGCAGTAGATATGGGCACTAGTGATATGCTCTGAGGCTCAGCTGAGCTGTCATGAGATTACATCTCAGCTTAAGTTTCATGTCTTACCTCCAATAGGCAGAGTGTAAAAAAAGAAAAAAAAATAGCTGAGTTTGTTTATATTCTATTCCCTGCTTGTTTTGGAACATTCATCTGTTATTTATGTATTATATTTAAAATTTCATTGTTAAATCTTTTATTATTTTAAGGCATTGCATTCTCACTTTTTCATTTATGATTCAACAAGCAGTTCTTTGTTATGGAAGAAGCATATAGGATTGTAAACAACATATTTTCATGTCTGTATGTCACTATTTCAAGGAGCATTGAGTTATCATTTGCAAACAATATTTATAAATTTAAAAACAGTTTGTTATTTTACATACATTTCTACAAAGTGCAACTCCCACAACAGGAAGAATTAAATTAATTTGTAGTCCCTGAATAAAAGAGTTAATGCTCCATAGAGTGGGTCCTCCACCTGTGGGAGGCCATGTTTAAAACAGACATTTTAAAATGTTGAGAGTGAGGAAGTTTTGTTTAAAAAAATAAATAAATAAAATAATCATATTTTGAATTTGATGACAACACACACAAACAAATTGGGAACAGGGTCACATTATGTTCAATCACTTTTTCTTTAAACAAGATATTTGGGAATTGAGGAGACCAATTGCTGTTGTGTAGTCTTGCTTGTTATAAAATTCCATCTGCTGAAAAAGTCAGTGTAAGACTTATCATTTTGAAATTTAAGTTGAATTTCCCAGATTGATTCATGAAAAAATGAAGAATGTCTTTAAAAGTTGTTCTCTCTTTTGTCAGCTGCATAATGGGCTATACTACTTAACCCAGTCAGGAGGGGTGAACACATTTGAGGGAAAATCCTTATAAATTGGCATCAATAAATGCTATATATGAGTTTTACACACTTTTACTTCTGTCTGTACACGTGCCACACCTTGATATTTTTCTTTCAATATCTGAAATATTGTATTTGTACACTTTAAGAAAAAGGGTATGGTAGAGGGACATTATTGGTTACTAAAAGTACTAACAGTTTAAACGTACCTGTAAAGGCTAAGCACCATTGGAATTTGAGTTCCTAACTTGTGTTTATTGATAGTCAGGAAACATTATTTCTTACTAATTCAAGGGAATAATGTTTAAAAGACCATTGGTTCCCCCCCCCAAACGGTGTTGGGAAACTCTAATAGGCGTCTTGCCTGTGACGTAGATGGTGGACAACAACTCTAGAAGCTGCACTTAATTTAATGCAAAATGACGAAAAGGTGTGTTGTTTTTGGCTGCAATCATTCAATGTACAGTGGGACATCTGTGCACAAATGACCCAAAGATCCCAAAATATCCAGAAAATGGACTAAACTTGTCAACTTTAAACGGACACTTTGGAAAGGACCATCCGCTCACTCCGTTATCTGTAGCTCATTTCACTGGCGCTTTTCCAACAATATGGGCATGTAAGGACACCAACGAAAGGTGTTCAAGAGCCTCTGTAACATGGAGGTAAACAGGGTGAGGACACTCACTTCGCCTGTTTTAGTTGGTGTTAGTTAACGTTAGCTTGACTCGCTAAACTCGGTGTCTCAGATTATACATTACGGAGGTTTATAATGTCGGATGAATTCGACTTCGATCACATTTACAAGAATAACGGTACCTCTAAATCTGAGTTTAGCTTATTGCTAGGCTATTGTCATGAATAATGTTGGTTATTTAGCTAGATACTGTCATAACGGTGTTTTACCGCGGCGTTGTTCAGCTGTTGTCCACAGTGACGTCACGGTTGCGTTCAAGAATTTCCGTAGTGAGCTCGGGTTTTTACGTCAATTTAATAAAATTGTCAGTTTTAAAGCAAATTAAGCATGATGTTTTAATTTTAATTCATACTTATCTGTCAGTAACTAAAATAATGTGAAATATTCATGGAGGTCCTTTAAGTGGTGCTTATCCTTTAAAGGTAATGCAGTGTGCAGGTGCATTACATTCTTTTCTCTTGTATTATAGAACATTTCTCCGTTGTGATCCTGACTCAAACTTTCTTAACACCAACTCCATCAATACCGTGTGCCAGTACCACATAATCAAATATTTTCTGCAGTACAAATAGAAAACAATACATCTCTCTCCCTGTTCCATCTAAAAATGCGGAGCATAAAACAGTATGAGTCTCTCCTAGAATATTTATCTGTTCTCTCAATACAGTTTTCTGTAATAGGATTGTCTGAAACTTGGCTCAATATTGACAAAGTTCCTATGGTCAACCTGCCAGGTTATAACTATATTCCCTGTTGCAGAAAGGATAGAATTGGTGGTGGTGTACTTCTATTTGTCAGAAATCTTATCAACATAATAAAATGACCTGGCGTAGTGAACGCCATGTATAATGAGATGGAATGGAGTCTTTATTGAACTTAAGCTGTTACTTTATAAGAGAAAAATAATTATTGGATGCCTCTATATACCTCTTAACTTTAACAAGCAAGCATTCACAACTTGTCAATATGCTTCATAAAATCTATATAAATATAATGTGTTACTTGATGGGTGATTTCAATATTGATCTTACGAACAAGTAGTTGGTTTATTTCATGAATCACCTAAATGCATCATTCTTCTTTCCTCTGATAAACCAATCTACAAGAATAACAACAAGCTCTGCCACATTAATCGAAAATATAATAACAAATTCCTCAATGGCCAGTATCAGAGGAATTCTGCTAACAGACATCTCTGACAACCTGCCAATATTTGCTTTAATCCCAAAGCTCACCCACAAATCACTTGAAAAGATGACTGTTAGGAACTTCAGCAAACCGAAATATTATTAGATTCATTATCTCAAATGTGACATGGAATCATGTCCTTACTGAACCAAATGTCCAAAAAGTATACCCAATGCTCAGTGAAACCATCAATCAAACAATTAGTGTAGCCGTTCCCGTATCAAACCAAGCGCAAACATGACATTCAGAAATCATGGATTACTAAAAACTTAAAAAAGGAAATCAGGAAAAAGCTTAAATTTATACAAGGAATATTTAACCAATCCGTCATCATTAAAGCAGAAAATCTACAAAAACGCAACAGATTACTGACCAAACTGAGAAAGCCAAAAAAGCTATATTACTTAAACAGATTTCAAGCAAACCATAATGACATAAAAAATACATGAAAAACTATCAATGAGTAATCATTCTAGTACACCCACTGAATTTAAAATGGACAACCACCAAGTCATTACCAACCTGCTGCATATTGCTAATGCATTTAATACATTTTTTGTGAACATTGGGCCTTCACTAGCAGCAAACATACCTGACCTCTAGTCATGTCAACTCCCACCCAGTTCTGAATCCATTCACATTTCATCAGGCAACATTACAGGAGGTGAATGACATAAAAATCTTAAGCTCAGCTTAGCTAGGCTCGATGAGCTAAAACCAGATATTCTCAAAAAAATGCTTCCGATATATCTCAGAGCTATTACTTCACATTATTAACCAATCATTAAACACTGGTATATTTCCTGACCAAATAAAATTGGCTAAAGTAACCCAAATATATAATCCATCTATACTCGCCAATTACAGGCCTATATCTAAACTTTTTGAAAAAATTGTCTATAAACAACTCATAGCTCATCTAAAACAATATGATCTGGTATATCAACATCAGTGTGGATTTAGAGATAAACACTCCCCATCTATGACTATAATTCAGCTAATAGAAACAATTTCAAAGTCACTTGACTACAATGAAATAACTATAGGTATCTTCATAGATTTATGCAAAGCATTTAACATAGTTAACCATGACATATTATTACAGAAGCTCCACAACTATGGCATCAACGTTAAAGAGTTAGATTGGTTCAGAAGTTACTTATTAAATAGAAAGCAATGTGTCACACACTCTGAACTACAGACTGTTAAATGTGGAGTTCCTCAAGGGTCAATATTGGGACCCCTACTGTTTTTAACTTATATGAACGACCTTTATCTGTCTGCCAAGATTTTATTTTTATTCTGTTTGATGATGACACCAACATTTATCTATCTGATAAAGACTGCTACAGACTAATTTCATCTATTAATACTGAAAATTAATAAATTATCTGTGAACATCAAGAAAAGCTGTTACATGCCCGTTGTCCAAGAAACAAACCGGGTATTAATAACATACCACCAGTGTACATAACAAACAAAAATTTATCCCATGTCCACTGTACATAATTTATTGGTGTACGTATAGATGATAAACTCAGCTGGAAAGATCATATTACAGTAATATCAAATTAAACATATATTACCCCAGTATGTACTTATAAATTATACAATGATATATCGATATTTGTCATACTAATAATGTGCAATTTTAAGTCATTGTACAGCAAGATGTGTCTTCTGCATTTAATCCATTTGTGGCAGTGAACACACACACTATTGCACTAGGGGCTTTGAACCCACATCCAGAGCAAGGGGCAGTTGCCCGGGGAGCAGTTGTGAGTTCAGTGCCTTTCACAAGGGCACTTCAGCCGTGGATGTTCCCACAGGTCTTGGGGATTGAACCGGCAACTTTTCGGTACCCAGCCCAGTCCTCTAAACGTTAGGCCACAGCTACCCTGTAATATTATGTCAGCATGGTCAATTCCTCATGTTACGCTTGTTCTCACCCGCTATATTTTAACTTAATAGATTTTAAATGTATACATCAACCTTTTTCAAGTCTTTCAGTTTATTTTCTTATTCAAGCAAAGCAACCTTCCTGACTCTTTCAAAATGCATTTCAGTATAACTCAGAAATTCATTAATATTTCACCCGAGCCTCTGACACTCTGCATCCTGCCTTCTACAGAACCACATTAAGCCAATTCACAATTTCACACAGAGGACCTCGTATATGGAACTGTTTGTCACAATCTGAACTCCTTCAAAACACTAACTAAAGTCCATTTCTTGTTACACCCATCTGTTTTTTGAATCCACAATATTTTTTTTGAATACAATAATACATTTATTCTGTATTTCTATTCTATTTTTCATCCACATTTTCTCTTCTACTTCTATTACTCTTGTTTAATGTACATAATTTAAGATGGACTTAAATGGGAATGTACCCTTTGGGCTTTTTTGTACTTTCCCTGCACTAATTTGTTTGATATTGTGTGTTTTTCATTTTCTGTAAAACAATATTCAAATCTATTTGAATCTATTTGCGGTGGCGCAGCAGGTAGTGTCGCAGTCACACAGCTCCAGGGACCTGGAGGTTGTGGGTTCGATTCCCACTCCGGATGTCTGTGAGGAGTTGGTGTGTTCTCCCCGTGTCCGCGTGGGTTTCCTCTGGGTGCTCCGGTTTCCTCCCACAGTCCAAAAACACACGTTGCAGGTGGATTGGCGACTCGAAAGTGTCCGTAGGTGTGAGTGAATTGCGTCTGTGTTGCCCTGTGAAGGACTGGCGTCCCCTACAGGGTGTATTCCCGCCTTGCGCCCAATGATTCCAGGTAGGCTCTGGACCCCCTGCGACCCTACAAAATTGGATAAGTGGTTACAGATAATGGATGGATACTTATGGAGAGAAATTAGTATCAAAATACTTTACAAATGCGTAAATGTTAATCCACAAATCAAACACAAGTCACGTTTCACAATTTACAAATGAATACATCCCAATCTGTGTCTCAGAGTCTGCAATTTGTACAAATACAGTTACATTCATAAATACATGTTTTTGTTTTTCATAGATATATCGTAATTTTATGCGAAAATAAATGTTTGTTTAAATTTACATTGTATATACTTGTAAAGTCGAAGTCTCGAATTTAAAATGTGTTTGTAAATTGTTTAATCTGCATTTGTGGATCAAGTCATTCGCGTGTTTTCCGTGACGTGTATTTGTTCATTTCCTCTCGCGGGTTTTTAGATTTTGAGAATTAAAATGCAGCCTGATCCACAAATGTGGCCAGCAGGCGAACAAGCCATCGCTAGGTGGTACTACTATTAGGACGTGTGGGGCCAAATTAAATGGAGATGCATTCAAACAAAATGCTGCCCAAGCCGCTGAATTCAGCTTCATATCACAGACAGTTACATGTACATTTAAGATTTCTCTTATCAATCTTATTTCTTGAGCTTTAAGTAGTAAAGCCAAATATCTTTTCTTTTTGCAGTTTTTCTTTTATTTCTTATATATATTTTAATCCTGGTTCCCTGGTGTACGGATGATGATGATGATGATGATAATAATAATAATAATAATAATATATTTTAATTATTATTCATTTAAAATAAAAAATTTTCTTACAGGCGGCACGGTGGAGCAGCTCCAGGGACCTGGAGGTTGTGAGTTTGATTGCCACTCCGGGTGACTGTCTGTGAGGAGTTGGTGTGTTCTCCCTGTGTCTTCGTGGGTTTCCTCCCACAGTCCAAAAACACATGTTGTAGGTGGATTGGTGACTCAAAAAGTGTCCGTAGGTGTGAGTGAATGTGGGTGTGTCTGTGTTGCCCTGTGAGGGACTGGCGCCCCCTCCAGGGTGTATTCCCGCCTTGCGCCCAATGATTCCAGGTAGGCTCTGGACCCACTGCGACCCTAAATTGGATAAGCGGTTACAGATAATGAGTGAATGAATGAATAAAACCTAGCACACCATTGTTTTTCTTGATAAATTCCTAATAAGTTTGATGTGTCACATGACCCTCTTCCCATTTGAAAAACAAAAGTTGTTAAATGGCCGACTTCAAAATGGCCGCCATGGTCATGGCAACAAACAGGAAGTTAATATCACCAACCATTCCCATTTTATTAATGTGTATCCATATAAATGGCCCACCCTGTACATCAGTTCTATGAAGCACAGTCTATAACTCTGGGCACAAGTTCTTCTCAGAGGGTCTGAAAGGTTGTGCAAATGTGTGCAGTGGTCAGATGAGTCCAGGTTTTTGTAGAACTACATGAGTCCAAAAACATGAGTCCTTGTTTTTGGGAAAAGCCAGCATGGCTGACTTGCATGTGTCAGAAGTTACTATTGATTGGAAGGCATATCTTGGACATATAAGGAGACAAATACTCTCATCAAGGTAAAATCTTTTCCAGGGAATTCCAAGTTCATTTTACAGGGACAGTGTCAGGCTTTATTCTGCAAATGTAATAAGAGTGCGACTTTGTAGTTAGAGAGTGGGGTTGACTGGCCTTGTCTCCAGTGACTCTTCATGAAGTGGACAACGCCCACCACAGGCCATTGAACATCTTGCATTAAGGAAGAATAAGTGAAAAATCTACTATCCAAAAAGAGAACATAAAAACAACAAAATAGCCACAATGAAGTTAGTCAGTGAAAACAGGAAATATTATCTTTGCATTTTGTCATGTACAATAAAAGTTAAGAAGAAAAAAATAAATGACAGATTCATATTTGTCCTGCATTTTACAACCAATCCCAACATTTCTGTAAATGGAATGATATATTGTTGCAGTTTCCCTGTTTTTGTGGAAAAGGGTTATATATTTCAATGATCAAGCACATCACATATGTAAAATTTCATCCATCATACCACAAATTATTTCAGTAAGTGTCAAAATCATGTACACGATTTAAACTGAAAGAGTACTTAAAAAATAAAACCTGAAAGAATAAAAGGGGAAAAAAATCCAATCCTTTACATTCTAAATTACAAACAGGTTGATTTCCAATACAATCTCTAAAAAGTGAATTGAATATTTAAAGAGCAACACTGTATTTGATATAGTTTTTGATGTTGTGTTCTTTTATTTCCTGGTATATTTGTGCAAAGAGTTGAGTCATACACTTGCATGATGTCCAGCAGCAAATTGGAAGCATTCAAAACATGTTCTCTTCCCTGACCTCAATTATGGTAATTGTTTTAACATCCAGTGTCACTGTTGCTCTTCACAAAACACCATGAATATGTAGTCCAAGGGATTTTTCAAACCATGTTCTGTACAGACATAGTATCTGATCTGAGGCGACACATCTTAAAAGTGTTCTTGTAACTTTAAGTGACAACAAAATCTCATTTGGCAGTTACAATGTTCTTCAAAAAAAAAAGGTTTTGTTACCTGCTTAATTTGCCAAAGAGTTGAACTCCATTAACCTTCTTATTGAAACATCTTAATATGAGCATATAGTGAATATGTTTCCCTTTTTTGGTTAAAGAAACACTATGTAGAAGTTCTACCTTAAAATGACAGCTTCTAAATGATTGTGGTGTTTCACCGGAACTGTAATAGGGTGAATAGAGCCTGCGTGGCTGCTATGGCGGGTCCTCTGCTGGTTTCCTGCACTAAGCAACTTCTGAATCACGGGACGGAGGACTTTTGCAAGAAATGTGTAACGCTTTATGGCACAAATCTCCCATTTACAAGAAGAATCTAACTCAGTATTCCCAGTACAGACATTATATGGCAGAGAGAGGAAGGAGGAGAAAGAGAGAAAAAGAGAGAATGAGTGGCCATACAAGAGTTGAACTGAATTTACAGCAGAGTGAACTAAAACAGACATGACAACACGAGTTGGAGCAGTAATTATTTGTTGCTTTTTTTTCATGTGTTGCAGTGTTAGTGATAAGTTTTGTTTACAAAAGAGTTATAATCAGCCTTTGAGAGTTACTAAGCAGTGAGCCAGGGTTTGTAGCTGCTAATTTTAGCCGGATTAGCTCACTTTTTCGCTTTTCTCTGGTTGCTGTGTCGATAAAATGGCTAAAGTTACACTTTGTATCAGTGGAACACAAGGTTTGTTGATGAGAAAGTGTTAGTATCAGGTTTTTAGAGATTTACTGAGCAAGTAGTAGCGCCTGCTAAATTTAGCCGGACATCAATTCTGTTAATAAGTGCTTTTTCAATAATAAGTTAGTTGCTGTGGTTATAACTGCCACAAGTTACACTTTATGGTTGTAATAACAGGGTCCAGTGTGTATTATGAGGGATATATTGGTTTTATCATGTAGTCAACATCATTTTATTTGATTACACACATTCTCCTGGCTCAACGAGAGAGAGAGAGAGAGAGAGAGAGAGAGAGAGAAAGAGATGCGTGTGTGTTTGTCTGTGACAGAAAGAGGTGTGTGAGACTTGATTTCACGACAATCATTAACAGTAGCAGTCACTAAAAATACCTTTTCTAAGTTCCTGCTTTATTGATGTGCTCGCTTTCATTTATGTATTTTCTGGAATCCTTTCATGCTGTTCAGGGTTACAATGTGTCTGGTGCCTATCTGGTATCATTGGGTGCGATACAATAACACACCATGGCCAGGATGCCAGTCAATCACTGGGCATCATACATTTGCACATTCATCAATGGACATTGGATTAGCCAATCCACATAATAACACTTTTAGACTGGGAAGAAACTGACTCAGGCATTGGGAGAACAAACCACAAAAAAAATCCTCACAATGACCTAACACGAGGTTTGAACCCTCAATCACAGGACTGTGCAGATGTATATGCTACCTGTTGTGCCACCATGCTTCCATGCACACTATCATGATGTCATGAGGTGAACAACAAGCATGTAGGAGGCATTCTAAAGCTGCAAGGGCAAGCAATAGAACAGGACTTAATGTGACCTAAAAAATTAAACAACACTTCACTAAAAAGCCCTGCAGAAAACACAAAGGGGTCCTAGATCACATGTGCAACTTCAACTCTGCAACACTAAGTGTGTGATTGAGCAGGATGCTCTGCCCAATGGTGTAGACTTGAGTAGGGACAGTAGGGACATGTCCCAATATCCAGTGACTACTGAATTGTCCCTAGCAATAATTTTGGACAAAGATGACAATACAACTCTCCATCGATGTCTAGTCATTGTGTGGTGCACAAATGATTAAAATCTCACTCTTCGCCTCCCTACCCAACATCGCTAACAGGATTGGCTTTGCTGTTTCTCGCTAATGTGTGAGAGACTGTGGCTGTAAACACAAGGCTGAGAGAGACACCATCTACATGGCGTCTCGTACTAAGGGTACACACACTTGTCAATGGAAGGTCTGGAGAGAGTTTGATGCTTCATATCAATGTCTTTGTTTACATGTGTTTTTTATTATGTGATTGTGTTTTACAGAAAACTAATAAATGCATACATTTTTATTGTTCATTTTATTTAAATATAAATAATAGATCATCTACCACCAAAAAACAAAGACAATCAAGAAAATTTTGTTGATTTTAAGAATTACAATTAATTATTTATTTAATGTAACAGGGTAGAGTAAAGCATGTGAAATTTAAGGAGGCTGTGCACAAATATATAGAGTTTTATACACACACTGATGCCACAATATGACTCCCCACCACTTCCCTTTACACTATTTCAGGCAAAGACACACTCGTGAAATAAGACAAATTCAGTAGTCCTCCTCTCTCTGTGAGATATAATACATGTGTAAATGTTGCAGAGTTCCGAGCCGTCCTGCTGAGCTTGTGCACAGCAGAAAAACGTAACTAACACACAGAGCCAAACGCAGCCCCAGAAACACAAACAAACAGAGGATGTTCCTGGGCAATAACGCTGTGTTTGTGGCTCTGAGCTCTTTCTTGAGTTACTGAATCTCGACAAGCCCATGGACAAAGCCGCAGTTTGCACTGAAGACCCTTCTCTTCTTTGGTTCCAGCTGGGAACTAATTTATTTATGTTCAGTTTATGTCAGTGGAAACGTGTCAAACAGCTCCAAATTTAGTTCACAATCTGGAATTGTTACAGTTACTCATTGGTGGAAAAGCTCTATCTGAAATATGGCTAAAATAACAATAGCTCGTGTAGTAGCACCACCTTGTGAAATATGGCTGATATAACAACAGACAGTATAGTAGCGCCACTTTGTTAAACTAACAGTAGAAGATGAAATAAAGTTCCTATTCGCCCATACGCCTTTCAGCATTAGGAGTCAGTCAGTCACTCAGTCAGTCAGTAAGAGAAAATGCATCTTCTAGGCTGGCCCAGAAGGCGGTCCAGCAATAAATTGTGTTGCACCAAGCCCAAATCTCCCAACAGACACACTCACTGTTTAAGCCCAAGTCTGGAACTCCAAAGTCTTAAAGTGACAGTACAGCCAAAAAACACAAAACTAAATAAAAAGGCAATGACAGGTATAATAGATCCATGAATTGTACATATTACAAACAATGAATGCTAAACATACAAACATCACACCTTACAAAAATGTTTTTTCATTAATTGTAAATGCAGATCTTAATGAAAAGACTGTCACCTGTCAAGGTTATTTATTTATATAGTTCCTCCTTTACCACTGATTACCCATTAGATGTATCAACCACATCTGGGATAAGCATTTCATCAGCCCATTCCTGTAAAAAAAAAAGTGCTTATTTATTTCTGTAGACATTATGTTTATTTGTCATAATGTGCTTTTCAGTGAATATTGTATGACATGAATACCCTTAAAACACAGTATGCTACATAAAAACTTTAACACCTATTCTTAAATGAAGGCACACATGGTGTATCATATTTTTGCTGTGGATGTACCCAAAAGTTTATAATCAAGGAATTATGGAGCAAACACTGTAAAACACACCAGGTTGTAAGTGCATAAAGTTACAAGGTGAAAATAGTGAAGTGTCACAACTTTGGTTAACTTGGAAAGTTTTGTCACAGTGAATGAAGCCAAAACTTCAAAGTTGTTACAGGAAAATATCAAAATAACACATAATATTGCTTAAATTATGTCCTTAAAGTCATTATATGAGCAAAGGCTTTGGTCCACATGAAGTTTCACACAGTGCTCATGCCTTTAAATACTTTTTTTAAAATATATTTTTGTTGGATTTAACCTGGCTGAGATGTGGGTCGCTGGATTTCAGGATTTCAGTCATTTTGAAGTTAAGTTAAGTCATTTTGAAAAAATTAGCATTAGTTAACACTTGTGATAAGTGGTAGGTTTAATATTTATGATGTATTTATATTTTTTAAAATAGTGAACTTCGAGTACATTGTTATATCTTCATCCAACTACACTGTCTGTGGGCTGACAACAGTAGAGAGGTTGCACATCATTATCACTGTACAGTCACAGGATTAGGAACAACTAACTTGTATCTGCACTCATTGTCCATTTTATCAACTCCACTGACCATACAGGAGCACACTGTAGACTGTGGTCCACCTGTTTCTCTGTATACCTTCTTATCCCCAATCCACACAGTTCCTCAGTGTTCAGGACCACCACATAGCAGGTACGTTTTGGGTGATGGATACTTCTCAGCTCTGCAGTTGCACTAATAGGGAGTTGATGTGTTAATGTGTGTGTTGTGGGGGTATGATGCTTGTATCAGACACTGCAGGGCTGTGAGAGTTTTTAAAGCCCTTAGTGTCACTGCTAGACAGTCCAGCAACTAAAAACGTTCAGCCAACAGCGTCCTGTGGGAGGCGTCTTGTGTCCACAGATGAAGGACTAGAGGACAGCAACAGATGAACTACTGTCTCTGACTAATGAGGTAAGTCTGTTTAACAGACTGGACAGTAAGAGGGCACAGTTTTTAAGAACTCAAGCAGCACTGCTGTGTCTGATCAACTCATACCAGTGCAATACACCCTAACAGACCACCACCACCTCATTGATACTGTGGTGTTGAGAATGGTCCACCACCCTATGGTGGTCCTGAACCTTGGAGAGCAGGGTGAAATGGGGATAAGAATGTATGCAGAAAAACAAGTCGACTACATTAATTGTAGGAATACAAAGTGTTCCTATAATGAGTGTAGGTACAAGGTGTTCCTAATCCAGTGATTGTTCAGTATAGAGCCTTAGTCAAAGACAGCATTATATTCAATGGCTCAACAACTCACAAATTAATCTCTGCCACATTATTATTTGTTACTGCAGGTGAAGGTTTGCTTTTAAAGCCCTCTGTGGCACATCTGGAGGTTTCCATGAGAAATTTTCGAGGGGTGCACAGTGACAGAAGTATAGTTTTGTATTCCTTTCGGAAGTTTTGATTCAAGAGTCCATAGATGACTGCATTTAGGCAGCTGTTGAAATAGGCCATGAAGTAGCTTGTAACAAATAGCCATTCAGGGATAGTAGGAGCCATCCTCACTGGGTTGATGGCCACAATCAACCCAATGAAGTTGAGAGGTGCCCAGCAAATGGCAAAGAGCACAAAGACCATAAACATTGTCAAAAAATTCCTCAAGTCACTGGGTTTCAGTTTCTGCCGGTGTCCTGGCTTGACTCGATGCTTAACTTGGATAACCAGCACCCAGATCCTCATGTAGCAGAAAGAGACCACAAGAAGTGGTATGAGGAAATGGACCACTACCACAGATATCGTATAATAGGAGCTAACCGTCTGGACAAATGTGCATGAGAAGACACGGGGATCATACTGTAGAGAGCCCACAAAAAAGTTGGGCACAGTGGCAATGGCAGTGAGCACCCAAGTGAGACACAGGTAACAGCAGGTGTTCTTGAGGCTGTAGAGTCTGTCATAATGGAGGCTGTGACAGATGTAGCAGTAGCGGTTGATGGCGATTGCTGTAATATTAAAGATGGAGCCAATGACACTGAGGCCCATGATGAAGCCACTCACCTGGCAGTGTAGATCTCCCATGGTCCAGTCATTATGGAAGATGGCCATTAGAACCAAGGGGTAGGGATATACAGCAACCACCAAATCCGCCACCGACAGACTAACCACAAAAAAATTACCTGTAGAGACAGAGAGCATTTAAGAGTTCCCGATGCGACAACCACAGCATAATGTTAAATTTTCTAAATGACCTTGTGCTCTCTAGGACTCCTAGCCTTAGATGGCTGAAGTGTAACCAGGGATTGAACTCACATTCTGTTAGGGAGAGTCAATGCTTAGACAGGTGTCACTTGGGAGCTTTCAAATACTTCTTTCACCCTTTTGCTTCAGTTCTTTTTTTTACTACTGACCCATCACAACATCATTCCTAAGAATAATCGCAAAACCACTTTTAATTCCCTAAAGAATCTTGCAGTCTGTTGTCAAAAGAAAAGAAAATTTGGGCCAACTTCAAACAAATACCAGCTTATTTCACAGCATTGGACAACATTCAACATGGGGCAACTCAAATCACTGTTAGTAAGTTAGCCTAAATATTAGAGCTGACCAACTATTTTATTTTTTTACAGTGCAGAGAGGTTTTTAAATAACTGAATTATACTATCCCACAACGTGTTCCTCAAGGCTGTATTCTCAGCCCCCTTTTTATCATTATATGTAACATTGGCCTTGGGTGCTATATAAATAAATAAACCTTTCAGTGAGACGAATAATTATTATTCAAAGAAAATCATAATTCAAAGAGAAAATACATCCTTAAAAGTTTTCATAAAACAAAGAGGTGATGCAAATATGAATAAGCTTTTATACTTTTTTATAAGTTAATGTGATTGTGATTTTTAAAATGTTACGTTTCTTGAGTGAATGAAATTAAATCAGGCAAATTGTCTTTTTTGGAGAGAGTGCTTTAGGGGCAAAATATTCGTTAGTTATCATTGCAGGATTTGGAGAAATTTGTTGCATTCTGTGATCACTCAATCTAAAAGCTATGGGAAATTTCAGTTACAACATTTGCAAAAATTTGTTGCCATCTGGGGTCACCAAGTACATACATCTGTGCCGATAAACAACTTGGAAAACTATCAAGAAGAAAGCTTTTTTTTTTTTTTTTTTTTCTCATTTCATTCCATATTATAGTGAAGGTTCAGTGGGCCTTTCTGGATATTTTAGAGGACTGCACAGAAAGAGAGTTGAAAGAATCAAGCATTTTTATTTTTTTATGCTTTTATTGCATATAAAATAAATAAAATTCTTAATCAAACCCAGGGCTGGTACAGGACAAGCCTCCCATGGAAACTGGAGCTCAGAATGCACACATTTTTGCAGCTGTGGTTTGAATCTGGTGTCCATTGTTGTCCTCAGTCACTGTCCTCAAGCAAGCCAAACCTGCAGAAGAAATTTTCCAGGAGCCTCTCTGCAGTGGAGGTGGCACTCTGGCCCAGGGTTGTGACACTAAGACCAGTAGGTGAAATACTACATGGCCATAAGGACATACCAAGTCCAGGGGAATGGCTCTAAAGCATCTTTACTGACCTGTTCCAGGTGAAGGGGTGTGGTGATGATGGGAGAAGCATTGTACAAAACAGCAGTAGAAAGAGGCTAGGCCCAGCACATCAGAACCAAGTGACTGGAAAACTTTTTATTTTTTCTTTAAAAAACAAGTGTGAGTTCTTGGGCACCAGACAGAGGCTGGCAGTTTTAATCCCTGCAATGACTCTCTCCAGATATTGCAAGGCTTCATTTATGCTGGTGTGTGTTACCCAGTGATACAGGTTGTCCAACATATGCTCCATCAGTTGCTTAAATGTGGCGGGAGTGTTGCATAATACAAATGTCATGACTTGAAATTTCCATACTCCAGAGTCCAGTACAGCATAAATGCCATGTTCTATTTACCCTCTGGAGCTAATGTCTTACCAGCTGTCAAACAAGCTGGTCAAGTGCATCGTCATTGCGAGGCAGTGAATAAGATCCAAGTTCAGTCATTGCATTTAGCCAGTGGTGATCAACCACTCAGCTCCTTTTTTTGAGTTTCAGCACCAAAGCCTCACACAGGCTAGTTGATGGCCTAGTCATCTCTGCAGCTGCCATTTCCTTCAGCTTTTGCTCCAATGCCCTGCACTCTGCAATGTTGAGGAATGCTTTCCAGCAACTAAAAAAGGTTTTCTATTTATTATTGTATTGGTGGGAGTGCCATACACAATACCACACAATATAACACTGAAAAAGTGACAGTGTACCCAAATAATTATGTTTTCTAGAAATGGTTTGGAAAATCTATTTATATTCATTGTCATAATTTCATAATGGACAGCACACTAATGCAACTGGTGATGAACTGGTAATGAACTCCAGGGTCCTGGGTTCAATCCCTACATCAGGTCACTGTCTGTGAGGAGTCTGGTGCATTTTCCCTGACTCTTAATTAGTATTTCTCTGCATACTCTGATTTCCTCCTACAGTCAAACATCACACAAGGTTTGGATGACTGGTTATGCAATTTTTCCACAGGTGTGAGTGTGTGAGTCACCAGGTGAGAGTGTGATGCCTTTAATGGACTTACACCCTTTCCAGGGTGTGTCATGTGCCTGGTGGGTGCTATTTGGACCCATCGTGTCCCTGGTTGGGATGAAGCAGTTACAGAAAATGGTTGAACAAATTATTTAATTATCTAAAAAAAATCTTTATATGAGGTATATATGATATACCGACTAGATATAATATGCATTCAATTAATATTATTTTTGCAGTGTAATTACATCACACGTGTCAAATAGAACCAATTTTTGTTTATTTACGTTTTAGTTTTCCAAAATGTCATGCACTCTGGAGGTCAGTGTAAGAACCAAGAATATGGTTCCCTGAGCCTTAGAAATATTATTTTTCCCCTCTTAGCTGATAAAAACATGCTGCCGTTCATCTGTGTTTTCTCAGTGAATGAAGCCCTGTCAGTTTGCATTTGTCTAAGGGGCAGAATAACATGCCTCTGTGAATCTGTGGGTATTTGGGGCTATAGTATCACCTCTGACATATTGCACTATTCGATTCGGTGTGAGACATGACAATATGTGAAATAACCAGGTCAAAATGAAATTTAACTGATAAATTTTGCTGTCTGTACTGTCTCTTCCAAACCATTTCCCATTAAATCTGTCCTTATTTATCATGTCAGTTTGTCTTGTCTAGAAATGTGAGTGTTTGTTGTTATGTAATCCATGAAACATCATTACTTTTCTAATTGGAACTGGCAGTTCACCTCTCCCCAGACATTAGTCTCAATAATCCAGAGATTGTCGTTTTTAAGAACAAAGCTTGATTTGCTTAAACCCAAGAGACTATTTTTCCATGTTGCATTTTAAGCTTGAAAACGAGGTCTGGATGAATCTTGTTGACACTTTTGTCAATATTTTCATTGCACAGGCTGACTGTTGAGACACATAAACTAAGTGGACACTGGGAATTAGTGACTCAGTCTGATATAGTCAGTTAATTTGGCATGCCTGAGCATACTTTTGAGATCAGAGGACATAACATATCTTTCTGATCTGCTTATCTTGATATGAGCAAGTTCAAAAGTTATGAGTACATAATACAGTTTGTTTAAATCTAACATTTCTTCTGGAATGAAGGCTATTAATTGGTAGTTTGTCCCCCTGTGCTGCAGTAACAGCCTCTATTCTTCTGGTCAGGCTTTGGACTAGATGTTTGAACACGCCTATGAATATTTGATGGCCACAAGAGCATTAGTGAAGTCAGCTACTGATGTTAGAGATTTACCTATGGGTCATCAAATGCCACCTCATCCCAAAGGTATGAATGGTCCTTACCAGTTCCAGTTCTACAAAGCCAAATACTGCAGGGATTTGTACCATGTGACACTCAGCATGGTAAACTGCTCCAGATCTCTCCAAGTAATTTCATACTGTTCTATGTAAGGCTGTATGGGTACAATATTGTTAGTCTTTTTTGTGGAGCATTTCCTATTGTGGAATACTCAAACGTTTGAGTAGTTTAAGCTGATGGCCTACTTTTTCTGAACTAAGGTGAAGTACCTTTAATAAGGCGGATTTCTGTAACCGTGTTTATGTACTTTTTGTATAAAACTATATAAAATATAGTCCTTGACCAATGTAATACAATGAATGGATTCAGGAGAAGTCTCTCAGAGCACCTTTTCCAATTCTATCCATGAGTCTATTTTCTTCCTGTCAAATACATTTGATTCAAGTAATCAACCAATTTCCAATGTCTTGAATGAAATACTCTGCAGAGACTGGGGCTGGAATTGAGAAGGTCTTTTCTAAAAGAGAAGAAATGATAAGAAGTGATGAGACTTGGAGCTGGTTAAGTGAACTCATCCAAAAAGTGATACCCAATCTCCAGTCACCAATTTGGTATTTATTTTGTTGCTGTTCTTATTGTTTACCTATTAATATTACTCGTTAAACCTGGTATATATTAGTATTGATAATATGATTCTCTTTAAAGTTGAGATTATATTATTTCTTATTTTACGGTACTTATACTTTTGGATGTCCTGTATCAAATCAAGCCTCAAATAGTACACATTTGCACTGTGAGAGGCCATTTTATTTTATATACTCATGAAGTACTACATGTTTCATTTTAAAAATTTCAAAGATTAGTAGTTTTCAGAGAATAAATATCAGTTCTGTATTAGCTGATGTCCTTAGTTTCAATATCAGATTAATATACTTATATAATATATTAATATATTGAAAAAATTATATTAAAATAACTACACATTCATGTAGTGCTAATTAATATGGCACCGTATTTATACAACATTTCACTACTTTCTCACTCACAAAGCAGGTTGTTTGACTGCTCATCATTATCTACTAATTAAAGATCTTGACATCAGAGCACTGGTAGAATCAATAGATACATACATCCTGACTGTAGAGAGTCTGTTCATAGTCTACCAATGTAAATATTGTTATTATTATTATTATTATTATTATTATTACTATTACTACGGTGGCATCAAAATGTTCTGCCATTATGAATGGAATCTCCTATGAAAAGATATTTACTGTGATATCCCAATAACTGGTTGGGTGATACATGTCCATATACAAAGGACATCCAATTGTGATTTTTTTAATATCAGTTACATGATGCAAGCTTTATTTCTGAAGCATAGATTAAAGGATTTCTGTTTCATTTCATGCATGCCTGAACAGATATTATGTCATATCTCCTCGAGCATCTCCCTTGCTGCAGTTTCCACTGAACTGATCTGCGTTCATTTACCAACTTAAATGTTTACAGAACCTACAAGCACCAGTCAACCCTCAGTGAATTCATTGATTATGAAAGAATGTTAATGGAGTATTTCTCATTCATCTCTTTCAAAGTTAAACATATCAGAGAAACCTCACCAAAAATTATCACATTTGTCTTTATATTCCTCTTTAAACATGCTGCATTTCACATATGGTGCTGCTACATTATGTAAAGTGTTCTTTACCACTCTGACACAGTAAATGGATTCAGGAGATGTTTCAGAGCATCAGAGCACTTCTATCGTTGGGAATGTTTTTTCCTGTCAGATTCACTTGATTCAACACATCAACCAATTGGCAAGTTCCTCATGATCTGAATTGGAAATGGTGCAGAGATAGTATGGGGCTGAAATGGAGAAACAACTTTCTAAATAATGTAGAATAATATTTAGGAATAATGAGAGTTGGAGCTAGCAGAGTGATGTCACCCAAAATTACAGCCTACATGTTTTTGTTTATAATAACTAAACATAATAATAATGGGTGGCTCCAGGGGCCTGGAGGTTGTGGGTTCGATTCCCGCTCCGGGTGACTGTCTGTGAGGAGTTGGTGTGTTCTCCCTGTGTCTGTGTGGGTTTCCTCCGGGTGCTCCGGTTTCCTCCCACAGTTCAAAAACACACGTTGGTAGGTGGATTGGCGACTCAAAAGTGTCCATAGGTGTGAGTGTGTGAGTGAATGTGTGTGTGTCTGTGTTGCCCTGTGAAGGACTGGCGCCCCCTCCAGGGTGTATTCCCGCCTTGCGCCCAATGATTCCAGGTAGGCTCTGGACCCACCGCGACCCTGAATTGGATAAGTGGTTACAGATAATGAATGAATGAATGAATGGGTGGCACGGTGGCGCAGTCATACAGCTCCAGGGACCTGGAGGTTGTGGGTTCAAGTCCTGCTTCAGGTGACTGTCTGTGAGTAGTTGGTATGTTCTCCCCGTGTCTGTGTGGGTTTCCTCTGGGTGCTCCGGTACCCTCCCACAGTCCAAAAACACCCATTGGTAGGTGGATTAGTGATTTAAATATGTCCATAGGTGTAAGTGTATGAGTGAGTGTATGTCACCCTGTGAAGGACTGACGCCCCCTCCAGGTTGTTCCTTGCACCCAATGATTCCAGGTAGGCTCCGGACACATCGCGACCCTAAACTGGATAAGCGGTTACAGACAGTGAATGAATGAATAATAATAATAATGACAACATTGTTTATTATTATTATTATGCTGGAATTTTTTAAACACTGTCCATTCTGGTACACTATATAAATATATATACCACATAAGTGTAAAATCAGGGAGGGAAGCTTGTCTGTTTCTGTACACTTTGTGTTGGTTATCCTCAAGCCCTTGGTAATTGGTAACTTTACACCATGTCACTGAATCTGAGAATAAGGCAGTACATGTAGAAACAAGGTGGTGGCAATTATGTAATGGGTGCTCTGTCAAGACACATTCACATCTACGGACACTTTTGAGTCACCAATCCACCTACCAACGTGTGTTTTTGGACTGTGGGAGGAAACCGGAGCACCCGGAGGAAACCCACGCAGAACACACCAACTCCTTACAGACAGTCACCTGGAGCGGGAATCAAACCCACAACCTCCAGGTCCCTGGAGCTGTGTGACAGTGACAATACCTGCTGCGCCACCGTGCCGCCCCTTTGTTAATGACCTTTTTTTATATACTCATGTTGTGCCTAGGGCTTCACTAATGTCTTCATGTCTACCAGACAGCGACAGACAAAATAGCAGTACACATCTTGCAGAGTGCTCACGCTATCCTTTTGGGGAGAGAGAGAGAGAGAGAGAGAGAGAGAGAGAGAGAGAGAGAGAGAGAGAGAGAGACAGAGAGAGAGAAACAGAGAGGAGAGGAAATGGTCCAGAAGAGCAACACAACCAAAGCCCAAAGGACAGGGACACCAGGATGCAAGAGCAGGAGCCAAATGTCCTCAGCATCTGGGTGACTGCCCGTCTACTTTGTTTATTTTGGCTCCTCACGGAAAGCTCAGATGAAATACTCTCTGTCAAACCTTCGAAGATAAGGGCCTTGAAATGTTGAATCATGCAGTCAGGCCATTAGGCAACTTCTGACCTTACAATAAGTTAACAGATTCCTTCCTCATGGGTGAAGAATCGTGGACATAATTTGGTATGTATTCCGCATGGCTGAATACTTAATGCATGAAGGCTCCAATGTGCTTAAGTGAATATAATGAATATAAGGGTCAGTTAGGTCCATTGCATATGGCTGTCCAGTAATTCAAATATACCCTTTCAGACATCATGCTTAAAATAGTTGGCCTAAAGTCCTGGTGAGTATTGTATAGTAAAGAAGCTACTGACTGCTCGAAAGCAATACATCCCTTGAATGGATTTACCCCTTGATAACATGCATGTTCAGTTGTGCGCTTTTTTAATCAGCTTGTATAAGCAAAATAACTTGAAATAAAATGGAAATTTTTGAAGACCAAGGTCATTTCGCCAATACCAAGCATGCCCTAGAGTGGTATAAAGTGCTTCAGCATTGGGCTATGAAGCATTGGAACTACATTCTCTGGAATGCAGAGATGGAGCGCCATCCAATAGCTTTGGGATGAGTTGGAGTGTCGCTGGTGATCCAGAACTAATTACCCAACATCACTAGCCTTCCCAGAAGGGCAGAGGCTGTTATAGCAGCAAATGGAGGGAACTTCCAATTATTTCAGCGCGAATTTGGTTAAGCAGATGTCCACAAGCTTCAGGCAATATAGTGTATTTGTGATTGAACTGAATTATAACATGCCAATCTTGCTATTAGTGCTCATCCCACTTATTTGTACATTGCTTAAAACATGATCAGATGTCTGTACCTCTGTTCAGATATTATAAGTTAAAAAAAATCAGGATTCTGTGCAAAATGTAAATAAAACAAAATGCAAAGATGTTCAAATTATTTATTGAAATTATGTAATAACATAATTTTGGGAGTATGTCCAAACTTTACACCTCAGACCTATATATACCCAGAGAGTGAGCTCCAACCTACACCCCATTTTGTACTCCTCTATCCAACAGGGTGTTTGTCTTTGTATGCATTCTGAAGCCACTCTGAACTGCTTCTCAAATAGCCTGTAATTAATTGAGAAATAGTACAATTACGACATTTCTAATGTTGAAACTGAGAAACTTAATTGATTTATAAATGATTGGCCCATTGTGAATTTGAAGTTAGAAAGGCATTTCAAAAAAGTTGGGACAAGGGCATGTTCACCAAATATTTGGGAACAGAGGAGACCAATTGCTGTATTTTTTAAAGTAAAATATAACAAGCAAGATTGGGAAAATAAGATTTGAGCTGCTCAGAATCTCGGGGTCTCCATTATAGTGTTTCTCATTTCATGATGCACCAAATGTTTTTCAATGAGTGACAGGTCTGGACTAGTAAAGCAGCGGGACACTTAAAAGTGTCTAAGGAGCCATGCTGTAATCCGTGAGGAAACTTTACTGGCCTTGTCTTACTGAAATAAGAAGTCAGTCCCAGAAAAATATGTTGTCTGGGTGGCTGCATGTTTCTCCAAATCTTTTGAATGGTGCCTTCACAGATGTGCAATTCACACTTGCCATGTTCACCCTCATACCATTATGGATGTTAGCTATTGAACTGTGTGCTAATAGCAGTCCTGATGATCCATCCCCTGTTTAGCCCTGAAAACCACACATATAAGTATATATATCACACTTTTCCACTTTGCCCCGGTCCATCTTAAATGAGCTCAGGCCCCATAGAGAGTAGCACAACTTCTGGATGCTGTTTATATATGAATTCTTCTTTGCAGTTGTGTGTTTTAATGAAGTGTGTTCACAGACAATGGTTGGGAACACACTTCTGAGCCCATGCAGTAATGTCTTTCAGACAACTGTGTCCCAACTGAAGGCCCAAAGATCACAGTCAGCCAAAAATGGTGTTGGACCTTATCCCTTGCATACAGAGATCTTTCAGAATTCTCTAAATATTTTAATGATATTACTGTAAATGAAGAAATCCCCAAGTTCTTTACTACTTTAATCAGAGAAACTTTATTCTTGAATTGTTTTGCCTGCACCATCTTTCACTGTGAATATATATTACCTATTTTCTGCATTTCATTGCCTTGCCTCCACATTTTTGTTGCTGACATTGATTTCAAAATATATTTTCCAAACAGTACTAAAATTTCTCAGTTTCAACACCCGGAATGTGGTCTTTGTAATATTCATTCATTCATTCATTATCTGTAACCCTTATCCAGTTCAGGGTCGCCGTGGGTCCAGAGCCTACCTGGAATCATTGGGCGCAAGGTGGGAATACACCCTGGAGGGGGCGCCAGTCCTTCACAGGGCAACACAGACACACACACACCCACATTCACTCACACACCTACGGACACTTTCGAGTCGCCAATCCACCTACCAATGTGTGTTTTTGGACTGTGGCAGGAAACCGGAGCACCCGGAGGAAACCCACGCGGACACGGGGAGAACACACCAACTCCTCACAGACAGTCACCCGGAGGAAACCCACGCGGACACGGGGAGAACACACCAACTCCTCACAGACAGTCAGAGGGAATCGAACCCACAACCTCCGGGTCCCTGGAGCTGTGTGACTGCGACACTACCTGCTGCATTATATACAAATATATTCATGAGATATAATAACAGACACTATTTAATGAAAATAACAGAACTATTTTATTTGTAACTTATCTGTAAGGTATTCTGCTTTGATACGTTGGTCCCTACTCTCAATCTCTACAATATTAAAGCTTCACACAAGAACATTGTGATCTGGGAGGAACCGGCATACAGCATTAGAGCACTGACTTTGAATAACTCTGACAAGTTCACTCAGTGCAATATGTCTCATTATCATGCAAGCTGTGGGATGGCACAAATGGCCTCTCAATTTTTGAAACTGCACAAGATCATTTTGTTGATTGTTTGATTCGTGTTGAAAAAAGTACATGGTTGAGTTATGAAAGAACTGCCGGTTATCAGTTATTATATAGCAATCCGATAGTCTCCTGCATGCCAAAATGACAAATAGCTTGTTGTTTATTTACAGTTGAGTAAAGACCATTGTACTGATGTATCTCCCTTGCCAATATGTTACAGTTATAAATATTATTACGCTGTAAAAAACAAACATTTAATACCCATTGTTGCATAAATCATAAAGAATCATGGAACTGGATTAATGTGTATGACAATGTCTGTACATTATAGTGTTTATTTGGTGCTTTAATACTCACATACAAAACAAAAATGGCATAAGTATGATTATTTTATTTGTGGGTGTGCCATGCCATGTTTTTGGCTTGGAAAAGTTATTTGTAAATAAGAGCCCAGTAAACATTTAGACGTTGATTCAACGTTGAAATAACGTAATGACTGCCCTCTAATCAACAATCTCTTAAGGTTGAAACTGAAAGTTGAAAAGACGTCCAAACACAGACATTGAAAAGACGACTATTAGACGTATTTTGGACGTTCATTGACGTTATTAATTGGTCCCGAAATAAATTACTTGTAAAAAACGCATTTTGGATGTCCACTGACGTTATCGATTGGTCACCACTTAACTAACTTATTAAGATGAATTTTGGACGTCCATTGACGTTTAAAATATGTCCTTGACGGACAGACTACTTTTAGACCTATTTTGAACGTCCAGGGACGCTCCTTGTTTTCTGGGAGATTGCTGACCTCAAGCTAAATACTGCACACTCTATGCAGTTGTATATTTTAACTCCTGACTTGTTTAATTGAAAAATACGGCTTAAAATGTTAAGATTTTCTAATGATATTGTGACTTGAATTTGGAGTTATTGTTTTGCTTTCAGATGTCAAGAGCTCCATTTTAGAACCATTCTACCCCAGTAAACAAGGAACGTCCTTGGACGTTCAAAATAGGTCTAAAAGTAGTCTGTCCGTCAAAGACATATTTTAAACGTCAATGGACGTCCAAAATCCATTTTAATAAGTTAGTTAAGTGGTGACCAATCGATAACGTCAGTGGACGTCCAAAACGCGTTTTAAACAAGTAATTTATTTCTGGACCAATTAATAACGTCAATGGACGTCCAAAATACGTCTAATAGTCGTCTTTTCAATGTCTGTGTTTGGACGTCTTTTCAACTTTCATTTTCAACCTTAAGAGAACGTTGATTAGACGGCAGTCATTACGTTATTTCAACGTTGAATCAACGGCTAAATGTTTAATGGGACATTATTCCAAGTTGTCTCAAGCCATGTTAAGATTGAAAGAATTAATGAAAATTCTTACTTAAAGAGGGTATTTTGTTTAAAATATAGAATATATATATATATATATATATTTAAATAGTGGTTCAGACTGAAATGAATCGCCAAGAACCAAACTCATCACAATGGATGGCTGTCACTCCAGAGAACAGTTCAGTGGGGCTTTAACCCCAAATATGTGACCGATGACACTGGACTCATGTGCAGATGCTCCATGTCGTCCTATACTATTGGCAATGCTGTTTTTTTTTTTTGTCTCAGCAATGAGTGCACCATAGGAAAGGTGTCTACAAACTACGTATGGAAAGGGACAGCAGTTGCCTTTTATTTGGATGTAAGTAACTTACTAAAAATAAATGTACATCAAGTCTAAAGTTCTTTTAGCGTTAGATTTATGATTATTTTCCTCACCTGCATTCCTCAGCTTCTTGTTCCTGAACACAGACAAAATGACCAGGAGGTTTCCGAGGATGTCCACCACGATAGTGAAGATCAGGACTCCGGCCAGCGCTGTGGTCACAGCGGCGGAGGCGCCAGTCTCTGAACGGCTGCGGTTCGCTGCTTGAGCGAAAAAGCAGTTCCCATCACAGTCCGTCATCTCCGCCACCGAGTGATTTACCGCGAGCCAACGGCGCTGAGTGAGCGCACGAGAAGTCAACTTTCCCCTCCACATGCAGTGGACACATTCTGGATGAAATGTTCTCGGTCAAAACCGATCATCAGGTCCCGAGCGCCAAATCCCGCCAAATCCCGCGAAAACCGCATCAACCTCGAAACACAGAAGTGAATCTAAAGAGTGGGCTGTCGAAAGGTGGATAGAAGAGGAAGAGGAGGAGGCAGAGCGCGTGCGATTCACATCAAACCTCCGCGCCTTGTGAGGTAAGATCACCGTGAAGTGTCAACAGATAACAATGCGCCAAACGTGGATAGCAACATAAATAGACTTGTACACGAATTTGTACTTTCCCACTGATTTCCCAGCGGGATGAAGTAGTTAAAGTAAATGATTGATTGAAATTACTTATAAATTGTAACCAGAAGCTGTATTGCCTGTCAGGCTCTGTCTTAAATAAGAGCTGGACTGGGTGGTCCTCATGCTCTCAACCTTCACCATGTGCCTCAGCATACACAAGGCAAGTGTACTTACTTCTGTGAATGCCGCCTGGATCATGTCACTGTGGATGTCTCTCACAGTAGGACTGACCATCTTTATGGACTTCCAAGTAGGGCCAGGCAATTATGTATCAAATTCGATATTCAGAATTTCTAATATTTTGTATCAGTTAAATAGACTTTTTTTTAATTCTGTTATGTATCTCCAACTGTGGGTTCATACTATCTCCTTAACCCATAGGAGTCCATGATGACATGCCACAAACCCCTTTAATGAGAACGTTTAATTGGAACGTTTCCTACACAAATTTATCCATTCATTCATTATCTGTAACCCTTATCCAGTTCAGGGTCGCGGTGGGTCCAGAGCCTACCTGGAATCATTGGGCGCAAGGCAGGAATACACCCTGGAGGGGGCGCCAGTCCTTCACAGGGTAACACAGACATACAGATACACGTTCACTCACACCTACAGACACTTTTGAGTCGCCAATCCACCTACCAACGTGTGTTTTTGGACTGTGGGAGGAAACCGGAGCACCCGGAGGAAACCCACGCGGACACAGGGAGAACACACCAACTCCTCACAGACAGTCACCCAGAGCGGGAATCGAACCCACAACCTCCAGGTCCCTGGAGCTGGGTGACTGCGACACTACCTGCTGCGCCACCGTGCCGCCCCATTTACCTATTGCTTACAATTAAATTCAAGGTTTAATAAAATCAAAAAAGGATTAATTACTATAATAAGCTAAAAAAAAGTAAAACATAAAATGTTCTTTTTCTAACTTAATACAGTTCATTTATAATTTTGTCAAGCTGTTAAGTAAAATATTACATATTTTTTCTTTAATCAATTTAATAATAAACTATATAAAATGTATTTATCAGTCAAATTAAGGTACAAAAAGATAACTTGTTTTTGCTTTACTTTCTTCAGTATAAATAACTTGCCTATGGTATATTTATATTTTATCCAAAGTGTCTTTTACAAACTATTCTCATCGGACTAATCTGATCTCATCTGATTAGGTATAATTTTATGCTGTTTTCTCGTAATCGGTCCTTTCACTGTGTGAGCAGGAGTGTTTTTCCCATCATACGCAGCTTTCTTTTTGCACATATGGCTGGTGGTGTTTGCTTGTAGCATCATTTCCTTGTATGCCAATATATGTTTCTTTGTCGAAATGTATTTTTTCCCCACAGTTTTTCTCCACTTATGGTTTTTGAACTGGATAAGGCCAGTTGTAACCTGCTATAAGTGGTATTAAAAAAACACTAGGCAATATTTGTACCTTACAATTACAACAAAATTAACCCAGGGGAGACTCTGTCATTGTTACTTCAGGATCATCACTGCAGAGACTGTGACAAGTAACTTCTGGTGGATGGAAGGAAACCTCCCTCCTCGGTCCGTGTACCTTTCGTTAGTTGGTTTTCCATTTCTAATCCTGCAATAGAAAAACGGAGAATGACCTATTTTCCTATTTTGAACGATATAAATATAATTCATTTAAGGAATACAAACCATTTTCTAGAACATAATGAAGCTAAATAAAACAAAATACGAAAAATGAGCATGAACAAATATAAATTAAAATAACGAGTTTTTTCATTCCTGCTTAGTGGCTGATTATGGATTGGGCTGCAGATTTTAGTCAGATCTGGACGTTTTTAAAGCTAATAATGCCATATATTTTGAAATGGAAAAACGTATTCTGTTGGTAGATTAAAGAAGAACATACTTGACCCATTTCATGATTTAATTAGAAATATGGTCAAGGACGGGGAACATACGCTGAGATTTTTATGCACATTGAGGGCATGGGTGTTTTAAGGCTAATATAAGTAGGTTTGCAAAACCGCAGCAGAACGGTTTGAAACCAAATACCAAATTATAGTGAACTAAAATCAAAATATATCTGATTCTAATATTCCCTCTATTTGTGTTTTGATGCGTTGGAAAAAAAGAAAAAAAAACTGATAAAATCTACATTCTCTGGTACTGTTGATAACATACGAAATAGGGAAATGGGTCGTTTTCAGTTTTTCTGTTGCAGGATTAGAAACAGAAAACCAATTAACGAAAGGTATACGAGCTCCCCCTGCCTCCTCCGTGATTTTACAACGGTGCTGCAAAAGTGAATTACACTCTGCAACTGTAAGAAGCAAAAAATACCAAATATTTCATACTGTTCCTTAACATTTGCTGTGAACAGGTGGTATACACCCATCTGCCTTAACATTAAGATCATTCTTCTGCACTCTTTGTCCATTCACTCATCTCCACTCTTCACAGGAGCACAATGTATTTCTACAGCTACACACTGCATATTTTGCTAGCCCCCCTTTCACCCAGTTCTTCAGTGGTCAGAACCCCCACAGGACCAGCACAGAGCAGATATGATATTGGTGGTGGATCATACTCAGCGCTGCAGTGACACTGACATGGTGGTGGTGTGTTAGTGTGTCTTGTGCTGGTAATGATTGGATCAGACAGTTTTTAAAATCCTCAGTGACACTGTTGGTCTTAGAATAGTCCACCAACCAAAAACATCCAACATTCAGCATCCTATCTCCACTGATGAAGGAGTAGAGGAAGACCAACACACACTGTGCAGCAACAGCTACTATCTCTGACTTTACATCTACAAGATGGACCAAAGAAGCAATAGTGCAGGCAGTGAATGGCCACACTGTTTAAATTCAAGCAGCACTGCTGTGTCTAATCCACTCGTATTAGCACAGAACTCTCACTAAACACACCACCATCAAGTCAGTGTCACTGCACAGCTGAGAATGACACACCTTCAAAATCATATCTGCTCTGAGGGTGTCCTGACGATTGAAGAGCAGGGTGGAATGGGAATGAAGAAGTATGCAAAATATATTATCTTTCCAGTGGGCAATGAGCAATTTTGGAGGCATTCTTTAAGGTTTTAATTTAATTTAAGGTTTTCATATTTTAATTGGGCAGCACGGTGGCGCAGCAGGTTAGTGTCGCAGTCACACAGCTCCAGGGACCTGGAGGTTGTGGGTTCGATTCCTGCTCCGGGTGACTGTCTGTGAGGAGTTGGTGTGTTCTCCCTGTGTCTGCGTGGGTTTCCTCTGGGTGCTCCGGTTTCCTCCCACAGTCCAAAAACACACGTTGGTAGGTGGATTGGTGACTCAAAAGTGTCCGTAGGTGTGAGTGAATGTGTGTGTGTCTGTGTTGCCCTGTGAGGCCTTGCGCCCAATGATTCCAGGTAGGCTCTGGACCCACCGCGAACTGGATAAGCAGTTACAGATAATGAACGAATGAATATTTTAATTGGACAGCAATGATATATAATTAATGTGTAGCTTTGTACATGGAAATTATGAGATTTGCACACAAATCTGAAAGACAATCTGTGTGCACTGGTTTCCAGATTTGCTGTAATGAGAATTTACTGGAAAGGTTTCAAAGATGGATATGATTCTTGCTAGCAATTTCGGAGCTACCGCTTGCTTTCCACCTGGTGTGAGTAATTACCATCCCCTAAACCACCTCAAAAGTGTGCACAGTGGAGCATAAATTCTCACATCAAGTTTCATATTAATAAATATTGTTATTTAGTTGTTCAGCATTATATTTATGCATAGTTTCATACATATGACCCCTTGTGTTGTTTGAGTAGATGTCTATACTGATTTGGATAGCCAAGCACATAATTTTTTAGTATGAGGGCTATTTAGGCCTAAATTCAAGCTTCACACACACACTATCAAACATCTTATACCTATTACCAAACCTCTTACACACGTTTTAATCACACACTCACTCTCTCAAACAATAACACATTATCAAACATTTTAAACACAACTTCTCATACACTACCAAACCTCTTACGCACAGTAAACCTTGCATAAACAGTAAAAAACTCTCTCTCACACACACACAATTAGACCACTTATACAGTATGAACCACTTACCCAGTATATTACACACTATCAAACTCTACATCACATGCTAACAAACATCTTACACACACTACTAAAACACTTAGTAGTGTGTGAGAGAGACTCTGATAGTGAGTAAGAGACTTTTATGATGTGTTAGAGAGAGTTTGAGTCAAATATTTTTTTATTGGCACTGTAGAGCTTTTGACAATATGGTGGCACAAAGCAGCTTTACAGAATCCAAAAGTATAATTAGAGAAACCCAAAAAAACTATATTTTCTATGTTTAAAATGTGATCATGTTAGATGAGTATGTGCCTCTCTGTCACTGTAACATATTTCTTTAGTCATGTTGGTGTAGCGCATAAAGTCCACTTGTAACAGCACGCCAGTAGGCCGAGATATGATCGTAATCACCCAGGAGGCAGTATGGAATTACAATTAAGAGGTCAGTTAAGGAATAAAATTAAGGAATACAATTTCACATGTTGCTCTTTTGTTCTAGTGTCAACCACAAGAAAATCGGTCCTCCTTTTGAGTTTTGGTTCACATTATATTTTATGACATAACATTACACAAAAGCCCAGATATAGCCTTTGACATTTGATCAAAGGTAATTAAAACATAAAAAAACTGATCTAGTATATTTTTAAATACAGTTGAACCAGATAAATAATTGCTAGAAAAAAAAATACTTTAGCAAATTATTTTTTTTAATGCCAATGTTTAACATTCAAACAATTAACAATTTAAACAGTGTACCTGTGTTGGTGTAGTTTCCTGAAAACAATACAGAATCAAATTTTACATATAAAGGACTGGCGTCCCCTCCAGGGTGTATTCCCGCCTTGCGCCCAATGATTCCAGGTAGGCTCTGGACCCCCCGCGACCCTAAAATTGGATAAGCGGTTACAGATAATGGATGGATGGATGGATTTTACATATAGTGCAAATAGTATGTTTTAAATACAATTTTAAGCATAGTACAAGTAATATTTGGGCAAAATTCCTTTAGCATTTTTCACCTTTTTTTTTTATTCTATGTTTTAGTTAACCATTAACATTCTTAGAATTCTGGTTTGCTGACCACTTGTTATAATTTGATTCAATATACTGGTTGATTACCTTAGCAATGGCTTGACTTATAAAATGTTTGCTACAGTTTAGGCCAAGACTTTGGAAAGCCATTTGAAATGCTTAATGTTAAACAGATTTAGCCATGTTTTTTTCCTTATTGTTCTATGCACACTGTGCAATATATGTGCAATATATATGCATTCATTATCTGGAACCATTCGTCCAGTTCAGGGTTGCGGTGGGTCCAGAGCCCACCCGGAATCACCGCGCAAGGCCGGAACACACTCACGAGTGGGCACCCGTCCCTCTCACGACGGGTCGACACACACTCACACCTAGGGACACTTTTGAGTCGCCAATCCACCTACCAACATGTTTTTTTGGACTATGGGAGGAAACCAGAGCACACAGAGGAAACCCATGTGGACACGGGGAGAACACACAGTCACCCAGAGCAAGATTTGAACCCCCAACCTCCATGTCCCGGGAGCTGTGTGACTGCGCCACTACCTGCTGTGCCCACCATGCTGCTCGATATGGAATCTGAGGAAGGACATTTTTTAAGTTTTTGCAAGCCTCTCAGCTTATGGGGGTGCAAAACTAGCTTGATTGTAGAGACTGACATGCATTCCAGCAGCTGGGTGACAATATGGGGATTCTTTTAGGTTTTAAAAAAGTAACCAGCAATCAAGTTAAATTGTGCTTACTGCTTACAAACAATCCAAATGATGAGGGTAGGAAGCCACAGAAAAAAAAGAATTCAGTACATACATTTTTGACAACAATTGTTAATTTAATTAACAGCAACTACGAATTTCAAAAATACATTTACATACAGAAAAATTAAAGGTTAAAAATAAATAAAAACAGTGGTAACACTCATTGGTGAAAAATGTGACCCACTCAGACCTTCTTCAAACTCACACATGGAGGTCATGACAAAAACAGTGGTGTGGTTATTTTCGCTCCACCACTTTCCAAAGCTGAGATATGGGGACCCCATCTAGTCCATAAAATGTATAACTGTATAATTATCATATCTCAGTTTTGGGATGAGATAGGCTGAAAATAATCACACCCCTGTGTAAGCCAGGGCCTCCTTAATCAACAACGTGAATTTGGAAGAAATCTGAGTCGGTCAAAAATTTCGTCTGAAAAAACACAAAGTATTTTTTATACCCTTAGTATTTTTTGGGGTGAAAAATGTGACCTCTTCAGATCTTCTTCAAACCCACACAGTGTGTAAGGCAGGTCCTGTTAAAGACAGTGGTGTGGTTATTTTCGCTCTACCACTTGCCAAACTGAGATATGGGGACCTCTTCTAGTCCATAACATGTATAACTGCATATATCAAGATGGGATTCCTATTTCCAGTGAAGCTAGCTAAACACATGAGTAGAGGGGTATGATCAGAAAAGCCTGCTCAGTCCAATGTATCCTACATTGAATTTGTATTTGGCCAGGGGGTCTCAGTTCTAATAAATTAAAGAAGATATAATAGGTGAGACATAGGGATGTCAGGGGAAGCCTCACCATTGCAATATATTCAACAAAAATAAACCTATTGAAAGAAAATCCCAGTCACGTCTGTTCTCATATATCAGCTTTGGGATGAGATAGGCTGAAAATAATCACACCCCTGTGTAAGCCAGGGCCTCCTTTATCAACAACGTGAATTTGGAGGAAATATGAGTTGGTCAAAAATTTAGTCTGAAAAAACACAAAGGGGTACCCCTTAGTATTTTTTTGGGTGAAACATGTGACCCACTCAGATCTTCATCAAACTCACACAGTGTGTCTTGGAGGTCATGACAAAAACAGTGGTGTGGTTATTTTCGCTCCACCACTTTCCAAAGCTGAGATATGGGGACCCCATCTAGTCCATAAAATGTATAATTGTATAATTATTATATCTCAGCTTTGGGATGAGATAGGCTGAAAACAATCACACCCCTGTGTAAGCCATGGCCTCCTTAATCAACAATGTGAATTTGGAAGAAATCTGAGTCGGTCAAAATTTTCGTCTGAAAAAACACAAAGGGGTACCCATTAGTATTTTTTTGGGTGAAAAATGTGACCTCTTCAGATCTTCTTCAAACCCACACAGTGCGTAAGGCAGGTCCTGTTAAGACAGTGGTGTGGTTATTTTCGCTCTACCACTTGCCCAACTGAGATATGGGGACCTCTTCTAGTTCATAAAATGTATAACTGTATAATTATCATATCTCAGCTTTGGGATGAGATAGGCTGACATTAATCACACCCCTGTGTAAGCCAGGGCCTCCTTAATCAACAACATGAATTTGGAAGAAATCTGAGTCGGTCAAGAATTTCATCTGAAAAAACACAAAGGGGTTAGTATTTTTTGGGGTGAAAAATGTGACCTCTTCAGATCTTCTTCAAACCCACACAGTGTGTCTTGGAGGTCATGACAAAAACAGTGGCATGGTTATTTTTGCTCCACCACTTTCCAAAGCCGAGATATGGGGACCTCTTCTAGTCCATAAAATGTAATAATTAAGTAAATTGTCTGACTTCACTCATGAGAGACATAACATGTGCCAGGTTTCTACATACTTTAGGTGGTGTATCCACAGGATACATTTAAAGAAAACCAGAGCCGACATTCCCAGAAAGCAGAGGTTACCTTATTTAACGCATAAGAGCAGGTGTGTTGCTACTTGTTTTGGACAATGTCCTAGTTCCACTTTACAGACACACTTGCTTTATGCTCACAGTTTGTTATTTTGATATCCCAAAAAAGACAAGTATGTCAGAGTATTCCTCTGCAGTCTCAGTCTTGTTTATGACACAGCACACAAAACCAATGAACATCTTTTGCAGGGATGATAATATTAAGGCAATCCAAATGAAACCAGCGCTGACATCTTTCACAGTTGTTACTGTAATGGGTTATTGAAAATATTTGCTAGGCATTTGTAAAGGCATTGGTATGTAATTGCTAAAGTTTTACAAGTTTACAAGTATGGTGTATCAGCAAACATTTGGCCAAAAACTTATTCTGACAAGCATTTGCTGTGTTTGTTTCTTAGAAACCAATGCCTTTACAAATGCCTTTACAAATGCCCATAACCCATTACAGTAACAACTGTGAAATATGTCAGCGCTGGTTTCATTTGGATTGCCTTAATATTATCATTAAATTGACCAAAATAAGAGGTGTAGTATGTCATGTGGGTGGCACTTGATCAAATACAACTTGTTTAGAAACAATATCATCAAAGGTTCAAAAGCTATTGAAATTTATTTTCAAAAACCCATCACCATGGGCCAGCAATGGTTAAATTGACCAAAATAAGAGGTGTACTATGTCATGTCGGTGGCATTTGATTAAATACAACTTGTGTTGAAACAATATCATCAAATGTTCAAAAGCTATTGGAATTTGTAATGAAAAATGTATCACCATGGGCCAGTAATGGTTAAATTTGCCAAAATAAGAGGTGTAGTATGTCACGTGGGTTGTACTTGATTAAATACAACTTGTTTAGAAACAATATCATCAAAGTATCAAATACTATTGAAATTTATTCTCAAAAACACATAACTACGGGCCAGTAATGGTTAAAATTTTCAAGGTAAGAGATGTAGTATACATCATGTGTGAGGTTCGTCACCTTCGTTTTTACTGTGTAGTGTAGTTTGTAAACGGTCCCTTAGCTCTCGCGGAGATGGCGGCAGCCCATAGAAAACAATATATTTAGTGTCTTTTAAATGGCAAACATTTCTGACATAAACTAGTTGTAGTTGCTTGTCTTGGATCCTAAAAACAATACTTTGCAAGTATTAAGTCATTTGCATGCACCGTTTGAGAGCTATTGAAGAAAGAAATCTGAATATGCGAATATGAAACCAACTTCACCGGAGTTGTTTTGAGAGGAAAATAAAATGCTGTGTGGTCTCAGACATCTGCTCATTGCTGCTGTATGTCTAAAAAGTTCAGCACATGCACTGAACTAAAAAGTTTGGGCGCTGGTGTGAGAACGGAGTGGTACAGTTTGGAGAGGAGAGAAGAGGAAGGAGAGTCGGGGGTGGTCTGTTAAATGCCTGTGGTCGCGGGATTAGTCCAGGGCTCCCCCGCGCGCTGTGTCGCATATAAATCAGCTGAAACGTCATCGTTTATTCGACAAACTTTTTCCATCGTCCTTTTGTGCGATTTGGGTGTTTTTCCGATTTTTTTCGTTTTCCATGCAGGATTTTTCAGGCGCATTTTCATAATTCGCAAAAACTCGGTGGATGGAAACCCGCATAGAGAACTCCAAACGGTGAAAAGCACGAACTGTAATGAAGATCCCAGTAAACAAGGAACGTCCCTGGACTTTTAAAATAGGTCTAAAAGTAGTCTGTCCGTCAAGGACATGTTTTAAACGTCAATGGACGTCCAATATCCATCTTTATAAGTTAGTTAAGTGGTGACCAATCGATAACGTCAGTGGACGTCCAAAATACGTCTAAGAGTCGTCTTTTCAATGTCTGTGTTTGGACGTCTTTTCAACTTTCATTTTCAACCTTAAGAGAACGTTGATTAGACGGCAGTCGTTACGTTATTTCAACGCTGAATCAACGCCTAATTGTTTACTGGGATTGCTCTGTTCTTGCTTCATAGGTGGGTAATCCTGACATATGTTTTGCTGTTTTGTGTCAGTTAAGGTGGAAATGTCTCCAAACTAAGGAGACGACAAACTGCACTACAGAAAGCGCTACAAAACAAAACAACTCCTGTTACAAATGAGATTCTGTGGTAGTTTAAACAGTGAATATAAACTTACAGAAACTTACAGTTAAACTTCATCCATGTTCAAACAGCTGCTGTTCCCCCCCAAACACACCGTTCACCTAAAAAAAAATAAAACACGGAGCTTTCTAGTAAACAATTAGTCGTTGATTCAACGTTGAAATAACGTAATGACTGCCGTCTAATCAACGTTCTCTTAAGGTTGAAAATGAAAGTTGAAAAGACGTCCAAACACAGACATTGAAAAGACGACTATTAGACGTATTTTGGACGTCCATTGACGTTATTAATTGGTCCCGAAATAAATTAATTTTATAAAACGCATTTTGGACGTCCGTTGACGTTATTGATTGGTCACCACTTGATAACCAACTTATTAAGATGAATTTTGGACGTCCATTGATGTTTAAAATATGTCCTTGATGGACAGACTACTTTTAGACCTATTCTGAACGTCCAGGGACGTTCCTTGTTTACTGGGTTAGAACTACATTTACCCATAAGCTATAGACTTGTGGTTATGGTACTCTACAGTAATATGACAAAAACTGGTTTTAATTGTCCTTTATTTACCAAATGTATGAAATACAAGTTCTTAAAAGAACGAAATTTGGAAATAGGCATAGGCATTTACTGGTATTGACTTAATAAGGCATGGTATAATAACCATTAAATATAATTACAGTGTTCGTCTTATCCAATTCTGGGTCGCTTGGAGGGGGCGCCAGTCCTTCACAGGGCAACACACACACACACACACATATTCACTCACACCTACGGCCACTTTTTGAGTCGCCAATCCACCTACCAACGTGTTTTTGGACCGTGGAAGGAAACCCATACGGACACGGGGAGAACACACCAAACTCCTCACAGACCCAGAGCAAGACTTGAACCCACAACCTCCAGGTCCCTGGAGCTGTGTGACTGCAACACTACCTGCTGCAGCACCGTGCGGCCCTATAAGCAATTATTCATTCATTCATTCATTCATGCTTTCAGGTGTAAGCAGAATGTTGGAGGTAGGGAGAATAGACTTCAGTTTGTGACCCATCAGGAGCTGTGCAGATGAGCAGCCTATACCCTGTAGTGGTGTGTTGCAATATTCCAGCAATGCAATATACGTATCTCCTCTACCTTCTCGAGCTGTCCTAAGCAGATTCTTAAAGGTTTGCCCATTTGATTGTGCATGTTCTGGGCTTGATATGACATATGTAAATTCACAGTCTCCTGCAAAAGTTGGCATATTGTGGATCATTGTCTGATATGATAATGCCTGGTAGGCCATGCCTGGTAAATATTGACCTTAGAGACATGATGAACCTCTGGGTTATTGTGTCAGATTAGCTTGTTTTCTGGAAATTTTTTTAATAGTAATCTACGCAAAAAGAAAATATTCGGATCAATTTTAGTGGAATAAATCCTTTCCTACCTTGGACCATGGTCTTCCGGATAGTAAGCGAGTGGTTCCCTTGTATTGCTGTTTTGGTTGGCATTGCACACAACGAATGGTGAGACATGGTTTTCTATCTGAGCTGACAGGCTTGGCCTATACAAAATATCTCCTGCTCTTTCCATGCATTTTACCACTCCTAAATGTGATCCATGAATTTTGCTCAGCATTTCTTGTCGCAGCTGATTTGGGACAATGAGTTTTGCCGCTTTGAATAGCAGTCCTGAAATGTAGCTTTTTTCTTCTTTGAACGACCAAAATGCTTGAACTTACTTGGGTGTAGCATTTTTTTTCATTTGGCCATCCATGTATGGGCCATACATAGTCTTTGTGTGCAAAAGTTGCATTTCTCAATCAGTGGCTGTAGCGGACAACCTTTTTTCAGAGCTGGGTAGCTGCAGTTAATGCAATTTGTAGTTCTTCACCTAGTAAGTCTTTAGAGTGTTCATTTAAATGTGTGTGGCTCAATGCATCTGCAATGTGCATTTCTTTGCCAGGTTTGTAGCTGATTTTGAGAATGTATTTCTAAAACCCGAGTAGCATTCTTTGCAACATTGGTGAGGTAAACTTACAATCCAACACCACATCAAAGTCACTCCACCCACTGCCAAAATGATATTTGTTCTGTGGTGGTCCTCCAGGGGTCTTGACCATTGAAAAACTAAATTATTAAACTAGAATTAAAAAATGGCAACATTTACAGAGTGTACTCTGAGATGACACGTCTTATGTTAATTTAAACACAGTAAATGCCATCCTTTTACACACCAACTGTGTATTACTGCATGATATGTATTGGTTATGTGTAATCTAGGTACAGACTTAAAAAACAAAAACATTAAAAAAAGAGTAATGTTACGGATATAACATTAACAGCCATTTATTTAACAGTGAAATTGTAGTTTTACAACACAATACATGCAATTCGATTCAAATACACCTTTCTTTGTAATAAAATAACATTATGACGTATTAAAAACATGTTTAAAATTTAATTGTTTAGAAACATAACATCATAGGGGAATAAAAACATATTCCCTAAGATTTAATTTCACTTAAAGGGGAACTCCACAGGTGTATATATTTATTTTTGGTCTCAAAGTGTATAACATAAACATAAACTCCAAACACATGTGGAGGTTCACCAGTGGTTTGTAATCACTATATTTGTGTTGTAGACTTTGAGAACACCCAAGATCCGTGCTGAGAAATCTGTTTATATTTACAGGAGTGAATATTTTTATAATCATGAGGTTTTTACATCTCTTGTAACATATGAACCTATACAATCTTGTATCTTGGACTCACGTAGTGTTGTCATTGCTGAAACTTGACAGTATATCAAGGGGTCAAACATCTACAGAATTATTTATATTCATAATTTCACAGACTTTTACTTTCTTCACTACTTGCTTGCTTTCAATTTGAATTGAAAAAAATATATTAAGGTGTTCTCTGCTGTCCCTGATCTTTGGTCCTGACTATATCCGAGGCCTAACAACTGCCGCAAGTAGCTCTGCTATTAATCTTGCACTTTATTTATTTATTTAACTACATTCTAGTTTCATCCTTTTAAAGCATCTCAAGCAAATATATATTAGAGCATTGTAAGAAACATTTTGAAAAGCAAGGTTTTTAGGTATCTTTATAAAACATACTCACAAATCCTTCTCCTATCCCATCTACTTGCACTCTCAGGGATGGAAAAACACCTTTTCAGTAGTGGAAGGATAAATAAATGATACGAGAACAAAAGCACAAATAAAGTGAGCCTTGTGTGTTCACTCAAATTTGAAGCATATGTTAAACTTTCTCTCTGTTAAAAGATGCCGCTCTTAGAATTACATGTGTGATACAACAGGTAGAACATTGCATTCAGTAGTAAAGAAATCCTTGTTTGTCATATTAGTATTTTCAATGCATACGAAACACTGGTAAACAACACCTCTGGTCATTAAAATTAACTTCTTAAACTAGCCCACATAAGCCACCAAAAATGTATAATGAGAAGCTCAATAATTTTATGAAATACTTACAACCCATGCTTCTCCACCTGGTCAGCGATGCATAATTTGACAAGCTTTAGCCTTGATATGTCTGTCACTGCACCACTTCACCAGATTTCATCAGTTGTTTCAGGTGTTTTCTTTTCCAAGAGAGACATGAAGTCTTCTGGCTCACAATGTTCTTGAGGATACACACAAAAATAGACACAGGTTGATTTATTCTTTATGCTAACAAGCACCACAAAGTCACACAGTGTGAAGGGCTATCAACTTAAACATTTGTTAGAATTAGGTCTGTAGTAAGTGTGGTGGGTTTGTACTGAGCCCCTAAAGTCTCATGGTGGAAAAATATTATTTAGACCCTTAATTTAGTAATCCGTACCCTCAATTTAGTAATCCGTACCCTCAATTTAATAATCTGTTCCCTCAATTTAATAATCTGTTCCCTCAATTTAATAATCTGTTCCCTCAATTTAGTAATTTGTACCCTCAATTTAGTAATCCGTACCCTCAATTTAATAATCTATTCCCTCAATTTAATAATCTGTTCCCTCAATTTAGTAATCCGTACCCTCAATTTAATAATCTGTTCCCTCAATTTAGTAAGCCGTACCCTCAATTTAATAATCTGTTCCCTCAATTTAATAATCTGTTCCCTCAATTTAGTAATCCGTACCCTCAATTTAGTAATCCGTACCCTCAATTTAATAATCTGTTCCCTCAATTTAATAATCTGTTCCCTCAATTTAATAATCTGTTCCCTCAATTTAGTAATTTGTACCCTCAATTTAGTAATCCGTACCCTCAATTTAATAATCTATTCCCTCAATTTAATAATCTGTTCCCTCAATTTAGTAATCCATACCCTCAATTTAATAATCTGTTCCCTCAATTTAGTAATTTGTTCCCTCAATTTAGAAATCCGTACCCTCAATTTAATAATCTGTTCCCTCAATTTAGTAATTTGTTCCCTCAATTTAATAATCTGTTCCCTCAATTTAGTAATCCATACCCTCAATTTAATAATCTGTTCCCTCAATTTAGTAATCTGTTCCCTCAATTTAATAATCTGTTCCCTCAATTTAGTAATCCGTACCCTCAATTTAATAATCTGTTCTCTAAGTCTCTAAATAAAATTTTTCCACTATGAGATTTTAGGGGCTCCATAAGTTTGTCTAGTTCAGCGTTTCTCAAAATGTGGGGCATGTAGGTATTGCAGGTTGGGCACAAGGAATCTGAAGAAACGAGCATTTCTTTATAAATGAGCCTGTCTTTAATAATGCCTTTCTCTTTTTTTTACCTATAAAGCTTTGTAAGCTAAAAGCACCCACTAACAATGGATTCATTAATAGCCATTTAACATACTAAAAGTACATTATATAGGACCCCAGAAATATGTAGCTTGTCTGGAACCAAAATATGGTTTTATTTGCCTTTTTATTTTGAAAATGCACCACCGAGATTAAGGCGATTTGGCACTGAGTCAGACACTGTGTGTATTTTTTTCAGCCTTCGTTAAGGCACCTGTTCAAATATAAAGTTGCTCCAATCATCAGCTTCACTGGCCTCTGATTCACTGTCAGAATCTGGTTTATAAAGTTAGTTAGTTTAGTTAGCTCTGGGCTTGAGGTCAGTAACAAGAGCACAACAGATAGCAATGATGGTTAATTACAGTTAAAAAGCGGCTTGTATATAACTGTTAGAGAAACAGAGGAGGATCTGAGAATTAGTTAACGTTAATATGAGCTGTGTTAGGGTTGTGAGAAAACACTCTAAACATGCAGCAAGCTAACGTTAGTCTCTGACCTTGTCCCAGAATTCACACTGCTGCACTGAATAGTGTGTGTGTGTATATAATCTAGCTGTTTGCAGTGAAAAAGTTATAATTGTAGGACATTTCAATATCTATTATCCAATTTGAGAAGGCAGATGGCCCACTAAAAAAGGCATTTACTTCAATCCTAGACTGTTATTATTACTCAAAATGTAACAGGGCTACACACTACTGTAATCACACTTTGGATTTAGTTTCATCACTAGGTCTAACATAGACAAACTTAACACCTCAGCAATCTCCGACCATTACGTAATTTCATATGAACTACGTCTTAGCCATAATATATGTAAGTCCCCTCGCTATTCTACAAAGCGTTCAATAAAACCATCTACTGCCCTACAATTTATAGAAAACCTCCCAGAACTATCAACCCCAGTTCCACTCCATCAGACCCAATGAAGCTAGATGTACTAACTGACTACTTAGAAAATACCTGTCGATCTACTTTTGAAAATGTGGCGCCACTTAAAAGAAAAAATATGAGACAGATAAAGGCTGCCCCATGGTACAATGATAAAACCCATACCTTAAAACAAACATCACAGAAACTAGAGCGGAAATGGTGAGCAGCCAAGCTGGATCCAATCTTCCTGGAATGACAGCCTTATAGAGTATAGAAATGCTCTCACTAAAGCTTGTTCAGCATATCTGCCTTGGTGATCTACAATAATAAATACAATCTTAAGAGTACTGTTTATTGTGTTTTTCAGAATTATAAAAAATTAGGCAGGTACTGAACCACAAAATCTGGCAACTCTCACCAGTGAAGTTTTTTATAATAAAAATATTTGAAAACAAACTCAATCCAATCTATTAAATCCAACCTGGATGATATAAAATATAACGTAATTATAAGAAAAAAGACTTGAAACTTTTAACCCACTCCCACAGTTAGAACTAGAGGAGATTATCTCCTCTGCAAATTGTACAAGTTACACACTTGATGCAATTCCCACAAAATTACTCAAAGAAGAACTACCAGCAATTATCAATCCTCTTTTAACTATACTAAACTCACCCCTTAGTCTGGGCCATGTACCCAGAATAGTTTCCAGAATTCAGAAAGCCTAAGCTAGGGGAAGAGCTTTTTCTTATAAAGCCCCCAACTCTGGAATGATCTTCAAGATAATGTTCCTGACCCAGACACAATCGCAATTTGTTTAGTTTAGCTTTTGGTAGTTAATGCTCCCCCATACATAAAGGCGGCAGATCTGGGGGCAATTATAGGGAATTATAGTAAACTGAGATGCTGCTGCTGTCACAGCTGCGCATTGAGGACGAGGAGACGGACGTAAATGCAAGGAATTTTATTTAAACAAAGACAGAATCAACATAAACACGGGTAATAAATACAGACGGAAATAAAGACAAAACTAACTAAACAGAGTTAAACAAGGACAGGGAAGAGCCATGAACCTGGGTAGACACGTGTGAACAGAAAGACCATGAAACACACACCTATACACACAAGACCAGACAAAGGAGCACTCAAACTACAGGGGTATATCAGGACAAGACAAACAAGGAACACCGCTAAGTGAGCACATGGCAGGGAAAACAGACACGACAGGACAAGGGCGTGACAGCTGCTTCACGCAATCACTCAGGTTTGTCGACGGTGGAGCGGAGGGATGCCAGTGTTTCAGGATGTTCCCGTGTCTGTGTGTCCTTCTGGTTTTCTACTTTTAGTTAAAGCTGTCATAGTCAGATCTGTCTGAGTCATTAGCCACACTCTGGAAATGTTCACATTTTCTGCTTTACATACACCCAAAAAGATTAAAACTAACTCCATCCCTATACATTTTTCAGCATAAACGACCGCCCATCTGTCCGGTTGGACACTAATGGATGACTGTGAAGCTCCTGCTCCACGCCCAGACCAGCTGCCCACGCTCCAGTCACCACCACTTGCCTTGAAGCTGCCCCTACACTGAAGTTTTAATGGACTCCTAACTATTATTACCAGTAGATTGACCAAAGGAGGATAGGTCCCTCCTTTTGAGCCTTGGTTCCTCCCAAGGTATCTGAGGGAGTTTTTCCTTGACACTGTCGCCCTTGGCTTGCTCTCCTGGGGGTTTTTAACAATCTTTTCATTTTACATTTCATGTCAAAATCTTGTCTTTACTGGAATTCTGTGAAGCTGCTTTGTGACATCAGTTGTTAAAAGCACTATACAAATAAATTTTATTTGATTTGATATAGATATATATATATATTTCACTTGCGCCTTGCACCCAATGTTTCCAGGTAGGCTCTGCGACCACCGCGACCCTGAACTGGATAAGCGCTTACAGATAATGAATGAATGAATATTTCAGTTTTATCAAATGACATACATTTATTTCAAACATTTAAAAAAATCTGATATACAAACCGGATTCCAAAAAAGTTGGGACACTAAACAAATTGTGAATAAAAACTGAATGCAATGATGTGGAGGTGGCAACATCTAATATTCAGAATAGAACACAAATCACAGATCAAAAGTTTAAACTGAGAGAATGTATCATTTTAAGGGAAAAATATGTTGTTTCAAAATTTCATGGCGTCAATAAATCCCAAAAAAGTTGGGACATGGCCATTTTTTACCACTGTGTGGCATCCCCCCTTCTTCTACAACACTCAACAGACGTCTGGGAACAGAGGAGACCAGTTTCTGAAGTTTAGAAATAGGAATGCTCTCCCATTCATTTCTAATACAGGCCTCTAACTGTTCAATCGTCTTGGGCCTTCTTTGTCGCGCCTTCCTCTTTATGATGCGCCAAATGTTCTCTATAGGTGAAATATCTGGACTGCAGGCTGCCATTTCAGTACCCAGATCCTTCTCCTACGTAGCCATGATGTTGTGATTGCTGCAGAATGTGGTCTGGCATTATCTTGTTGAAAAATATGACGTCTAAATGGGAGCATAATGTTGTTCCAGAACCTGAACATAGTTCTCTGCATTAATGGTGCCTTTCCAGACATGCAAGCTGCCCATGCCACAAGCACTCATGCAACCCCATACCATCAGTGATGCAGGCTTCTGAACGGAGCGTTGATAACAGCTTGGGTTATCCTTGTCTTCTCTGGTCCGGATGACATGGCGTCCCAGTGTTCCATAAAGAACTTCAAATCGGGACTCATCTGACCACAGAACAGTCTTCCATTTTGCCACACCCCATTTTAAAAGTCCCCTGGCCCAGTGCAAACGTCTGAGCTTGTGGAGCTTGCTTAGAAATGGCTTCCTCTTTGTACTGTAGAGTTTCAGCTGGCAACGGCGGATGGCACGGTGGATTGTGTTCACTGACAATGCTTTCTAAAAGTATTCCTGAGCCCATTTTGTTATTTCCTTGACAGTGGCATTCCACTTTCTGCGCAACAATGGTGGAATTGGTGATCCTCTTACCATCTTGGCTTCAGAGAGACACTGACACTCTGAGAAGCTCTTTTTATACCCAATCATGTTGTCAATTGACCTAATTAGTGTTAATTGGTCTTCCAGCTGTTCGTTATATGCTCAATTTCCTTTTTCCAGCCACTTATTGCTACTTGTCCCAACTTTTTTGTTGACACTGTGAAATTTTGAATCAACATATTTTTCCTTTAAAATGTTACATTTACTCAGATTAAACTTTTGATCTGTCGTCTATGTTCTAATGTTCTATTACGAATAAAATATTGACATTTGCCATCTCCACATCATTGCATTCAGTTTTTATTCACAATTTGTTTAGTGTCCCAACTTTTTTGGAATCCGATTTGTATATATTTTTTTTTTGTATAATTAAACAATTATAAGTATATAATTACAAATTCTAAATTGACATTCAGATGCTTATATAAATGATGTTAGCTCCATAGAAACGTTTGCAAGACATTGAATCAGGTGACGATTTTAGTAGTGGACATTATCATCATCTACTTCTTTGCCGCTTAATCCATATCAGGGTTGTGGTTCAATGGTGGACAGTAATGAAGTAAATGTAATTCTTTACTGTACTTAAGTAGTTTTTCCGTTTTTCTACTTTACTGAAGTATTTCCGTTTTGGGCATTTTACTTTTACTCCACTACATTATGAAAATCTTGCTTTTCTTATGGTTTATGTGTGGGTAAAACCGTAAAATGTCTGAATCTCCCAGCTCCGCACAGCTCTCTGCGCAGAACCTTTATCAGGAGATGGCAAATACAGTTGCAGCGCTAAAACAAACCAACCTCAAGTTTCTTCACAAAAAAACAAGTAATAAGAAAGTTAGACCTTTTTATATTTTAACTGTTGTGCATATTTGACACTGTAAAAGATCACTTGTTTCAGTTCTTAAAACCATTACCATTATAAATGAACAAAATGAGTTGTACCATTTAGTTTGAGTAAGCAGTGACTATTATTCATTCATATATTGCATGGTTTACGGGTCTGTAGACTACATTAATCACTCCAAACCGAGGGTGAGAATCAGTTGCAGGTTTATTTAACAGTGTTTACAATTTACAGTGTATGTTAACACAATACTTGAAGCAAGGTCAAAACATTGACCTCAAAACATTGACGGAAATATTTCAAAACCTGAAAATTACAGCAAGATAAATCCAAAAAACAAAATCGATTATCAATAAAAAAAAATCATATAACCTAAAAACATATTTAAGAAACAGATGGCTCAGAATTGCAGAAATAGCTCAAACAATACGCCTACTTTGCAGCTATGAAGACAAAACAGAGAGCTTAAAGGAACTTTGTGTAATATTTTTGCCAAACCGCCTACTGGGGCGGTTAGAAGACATAAACTGGTTCGCAAACCAGAAAAATTAGTTCCCACCTGGAACCAAAGAAGAGTAGGTTCTTCAGTCTGAACCGTGGCTTTGTCCGTGAGGGTGTCGAGGTTTAGTAACTCAAGAAAGAGCTTGGAGCCTCAAACACAGCGTTTCACGGGGTCAAGGTTTCATTTAAATAAATAATAGGAAAGAAAACACGAAAATGCTCCGTTTGTGTGTGTTTCTGGGGCTGTGGCTTTGCGTTAGGTACATTTTTCCACTGTTCACAAACTGTTCACATTGAATACATTTATTTTAATTCTTAAAATTAACAACATGTTCTTGGTCTTCTTTGGTGGTAGATCATCTAGTATTTATTTTTTAATGAAATTAACAAGAAAAGCACTGATGTCAGTGATATTCTAAACAAAACTTTGTGCTCCACATTTAATTTCTGCATTAATTAGTCCTGCCCTCCACAACACAATCACATAATAAAAACCTAATGTAAACAAAGACACTGATAGGAAGCAATAAAGCTACTCCAGACCTTTCAATAACAAGGGTATGTGTTTTGGGCTTTCCTGTTTTTGAAATGCCAGAAACACCTCTGTGACAATGGCTGTATGGCTAATGGTGGTCTGGCAAAATTAGGCTTGTTACCTTAACATTCATTCATTCATTGTCTGTAACCGCTTATCCAGTTCAGGGTTGCGGTGGGTCCGGAGTCTACCCAGAATCACTAGGTGCGAGGCAGGAACACACACTGGAGGGGGCACCATTCCTTCACAGAGCGACACAGACATTCACTCACATCTAAGGACACTTATTTTTGAGTCGCCAATCCACCTATCAACGTGTGTTTTTGGACTGTGGGAGGAAACTGGAGCACCCGGATACTCAGGGGACACCAAAACTCCTCACAGAAAGTCACCTGGAGTGGAACTCAAACCCACAACTTCCCTGGAGCTGTGTGACTGCAACACTACCTGCTGCGCCACCATGCCGAATGCCATGAATTGAGAACTTTTGCTGGATTAATATTTTATATTGATTATCTATACTTTTACTCAAGTACATGTTTTGTGTACTTTGTCCACCATATGAAATCTAGGGCCAGCCTTCCAGTTCTCGTTTACATTTAGCATGCACTAATTCATTTAAAGTGTTTGACTAACCTAGCATTGACCAAAATTTACAGTGTAAAATTATATGAATACAGTGGAACCTCTACAAACGAACGCCTATACTAACGAACTTTAGAAGATAAGAACCGAGCATTTGAATATTTTTTGCCTCCACCAACGAACCACAACTCTAGAAACGAACCCGAGCCTCCGCCGAGCCGGCGGCTGGAAATGGCCACTGACCCCAATAGGCGAGTCTCCCAGCGCCCAGACTTGAGTCATTGACCCATTTTCTCTCGTTCTCTCGACCCTCGAGCTTTTAAGTTTAGCAAATTGTAGTTTTAGCAATTTAGCATTAGTGTAAATAGCAGACATCGAAATTCGTGCTAAGTTAAGCCGTATCTACGCTTCGTCTCCCCACATTCACACGCCTACTCTCCGTTATTCCACCCACCCCCCACCTCCCGTCATACAGCCAGTGCCTGTGTTACTCCTCCAGCCAGTCGTCACGTCTTCAAGGTAGCGATGTGTAACCACTTAAAACTTTATTTCCATTACCCTGTTTTTACTGTTATTACTCTGTTTCCACTGTATTTCCTTTTTATTTTAAGTAACGCTACATGTATTTTTTACTAATTTGAGAGTGTTGTAAACATATATCAGTGCAAAAAGGGTGACTTTCGGGGTGGGGGCTGGAACGCGTTAATTGCTTTTCTATTATTTTAAATGGGGAAAGTTGACTCCAGAAACGAACTTTTCCACTTACGAACCGGGTCACGGAACGGATCAAGTTCATAGGTAGAGGTTCCACTGTATATGAATTAAACATAACTTTTAGATTTATTTATTAAATTTAATTATGTATTGCCATGTGTTAGTTTTATGCACTAACTGCGTTTATATTTTTTTGAGAGATATCAGCAGCATAAAATAAAGGACTTTAATAAATTGTTTAATTTTTACAATTTAAACAAATTACAACAATACAATTTTTATTGGATTGAATTATTGTTCCTTTAGTTTTTTATTTCAACATAAATCAAGCATTATAATAAAAGTTAATAAAAGGTAGTGTCAACCACATATGCTCTGCCAACAAGTTGATGGAGAGTCTGATATTTTCACTGCATGAATCTTTCTTCACTCTCAGGATTCTGTCATTTGCATTCTGATTGGCTCTTGTTCTACTACTGGTCCAATGTGAAAGACTGCCTCCACACGTCATGCCAGAACAGCAGACTTGTGATTGTTTTTTTGTGTTCAACTCAGCAGAGAAAAATAGAGATAGTTCTGATATTTGCTTTCAGGTGCGTCTGTGGGTGTGAGTGAGTGTCTACACTTTTCCAGTGCTTTATAGAGGACTTTTAGCAGGCTAAAAAACAGAGTAGCCCAAATCCATTCTTTAGTAAAATTTTGTAATAGTTCAAATGTAGCAGCTTCAAAATGACTTTAATACTCAGTAAATGACAGATCTACAATGGAGCTTCTTATAGCATCCTGCATCTATTAGCACAGAAACTTTGTACAGAGTTTATGAATAAAATACCAAAGGCAATGGAGTGCACAACATAATGAAAATAATTCAGAAACGTAATGGCTAAAACTGAATAGAACAAGAAGTAAATTCCTTTACTCATGTTTTGAAACGGGAAAGTGAGGAGGCAGGATGCAGTTGCCAACGTAGTTTAATTAAATATCAAGACAAATTTAAAGTCCAGAAAATGACACATATTAGACATGAATATAAAAATCAACACATTAAATGGACCTAAAAACAAACACTGAAAAACATATGGAGCTGGAACATGAACATCTGGACAGTCTGAGCCAACACAAGCACAGAAACACAAGGCTTTACATACACACTGACATGTCACCTGTTAATTGTCTCTAAGCAAGAGAAGATTCACAGAACATTTCCAGAGCAACTTACTGGATGAGGAGGACAGGAAAAAAGAACAAGTCATGGGTAGGATGTTACAGAATCCCCCTCCCTAAGCACAGTTCTCAAGACACAAACATATCCACCTTGAGAAACTTACTACAGAGAGGGCACCACACTGGACCTGGGGATTAGACAGGCACAAGGACAGAGACAATGTCAAAGACAGGTCCACAGCCCACAGAGAACACAAGGGAGTAAAACAGAAGAAAACCATACATTGCACTACCCTGGGAACAGACATGAGATACTGAACAGCTTTTACAACCCAGTCCATACACTGGAATTTTAGCATATTTACAAGGTGTAAATATGGCATGTGGAAGACACGTTTCGATGTGTGGCAGCTTTCCCATCCATAGCAGTGAACAAACACACCCAGAGTGGCACCACAGGGGGCGTTGGAGGTCAGTTGCCTTGCTCATGGGCACTTCAGTGTATTTGGAGGGAGAAATTGTGCTGTTACTTCACTCTCCATAGCCCCTATTTCCCTGCCATTCATCAGGATCGAACTGGTGACCTTCTGGTCCCAAGCCTGCTTTTCTAACCATTAGACTACGGCTGTCCGCAGATCACAGCCAGAAAGTGCACTGACTGGATGGTTGAGCAGATAAATTGGGCAGCCAGGCAGGAGAAAAGGATCTGTCATCAGAGAAGCAGCTGTATGAGGAGCTGGTAGTAATTGAACAGCTTTTGGACCTGGCACTGACCCTCTGGTACTCTCTGAGGTCATGGACTCTTGCTTGAAACTTTGAACTAGACTTTGTATTGACAAATACATTGCGTAGAGAAGTAGTGATGGTGCAGCCTCACTGCGTTTTGGAGCTGAAGGAGCATCAACGAAAGCTGACACTGGAGAAGCTTGAAGGAAGCCAGGAGTAGAGCAGCTGCACTGGGAGACAGCACTGAAGCAGCTGTGCTGGGAGACAATACTGGAGCAGCTGTGTTGGGACCTGGGGATGGAGTGGCTGCACTCAGCCTAGACTCTGAAGGAGCAGGCTGATCTGCAATGACATCTGTGGCCTTAAGCTGGCCCACAGTGATATCTATGAAATGTGGACCCACAGCAACATCTACAATGGAAAGACCACCTGCACTATCATCGGCTAGAGACAAGCCTAAAGCAGTGTCCTTGGAAGTAATGCTGGGTAATATAAACACCAATCATTATCATGATTAATTGATACTTTTACTTCAATTAAGATTATTCATTCATTCATTATCTATAACCGCTTATCCAATTCAGGGTCGCGGTGGGTCCAGAGCCTACCTGGAATCATTGGGCGCAAGGCGGGTATACACCCTGGAGGGGGCACCAGTCCTTCACAGAGCAACACAGACACACACACATTCACTCACACCTACGGACACTTTTTTTTTTTTGAGTTTCCAATCCACCTGCGACGTGTGTTTTTGGACTGTGGGAGGAAACCGGAGCACCCGGAGGAAACCCACGCCGACACGGGGAGAACACACCAACTCCTCACAGACAGTCACTCGGAGGAAACCCACGCGGACATGGGGAGAACACACCAACTCCTCACAGACAGTCACTCGGAGGAAACCCACGCGGACACGGGGAGAACACACCAACTCCTCACAGACAGTCACCCGGAGTGGGAATCGAACCCACAACCTCCAGGCCCCTGGAGCTGTGTGACTGCGCCACCGTGCCGCCCCAATTAAGATTAATGAATGATTATTTTGTTTTTGTTTTTCTCTCATGTTGTTGGGAGCTTGTCAGTTAGTTTTTTTAATAGGCACTGTTCATATTTTGTGATGAAATTGTTCTTCAAGTGTCGAAACAGGCTGGTGGTATTAACTTTGGTTGCTGAAACATTTTACATTTACATATTTACACTGGACATTTTTATGTTCAGCCTCATCTCCATTAAAGCCAACATGTCCAAACCACAGACTCTGCATTTTTCTTTGGTACAAGCATGCACAAGTTTCTCTTTTGGCCTCTGTGTTTAGGTTCTCCTCCATGATGCTTCCAAGTAGTGCAGAATCCCATAAGAGCCCAGACTCAGTTCACCATAAATCCCAATTTTGATAGCAATATGAAGCAATATTTTTTTTTCACATTTCTTGCCGTATTCTGTAATTATTTTGGGGTTAAAATCACAATGTAACATAAATATCACAACAACCATTTTGTAACTTGTATTTCAACATTTTGTTCTGTCAAATGTTAAGGTAGTGTCGCAGTCACACAGCTCCAGGGACCTGGAGGTTGTGGGTTCGATTCCCGCTCCGGGTGACTGTCTGTGAGGAGTTGGTGTGTTCTCCCTGTGTCCGCGTGGGTTTCCTCCGGGTGCTCCGGTTTCCTCCCACAGTCCAAAAACACGTGTTGGTAGGTGGATTGGTGAGTGTCAAAAGTGTCCGTAGGACTGGCGCCCCCTCCAGGGTGTATTCCCGCCTTGCGCCCAATGATTCCAGGTATGCTCTGGACCCACCGCGACCCTGAACTGGATAAATCAAATCAAATTTATTTATATAGCGCTTTTCACAACTGATGTTGTCACAAAGCAGCTTCACAGAATTCCAGTAAGACAAAGATTTGACTTGAAATGTAAAAACAAATGTAAAACCCTCAAGTGAGCAAGCCAGGGGCGACAGTGGCAAAGAAAAAACTCCCCCAGCTGAGGAAGAAACCTTGGGAGGAACCAAGGCTCACAAGGGGTGAAGAACTTCATGAGAACTTCAGTGTAGGGACAGCTTCAAGGGACTTGGTGGTTGCTGGAGCGTGGACAGCTGGTCTGAAGCATGGAGGAGGGTCTCGACAGTCATCCATCAGTGTCCAGACAGACAGGTGGGCAGTTGTTTACTCGGAAAGATGTAAAGGGATGGAATTAGTTTTGAACTGTTTTGTGTTTGTAAAGTAGAAAATATGAAAATTTCCAGAGTGTGGCTAATGACTCCGGCAGATCTGACTATGACAGCTTTAACTAAAAGGAGAGAACCAGGAGGACACACAGACACGGGAGCATCCTGAAACACTGGCATCCCTCCGCTCCACCGTCAACAAACCTGAGTGATCGCGAGAAGTGGCGGGACGACAGCACCAGCGTCTCAGTTTACTATAAATCCCTGTGTCTATGGACCCCCCGGATCTGCCGCCTTTATCTACGGGGGAGCATTAGCTACCAAAAGATAAACTAAACAAATGTGTTTTTAGCCTAGATTTGAAGATTGCGACTGTGTCTGAGTCCCGAACATTTTCTGGAAGATCATTCCAGAGTTTGGGGGCTTTATAAGAAAAGGCTCTTCCCCCAGCTGAGGCCTTCTGAATTCTGGGAACAATTAAAAATCCAGTATTCTGTGATCTGAGTGAACGTGGGGGCTCATAATAGGAAATTGTATCTTGAAGATATTCAGGAGCAAGCCCATGTAGAGCTTTATATGTTAATAACAAAATTTTGTAGTCAATGCGGAATTTAACAGGCAGCCAATGAAGTGATGATAAAACTGGGCTGATATGTTCAAATTTTCTAGTTTTAGTGAGGACCCTGGCTGCAGCATTTTGAACTAGTTGAAGTTTTCTTAAATTGCTGCTGGTGCATCCTGACAGTAGTGCGTTACAGTAGTCAAGCCTTGAAGTAATAAAGGCATGTACTAATGTTTCTGCGTCCTGAAGGGATAAGGCATTTCTAATCTTAGCAATATTGCGAAGATGTAAAAAAGCTGTCCTAGTGATACTACCTATGTGTTGATCAAATAAGCGGTTACAGATAATGAATGAATAGGTAAATGTGTTTGGGGCGGGGGGAGCTAAACCAACAGTTTTGTATTTAAATTTATTTATTTACAAAAATATTGTTTTTGAAAGTCAGTGAGAATGTTCGAAAGGAAAATGACTGGGCATAACTAGATCGAGACGTGTTAATTTAAAATTATGTGCATGTGCATTTTTCAGCCTCCAGGCGATTCACAACTGAAGACTGACATTCGCAGCTCCATCCAACTACAGTACCAGCGACTGTGAGCTACCACTGACCGCTCTTTCCTGCTGCCAGCTGCCCTCTGGAGATTGGACCCCCTCTCGATTATATTCTTAGTCATTTTGTAGCATTTCTATTGGCTCATTTTGAAATAATGTGAAGGACTATTCCAGTTTAAATTATGTAGTAAACCAAAAATCATAATCACAAATGGAGATACGTGTTTTAATTGGATATATAGTTAATGTGTAGTTTTGTAGATTTAAAATATGAAAGCGCCTCAACTAAATGCACAAGATTCTCCCACGGTCCAAAAACACATGTTGGTAGGTGGATTGGCAACTCAAAAGTGTCCATACGTGTGAGTGAATGTGTCTGTGTGTGTGTTGCCCTGTGAAGGACTGGCGCCCCCTCCAGGGTGTATTCCCGCCTTGCGCCCAATGATTCCAGGTAGGCTCTGGACCCACCGCGACCCTGAACTGGATAAGGGTTACAGATAATGAATAATGAATGAATAAACACAATGATATTTATGTTAGTGATATGATTTAAAAGGTTCAAAACATTCTGTAAATAATCATGATTTATCACAAATTAAAATGCTATTACTCGGCATTTTTGGGAGGGAAATAAAACAGCTAATGTGGCATGCATGACAACGGCCAGAGGAAATGTTTATAATTTGATTATATCTCAGCGTTGTTCTGATGACTCTTCGAATTAGAATTTCTTGCTGGGTATAAGTTTAATAAAGACCATCATTAAGGTATTATAAGTGTTTGTAATCTGTTGTGCGATTATTGTACATTGTATTACACGCAAAAGAAATAAAAAGAATTATCTCAACTCTCCGACCCATGAACGCTTGAACATTGTGTTTAAATGGAACGCACTACGAAAACGTCATTAAACGTCATCAAAGTGCAACCTTCACCAGAGGCACTTTGTGTATGGCCTTTATTTCTTTTTTTGTGGACGTTACGATGGTTGACCTTCTGCAGAGCGCCCACATGTTTGGAACTTCAGTTCTCTGACTTAACCGCCGAACGACCTTTAAGTCGTTATAATGTTATGAGAGGTCTACGAATCTGCCTTATTTCACATATTGATTAACATTTAATTATTGAGTATCCAGAAGTATATTGAGAAATAACCAATGAGTTGAAATCAGGATATGTTTATAAGAAATCGTGTTTCTATTGATAATTATAATTATGTCAAGTTTTGCTTAATTTTTACTCAGGCAGGCTGTCTTCCCTCTCAACCTGGGGTCCGGCTGGTGTTTCACTAGTGTGTCATCAGGCCATGTGGTGCAGGATCCTTCTAGAAGAAGAGCAGCGCTAAGGCAGCGGTGGATTATTACAACTCTTCCTATAGTGTCCCTGCGGAGTGTTCAGGACGTTCTGGAGAAAACGGCCTATTCTCTCTTTATTTATTACAGCCACATTGTCGTTTAAACCTTAGCTGAGCTTTTACTGTGTCAAAATGCTGAAAGTAGGACGAACAGTATCTAGGATTGTGTCCAGCTCCTCAAACTGCGCACCAAGTGTATCAGATTCAGTTAAAAAGGTATGTGTACTGCAGGAGATATAACACGTAACGTGTGAATACTATCTATCATTCCAGGTTGAAGATTAAATATATGTATAGACTTCAGTGCTGGTGGGATGCATAATATCATCACTCTTTTAAAGCCTTCTTTGGAGGGATGATAAATTTAAATGAATGAGTAAATTGTAATGCTCTTTAAAAGTCTCTTTTAGCCTCTAAGTTTATTTTTTATTGTGTACTAATGTATTGTAAGCAGTTTTCTTGGTGTTGCTGTCATTTGCTAAGTTAGCATGCTGCGCTATCATTAACCTTACTTTACTAGCTACGATACGTTCGCTTGATATGTCAAAGTTAATGATAGTTTACGCAGACACTTTAAAGACCTTTATAGAAATGTGGGTATCGTTTACATCGCTGTGTTAATTCTCACGTGTTTAACTCCGTACTCTATAATTCGTTATAAAAACTGTTTTCTAAACGCTTGAAGTGCAGAATTACAATGTCCGGTTTAATGCAGAGGCGGCAACGGGGCAATGTCCTTGTCACACAGATCCAAAGTCCTTGCGTTGTGAATTTATACCCCACCACGGATGACCACGAGGAGTGTGGTTTGTTCTCCCTGCGTCTGTGTGGGCTTCCACAGGGTGCACAGTGTCCCGCCGCAGCCCAAAACCACATGCTGATAGGTGGATTGGTTTGTGTGTGTGTGAGAAAGAGAGAGTGTGTGATGCCATGTTATTGATTGGGTTCAGGGTGGGTTCCTGCTTTGGCCTAGATGTTCCAGGTAGGCTCTGGGCCTACAGTGACCCTGAAAAGAATAAAAGCAGTTGTAGAATATGAATGGGTTTAAAGCAGGGCTCTCATGGGTCTTTAATGTATTGTTAAGTGCAATGATATTTTTGAGATGTAAAGACTTGTAATTCAGTCATTCATACATGTAAAAGCCATTGGTCCAGGACTGCATATCTTTACAGTGCTGTTAAGCATTTGTCACCTTCAGTTTCTTATATTTTTGCACATTGTCACACTTGAATCTTTCATGTAATAAAAGTAATTTTAATATAACACCAAAATAGCCCAGATAATCACAATTATCTAGATTGTTGGGGGTGTTGACTCTTAGATGTACCTGAGAGATATAAACATCTTGTAAATAAAATGTCTGGCTGTGTGAATACATCTAAGAGATCTCAAAAAGCAGCACATATTCTCAAGAGGCACAAAAACCATATGAAATATTCCAGTCTGGAAAGTTACTAAGGTTTTAAGGCTTTACCAAGGGTTACATTTGCGAAGGATCTAAGACTCTAGTAAAATACAGTGAACCATTGAATTGTCCACAAAAGGAGATATCTTGGGTTAAAATGAATGTGCAGTGATGTAAAAGGCTCATTGCACTTATTTGATTGAAGTTGTTTTTAAGGTTGTCACAACCAGTTATTAGGTCTAGAAAGGGTTATTAATTTTTTTAGTTATGCAGGTTTTGAAAACATCTTTGTTAAAATGAATGATTATATGAAGCTGTTTGTTTATTTGTTTATTAATGTTTTATTTGTCTTAAGATAAATTTGACATGAAACATTTGAGTATGACACATGCAAAAATATAACAAAATGGGAACAGGTCAAATACGTTTTCACATAATGAAATTAATGTCTGACACATTTATGATGCGAGTGCACAGGAATTCCAAAATAAACTAGCAATGACTAGTGGGGAGTCTTTTAGAGTTTGGGGAATGTCATACAGAAATGGTAGTGACTGAGATTTGTATTGTAAATCTTAGTAATTAATCAGACTCATGTAAACGGTGTATTTTCCCACTATACCATGTGAAATGGTTACATATGAGAGACTAGTAGAAGGTCTCCAAAATTGCTTTGAATACAATCTCCTTACATTAACCATTAAAAGTTTAGAATACTTTTGCCTTCTTTTTTTAAATGAACACTAGTAGTTTAAGTTATGTTGGGTAGAGTGTTACAGAATTTCTTTCAGTCACGGCATATTGTGTTGCATGTTAAGGCTTTTAGTTCTTCTTAATGTTGTTTTAAAAGGTGTTTGAGTGATGCTTAGCTTCAGCAGAGCTGGCAGTAATCAGGCTTGGGTGTGTTTAGTTTAATTGATCCCAATTATCTACTAAAACTGGTTATTCTTTTATATAAGGTATGTTGGTGTTGGAAAATTTGCTTAAGAAAAATTGTTTTTGGTGTGTTTTGCAAGTTCTGTACTTCCTAAATTTAATCTGAATAGCTGAAATTGTGACAAACATGCAATAATAGAGGAAAACGGGTATAAGCTTACTCTGAAAACTGTGTGCTATTGTCTCACTCTCAGAAAATTATTTTGGTGTAAAATGTAATTGATTGTGTACATGTTTTAATAAACAAAAAACTACATGACATAGTGAAGTTAAAGCTTTGTTTGTATGTCTTCATTTGAATTTGTCATATCTGTAGGCATGCTGGCGTGGATTGCTGGAACATCCCCTTCGCACAGCAGCCAGGCGAGAATATGCGTGAGTCAGCTGTTGATAAACTTTAAAATATAATTCTGTTGTTGTTAATTTGTATAACGTTTTTTTTTTTCCTCTTCTCACTGTGTAATAATAAATGTTACAGTTCAGAAGCAATCAAGGGGGCTGTTATTGGCATTGACCTGGGGACCACAAATTCATGTGTGGCTGTTATGGAGGGGAAACAAGCAAAGGTCAGATGTCTTCCAGTTTAGACCTTTCAGTTATATGAAGAAATTGTTAGGAATTTTTTCTTATTATTAATATTAATTTCTTAAAAGGTCCATGATGTTTTTGAAGTATGCTTATTGTTGATAGATTACTTTCTATTGCAGTACTTTAATGCTTATGTTTAACCATTCACTTTGGACAATCTCATGACAGGTCCTTGAAAATGCAGAGGGAGCAAGGACAACCCCGTCTGTTGTAGCCTTTACAGCTGATGGAGAAAGATTGGTAGGCATGCCAGCTAAAAGGCAAGCTGTAACTAACCCCAAAAACACACTCTATGCAACCAAACGTCTGATTGGGAGGCGCTATGAAGATCCAGAAGTTCAGAAGGATTTGTGAGATGCTTTTAATAATTTTTATATAAATTATGCAAATTCTGTACAAGGTAGTATGTTTTTTTTTTGTTTTTTTTGTAGTACATCGTGTTGTTTTGTAATTTGCAGGAAAAATGTCCCATACAAAATTGTGCGTGCCTCCAATGGAGATGCTTGGATAGAAGCCCATGGCAAGTTGTACTCCCCGAGCCAGATTGGTGCTTTTGTGTTGATAAAGATGAAAGAGACAGCAGGTAGGAATTAATTAAAACATTTTACATAGTAATTATATCCTGCATTAGGCCAAGGTATATTTAATAAAGCAAAAAAAAAAACACACACCCAAACTGTTTGGTGTTAACTTGTGTCGTGTGTCTTTCAGAGAACTATTTGGGGCATACAGTGAAGAATGCTGTTGTGACTGTACCAGCTTATTTTAATGATTCTCAGAGACAGGTAAAGACAGCACATAAAAGTTATGTTTGTGGTGACTAAGTAAATTTGTCTTTGGAAAAACAGTGGTACATCAGATTATGGAGGACCAAACCTGCCAAATTGCAAAATAAATACATCATTAATAAATGACTCAGTAAAATTAATTTCCTCCATAATAATTATAATAAATGTGAAAATAAATGGTTTAAAATACATAGAGAATATAAAATAAGACCTTACATAAATTAAAATGTATATTTCTGTTTTTCCTTGCTCTTGTATAATAAGGGGGCTGTCCAGCAATGTCTAAACATTCCTATTTGTTTGGTCTATGCACGATGTCATAGATCAACTGTACATGTCTTGCTTCATCAGCGGTATTCAGAGGCATAGTAATGGAGGCTTTAATATACCTATAGGACAACACGATGGAAAACGTTGACTGATCGTGTGCAGGAGAGACAATTCTCCTCCCAGAAATGGAGCTGCGGGAGTCACATCTCACTATGCAGCTTCTCTGCAGCGAGAGACACAGATCCCTCTGTGCTGAACTTATGCTCCCAGAGACGGAGAAGCACAGTCAGTTCACACAGATCAAAAGGAGCTGCGAATGTGCAAACAGTGCTGCCAAAGACGCATTTTACATTGAATTTATTCCTATTTTCAGAACTCCTGAACTGAGATCACATAATTAAGGCAGTCAGCTTTGATCAAACAGTAAACACATGTCTATGAATGTGTGACCGAAGGCGTGATTGGACACGTGAAATGGCATGGGATTACACTTAACCAGCAGATGCATACATTGCTCCATTTAATTGAGGCAAGCAGCTCTCTGAGCAGATCCAACACCAACTTTGTTAGAATCAACTGCTCTGTTCTAGACGTGATTGCTAAGACTGAACATGAAAACGATGCCCCTTCATTAGCGTATATTGAGGAGGAATTGGTGAAAAATAAGTAAGGCAAACAAAACTTGAAAATATAAATACAGAAAATTATTTTAAATATAAATAAGTAAAATGGGATAATAAAAAAATGGTAAATAATACATAAATGCACAAAAATAAAATGCATAAATATACAAATTATACATTTTATTATAACCCCCTCCCCATTTATTTGTTTTTATATTCCCCCTCCACCCTCTCTTCAATTCCACTTTAATTACATTTGGCAAGTTTGGTTCTCCATATCAGAAAGAATATTCATTTATTGTTTTAAAAATGGATATTTAGATGGACCCCACTATTTGAGGGTTCAAGCTCTTGCGTTGAAAAGAATCAATTCGTTCATTCATTCATTATCTAACTGCTTATCCAGTTCAGGGTCACGGTGGGTCCAGCGCCTACCTGGAATCATTGGGCACAAGGCAGGAATACACCCTGGAGGGGGTGCCAGTCCTTCACAGGGCAACACACACACACACACATTCACTCACACACTCACACCTACGGACACTTTTGGAGTCGCCAATCCACCTATCAACGTGTGTTTTTGGACTGTGGGAGGAAACCGGAGCACCCGGAGGAAACCCACGCGAACACAGGGAGAACACACCACACTCCTCACAGACAGTCACCCGGAGCGGGAATCAATTCAAGGGAGGTACATTAATCTTAGCTATTTGAGAGAGGAAGATGATCACAATGGAGCTTGTGTGCTTACTGACTGTGCCTCTAAGAAATATTGATTTATATGTGTTTTTAAATTATATAAAATATCTGGGTCTTTTTACGTTACTCGTTTAAAATAGATTTTATTTATGCTCACAGGTTTACACGACATAAGCTGAGAACCATTTTAGAAATTAATTGAATCTAGAATAATTTCACTTATTTCCTTTATGTGAAAGTGATATTTTCATGCAGCTGTGTGGTTGAGATGGTAAATGGTTTCCCATATTTCCTAATCTGAATCCATCACACATTTAACTGTTTATTTAATGCTTATGTGTGGCTGAAGTGTGGCTCTTTCTACCCTTGCTTAGTGGTTGATGCCGAATAGTTTCTGGTGTGTTTTTTTTAAGCATGTTTTAGCATGACATGTCTAATGGGATTTCCTTGTACACAAATTAAAGAAATGTTATCATTGATTTATTCATAGGATTTTTGTTAAAACAAGTAAAATTGCTCAACTGTATTATTGACTGATATTAGCCAGCTGATATACTGCTTAGACCTAAAATATTGTACTGTATTGCACATTATATTGGTATTATTTATTTGTAGTTAAGAACACTGCAAAAATTAGTTTTTGAAGGTATTTATGGCTCTAAATCAAGCTGTTTTGTCTTCAGGCAACTAAGGATGCTGGTCAGATATCAGGCCTAAATGTGCTCAGAGTCATCAATGAACCAACAGCAGCTGCTTTGGCATATGGACTTGATAAGACTCAGGACAAAATGTAAGTTGTTTTTATTTTATTTTGTTTATTTGACCGTGGAGAATTTCATATCAAGGCTTTGGGGAGAATGAGTGTCTACTAAGTTAATAAGCTGTTGCATTTCTTCCATCTCCTCAATCATGTCTCAGTATTGCCGTCTATGATCTGGGTGGTGGTACCTTTGATATATCAATCCTGGAGATCCAGAAGGGTGTTTTTGAGGTGAAATCTACCAATGGTGATACATTCTTAGGTGGAGAAGACTTTGATCAGCTTTTGCTGCAGCACATTGTTAAAGAATTCAAAAGAGAGGTATGTATATCATTGACCAGCACCTTTTCAAGTACTACTGATTTTTAAGCTTTAGACTGAATTGATTAAAGGCCATATGGTGCCATTAGCAGTGCTTTGTTCAGGCCTTGAACTTGGAGTCCTACCTTCACATTTAACATCTGAGGCTCACTTAAAATCCAGTTATTAACTCCTGTTAATTCTCTATCAATGTTAGTCACAATTGTGCTTTACCTTTGTAGTACTATTGCTCACATCTGCACTGTAATCACTAAAGTTGGCCTGTGTCGTCTTTTCATTATTATTTTTTTTCCCTCCCTCTTCACCTCCTCTTTAGTCCGGTGTTGACCTAACGAAAGATAATATGGCATTGCAACGGGTGAGAGAGGCAGCTGAGAAGGCCAAATGTGAACTTTCTTCCTCTCTGCAGGTGGGTTCTATTTTAAATTGAAATTAGCATAGGTTTAAGACAAATAAATCCACAGAGACTGAGAGGAATGTGTGCCACAATGAAATGCATTCACCACCATGGACATATGTGGTTCACAGTGTGATGTCAGCATTTTTGAAAAGCTCCAGTTTGACCGTAAACATGACAGCACTGACAGCAGTGTTTTCATTTCCACCTTGAAATGCGTTTCCCAAAAACTTGCTTTCAGTGAACTGTAACACTGTTTTTATGTGAACTGGAGGCCAAAGGCCGTAAAAAACTCATTTTTAAAAATGCCACGATGTGTGTGGACAGGGCCTTATTTGTCAGCTTCTTATATACTTTGGTGCTTCATGTGATTTTTGTTAAATTAATGCAAGTCTTTTGTCATTTTAAACTAGGTGACATTTGATACTAGTTCATTATAAACAGGAGCATGTGCTTTATGGTAAAAAAATGTAAAATGTATTGAGATATATTTTATTTGCACACTCAATCAAAATGTATAAAATTGTGTCATTTGTGTGCTTATGGATGTATATAGACCACTTTTAATATGCTGTATTATATATCTGTAATTTTTTAAAGAATACATTTGGGACATTCTAAAATTGTTTTTCTCCGTTGCTTAAAAGATTTGTCTTTTTCATTGAATAAAGAATTTAATTTGCTCTCGTTACACAGACTGACATCAACCTGCCATATCTAACAATGGATAGCTCAGGTCCCAAACACTTAAACATGAAGATTACACGAGCCCAGTTTGAAGGCATTGTGGCAGATCTGATCCGCAGGACAGTGGCACCCTGTCAGAAGGCCATGCAAGATGCTGAAGTTTCCAAGAGTGACATTGGAGAAGTACTGCTAGTTGGAGGAATGTCTCGTATGCCAAAGGTAAGTGTGAAAAATTCTTAGGACAAGTAATAGAACTTTAAAGTAATAAATATCACACTTCCTTGTCTCTTGAAGAACTTGTAGAACATTGAATTGCAGTAATTAGCAACAAAAGTTTATAAAGATTGCCCAGCTGTACTTACCATGTACAGGGTAAACCATTTAAGGCATAGTCTTCTAGTTTTGATTTTTATTCTTTGCAGTGAATTTTAATTTTTGAGCTTCAGATTTAGGTGACTTCATTTATAAATGTTGTGGAAACAGGCTGCTCTTATCCTTCTTCCTTCGGCTGCTCCTGTCAGGGTTCGCCACAGACCAACCGATTATTATATAACCAACATTATCGAAAAGAAAATTTAAATAGATTAAATACATTCTCTAATATAAGTCAGTTTCCAGTTGGCCCAGCTTATCCTAGATTTCATCTGAATTTTAATTCTAGTCTTTTTGTAGTGAACAGTAAATTTGTGGAGTGCTTTACTTAAGAATAGTAACAAATAATACAAAAACAAGTTACACTGGATATGACCTGTATCACCAGTCATTTTTCAGCCTCAGCACTTAAAATATAATTTGATGTAGATTTATTTTAAAAGTGTTTTTTGTACAACTATAGAGACCTTCGCTTGGAACTAAGATTTAAAACAGGTGCCATCATACTATGGTTGGCACTGGAGCAAAACAATAAACAGAGCAGCATGGATTAACACATGAATGTTTCAGCTGTCTACATTGCATGCTGTGATTATGTAAAATGCTTTGTTAATAAAGTAGTGTGTGAACTATGAGCAGTTCATCGTCATGGCCTTGAAGATACTGGCATATGCAAATGGATGCAAGGGCAATGAGAAGGAACCACCCAAAAAACTGTTCTGGAGGGTGGCCAGAGCATGTATTTGTTGACTCTTGGTGAAAGATTGTCAGATATGAAGCAATAAGAGAAATCTCAACTGAACAAATATACATGATATTTGTTTTTGAATGTCTGTACATAGTAAGAATTCTCAGCCCTGCCAGCTAAACTGATGAAAGTTAAAGCTTGAAAAAGCAAATGTCAAATCTGAACCCCCATTTTCATGCTCCCTATCTGCCCACTAAGTTTGTTTGCTGTAGATAATTCATGTGTTACATCAAACAATACACAAACATATCGGTAAGTATAAATAAAAATGTCTTTGTGTGTATCCCTTTTAGGTTCAGCAGTCTGTGCAGGACCTGTTTGGCCGTGCACCCAGCAAGTCTGTAAACCCAGATGAAGCTGTAGCTATCGGGGCAGCAATCCAGGGAGGCGTACTAGCTGGGGATGTGACAGATGTGCTGTTGCTTGATGTCACTCCACTCTCACTAGGCATCGAAACTCTGGGAGGTGTCTTTACCAAACTTATCAACCGGAATACAACTATTCCCACCAAGAAAAGCCAGGTGTGTCAGTGTGTGTATGTATGTGTGTATATATATATATATATTTTTTTTATTATTAATAATATTTTTGCTTATTGTTTATGAAAAAAAAAAAAAAAACATTAGAGGTTGGTATGAATGAAACGCCTGTATTTTGGAGGGCAAGATAGGCAGTGTTGAATTTAATTGATTAATCCTTTTAAAAAGAACCTAGAACCAATGTTATGAAACCATTGAACTTGTTCAGATTTCCACGTGTAACATCCAACTCAACTTGTGAACAGCTTTGAAGTATGCATGTCTTATAATTGACTTTACTTTGTAGGTGTTCTCTACAGCTGCTGATGGCCAAACACAAGTTGAAATTAAAGTTTGCCAGGGTGAACGTGAGATGGCAACAGATAACAAGATCCTTGGACAGTTCACTCTGGTAAGCGTTAATATATATTTTAGTTGATTTTATTTAAATTTTTAAAAATAAAATGATCTTTTTTTTTTTTTTTTTTTTTTTTAATATTAAAATAAAAATTGTGACCAATGTGTCGGGACATTTGACAGGTTGGCATCCCTCCAGCTCCTCGTGGTGTCCCACAGATCGAAGTGACCTTTGATATTGATGCCAATGGAATTGTACATGTGTCTGCTAAAGACAAAGGCACTGGACGTGAACAGCAGAGTAAGTTCTGCCAGTACAGTAAATATTATTAACCCGTTTTCACCCGGGTTTTGTTTCTAATCATTTTAATATTTGAATCCCATTTTTCTTATTTCCCAATGTTTATGCAGTTGTCATTCAGTCTTCTGGAGGCCTTAGTAAAGATGATATTGAGAACATGATCAAAAATGCAGAGAAGTATGCAGAGGAGGACAGGAGGCGGAAGGTATCTCTGCTTTTTTGTTTGCTTTGTGTTGACAGGATTTATAATTAAATGTATTTCAAGTGTAAAATCTATCCAATAACATACAAAGCTGCGGAAGGGGGTGCAAATTTCAATAGTTTTTAACAGCTTGTGCTTTGACAAGGAAATTCTAATAATTAAAATCATTAGGATCCAGCCCCTATTTAACATGCCACATTTACTTGATCTGAATCATGCTTGAAATATTGACTATCCAGCATTTATATTTTTTGCTGTTTAAAAAGAAGAAACTGTACAATAATTAAACTGAATTAATTTTTAGGACCGTGTTGAGGCTGTCAACATGGCTGAGGGCATTGTCCATGACACAGAGTCAAAAATGGAGGAGTTCAAGGATCAGCTACCATCAGACGAGGTAAGACTTAAGTATAATTAGATAATTGCTATATATGTACAATCCCTGAATAAAATATTTGCTGGCCGAAAATATAGGTAGGTTTACGTCAATTTAAATTAGATCCTGTTTTATAATTGGTTATACATAAGCACCAACAAATCAGTTTTGTAGGTAGATTATGAACACATTGAGGATAAGGATGAATTCAGTTCAGTTTAATATGTAACTAAATCCTGTCATTGCAGTAGTAAGTAGATCCCATCTTACATTTTGAGTCTAGAATAGATAAAAATGCATTTCTCAATGAATCATTAGCTTTGTCTAAATTAATAGTAAAATTGCCAGTTATTTTATCAGCATTTGAGTCTTTTTTTTTTTTTTTTTTATAAAATCTTAGTTTTTAAATTTTGATTTCTGGATCATATCTCATCAAAACAATCGGTAATATTTTAATTTTGTCACTGTCTGTTTGCTCTCAAAGTTGCTGAATAGAAAATATGAATGGCACCCTCCCACTATACACTTTAATGCCTTAATGAACTGAGAGAGTGGCCCAAAGCATACTACGGCAGCAAAAATTGAGGGCTAATTCATGGCCATCTTTACTATTATTCTTGGTAATCTTTGACTGCTGCAGATGAACAACATTAGTCCCTGGGCTCCAGACTATAAATTACATCCTTTTTTAGTGTCCCCTAAAGCATAAGCTACTTTCATGTGCCATAGAATAGAATCCCCTGTTAACAGAAGTCACTCACTGGGTTTCTCATTGAGTGGGACAAACTTGTTGGACATGTGACACATAAGTGTAGTGTGTTGCTTGCAACCCTCTCAGAATGGTATGAGGGCTCACTGCCAGAGTGAAGGGTTTGCTAGCTCTCCCTGAGACACCCAGAACTTTTTACAGTGATCCTGAACCATGTATATTAACCCTGTGACCTTAAACTCCAGATGAGCATTTCTAGCTGTGTGTTCTTCCATGTCAGACTAGAAACTACAGGTGCATCTCAGTAAATTAGAATCATTTCATTTAAATAATTCAGTTAAAAAAGTGAAACTCGTATAGATTCAATTACAAACAGCGATTTCAAGCATTTATTTCTTTTAATCTTGATCATTGTCTTGCAGCCAATGAAAACCCAGAAAGTTAGAATATTATATAAGATGATATTCTAATTTATTGAGAGGCACCTGTAACTTCTCTAAGCGTATCCCTTTCTCTAGTGATGAAATGTATAAACATCTCACAGAACAGGGAAGCAACCCATGTTCTGCCATAATGATAGTTAGGTTTTTTATCTGTTCAGTCTGATCTTGTTCTGAGATCCAGTGAAGGAATATACAATATTGGGAGGAGGGGGCAGAAAACGAAAGCATATAATGAAAAATGTAAAACTTTCAAAAACACTTTAAATACAGCTTCAGTTTTCCAAACACATACACCTCATGCATCCCCATAATAAAAAAAATTAAAGCCTAGTTTAACTAACATTGAAGTTTAATTCTACACTGCAAAAAATTATCAGCTTATACTACCTGTTATTGTCATCTTAAGCTCCTTAAAATCTGTCATTGGCAAAATCCCATTGGCCCTAATGTATGTACATTTTTATGCAAATCTCTATATAAATTTCTCATTTTTTTTCCCTTTAGTGCAACAAACTACGAGAGGAAATCACTAAAGTACGAGACATACTGTCACGAAAGGACTCAGAGACGGGTGAAAACATTAAACAGGCTGCTACGAATTTACAGCAGGCGTCATTGAAGCTCTTTGAGATGGCCTACAAGAAGGTAAATTCTGATATGTCTATCTCTACCACATGGTATATACAGATATATTTCTTAGTTACAGAAATTAAGATCAACTGTGTTTAGTGTGTGGCCTCCATTAAACCAGTTATTTCAAAACCTTTCTTACAGAAAATGTCAATCTAATTTGCATGCATAAAACTTGTTTTTAAATTCTGTTTCGATAAACATTAACATATCAAGACATTAACGTACGGTAATTGTCACACCAGCTGCCAGTTTGTCTGGGCCTGGTCCAAAATTGCCATTATGCATGTGGAATTGAAGGTTCAGATTGCATTGGCTTCTGGTGCTGAAGCACTGCAGTGTAATGAATTCAGCTTTAAACATGTATTCAGTCCACAAATGATAACGCAGACTGAAGCAGCCTACAGGCTCGTCATGTTAGTTTGGAGGTGCGTCCAGATAATGGACTGAAACATGGACAGAAACAGAAATATGCATGATGCACACGTTTACATATGGCTGTGCTTTTCCCAACTACACTATAACAGATGTCAAAAATCTCAAACCTAGAAGGTGTTTTTTGTAAACTTTTGTTTTCTTGTGTACGGGAGACAAGGCTGATGATAAAAATGTACTTTGGACTTAATGTTACTTCATATGATGTTCCCAGCACAATTAAATATTCAGGAAGGCAGCCCAACTTTGTCGACTTATCGTTTGCTCTTCAAACTTGGAGCAGGAGTGTTGTATGCTGAGATCTTATTTACTAAGTTTGTAGTAATTAAAAGGAGAATCTGGCTATAGCTCACACTACTGATGTTATGTCTGCACTTTTTTCTGATCTCTTATTGCTTATTTGTCTGTAGATGGCATCTGAGAGAGATGGCAGCAGTTCAAGCACAACAGAGACTGGCGAGAAAAAGGAGGGACAACAGTAGAGCCTTCACAGTGGTGGTTGTCACAGAACTGAAGTGCTTAGGAATGTAAACTGTCTTGAGCAAGAGTTCCATACGTTTTTTCATATACTGTATTTTCGCAGTATCATATGTGTTCACTGTAATACTACTCCCCTTGAGAACCCAGTTTGTCTGCCTTTTGGATTAAGAAGTCTTGTGGAATCCGCTTTGTGTAGTATTGTGTGCCGATTTTGATCTAGAACATAAATTTGTCATGAAGATGGAATTTCATGCCCGTTTAATAGGAGTATGTGTTTTCTTTTAAGGAATTCTTGCAGAGAATACAGGTGTAAGAAGAAAGAATCTGGTTGTTTTTGTCCTGCATATTTCCCCCCTCTGTGCTTATCGTTTACGATGTAAGAATTAGGGGTGTGCGATATGGCAATATCAGATAGTGAAGGATAAGCATTTGTCCACAATACACCACCACAGGGAGATTGTTGGATCGTGCACATTGTCCGCCGCAGTTCTTATAAGTTGTTTACATACTTTGTACATATTACACATCAGTCAAATGGGCAGACTCTCGGGACACCTATAATGTAAGCCAGTACTCTATGTATAACTACTGAATTAAAACCAAAAGAATTTTTTATTCCATATGAGATATCTTCACAAAAACTGGCACCACAAAACCTGAAGAGCCACAAGCGATTCTCTCACACACACAGCATACCATCCATCTTTCCTTCAGTCCACTTGTTAGTAATACTCAAGTTTGTGGAGAGTACTTGCAAAATGAAGAAAAGAAAAACACAGTTCAGTATAAAGTACAACAATTAAAAATATTATTTAAATGTTCCCCTTGGATCTTGTGTAGCTTGAGCTCCCGGCTTCAACCACACATCAATCACATCTGTAGACCAATTAGGTGAGATGCTTAACCAAGGAGGTGGAGAAGCAGCCATGCTTCGGTGCTTAACAGATGTGCACCATGAGAGACAATGCAGAGAGTTTTATATGGCAACAACAATCAAAACAAATGTTTTCAACATTTAGATCCCTTTTACTGCCTGCCCTTTCCTTACTGCGACCATCTAAAAACAGGCAGGAAAGTGAGGAAGGTGGCCTCAGTCTACAGCCAATCAGGAAAAACTCCTTCCTTCCAACACATCTGGCCTTAAAGCGGAAGAGTACTGGGTTAGAAACGTGACCAAATATCAGAATAACTCTAGGTCCGTTAGAATATATTTCCTGCTTGCTGAGGGTGAAAAGCCATTTTGAGAGGTGCATGACATTAGTTTGTCAAGGAAGGTAAAATGTAGCCATTGAGCTTAGATAATACATTTTTTTTCCTGCAGTAAAATTATTCATTTTCCTCATGGAGAAGTTTGGGTCTTTGAAGATTTCAAAGAAAATTCCAAATAAAATTTAGAAATGTGCCTAAAATGTTTTGTTTGACCACTGTGGATTCATTTCAATAACTTTAAAAATTCTGAAGGCTTTTCAGTAACGTTACTTCGTAAAATTGCCTTATGTTTATTCACCGCCTCAAGATTTGGGAACGTAATTTCAGGCAGAAAATGGGGGAAAAAAATACCTGGAATGTCAAGAGGTTAAAAAACAGCATGAAAAAGAATCGTGATAAAATCAAGGTCCAGCAAAAAGAAATTGCGATAAAGTATTTTTGCCATATCGCCCACCCCTAGCTTGAATTCTTAAAATGTGTTGTAAATGTTAAAAATGTAGGGAAAACCTGTTTTGTTTCAGAGCAATTTTGAGATGGTTTGCATTTCTTACACTGTCTTTAATGGGGCTTCTCAGTGGCCCAACTGTATAATGGTTGGGTAAATATTTACTAGTGCAGGATTCTTATCTGAAATTAAGGATTATATAATGCAGCAGAGATGAGAAAATATATTAAATACAACACACTTGATTCTACAGAGATTTAAATGACATCGTTTCTACAGGCTTTGTTAATTTTATACGTTCCATGTTAGAGTTGCACTTAGTAGTTATACAGTTAAAGGCTATAGTCCATGTTACTCAGCATACTTTGTTAGCCTTTCACTGTTCGTCAGCATCACCAGAAAACAACACTTATCACAACAAAATCCTGTCTAATATACAACTGTAATAGCTGAAAATGTGACATTCCTTGAGCATAAATTATAATAAATGTGCAGAAGTACTTTTGAGCTAACCCAGCTAGCTCAGTGTCCGTTCCAAATGCATTTTTAAGGTTCAAATGTTATTTTCCACAAGTACAAATATCAAATATTCTAATATAGAGCAAAGGTGCTTGGTAGTTGCAACTTTTTTTTCCCTTGACTTTATATAGTCTGCACAAGACTTTCATGCTGAATCCTCAGTGATTTTAAGAGCACTGCATTTTCATTAACTGTTTCCTTTTTATTTAAAATGATAATATATCAGCCAAGCCAATGCCTTTGCATCAACAAAACTGGCAATTTATATTGCATCAGTAGAGTGTCTTATGTGTGTCCCCAAAACACGTGTCCTTTTTAGAAATCTTAGAGACTTTTGGGTAATGTTGTGTTTTGAAAAATGGGAAATCATGTCAAACAATATTCATTCATTCATTCATTATCTGTAACCCTTATCCAATTCAGGGTCGCGGTGGGTCCAGAGCCTACCTGGAATCATTGGGCGCAAGGCAGGAATACACCCTGGAGGGGGCGCCAGTCCTTCACAGGGCAACACACACACACACATTCACTCGCACACTCACACCTACGGACACTTTTTGAGTTGTCAATCCACCTACCAACGTGTGTTTTTGGACTGTGGGAGGAAACCGGAGCACTCGGAGGAACACACGCGGACACAGGGAGAACACACCAACTCCTCACAGACAGTCACCCGGAGCAGGAATCGAACCCACAACCTCCAGGCCCCTGGAGCTGTGTGACTGCGACACCGTGCCGCCATGTCGAACAGTAGCACGTTCAAATTCAATGTCTTTAACCTACAAAGTGAACGAATAGTGTAAATTACATCTTTCACATATAAAGGCTACTGCCATTAAATTGTAGTTATTATTACGTTCACAAATTGAAATCGCTTTCTTGTCTCAATTTTATGGCAAAAATGCCGTAAATCGAATGTTACATTTAAACAGCCTATCAGATTTCACCACTCTCTCACTGACTGTGGGGGTCTGTAGGTCAACGTGATTTACTGAATGAAATGTGGCTGTTATCCACGACGCTGAAGTAGGCTTCTTACACGGATTTTCTGTTCCACCTTGAATGGTGGTAATTACATTCTATTCACTCTATAACATATTAACATGACTTCCATACCGTAGAAATACACATTTTTTAATTAATTGCTTAATTCACAGCTATCTCTTTAGTTTCAAAGTGTCTCAAAAATCTGAAAGGCCCATTGAAGGCACAATATAACAGAATTTCAAAATCCTGAATATGAAGAAATTTTTACTGTGGAAATGTTTTTGTCATGGCCCTGGGAACATAGCGTGTGACATGATGGAAACATGAACTTTGGGTATATATGTCCTATGGCATTTTTATTTTTTAATAGTCAGATTATCAAAAATCTGTCATTTCTTTCCATACAAATGCTTGGGCTTTAGGCCTTGTACTTGCAAACTTAGCTTCATCGATACCTTAGCCTCACCGGGCCAGGCTTCCTATCATTGTGCTAATTCTTGCTGCTTCAAAGCACACTTCATTTATATATATATATATATATATATATATATATATATATATATATATATATATATATATATATATATATAAACACAATACACAATTTACATATTTAAAGCTCTCATTTTAAAATGTTGCCAGGCAACCTTACTAATTGCTATAAAATGGCCTAAAAATAATTATATAATAATGTTGGAAATAACCACACCTTTATGAATTAAACTCTACACTTTGGGATATTATATATTTGTCATAAGACATATATCCAAAGTTCATGTTTACACATATTCTATCATGTCCCACGCTATGTTTATAGGGCCATGATAAAATTTCTTCACATTCAGGATTTTCATAGAATGCTATACTGTATCTTTAATTAGCCTTTCGGATTTTTGGGACAGTTTGAAAAAAAAAAAAAAACAATGGCCAATTAATTTTAGCCAAAATCGTGTAATATTTTCACTGTATGGAAGTCATGTTAATATGTTGCCATCTAATGGTCATAGAATGTAATTACTGCACCATATAAGGTGGAACAGAAAATCTTTTATCCTTTGTAAAGCATAAATATCAGAATTGCAGAATATAAGCAAAACGAGTTAACAGTCCAACATCGAATCATGAGAAAAACACTGACAAGCAAACAGAATAAAAAAGCCCAAATGGCAGAGACACCATGGGTCGATACACGAGACGTCAACAACAAAGAGTATTCCGTATGGATCAAGAAATGACAACACACAAAAGACTAAAGAAAACTTAGATCATACATACATACATAGGATCGTACATAGTATGTGTTTCCATTGGCTGCTCTGGTGCAGAGGCCAGAATTTCATTTAAATTTCTCTGAGCAGGGTCAGTGCAGAAGCATAGCCAATCAAAAGCCATTGCTGAGAGAAAACAATACTAGGCAACAATCTATCCAATCAGCATCTTCAAATCTGACCCCTCTGGGGTGCTTCTTTTTGCCCCTAGCAGAGTGAGGTCACAGTAAATTAAAGACTTTTAGGGTTATGAGTGATTACTCAGGGCACAATCCGTCAGTCTCTAGATTCTGTAAGATCTCCATGCATCCATACATCCTCTATTAGTACCAAACATGGGGCATAACAATGTAAATTTTTGCAACAGTTCTATTGGACCAAGACTAGACTCTTCAAACTTTACAGTAATATAAAACCCTACTGTGACACATGCTAGCAAGCCCCAGCAAACTTATTTTGTATTTTTTTGACATGTTCTTCATTACAGGCATACTGTGACTCCATATTTAGTTTATTTTAGATGTACTTCAAGTAGCTGTTGATGCTTCCCCATTTATTGTGCTGTTTGGTGTACTCCCCGATACCCTTGCTGTACCCAAATACAAATCCAAATTGGTAGCATTTTTGACTCTTATAGCAAGAAGACGTATTTTACCATATTGGGGAAAAAAACACATCCTCCTTCCCATACACACAGGGTTAAAAATTTGCTGTATTTTATGAAAATGATATGATAATTCATATATTTTTGAAATAAATAATAAGATTTCCTTCCTCCAAAATCCATCCGAGAGGAGAAATTTTGTGAAAAAACTACAGGTTAAAAAACTTGAACCCAATTCACACGGACACACACACCGTTTTTTTTTTTTTTTTTTTTGTATATAGGTATATATGGCAATATAAAGCACTCTTCTCTTATTAGTATTAATACAGCTGTTTTTTTATTTCCATTTAAATGACTGTCTGTGTGCTGTAGTATTTGTTGAATTGTATTGAGATGAGTGTTCAAACTGACAATGAGACACACATAGCCTCACCTTTAATATTTTTAACCAGATGCCACTGGTTAGATATATTACTGCATCACGATGACCGTGTTATTTCTAGAAAGGGTTTTCAAAACAAAATTTGAATTCTAAATTTAAAACTTGTCTTTATTTGCTGCTTGAAAGTGAGGTTAAGATACAAACAAACTCCAATAATCAAAAATGGCCATTCTGGAAATCCTCAATATAAGGTTAAGGACAATGGTGGTTCTAGCTTGTGTGATGTCCTGTGATGTCACAGAAGCCTGACAGCATTTCTGCATAATATCGTGTAAAAGTTTCTGGTTGTATTCCTTGATCTTTGAACAATATTGTGCATAGTATGACAAAGCATCTAAACTGAAAGACAAATTATTTTTGAACTGTTTGGCATTTCTCTCACAAAGATTGAAGAGAAATAATAATGAGCCTATGTTGCTACTATTAAGCAGTTTACAGCTCAGTGTTAACATATTGATAGTTTCTTATGGTCAAGAAAGGCCATAAACAAATGTTGATTCTAACAGGTATTGAATATCACATCATGTATGTTCTTGTTCTTTATCAAATTGAATGGTATTTGAAGCACTACTATTGCACTGTTTTGGGTTGCAGCGGTTAAACATCTGCAGCATCACTTTAGCAGCAACAGGAAATTGAAATGCAACCTTATTACTGGCTTATCATCTTATAATAGGTGGTGAGTGTATTGGCCTCTCTTTTATTGTGTGTTATGTATTCATCATCCCATGCCTTGTTGTTATATCGGGACCAGGGGACTTATTAGATGTCCATTCCCTTAAAAATATTAAAACCTCCAGGAAGGTTAGTGCTTGGTGGAGGTCTTGACATTTTGCTTGGCTGTAGATGGTTTTGACAGCACTGTAAAACCCATGTATGACATTTGTATCAGCATAGGGCTGAATCTCCTGTGTCTCTTATCCACAATTTATTTGCAAATAAATTTCCTGCCAGTCTGCCTGCCAATACTAACTACTAGTGCTGGTTGAAGGATAATTTAGCATTTCCCAGTGTGTATTATGGTGTTCTTTATCAAAAATGAATTCATGATGTTTTATACTTTTTTTTGATTATGTGAGCTTTATCACAGTCAGACTGTGCTTAAAGCAGAGAATGAGTAATCACAGACCATTTGTGTGAGCCTGCCAAATATTTTGTCTGGCAATCATTGCATGCCATATCTTGTTCTGTCCCATGTGAGCATTCTAATCACCAAGCAAAAAGATCTTGTCTCTTTGGGGGACGTGGCAAAGAGCCAAACCTGGTGAAGTAAAGAAACATTGCCTAGCCTCATTTACAGATAACATTGTTAGGGCATAAATGCTGAGAATTGTGTAAATGCACATCTTACCTGGGGAATTTGAAGGGTCATTAGACCCTGTATTTTTGGACACTATGGAAGTGTACAGCACTGTATCTGAATATCATAGGGGGCTCAGCTTTCCTGTAAGCAGAGCTCCATATGGGCCCAGGCCAGCCCTTTGCAAGGCAAAACACACTCACACCTATGGACAGAGTAGCCAATCCACTTACAAACGTGTGTTTTAGAACTGTGGAAGGTAACTGGAGCACCCAGAGAAAACCCATGCGGACACAGGGAGAACACACCAAACTCATCACAGACAGTCACAAGGAGTGGGGCTTGAACCCACAACCCCAAGACTCTGGAGCTGTCTAACAGCGACACTACCTGTTGTGTCACTGTGCCACCTGCCAGAACAACATTCAAGTACTTTAAAAGTTATTGGCAATTATGTTCTTGAGTACTGGAATGTAATTTCAGCAGTGGAAAATGATGTCAAACAAGAATGTTACATAAAAATAACACATACCCAGTGTTTTACACATACCAATTGCTGTCTTTCCACCATTCCTTATATTACTCACTATAAAGTGCACTATTGTAGTGAACTGAATTTAGGAGGGTTATGAATGATGTCTCATACCACACACAGATTTTTACCAAACAGCACATTGCATTATGAGTATCCACTATCCACCAGTGTCAGCTAGTGTATTGTGCATTATGGGACTGTTTGAGTGCACTGCTACAAAATGGCGGAGCCCCCAAAATAGTGCACTATATAGTGAATTAGGCACAGTTTCAGACACAGTGATATTGAGAAACGACCCTTAAATATTGGGAGGATGACGTCAGGCAAGAACATGAGAACGTAAGGACACCCACGCTCAAAACACACACACACACACACACCCCAAAAAAAAAACATATAGAATAACCACCCAATGTCCACATTCCATGTTGCCAATTTATATATATTTAATTTACATATACATTCTTTCATGAGGTTGAGTGCTAAATTCATTGAGTTGAATTTGGAATCAGACTTTTATTTTGAAACGGTTTGTTACTATTTGCGATCAAACGTTGCCACAATCACAATATTGTTCATACCGTCTGTGAGATTTTAATGGGTTCGTGTTAACACGGACGTCATGGTAAAGCTTGGCTAACTAATGTTAGTTAAAGTTAATACTTGTGGGACAAAAGAAGCAGGTGAGAGTTTCCATCATAACAAAACTCACAGATGTCAGGGGCCTGCTGTCCTGAGTCTATAAGGAAACAGGTAAGAGAAACCGGGTTCTTACGCTTCCTCTGTGGTCTGGATGGGCCCAGCTCTCTTAACCCAACTCTTAACTGTTAGCCCCTCTGTGCAAACTACAGTACAAACAGCACAAACTAGCTCAATTGGTTATATATTACGAGAGACTGCTAGTTATTTGAGCTAACGTTACATTTCAACTAGCAACTCTTGTGTGTTGCATACGAAATGCATAAATGCTTCATCTTACGGAAAACAAAGCGAGCTAATTTAGCGATAGATTATTATAAATATATCATACTGTGTCCTTTGTCTATTTTAACACTTGAGACGCGATATATCAGCTAGCAAGCAAGCTAATGTTATAAATTCTAAAATGTCAGTCAGTTTAAAGACATCAGTTCGTTGGTTTATAAACATAGGCGTCACGGCTAAGTTATAAATGTCTTATTTTGCTAATACTTAAGTTAAATATTTTAGGCAGCAGAAAAATCCTTTTATCAGTCTTTCGTTTGTTGTTGCAGGTAAATTAGCTTAATCCTTATCTCAGCTTGTTTTTCTGGATTATTCTGGTTTTCCAGAAATTTTGGGCATTCTTTCAAGTCTTCTGTCACTGCCAAGCTTTTAGATTACTGAGCTGGAGGTAGTAAGTCTGCTTATCTCGTGTTTAAGGGGAGTCTGGTAATCGTTGTTTTCGTTGTTCAAAAGCTATTACATGTAATTCGCTGTAAAATGATTAATACGCCTGGATAAGACAACGTCAGACGTTCATCAGTCACGCTAATGCTACATTTGTAGATGTGGTGAAAAAACTAATAGGCTGGTTTGCGTTAGGTGTCTTTGGTACGTGTGTTAAAGCTGGTGCGCGAAGTCTCCTGTAGTACGCCAGATGACATCTGAAACTTTAATATATTCATCGAAAAAATAATTTGAAATACTGAAAATCTAACGTTTTCGTGTGTAAATTTCACAATCTATTTCCAGAGTTTTCATAATTATCTTTAAATAAAATTAATGTGTTTTACATTTTAAAAATTCCATGTGGGAAAAATTTAGCTTAAAGATCTGAAGAAGTGCACATCCTCAATAATAAATAGTGCCGTCCTTGTTCCCAAATGAGAAAAGAAACTTCTTGCCATACTAGTTTATAGATTGCAAAATCAGGTAAGTCAAAATTGCTAAAGTACCAAAGTGATGACAAAGACCAAGTATATTAACAAAATGGATGCTGTGCCAGATCTGTATTTAAATCTCACTGATCTAGTCGCTTTCATTGCATGGCTATCTTGTAAGGAGACCGAACTAGATCATATCAAAATTCTTAAGGGCCAGTCTCTCTTTCCAAATATTTTATTCATAAAGTATTTATAATCATACACAAGATATTATGTAAAATATCCTATGCCAATCCATTAGAGCTTCACATAGGGCCCACCCCACACTCTTCCTACTGGCAGCCACATAATTTCTATTGTTCCAATCCTACAGATACACCCTAAGTTTGCTGTGGCCATTTATGATCCGATCAGCAACCAGCTACCCTTAACATCTACAGTTACTTATTGAGCCCATCACATTAGTACCCAAACCACCCACTGCATCACTAACTCTCCACAGGGGTCATCAGGTAGGCACCTCCCCTGTCAGTGCTTCGCTGCATTAAGCACACCTCCAGAAGGCTCAACAGTGAAGTTTGGCATCCTAGACCCATCCCCCTCCAAGCTAGCTTTACAGTCCTACCTTACCATTAAGCATCAACAACCGTAACGTGCCTCACTGGCCTCCCCAGTGGTGACTAAGGCTGTACCTAGCCCCACTGGCACTGTTAATGCATGCCCAGTGCCACCAGTTCCATATGATCTTTATGGGCTAAGTATTTATAACAGTGTATTCAAACTATGGAAAAAACAAATGTACAAAACAGTTTACATTTATTAACTACTGAATTTAATTTTAGAGCATTGACTGGTGCAGGATATCAAAAGTTTAAAATCCAACATTTTACTGCAAATACTTCCCTCTGTCTTGAAATCGCTGGTTCTCACTGTCAACTTTGCTTCCCCCCCACCCCTCCCCTGCAGCCATCATCATATGTCATTCTGTGAATTACTTTGCTAGCCCAGAAAGATGAATGGCGTTGAAGTTTAGCTTAGTTGATTAAAGGAACTCAATGTAGTATTTGTACCTTAAAATTCCAGCTTCTAAATGATTGTAATATTCCTCTGAGCTGTAATAGGGAGAATACAGCCTCTGTAGCAGCTACGTCGGGTTCTCTGCTGGTTTACTATACTAAACAACTTATGAATCATATAGCTCACAGATGGATGGTTGCCTAGCTACAAGAAGAATCTAGCTCGGTTTTCCTGGTATGGACATTATATGGCAGAGAGAGCAAAGAGGAGAAAAAGAGAAAGAGAATGAACAGCCGTACAAGAGTTAATTCTGGACTGAAAATACACAGTTGAGTGAGCTGAAACCAGACCTAAGGACACAAGTTGGAGCAGTAAGTATTTGTTGCCCTTTTTTCATGTGTTGCGGTGCTGGTTAGTGATAATTTTGTTGATAGAAGTGTTATAATCAGTTTTTGAGAGTTACTGAGCAGTGAGTCAGGGTTTGCAGCTGCTACCTTTAGCCGGATTAGCTCACTTTTTCAAGTTAGACATTGATTGTGGTAATAAGTGCTTTTCGCCGGTTGCTGTGTGGATTAAATGACTGATGTTACACTTTGTGTTGTTGGAACACAAGCTTTGTTGAGGACAGTGTTATAATCCGGTTTTGAGAATTACTGATGAAAGAGGGCGAGTGGTAGTGGTTATAACGGTTAGTGTAACACCAAGGTTACACTTTATGGTTGTAATAACACGGTCCAATGTGTATTATGAGCGATATATGGATTTTATCATGTAGTAAACATTATTTTATTTGATTACTCACATTACCCCGGCTCAAAATCAGCTGGAGCCCCAGAGCCGTTTGCTACTTTTGTAAACATCACTCGATGAGTGAGTGAGCAAGAGAGTGAGAGAGGTGTGTGTTTGTCTGTGAGAGACAGGGAGAGTGTGTGCGAGTATTGTTTGGGTGAGTGAGTGAGCGAGGGAGAGAGAGATGTGGGTGAGACTTGATTTCACAATAGTACTGTAAACGTGAATTACACTCAGCAGCAGGTAGGGGTGAACAGGAATAAAAAAAAAAAGCCCATTCTTACATTGTGTTCCTATAACACAGTGGTGCTATATTCTATACGTAAGCACACTGCTGCTACTGTCACATGAAAGAAAAAAACTGCCAAGTACCAGCAGGCCACTAATGATGTATTCATTAACGTGAACCTGCGGGCCAATTGAAATCTTACAGCAGGCCGCATTTGACCCATGGTCCGGACTTTAGGCACCCCTGCTCTAAATGCACACGTAAACCTACAGCGTGCAAAGTTTTTGTTTGTTTTTGTGTGGGTGTTGCTGTTATATGACATATAGGTGGTACTTGAAGGTTTTGTTTTTATAAGGAGCGGTACATGGTCTAAAACAGTGGTTCTCAAACTTTTTAGACCAAGCACCACCCATTATCCAACCAAAACCTCCAAGTACCACCTTGGGGCAGGTGCTCACAGTGGCTTTCTGCACTTGTAGCAATATTTGAAAGAGGGGTGGCGCTGTGTTAAATCTTGGGTTAGGTCTGTAATGATGCGAAGAACAGCCACGTTTTCTTTCAGCCGAGTGTTTTCTTCTACTTTGTCTTTGTGACAGAATTCTCCTTTTTCTCTATTTTTGCCAATGGATTTACTCCTTCTGGGCTTTGGACTTTTTGGTCTCAGCTTGTTTTTCTAGTTTTTGCTTTGCCCTTTTTATAATAAAATTCAAATTGCTCACGTCTGCCTCTAGCCTTTGCATACATCCAGTAAGCAACTGAAACTGGGCTTTCTTTACACAGGTTTCTCAAAAAAACTGGGGGATCTCATTCCCTCCCTGGGGAAAAATAGTGGAGGAACGCTGTGTACCCCATCCACCCGCCGTTCCCTTAAAGATGTAATCAACTATGGTGTATGCATAGCCTGCAACACAAATTAATTTCATTGGGGCATAATTATGAAAACTGAAACATTATGTAATTTACACATGCAAACTTTAGATTTACAGTTATTCTTTAAATTCTTTAATTTTGTGATTTTTCCAGGTCATTTGGCGTACCACCTCTTGCTGCTAGTTTGAGAACCACTGGTCTAAAACATTTGATAGACACAATGCAAAACACTTCAATAATTTGCCTTGTAACTCACTCACGTAGACCTCATTCATTATTCATTCATTATCTGTAACCCTTATCCAGTTCAGGGTCGCGGTGGGTTCAGAGCCTACCTGGAATCATTGGGTGCAAGGCAGGAATACACCCTGGAGGGGGCGCCTTCACAGGGCAACACAGACACATACAGACACTTTTTGAGTCGCCAATCCACCTACCAACGTGTGTTTTTGGACTGTGGGAGGAAACCGGAGCACCCAGAGGAAACCCACTCAGACACGGGGAGAACACACCAAACTTCACAGACAGTCACCCGGAGCGGGAATCGAACCCACAACCTCCAGGCCCCTGGAGCTGTGTGACTGCGACACTACCTGCTGTGCCACCGTGCCGCCCTTCACGTAGACCTATTTAGCAAAATATTTCCACAAAGGGGTTATCTGTTAATAGTTAATAGTTGTGTGTGTGTGTGTGTGTGTTTAATTCTCTCTCATAAACAATTTTTTCAAACAGATATGATGCAGAGCTTATGCCAATGTGGATGCTGAAAAGGATCCCACACAGACGGATTGATCTTATTTTTCTTAGGTCAATATTTTACTACCCTGGATATGATGGGTCCTCGGCGGAAATCTACCAAGATACGGAGTGTTGGTGAAGGAACTAGGACTTGCAACTCTTTGCAGGAGGAGCCCAAAGATTATATGAATGGACTTTCACATGAAGTGCTCTGCCACATATTCCGGTTAGTGCAGAGCACACTTTTTGTTTCTTCTGTCTAATTTCTGATCTTATTGACCTTGGCTATGTTATAGAATCTTTCAAAACATTTTTTTTAACTTGTGTTACCATCCATCCATCCATCCATTATCTGTAACCGCTTATCCAATTTAGGGTCGCGGGGGGTCCAGAGCCTACCTGGAATCATCGGGCGCAAGGCGGGAATACACCCTGGAGGGGACGCCAGTCCTTCACAGGGCAACACAGACACACACACACACTCACACCTACGGACACTTTCGAGTCGCCAATCCACCTGCAACGTGTGTTTTTGGACTGTGGGAGGAAACCGGAGCACCCGGAGGAAACCCACGCAGACACGGGGAGAACACACCAACTCCTCACAGACAGTCACCCGGAGCGGGAATCGAACCCACAACCTCCAGGCCCCTGGAGCTGTGTGACTGCGACACTACCTGCTGCGCCACTGTGCCGCCCCACTTGTGTTACCATGCCAGCTTAAATTAGGGTCATATTTAGGGCAATATCGCTTACTGAATGTCTAATATGATATACACAGACATTCTGTATTGTATTTTATATTTTTATACGCATGCCAGTAAGACCATACTTACTTAATACGGTGTTAAGTACTATGATAGCCCAAGAAAAGGTTTTCAGTGAAAATAACACTATATTCTTGGCGATACTAGTCATATAAGTCTTGTGATATACTACGTTTTTTCTCTTTATAGATATCTCCCTATGCAGGACATTATGTGTATGGAGTGTCTGTCACGGAAGCTGCAGGAAGCAGTAACTCTGTACTTGCGGGTGGTGAAAGTGGTGGACTTATGTGCCAGCCGGTGGTGGGAGTACATGCCTTCAGGTTTGGAAAATACTCATATTTTGTAGTATTTATATAAGATGCTTCACGTTAGACAATAGGCTTGTACCAGTAGACATAGGGTTTCATAGACTTTATCCTTATTATTGGAAATTCATGAATCTTTATTTATACTGCTCTTTGATGGTTTGCATCCAGAGGATGTGTTCCCCTTTCGAGACTTTGTTCCTTTCAGTTGTTCTGCCTCATATTTTGAGATTATTTTTCTCTTCCTCTGTCACCTCGACAATGCACATTAGAAGCTGGTATCTAGAAAAATTGTAAAATTTAGATACATTTAGAAAAATAAAGCTATTTGTCTCAACAACAGCTGTGATAAGCCCCATAAATTAAATGATAATAAACTGATCGTTCAGCAGCACAAAAAGACCAATAAATCCACTTTAAGTAATTCTACTATTTGCTTTTAACACAGGATTCACAGACTCAAGTTTTCTCATGCTCCTGAAGAAGATGCCTGATTTGGAGCAGTTGTATGGCTTGCACCCACGTTACCTGGAGCGTAGAAGGGTCAGAGGTTATGAAGCATTTAGTATTCCTGGTGTTCTTGAAGCTCTTCAGACATGTCCTAATCTTCTGGTAAGTGATAGAGAAGAAACCTAAAGAAACATGATCTGATCGATTACAAGCCTTGTTTCAGTTGTAGTATTTAGTGTATTTCATATCTTTCGTATCACTTCTGTCCAATTAAAAATGCTTATCCCCATTTTTTTGTGAATTTTTAGTTTACTGCACAGCACACAGCAGCTGTCTCACACTGAAAATGTCATGATTAATGGACCAATAGGCACGCTCCAAAAATACTTGGAATAAAATCTTTTTGACATTGACTTCCAGTGTAAGTTAAGAAGGTTTTTCCTTCTCCTGTAAAGTTAATGTTTTGGGAGATTCATGTTTTCATTGGACAGTGATGATATATATCAATCACGTTTTTAATTGGTTTGCTGTTTTTAAGTCTTATTTTACTAATATAAAAATCATTTTTCTAAGGGTGTGGAAACCTCTCATTTGGAATTGGTTGAAGCAATATGGAACTACATGCCACAGGTGCACATCCTTGGAAAATTCAGGAACCGCAACGGGGCCTTTCCTATTCCCCCAGAAAATAAACTCACTATTCCATCTGCAGCTAAAATCCAGACCCTACACCTTGTTGGTAGGTTTTAAACATGCCACAAGGCAGTGTAATACATTGATTCCTTAGCATTCTGAACGTAATGAATGTTGAGTATTTATAGACACCTTATTTGATCCTCAGGAGTCAATGTACCAGAAATTCCTTGTGTGTCCATGCTTAAACACTTGTACATGAAGTGGGTGCGTCTTACAAAGCCTCAGCCCTTCAAAGACTTCTTGTGTGTAAGTCTGCGTACATTTGTCATGAGGAATTGTGCTGGTCCCACTAACTCCTTGAAGTATGTGCCATTAGTGACAGGCTTGGCCTCTGCCCGCAACTTGGAGCACCTGGAACTTGTGAGGGTCCCTTTCTTGGGGGGACTGATACAACATGTGGTGGAAGACAGCTGGAGATCAGGTGAGGACAGCCATCTACTAATGGTGCTTTTCCATTGCATGGGTCTGGCACTAAATGACTCGGCTCGGTACGCTTAAAGTTTGTCGCTTTTCCACTGGCAGGGCCCCCATTTCCCCCGCGAAATGGAGACAGTGATGTTGCAAAACCCTGTCTGTACCAGGAATTGCTAGCTCTGAAAAAAACAACGGCGGCAGTACTCAAATGTGCATTCGCGTGTTGTTCTTGTTTTTTGGACTGAACACCGCCCCAGTTCTCACAGATCAGTTTACTTGTTGCACGTTCTGCTTTCGCTGGAAATTTTCATCAGCCATTGGCCCAAGGAGCATATAAACTTCTTTAAAACACCTCAAGGTAAAGTTACGAGCTGCCGTTGTGAGTCTGATTAAAAATAGATCTGAAAGCTGCCGTAACTTAACAAGGGGCGGTTTGTGCTGGATTTGAATGAGCTCTGCATTTCATGGTGATAGACATGTCTCTCTGGCCATTCAGTGCTTTGCAGGGTTTACACGTCACCATTTAGTACCTACTCTGCCCAGTTGGGCCCCCGAACGAGCTGGGACTGAAAACGTACCCAGTTCCGGGGACCAGGTAATAGATTTGGCCAGTGGAAACGCAAAAGAGCTGTGCAGAATCAAGTAGAGTCGTGTGTAGTGGGGCATTCTTTTGAACGAACAGTTTCTGTTCTGATTTTTATCCTTATTTGAGGCTTCAATACAATGCTTACTTAGCTCATTTGTATCTTCCATTCCACCTTAAATGGTTGAACTCATTGAGCTGGTGGAGTAATTCTGTGTCGCAAACCACATGTGCCTGCACTTTCTAGACTACCAAATGGCCTTCTGATAGTGAAGCACTATTTTGATAGCCTATGTAGTGTGCTAGCATAGGGCTTGGGATAAAGTAGCACTGTGGGAATCTCTGTGGATAAATATTTGCTTTTTATTCATGTTTACTACAGTAACACACAAAATCTAGAACAGTCGATGTATGAGACTTGAGAGAGGTGTTATTGGATATAGTCCCTCGTGAACACCTGAATGTTAATACATGCATGAACACTGATGTTCACTGTTCATGACGCAGCTTTCACTGAAGGAGTGTGGTGTGGTTCTGGTAATGAGTTTACAGTTAAAATAAAGATTTTTTACATGTTTTGTGTTGTTTTGGAGTGATGGTAGTGACATAACTCAGCTGGTCACAGCCAGATCTGTCAGATCAGATTTCTTAAACTTCCTGTAATTGGTCTGAAAGTTACAACCATCCAAAAAAAAAATTTCACACTACACATGAACAAGACCTTGGTTCAGTTTGATAGGGGCCAAGACCCCTTCTTCTAGTTAGACCAAACTATTTGGTTCTTTGGTCCAGAACGTGATTCGACATTGGTTCGGACTAAACTGAAAAGTCTGAAAGTCCGGCGCAAACTAAGCATGTTTTAAAGCACAATTAGTTGACGTCCACACGTGTTTCTCATGCTAACTAGGAGCTTGTTGACATTACGGCTTTACTACAGAGTAAACATGAAATGGCCATTGGTTTCATTATAAAAAATTCTTAATATTACTATTTAATTTATAGTTAAAACTGCAACTTGCAAAACTCAGGTACAGTGTTAACCAAAAGGTAAATCTGACTGTTAGAATCAAAATAAATCTTTATACAAAAATAAATAATTTCATATAAGATTAAAAAGTAATATTAAATTATTGATATAAGGACTTTGTGAAGCGGTTTGTGTTTACTTTGTTATTAAAACAAAATTAAGCATCAGCAAAGGCAATTTCTTAATCAGAGATATTCAGTGTCAAGCAGATACACTAGGCTGAGTTTGGATGGTTGTAGCAAACATATTGGCATCCACTAGAAAAACAGCAGCATCTGCCAAGCAACAACTTAGTTACCACCTGGAATACCATAGCAACTGCCTTACAACACATTAACAACCATCTTGGACATCATAGCAAAAGCTTAGCGACCTGCGATACCATAGCAAATGTATAGCAACACCATAGCAACCACACACACACAGCATCACCAACATAACCTAGTAACACTTTACCTACCATGTGAATAATGTTAGCATCCACCTGAGATAAAATAGCAACCACATAGGATATTATATCAACTGTCTAGCAACCGTGTAGCAGTGCCTTAGCAATCAATTATTATGGCATAGCAACTGCTTAGCTACATTTTAGCAACCGCCTAGGAAAAAAGAGCAAGTGCTTATTGATACTATAGTAACCATCTATCAGCCATATATGAACACCTTTGAAACAACATGATATAACACAGCAACTGCTTGACACAAATTTTCCTTTAGGAAATATATGCCATTTTGTTCCTCTAGGATCAAAAACTGAAGGACATCTTTGTCCCTCTCCCTGTGCTCACTAGTTTCATATTTGTGTTTATGAGAGGGATATTTACACACATGAAGTGTTAAAACGTACTGTTTATGTTTTCCACCTGATGTTTTTGCGGCCTCTACATTTGACATTGGTGTGACGCCATACCATTTAACAACACTTTGACGGAATACCACAACAACTGTTTATTCACACGTGTTTTGAACAAATTAGCAGCCACTCAATATACAATGGGTTCGGCCTAGGATCCAGTTTCAACCACTATATATATATATATATATATATATATATATATATATATATATATATATTTATCTCACTTTTTTACTTTTTGCATTTAGGAACTATTTCTTTTAGGAAATACATATCTTGTTTAAATATCACAAATTTATAAATAAGAATTTAAAAAAATGGTGAAGAATATTATATTATTTTCACATTCATACATTTGTGTTCTAGGGGGATTTCGTAATTTGCACACTATTGTATTCGGTGCCTGTAAGAATGCACTAGAAGTTGACCTGGGCTACCTCATCATTACTGCTGCACGCAGGTAAAATAGTGTTTGCAAAAAAAAAATATATATATATATATATTCTGCATGGCCAATTCCATTTTTTTTTATAACAGGCTACATGAAGTTCGAATCCAGCCTTCATTAACCAAAGATGGGGTATTTTCTGCACTGAAGATGGCTGAACTTGAGTTTCCCCAGTTTGAAACTTTGCACCTGGGATATGTTGATGAGTTTTTATTGCAATGTAAGCATAAACATTTTTATTTCATTAATGTATTATATAAAATAATGAGATTTACCATTTTAGAATGATTGTTAAATATGTTTATGAGGGCACATTTTTTCTTTTTTTAAAAAAGTATTGTCATTTTATTGGTCCTAAGAACAGAATAAGTTTCTCAGGAATAAGTTTTAAATTATTTATTATACATTTTATTTCTTTCCTTAAACAGCTTGCCTTTAACCAAACTGCTTGCAATGCTTTTTATTACCTTGTGGACAACACAGTATGTCTTGCAGATTAAATTCTTTTAAAATAAATAATTATTTGTATATTTCTTTCCATAGGTAAATTGAGTCATACTGAGTTAGTAAAATATGGTCTTGCTGATGTAATAGAGAATCCAGGAATCATCACTGATATTGGAATGAAGACAGTTAATGAAGTTTTTACTTCCATCAAATATCTAGTTATTTACAACTGCCCACATCTTCACAACCCTCACAACTGGATCACAGGTACTCATTACCTTGTTTTTAATATGATGCCATTTAAACAGTAGTTTTACTGTAACACCATGCCAGGGATAAACCTAAGAAGAATTAATTATTCTTCATTCTTTCATTAATAATAAACACATCATCCTGTATAGTGTTGCAGTGGGTTTGGAGCTCAAAATTATTGAGAGAAAGGCAGGAAAATACCCTGGACAGAATGCAAGTCCATCACAGGGCATCACATAGTCACACCCACTCACACTTGCAGACACGTTTGCATATCCAGTCTACCTACTAATGTTTTATTAATGTTTTATTGTTTGAGTAACTAAGGGGCAGTAATTTTAAAATACTGAGACAGTTGATTTTGGGCCAGGCTTTATTTATTTGTTTATATATTTATATAAATAAATGAAAACAATTAAAACATGTATGACATGCAACGATTAATTGACTTAGTCGAGTAAAAACGTCGACCAAATTCGTTGGCAGCTAGTTTAATATTTGAATACTAACTAACTAACTAACATGGTGACTTCATGAGTGTTTCTCTCGCTGACTAGAAATGTTTAAAATGAAATGTAGAATGTTAAAAATGACATAAGACAAAAGCAAATAAATAAATTCAGGGTTTGTACAATATATAATTTGTATATTTATGCATATTTTTAAATTTTGTGCATTTATGTATTACTCGGTATATTTACTTCTGTATTATTTACTATTATTTTTATACATTCCTATATAATTGTTTTGAATTATTTTTTTTCTGTATTTATATTTTTAATTTTGAATGATTCACTTTTTCAATTATTTATTTATTTTGATTTATTAATTTATTTATTTCTGTATTTCCTGCTAAATATATGCTAATGAATGGGGCATGTTTTTCACATTCAGGCTTAGCAATCAAGTCCAGAACAGAGTAGTTGATTCTAATAGAATTGCCTGGGAGCACAAATATGGGGGTGAAATTTGGTGTTGGATATGCTCAGAGAGGCAGCTGCTCACCTCAATGAAATGGAGCAAAAACCCGCTTTTTAAGTGCGATGCCACACCATTTTTCATAGGTCCAATCGCGCCTTCTGTCCTGCGTCATACATTCATTGATGTGTTTGCTGTTTGAATAAAGCTGAATGCCTTAATCATGTGATCTCAACTTAGGAGTTCAGAAAAAAGGAATAAACAAACAGGTGATGTGTGTAGAGGTTTGTTTTTGTGTCTGATTTTTTGCATTTAGTAATAATTGGAACTTTTATTCTATTAGATAATTCTCGCTGGAGCAGATTGGTGGATCTCACACTTGTGCGCTGCCATGCTGTTAAACTTGAGTCCTTTAGCCAGTTTATTGAAATGTTGCCCAATCTGGAGTTTATCTCCCTGGATCAAATGTTCCGTGAGCCCCCAAAGGTAAGTTTTGCATATTCTTCAACAACTTATAGGAAAAGAAATAGACTTCCTTTTATTCTGACTCCAGCATAGTAAATCCAAAACTGATATCTCAAATGTGTTCAGTGGAGTTGAATACAAGAACAGGACAGGATTTGTGAATGTGCAGCCAACAACTGTTGATTCTCATGAGAACGCTATGTGTAGGTCAATGGCACACAGTGACAAAAATAATTTTTTCTCTTTTAGGGTTGTGCTAGAGTTGGTCTGAGTGCAGGGACGGGTATTGGTGTGTCTTCCGCTTTGGTCAGTAATCAGAATCCCAACAACGCCAATGATAACAACAATAATAACCGGAACAATGATGCCAATATTCCTCCACATAATCAGGAAAATGATGCACCCCACAGAGTTGAGGGTATGCTGTACTTATAATTGACCTAACAGTCTGACATGCTTATGCAACAGAAGTCTTGAACTAATGTGTGTATTTTATTCAGAGATCCCTGATGTAGATGGCATGGTGGTAGAGAATATTGAGGCTGAGCCACAGGAAATGGTAGCCAGTCCAGAGGAGCAGGCACCAGTGGAAGATGAAGAGCAAGCAGGTATGGAATATGAAATATTAAAAAACGGGTATATATTGCTTAGGATTTAAATTATCTGCTGTTGCTTAACTTGTGATTTATTCTTCCAGGACCCAGTGGTGTGCAGCCCATCGTCAAAAAAATTCCTGTTGTTCTTTCTGATTCTGACAGTGAGGATGAGGACAGTCCAACCAAGATCCAGGGAGCATTTCATTCTCAGCAGCAATACCCTGAGACAGAAATTAAAAAGAAGAATGGGACTGATGAAGCATCAGGCACAAGAGGTAGTATGTACTCAAAGAACTCTTTTGAAATTTCTTTGAATTTCCCAGTCCAAAGTACAGGTGTAAGTTTGTCACTGATTCCTTATTTTAACAGGCAAAGGCAAAACCCCACTGCGTCGAAGAGGACCTCAGTGTCTCAGCTGTGAGAAAAGCTGTCAGGTAACTAGTGAGCAAATCAAAGCAGACATGAAAGCAGCCAGTGAGGCCGAGGATAATTCTAGAGACAAAAATAGTGGGGATGCTGTCCATGCCAACGGGGGGTGTGTGTGTTCCATCCACTGGAGAGAGGAGTCAGTAAATGCAGAGAGGAGAGGAGGATCTGCGTATCGACAAGAAGGCACAATGAGGACTTCTTGCACTTGCAGTAGGGCTCACTCAGCCTCTCAGAGAAGCACTCACTCTAACCTCAGCCATCAGTCAGATGGAGAAAGCAGCAGATCAACATGCCATAGTCTTGATCGGAGAGTCCAGACAGAGTCCAGACACAGGACTGATCCCCACAGAACTCTTATCTCACCAGAAAGGAGTAATGACAACTCTGCTGGGCTCCAAGTTGAAATGACACCTCAACAAAGAACTTCAAGAGACATGTTTTCCAGGCGGCCTATTACTCGTGCTTGCAGCAGGTTGTGCTCTGTCCCTCTGGTGTCTGAGTCAGGTAAGGACAAAAGAAACACTATAACAGCTTCTTGTAAGAAAAAGTGCTTATAGTAACACTGAAACTCGTATGTTCTACTGTTATAATTTAGGTTCCAAATTAAAATAAGACTACATTTATGAAAGTTTAACCATAAGTAGTTTAAAATGTCTTTATTAAACGTTTATTAATGATAAGTTGCTAAATGGTCATTAAAAAATAATTTTTAATACACTGATAGGAAGGGCAACGTTGACCTCTTTTGTTAGCCTAATAGTGAAAGTTTCAGAAAACTTACTGAAAATGTCATGGTAAAGAATAGGCTGAGCCCTGAGAAATATTTCTTAAATTAAGGTGCACCATGTTATCATTAATGTCTAAAAAAGATATTCTATCTAGTGTGTAGTCTAGTGGGTAGTTGATTCAACTTGGTGATTAAATGGATAAATGTATTAGCAAATACGTGCTGATGCTGACAGGCTTAATGTTGACTGATGGAGATGACAAAGTAAAGTCAGTTTTCTACAAGATCTGAGGTTTTACAGAGTGGATGGATGTTGGTTCACTTTTTGGCAGAAATCAGGTCACAGTTACCCTTTCTATGTGTAAAAATAAATAATTGTTAATGACGTTTAACATGTTTACAAAATAACATAAATAAACAGACTGTTTATTTTTATAAGTGTAGTTATATTCTAAAATGATATCTGGTACCATAATTTATTTTTATCAAAACCTGAATAAAGGCATTTGAAGCTGTTAAATGGTACCACTCTATACTTTACATTATTGTACTGTATATAATAGATTCATAGGATGTACAAATATTTAAGTACACATATTTCACAACAAGTCACAACTAGCTATTTCACAGCAAAACATTTTTATTTTTTTAAATCTATATTTTATACACACATACAGTGGTATTAAAAATTTGGGGACCCCTGATAATTTTCAGGATTTTCCTTTATAAATCATTGGTTGTTTGGATCAGCAATTTCAGTTATATCATATACATATATATACACACACACACATATATATCTCATATAGCAGAAGAACACAATGATATTTGAGAAGTGAAATGAAGTTTATAGGATTTACAGAAAGTGTGCAATAATTATTTAAACAAAATTGGGCAGGTGCATAAATTTGGGCACCCCAACAGAAAAATTCCATCAGTATTTAGTAGATCCTGCTTTCACAGAAATAACATCTGTGTTCTTTTACCGCCATGCATAACTCAACTTTAGTTCATCAGTCCATAGCATCTTATTCCAAAATGAAGCTGACTTGTCCAAATGTGCTTTAGCATACCTCAAGCGACTCTGTTTGTATTGTGTGCGCAGAAAAGGCTTCTTCTGCATTACTCCCCCATACAGCCTCTCCTTGTGCAAAGTGCCCAATCGATGCACAGTGACACCATCTGCAGCAAGATGATGTTGTGGGTCTTTGGAGCTGGTCTGTGGTTTGACTATGACTGTTCTCACCATCTTTCGCCTCTGTTTATCTGAGATTTGTGTTGGCCTGCCACTTCAGGCCTTACCTAGAACTGTGCCTGTGGTCTTCCATTTTCTCACTATGTTCCTCACAGTGGAAACGGACAGCTAAAATCTCTGAGATAGCTTTTTGTATCCTTCCCCTAAACCATGATATTGAACAATCTTTGTTTTCAGGTCATTTGAGAGTTGTTTTGAGGCTCCCATGTTGCTCTTCATAGAAGATGAAAAGAGGAGAAAAACTTGCAATTGACCACCTTAACCCTATCTCATAATTGGATTTACCTGTGTATGTAGGTCAAGGGTCAATGAGCTTACAAAACAAATTTTGTGTTCCAACAATTAGTGCTAAATGTATTACCATCAATAAAACGACAAGGGTGCCCAAATTTATGCACCTGCCTAATTTTTGTTTGAATAATTATTTCACACTTTGCTGATCCGAACAACCAATGATTTATAAAGAAGAAATTATGATAATTGTCAGGGGTGCCCAAACTTTTTCATACCACTGTATATACAATAAGTTCTAGCCCTAATCATCGCCTATGAATTATGTTCTCTTGAACCAACCACAGACTCAAAAGTGTCCGTAGGTGTGAGTGTGTGAGTGAATGTGCGAGTGTGTGTTGCCCTGTGAAGGACTGGTGCCCTTCCAGGGTGTATTCCCACCTTGCGCCCAATGATTCCAGGTAGGCTCTAGACCCACCGCGACCCTGAACTGGATAAGCGGTTACAGATAATGAATGAATGAATGAATGAACCAACCAGCCACAGATGGCTGTGGCAGCACCATGGATTTAACTTGTGATATCCCAATGAATGTTCTGCCAACAAACATATATTTAGCACCTAGTTAACACATCTGATTAACACCTTTAATGTTCAGTATTAAAAGCCAGTTACTTCTCAGAAATAAAATCATTCCTATTACAAAATGACTAATTTGTAAGTAAGATTACACTTTATTGATCCCAAAGGAAACAGCTGTGTTTTACAATACTATAAATAGTGTACAAAAAATACATGCATTTATCAGAATAAATAGAACAGTGTTACAAAAGTAGGGATCAAAGTCAACAGCAACATCCATCTAGGGAAGGATCAAAATCCATCAAAATTTGAGCACTTGATTGTAGAGAAAATTCAGCTCCCTCTTCCGCCATGCGATTCAATTATGATTGTTAACAGAAGCATTAAAATTTCTCATCTTACAGATTTAAAGCTAGAACCATTTCCGATATATTTCTTATAGATTTCTACCTGCTGCACCACAGTTTCTGCAGGATGTGTTGTGACTATGCTGTGTCAGAAGAACGCAGGTTTAGTTTTATGTTTCTCCAAAGTTAGTGACAAAAAACTAAGAAACTTACTCCCATATGGAGCAAAAAAGAAAAAAATGAAGTATCTAAAAAGATAAACATTACAAACCATAAATAATGCATGAAATATTTAACTGTATTTACTACAATCCATGCAGAGCTTTCCAGAACAAAGCCACGGGTAGCAGTGAAAAGGAAACGCACAGCAGATAAGTCAACCAGCACAAGCGACCCAGTAACTGAGGATGACCACATACAGGTGGGCTAAATACACTACATGAAATGCAGGACTTACTGCATTTAATTAACTGTAGAACTCAATTAATTTCTTTGTTTCAAGGTACTTGCACTAAAATCCAAAAACCTTGTTGGAATCACACTCATGAACTGTGGCATTACAGACCTGGTTTTGAAGGACTGTCCTAAAATGATGTTTATTCATGGTGAGTTTGATACATCTAATGAGAGAAATTGTTTTCTAATGTGAAATTAATTACTTGCATAATGCTAAGAAGGTATTGTAAGTTATCATTGTGGCTATAGCTATACATTTAATTTTTTTGCAGAACCTTCACTTTAAAGCCAATGTTCACTCATTTTTAATGTTTTTCTTATAAGCATGGTCTGTGGGTCTTATGATAAAATGTTTTCTGAAATGGCACAGTGTGACGCAGGCTTTTGTTGAGAGATTTTTAAAAAATGTATTCTGCAGTTTTGTTGAATTCTAATTGGGCTGGAATTAAATTGGCTTTGAAATATGCTTGAGTCACATGACCTTACAGGTGACAGTAACTCTCTAGGATTGACGTAACTTAGGAGTTTCTTTATGTTGGTCAACATTTGCTGTACAGGAGCAGCATAGAACGTGGATCATCTGTGCAATGATATGTAATGGGTCATCTGTGCTTGTGCCCCTGCACTGGCTTCCTGTGAGATTCTGAACTGAATTTTGATTTTACCGTTTGTTTTTAAGGCTTTACATTTTATGGCACCTACTTATATATCTGACATGCTCGGTGTTCACTCTTCCTCTTGATCCTTGCGTTCGTCAAATCAGTTGCTGTTAGCTGTTCCACATTCTCAGCTGAAATTTATGGGTGATCTGGCATTCTCTTGCGGCACCGAAACTCTGCAACTCTGCTGCACTCCCAAATAAAACAAAGTGATATTTATCTGGTGTGATGAGATCTATGAACATGCAAAATATGAACTCCTGAACCACACCCAAGACCTTGCTCTATGTAATTTATTTTTTTTTTGCGAGTTTGAGACCTGTGCCAAATTTCATGAGTTAAAAAAATTGAAAGTAGTCATTTGGAACCTTTAGACTACATACAAGCATTATTAATGTTCCATTTTAATTTGCTGTGTACAAACACACACATTCTAATAAAATAATCAATGACCGTAATCACAATAATGAATTGACACATTGACTGAACGAGAACCTTACAAATGTGACCAAGCTACTGCCTCTATACAAGAAGCTCTGTCTAGTGAGCAATGTGTCAGTAACATCTTCCTCTTGTAAAGCATCTTTTTTCAGCAGTCTTTTTTTTCTATTTTTATTGAACAGTTAATAACAAAAACAAATCTAGCTAAAGAGAACAGACAAAAAATAAATGAATAAAGTAAATAAGTCTTGGTTAAAGATTGAGGACATTTTACATAAAACACTTCACAGCTCTAGTTTGATTTCTTATCAAGAAAAAAAATTTAATTTTTCCAAATATTGTTCACAATTTTCAGAGGAATATTTGAGGGGGGAAAAGTTAGTCTCTCCATAATATAAAGTTTGTGTATTATGTACATGCATTTGAGACAGTTGGTGGTTTCTCATTTTCTCAGAAGTCTTTTGACCACCAAGTTTAAAATAAGGCAACACTCGGAATACATAGTCACAGTGGTCAAATGCAGTCCTAGGTATTAGTTGACCAAATAGGCAAAGCACGTCTATTGTTAAAGAATATCTGGAAATACCAGAGTGAGTTGACTTTATGGTCATAATGTTCCAGTTTATATGCATACATTGTCTATAACAGTGTTTCTCAAAGCGTGGAGTAGGTATTGCAGGTGGAAGCGTAAGGAATCTGAAGAAAAGAGCATTTCTTTATTAATGAGCCTGTCTATATTAATGTCTGTCTTTTTTGCCTAAAAAGCATACTCAGTATAAAGCACCCACTCACAATGGATTCATTAATAGCCCTTAAACATAGTAAAAGAACATTAGATTGAACCCCAGAAAATTGGAGCTTGTCTGGAACCAAAATATTCTTTTATTCACAATTTTATTTATTTATTTATTTATTTTAAATTCGCCACCAAGATTAATGCGTTTTGGCATCGAGTCAGACACCGTAGGTATTTTTTCACCTGTTCAAATATAAAGCTGCTCCAATCATCAGCTTCACAGGTACAACAGATAACAATGCTGCTTGTATAACTGTTACGGAAACAGAGGAAGATCTATGAGTTAGTCAACATTAGTATTAGCTGTGTTCAGTAAGTGAGAAAGCACTCTAAACATGCAGCAAGTTAACGTTAGTCTCTGGCCTTGTCCCCAACTGTACACTGCTACACTGAATAGTATTGGATTCTGTGATGTTCATAAATGCAGTATTTTACTGCTTTATCTGCAGGAATCAGCTTATAGCTAGCTAATATTTTGGGTATGGGGTGGGCTTTGACTCAGCGTATATGTCCCCCCTAGTGCTGCCATGATGCCAAAATTATGACTTCCGATACAGTACCTGCCTAAATATCTTGATATCAATACTGAAACAATACCATTGCAAAAACCTAAAACTTCAGGAAAAGCAATGTACTTTCTCCACAAGCTGAGGGCAGTTGGCAAAATTGCTGGTATCTGCTTGTTAAGTGTGATGTCACACATGATGTTTTGTCATTTCTGGGTCCAGTTGCACCATTGGTCATGTCATACATTCATAAGGCGATATGGTACAGGTGGGGCGCAGAAATGCCCCTTTGTTTGAGGTGGGGAATGATAGAAAAAGTTTGAGGACCACTGCTCTATAACATGGTAAAATGTCTTTAGGTTTAACATACATTTTATATATTAAAATGAGTGGACTGTGGCTTTAAAGAAAATATATGAAAAAATCTGTATCAAGTTTTTTTTCACTTTTCCTAAATTTTAATTGCTTCTGCCATTTATCCAGCCACACGCTGCAGGGTGCTGAAACACCTAAAGGTAGAGAGTGCTCCCATTGTGAATCGATTTGATTATGCCCAGTGCAAGAAGCTGGACATGGAGCAAGTTCTAGATCAGATCTTGCAGATGCCGCCTGAAAGAAATCGCATTATCTACATGCGTCCTATGCAACAGGTCAGAATCTATTGCATTTCAATAGCAAACATGTAAAACGTGTTCTCATTAACAGCTAATTTTGTTCTTTTTTTAAATTGCTTTTTCTATAAATATCCCTGAATATTTTAATTTCCATAAAATGATTTAACAGTGTCCTTTAATCATTTTAAGGATAGCTTAAACTGTTGGTTTTGATATGTCTTGAGCTATGTAAATATGATTTGTCTTCTCCAGATTGACACGCTGGCTCTGGAGAGGAAACTGTTTAGTGGTCCTTACCCATACCACATTGCATTTATTCATGAGTTCAGCAACCCCCCCAATGTCCGGAACAAGGTGCGAGTGCGAAGTTGGATGGATACTGTCGCCAACATCAGTCAGTATGTACATATGTTCACATTTGTTACTGAACCAGTTGGACTTATCACTGGGCTGTCATGAATTGGATTATTTATTTTTTTTGTGCAAAGCAACAGAGCTACAGAGTTTTTCAGCCGAATGTGTATAGGGTGTTTGAGGTACCACATTTTCAGCACCATGGTATTTAGTTTCCTAGGGCATTGCAGTTTGTGGAAAAATTAACAAAACTTGTAATTTGACATGCTTCATGCTTATTCTGTCAAGTACACTGTACACAGCTGTGTGAGAATGAGTGCAAGCAACCTTTTTCATTACAATTATTTTTTGTCCAACAGAGAACTAATAAAGTATGAATTCTTCCCGGAGGCAACAAGAACGGAAGATGATATGAAAAAGTATCCCAACTACCCTTGGGGCAGGGACATCTACACCATTGAAGGTATATGAAGAGTGTGTGTGTGTGTGTGTGTATATATGTATATATATATATATATATATATATATATATATATATATATATTACTTGAAAGGTTTCCCCCGCCCTCTCATATACTAATGTGCCACAAACAGGAAGTTAATTTCACCAACTATTCACATTTTATTAAGGTGTATCCATATAAATGGCCGTGTGTGTGTATATGTGAATGTATGCGTGTGTGTATATATATATATGGGGGGAATGATAGATGACATGAAAAGTAAATTAAATGATTATCTTGACAATTGATCACAAGCTAAAATTTCATGTTTGTGATTAACTCAAATGGATACTAGGGCTATGTGTGATTGGAATAAATACCAAGTTATAATCAACTTTTATAAGAAAATAAAGTTTAATATCATTTTTAAACATTTTAAACAGTTAATTTGAAACAAACATTATTATTGTGGTAATAAGTGTTTTCTCCTGATTTGGCTCTTCTTTTCCTCGTTAGGAGTTGTAGATGGTGCTCCCTATTCAATGGTCACAGATTTTCCATGGCTACGCTCTCTACGTGCAGCAGTTCCCAACAATTATGCTCGTTATGATTTTGAAGATGATGAAAGCTGTAAGTTTGGGAGAGGCAGTATGGCATTACTGTCGAGCTTATCCATCCATCCATTATCTGTAACCGCTTATCCAATTTAGGGTCGCGGGGGGTCCAGAGCCTGGAATCATTGGGCGCAAGGCGGGAATAGGTGGAGAGGACGCCAGTCCTTCACAGGGCAACACAGACACACACACATTCACTCACACCTACGGACACTTTCGAGTCGCCAATCCACCTGCAACGTGTGTTTTTGGACTGTGGGAGGAAACCGGAGCACCCGGAGGAAACCCACGCGGACACGGGGAGAACACACCAACTCCTCACAGACAGTCACCCGGAGCGGGAATCGAACCCACAACCTCCAGGCCCCTGGAGCTGTGTGACTGCGACACTACCTGCTGCGCCACTGTGCCGCCCCCTGTCGAGCTTATGAGTTATTTTAATTAAACAAACTAAAATGTGCATTCCTTTATTTATAACACTCATTCTCAAAGTTTACTCTTTATTTAAATGTAAATTTTTTAAAATAAATTCATGTGTAGGCATCCTGTTTCACTAACACTTAAAATAATAATTAAGACTATAAGAAGCATACTAAATGGTGACGTGTAAACCCTGCAGAGCACTGATTGGCCAGAGAAACATTTCAATCACCACGAAATGCAAAGCTCATTCAAATCCAACACAAACAGCACCTTGGAAAATCGCTAACAGCAGCTTTCACATTTATTTTTATCAGACTCACAACGGCAGCTCATAACATTACCTTGAGGTGTTTTGAAGCGGTTTATGCGCTCCTTGGGCCGATGGCTGACAAATTTCCAGTGAAAGCAGAAAGTGCAACAAGTTAAAACTGATTTGTGTCGACAGCGCCTAACTTTATAGCAGTCATTGTTCTGGTTTTGAAAGCCAGCGATTCCTGTATGGTTACTCACTGAGCCCAGCCCAGTACCCAAACCACCCACTGCATCACTAGCTCTTCCCAGGGGTCATCAGGTAGACACTTCTCCTCGTCAGTGTTTCACTTAATTAAACCCACAACACCTCCAGAAGGCTCAACAGTGAAGTCTGGCATCCCAGACCCATCCCCTTCCAAGCCAGCTTTACAGTCCTACCATTACCATCAGCAACCATAAATCCACATTGGCCTCCCCGGTGACTAAGGCCTAGTGCCCCTAAATATATGTATGATTTATTCTTAATATTGTACATTCCTTTGAATTGAACAAATAAAGAACATTTATTTATTTATTTACCACTCTGTTTTCTGATCCTTGTTCAATGTATTCATTACCTCATAGGATCAAGACAGTACAAAGTTACTGCCAACATTGCATTTATGTCAAGTTATCTATAAGATTCTGAGGTGCATCAAACATTATTCAGCATTTAATCTGTCATCATTTGCCAAAACGAGAAATAATTTTTGTTAATCTATTCCTTTTATCATGAAATGTTAACACAATGTAAAGCGCAGCTGCTGTTGGCATATGGCATCAAGTAGACTTCATATATCAGTGGTGATGCCCATTTATGCTTTAAAATTTTAATGTCTTACTGTTGTCTTTCACAGCGACCATCTACGCCCCACGACGTAAGGGCCAGCTTTCAGCTGATATCTGCATGGAGACAATCGGGGAAGAGATCTCAGAACGCCGTCAGATGCGGCTAGGCGTGTTCCAGCGCGTGGTCGTCATATTCATTCACTACTGTGACATGCATGGAGAACCTGTGGATGATGACTACATTTAAAATCCTTTAGCGGGTCAGAAGTGCATGAACAACGTTCAGAGGACTCCTCTCCTACTTTGGCTGGACCATCATTGTCCTCTTTCTCTGGTTATGCCTTCTGGAAACAGAAATGGCAGTTTCAGTTGTTTTTATTTAAGTAAAGACATGATCTTACGGAAACTGATAAAATGATTGCTGAAGGTGTCTGGTGAGATCATTGGTGAAAATTATTTCCTCTAGCTCTTTATACATGTGTGCTTCACATGGGAGGGCGATGTTAGGTAGCCTAACACAGTCTCTTGCTTCAAACCTGTCAGATAAGGAGCACAACATGACGAGCTTCATGTTTTTGTAAACAGTTGTGCTTTTGCATATGTTAGTGAATTTTGGTGGTATTAGAGTAAAAATGCCCCCCCCCCACCCCCTTCTTTTGCCTTTTCTTCTTACTCACTGTTTATTTCTGTGCAGGCTACTCTTTTCTGTATGTTTAAAAAAAAAAAGGAAAAAAAAAATGGGGAAAAAAACAACTTTTTTTTGTCATTATGGAGTAGCAATATTTCAGTGCCGAATTCTTACCTCCTACCTCTGCTGATGAGGCAGAGAGACAAGCTCTGCAAAGCATCTGTCCCAAACTAAAAGTAAAATCTTATAAACCACCAATCTTCTCTTTTTGCATACGTCCTTCATTTGTGATCCCCTTCCCCCACAATTTACACATTGTACATACTTGCATAAAAGATCAAATATTATTTTTTTTCTAAGAATAATCTTTTGGTAAACATTCTTCTCACATGAAAGATGAACAGAAAAAAAGATGTCACTTGAAGCAAAGAAGACAGCTCATGTGAGGCTGAGTAGTTATGTGGGTGTCTCCCTTTACTAATGCTACATGCTAAAAGCTGCAGGTACTTACATTTTTTTATGTTTATATAAAATAAAAAAAAAGAAAAAGTCACATAATAAAACAGAATAATCAATTTTGAATAATGCTGCTACATGTTCCATGTGTGTGGTGGTGATGATTATATTTTATTTATTTTATACACTATATAAATAATATTAGTCACCGCATTTCAACACGTATTGTCCATTTCATCTGCTCCACTTACCATCTACAGTATTGTGAAAAAGTATTTTTCTCCCAGTTTTTTTTGTCAAATCATCAATCCAATTTCAATATAAGACCGCACATTCCAATTATTGAGGATAAAGATTCATTTCAAAATTAAATCATCCATGTGAAATGTTTATTGCCCCTAAACCTAATATCCTTTTTACCTCTTGACAGTGTCAACTGTATTTAAATATTGCAATTACTTGCAATGAGTCTTACATCACTGTAGAGGACTTTTGACTGAATCTTCTTTAAGGAAATGTTTTTATGTGGCTACACTGGAGTGTTATAGAGCATGAACTGCCTGTTTAAGGTTTACCACAGTATTGCAATGGGATTCAGACAGGAGTTTGACTCAATCACTCAATTTTTAATATTGATTCTTTTGAATTTTGCATAGGTGGACTTGTTGGGGGTGATCTGGATTATTGTTCTGCTGTATAATTAAATATTGTCCTGTAAGATGTTCTTACAGAGAGGAAAATTCATGATTCCATCAACTATGTTAAGTCATCCAGGTCCTACGAAAACAAAGCACCCCCAAAACATCACATTACGACTACCATACACGTTTGATTCTTAGTATGATGTCCTTATTTTGACATGTGGTGATAGCTTTACATCGGATGTAACTGGCTTGGAGAAATGGAGGGCTGACCGCTCCTGATAAGGTTTATCACTGTTCCAAGTTTTCTCCATTTGTGGTTAATGGCTCTGATTGTGGTTTGTTTGAGTCCCAGAGACCTAGTAATGGCTTTGTAACTCTTTTCAGATTCGCAGAGTCTCTCGAGTGTGGCGTCATGCTGCATCAGAGATCATCCAGCCAGGCAGGTTCTATTTAAGTGATATTTGAATTCAGCAAGTCTCGCAGTAATCATGTCTGTGTGTCACTTTAATTTGGCTAACTAGGTTGATTTATTTTATTTATTTTTCCTCTTGGGCCTCTTGAGTGTTATTGTTTCAATAAATGTATTATTTATGTTGGTATTTTTGGTCCAATTATAAAAGTAATTTGAAGACCTTAAGGATTCAAATGTACCAAATGAGCAAAAATACTTCTTCACAGCACCAAAAGTGCACTTGGTGTTTCTACAAATTCAGACTGTTGTATCTGTTGCTGCACATGTCAGATTATTCAGAGCGCAGGTAATATCTGGGTGGTGTGTTATTCTTAGCACTGCAGTGAATCTAATATGGTGGTTGTGTGTTAGTGTGTGTTCCGCTGGAACAGATCAGATCAGTGGATCGGACACAGTAATGCTATTGAACTTCATATAAGTCAGTGTCAAATTTATTATTATTATTATATATTTATTTGTCAGTCATTACAATACATAATACATATCTATTCATGTACAAATTAGAATAATCCAGCTTCCTTTATACATATATGCCCACATACACACTTGTACACACACACACATGTTTAGAGTTTCCCAGAGATTAAATTCTTTAATACATACATTATGAGTGTTTTGTCTTTTTAATTTCTTTTCACTAGAAACGAAAAACTGCTATTTGGTCATTTTACATCTTGTTTTCCACAACTTTGATTCAACCTGTCAAATACCACACCACATAAACCTACATTTAACTACATCATTATAATCAGAAATAATATAATATGTAGATTTTACATTCTTCTCAATGTTTAATCCAAAGCTTTCATCTTTTCAAACACCTCTTTCAATTTGTCTCAAATTAAAAAAAAAGTGTTCCAGAAAGACTTCCTCCTGACACAAAAGCATCGAACATTTTGTGGTTTTTATAAAACTCCATTAAACTAAAAGACCAACAGGTAATCTTCTCACTGCAGTTATCCAAAGGGTTTTTAGACATATGTTATTTTCCTCTTTGTCAAGATTCTAAACTCAAATACTGTCCATAAATTTGATCACTTATTAATTTCATTTGTGGAATTCATCCATGGGATGAATTGGGAGAGCTCTCAATCACTAGCTTAGAAGAAGAAATACACACCTGGACAAAATTGTTGGTACCCTTCGGTTAATGAAACAAAAACCCACAATGGTCACAGAAATAACTTGAATCTGACAAAAGTAATAATAAATAAAAATGCTATGTAAATTAACCAATAAAAGTCAGACATTGCTTTTCAGTCATGCTTCAACAGAATTATTTTTAAAAAATGATGGTACCCTTAACTTAATATTTTGTTGCACATGCCGTCTGGAAAAGGCACCCTTCACATCTGAGACAACAGGAGCAGTTTGCTCATGAGGAGTGGGCCAGAATACCTCCTGAGAGGTGCAGAAGCCTCATTGACAGTTACAGGAATCGTTTGATTGCAGTGATTGCCTCAAAAGGTTTTGCAACAAAATATTAAGTTAAGGGTACCATCATTTCTGTCCAGGCCTGTTTCATGAGTTTACTTTTCAAAATAAATCTGTTGAACCACGGTTCAAATTCAGTGTCAGTTTTTCATTTCTTCATTTTCATATAATTTTTATTTATTATTACTTTTATCAAATTCAAGTTATTTCTGTGACCAATGTGGGTTTTTCTTTCATTAACTGAGGGCTACCAACAATTTTGTCCATGTGTGTACTTTATCCACTATCTCTACTTTTAACACATCCATATCAGTGAACACACACAGACCAGCTGGCAGCCAACCACAGCAAGACACAGCAACTGTGGAATTGTTAGAAGTTAAGAATTTTAGCCATGGATATTAAGGGGGGAGGAAATGCTGTTATTTTATTCCTCTTTTCAATTCTTCCATCCATTGGTGGGTGGAAACTTTTCTAAGGCTATTCCTAGGGCCATGTTGAATTATTCCATAAGGAAAAGGTATGTTGATCTTGTCAAATAGAATAAATATATTCACTGACACTGAATTCTGTTTAATGTTTGAAGTTACTTTTTACTTTATGCTGTCTAAGCAGGAAGGGAAGAGATTTGTGGTTGGAGCAGACCTCTGTAGCAGTCTCTACAAACCTGCAACATGTCTGGATGATCTACTCTAAAGCCTTTCCGTGAAAGTGACAGTAAGTCTAACCAGTCTGCCATGCTGTTTTTTTCCTCCTCAGAACTAATCTATGGAATCCTGGAGTGGCTAAAGTGTTGTGAAAATTAAGAGAATTTGGGTCTTAAATTATAAATCAGTTGCACGACAATGGGCAGTTGCATTGTTCCTGATTGTGGGATTAGATCATTGATCTAATCGTATTTTTAGAGGAGTGAACAAGTTAAACAAATGAAGCCACAATGATATTTGAAGACACAAATAAAATAAATCGTGCTTTGTGCTTTTGTGGCCTTTTTTTCTTTCTTGTAGTTGATCTAAAACATGAAAGCATATTTACTAGGCTCTAATTATGTTATGGTCTATTTTTTTTGCCATTTCCAACATGCAGCTGTAGGGTTCTTGTTTTCAGTGAAGATACAGTGATTACTCTGCAGTGCTTAAATCAAGAATATCAATAGCTTGTTACATTATGAGAACATATTAGTACAGTATATGAAAATCTGTCAATCATGTATCATCAGATGCATGCACAGGTCCTGACGTTCCTGGTTTGCCACATTTGATGTTAAATTATGCAAATAAATATGTACAAGTGGCACAGTGGTAGTGTTGTTGTCAGACAGCTCTGGAACCTGGAGGTTGTGGGTTCCAGTCCCACTCCAAGTGACTGTCTGTGAGGAGTTGGGTGTTTTCTCCCTGTGTCCACGTGGGTTTCCTCCGGGTGCTCCTGTTTCCTCCCACGGTCCAAAAACACGTTACAGATAATGAATGAATAAAATTTGCACATGAATGCAGTTCTTTTAACTGTGAGCTGTGTTATAATGAATACATCAAACTTTTGCATATGACATTTGTAAATAATCCACAATTTGCTCAATTTTGTTTCTGTTTTGGAACCTGTTTTTATTTAAGTTTCATATTATTTTAAACAATTTTTATTACATTTATTTTATTTAAAATGTTTTTAAAAACATTGTCATTATTTTATTTGCATTTTATTCAGACTTCATTGTCAGAGAATGGCTTGAGTTCACTACCTATTTATAATTTCCTCCTTTTTAAATTATCCAGCCACATAAAAGACACCATATGCTCTCTATCTTGTGATTTAAAAAAATCATCAATATATTTTCATATGTTTCTTAACTGTGTAACACATTCATGTTTGCAGATAGGAAATATCCCTGGAGAAATGGGTGGAACATGGTTGAGCTACTTGCTTAAACCAAAACAAGCTGCAAAACTAGGGCAGTTGTATTTTTTCCACTGTCAAACAGACACTGGATGTTCCAGTTAAAGCCTAAACAAGCTTCAGCCAGATTTCTTACATGAACTGATGCTTGACCATATTAATCCAATATACTTAGCGCCACACTGGCTGTCTGCCAAATCCTGAATAGTTGAAAAAAATCTGCTGTAGATGTAAACGGCTGTCATCTTTTCCAAATGGGAACCTGGATTGAATTGATATTGTAGTTCCAGCCTCAATGGCTTATCAAGCCTCCCTGCCTCCATTCCCTTTGGTATAGTCTTGCATTGGCCATGCCACCATGCTGTTCTCCTTTTCTGTTATTATGTTCCATGGTGCATCGGTTCGTGCCACACACTAATTCATAAGGGGGCCTCTTTAACCAGCCTTATTAATCATTCATTCATTATCTGTAACCAGTTATCCAGTTCAGGTTCACGGTGGGTCCAGAGCCTACCTGGAATCATTGGGCGCAAGGTGGGGAATACACCCTGGAGGGGGCGCCAGTCCTGTGGAAGGAAACCGGAGCACCCGGAGGAAACCAACTCGAACATGGGGAGAACACACCGAACCCACAACCTCCAGAGCCCTGGAGCTGTGTGACTGCGACACTACCTGCTGCACCACCGTGCCACCCTTTGAATATAGAATATTTCTTATAAAAAGACAAAAAGTTAATGTTTTAGTTAATTAAACCTGTAACAAAATTAATTTGTGTTAAATCAGATATTGACAGATGATGCATCCCAGACGAGAACTTTGTTGTTGATGCCATTTTCAAAATGCTCTAATGCTTTACTATAACTATTAAACCAAGAGCATTTATTTTTTCATTTGCTTCCTTTTACTGGTGAAAGTATATGTGATATTTTTTGGGGGGGTTGCACAAGGTCTCTGGTTAAGAATATATCAAGCTCTGATGATGGCTGTTTTTTTTTTTATCACAGCACACTTTTATGCAACATTTTTAAATCAATTTAAACAGTCTTTCTTTAAAATAAATCTTTAAATACACAGAGCAAGTTAGTGTCTCATTAGCCAACTTATATATTCCCATTCCACTGTAAAATTGTGCTGCAGGTAAAAAGTATAACAGCAGTGCCATTTTAAGGTGTAAGATATTGGTTAGCTTCCATTTTTAACAGCTTCACTTTCTGTACATGTAAACAAAGATTCTTTCCTAAACATTGCCTTTTAAGGCTTCTAGGGGACCTTCAGGGGATCAGCCGGGGGAAGTATGTTTTATATTGAGTTAAGCCAATGAATAGCTCTGGCAATGATGAACTACACTAACATTCTGTCATTTGTTATACTGTTCAGTTTTCACTCAGCAACTGTCTAAATTCTTCTCTGGCTTTCCAGGCTCAGGAAGAAAGCCTTGCATATCAGCCTGTGTGTGTGTCCTGCAAGGAGGAAGTATAAAAAACTAAGCCTGACCCATGTTTAACAGAGTGCATACCTGGATGTGTCTCTCTCTTTCATACTTGAACATTTCCAGTAGTTCTCTTAGTCGGGCAAAGCGTAGGCTTTCTCTAAGATTGATTTAAACAAAAATACATAAATAAATAAATGTATAAAATTAATGTCTTTTGCTTCCCAAAACAGATAATATATGATGATGATAATGAGTGTATATGTAGGTGTTCCTAATTTGTTGATCTTTCAGTTTGTCTCTCTCTGTATAAATGTGTGTGTGTGTGTGTGTGTGTGTGTGTATGCACATGCACTGAACGGTCAAAAGATTACTAAGACTGTAAGATTGTAGACTGTATCTACAATCACTGTCCATTTTATCAGCTACACTGACGATGTAGGAGCAGTTTTTGAAGCCCTCAGTCTCACTGCTGAACTGAGGGCAGTGCACCAACTAAAAATATCAAGTCAACAGCGTCTTGTTTGTGGTGACCTGTGTCCACTGATGAAGATCTTGAGGACAACTACACAATTTGTGCAAAAGCTCATGAGCTACTGGCTCTGACTTTGCATCTAAATGTGGACCAATAGAGGTAGGTGTGTCTAACAGTGGACAGTGAATGGACACAGCGTTTAAGAACTCGAGCAGCACTGCTGTGTCTGATCCACTCATACCAGTGCAACACACATGGTCACAACACCATGTCAGTGTCACTGCAGCGCTGAGAATGATTCACCAACCAAATTATACCTTCCATTAGATATTACACATCCAGTGATGATAAGCCATGTCTTTTTTTATGTATATTACTGTGATTACTATGTTTTTTTTTTTTTTGTAGTTTTTGGAATTAATCTTTATAAATGTCTGTGGTGCATTCAAGATCCCTTCTGTTAGAAAACACCCCATCGAGCAGTTTCTCCATTCTCAAGTCCCCATCCATTATCCAGTGTCTGTTCTATCTCTTGTCACTTGCTCTGTTCCTGTGTCCAATCCTGCCCCTGTCACTATCCCTGGCCTCATTCCTGGCAAAGTGTGTTGGCCCCTTTCCCTGAGTCCCTGTTTTAGTCTGTTTTCTGGTCACTTCCTCTATGAAAAGTTCTTGAATTCTTTATTGTACTGTAACTTGTTCAAATGGTGGCACAGCAGGTAGTGTTGCAGTCACACATCTCCAGGGACCTAGAGGTTCCAGGTGACTGTCTGTGAGGAGTTTGGTGTGTTCTCCCTGTGTCCGTGTGGGTTTCCTATGGGTGCTCTGGTTTCCTCCCACAGTCCAAAAAATACACGTTGGTAAGTGGATTGTAAATACAAAAGTGTCCGTAGGTGTGAGTGTGTGAGTTAATGTGTGTGTGTGTGTTGCCCTGTGAAGGACTCCAGGGTGTGTTCCTGTGCCCAGTGATTCCATGTAGTCTCCGGACCCATCCACCGGACCCTGAACTGGATAAGCTAGATAATAAATGAATGAATGAACTTCAAATTAATCCAAGGTATTGTCAGTTCATTTACAAACCCATTTCCATAAAATGTTAAGGTATGTCAAATAAATATAAACACAAGCTAATGTTAAAAAATAGAAAAGTGTCCTGTGGTCCCAAAAACATCCTTTTGGAACTCTGGCATGGCGCGTCCTCTGGGCTAAAGAGGAGAGGGACCATCCAGCTTTTTAGCGCAGTTCAGAATGTCTGTCATAGTGCAGATTGATTGTTCAGGTTTTGGTGTAACATTCTACCATCCAGGCGTTGGTCAATGAAATATACGGCTATGATGATAAATGATAAAAAATGCTCCTAGACCTTAGAAAAACCACAGTTCATGACAAAACTTTGTTTAACCTGCTCCAGAAAGTAGTTGGCTTCCAACTCAAAGCTAGGCAGTTCCAGATGAACTTATTTAAGGTATTGCACAGTTTAAAGAAACCTACTCATGTGTTTATAGATGGTTGACTCATCTTTAATGTGATTCAATATATTGATATTGACACCTCAGTGCACCAGCAGACCTAGAGGAAACCGTCCAGCAGCTAAAACCGTCTACATGCATATTACACGTCTTGCCTATGCACTTCATGAAGGAAGGGTCACAATAGATTAAATGAAAATCACTGTGCAATATAATTATTAATTCATTCATTGTCTGTAACCCTTATCCAATTCAGGGTCGCAGTGGGTCTAGAGCCTACCCGGAATCACTGGGAACAAGGCAGGAACACACCCTGGAGGCGGCGCCAGTCCTTCACAGGGCAAAACACACACACACACATCTATGGATATCAATCCACCTACCAACGTGTGTTTTTGGATGTGGGAGGAAACCAGAGCACCCAGAGGAAGCACATGCAGACAAGGGGAGAACACACTAATGTCCTCACACCTGGAGTAGGACTTGAACCCTTATTTTGTGGGACCCAAGAGCTGTGTGACAGTGACACGACCTGCTGCACTACCACACCCCACAAAGTAACCAGACCTGTCCTCTTTTTTGGGACCTAATTATGAGTCTAAATCACCAAAAATGTCCTGGATTTTGCTGTTGCAAGCAGTCCCCATCCCAATTCTTGCCCGAAACCCTTCAGTGAAGTGTGGACTTTGATGATATTTGATGATGTTTTCATAGGTGAGCAAAATGGGCACGAGAGTTCAAACGTTCAAAGGGTCAGAGCTGAGAGCAAAATTAAGTGTGGTTGGATTCAGTGGGGTTCAGTACAGTGTTCTACTAGTCTTGAACAGAAATGTGTGGAAAGTTAATGTAATTCATCATGGTCTCCTTTTGTGGAGGCATTTCTGAGGCCCACAAACCTTTCATTTTCTACTCTATACTTTACAAAAGTGATAGTCATCTCCTCCCTATAACGACACGTCACACGGACAGATCTGATAAGTAAATTACATCTGCGTTTTGTTAAATTTTAACTTTACATAAAAACAAAATGCGGTGCTTGTTTTTAGTAACGTTAAAAAACATCACCATCAATATGCAATCATGTGATTTCTGCTCATGATTTGGATTATTCATGTAAATGTGTTGCTTGAATGTCATTTCAGTACAGGGCTTCTATTTAGTATTTTGGTATGAAAATAAACTACTGTTAGTTTTACATGATAATAAACAGTCAGGAACTGACAAAGTTATTATTTAGAGCCAAATGTTGGATGAAATGGAATCTGGCCACAAATTACATGTTTATTAGTTGTCTTGTTAAAAAGGTTCCTGGGGGCAACCAGGTATTGTTCTGCCCCATGCTGCCATCAATGCCCAAGTGTCCTCTTTTTTAAAAACTATATATGGGCACACTAGATTAAAGGAAAATCACTGTGCAATATATAGCCAATTAATCTATAAGTGATTTGAGCGTGTAAAGGGTTTAAGCAATATAAAGCCTTCATCAGTTATTAAATGGAGGGATACAAAAACTGCAGTAATGTCTTTTTAAAATCTCTCACCTGCCATCAATTTACCACCTAAAAACTCAACCCTGTTCATAAAATGTATATATGTAAGAGTTATTTCCCAGAAAAAAAAACCCTGAATGCCTTAACAATGGCTTTGATGTAACTCTAAATGTTCCCTACATTCAGTATTTTTTGAATCTGTGAACATGCTATTAGTCCCCATTTTTGGATGGATAATACATAATTTAACATCTGTCACATGTTTGATTTGGGAGGGTGGGGTATAATTTAGGATGGTTTATTGTTTTGAAATACTTTAGGGATCGGGTCAGATTCATAAAATCTTTCCTAAAAACGTACGAAGGGCATTAAAATAAACACTAAGAAGTTTATAAAATGTTCTTAAATGCATTTTTTCAAATACAATCTTAAAAATGTCTCAGATTTTGTCTAAAGCAAATCATAATTTTCTTACTCATTTTTTTTCTATGGACATTTTGGAATAAAGACTATTACGCTGCATTTTACAGTTTAAAAATGCCATGGGCCATATTTAAAATAAAAAATTTGGCCATTATTACCTGTTGTCTGTTAAATCAGTGCAGCTGATAGCAAAATGGACAAAAAGAAGAATCAAACTAAGCTTTCAAAAATTGAAGTAACCAAAAATATAAGTGAAGGTGATGTAAATAGCAAACTGAGAAAAACCAACACAGATTCATGTTTGCCCTTTTTTTTCCCAATAAATAGAAACTAACTAAGACCATTACCATCTCCACTTATAATCTGGTTAAAATAGAAATTTTTGATTGTAGTTCAGCTATTTCAATTTTAGAGGCTTGTCTGGACTATACTCAACTTTAAGCACAAGGCTTTTTAAAGAAAATAGTTAAGATCATATTATTTTAATTCTAATTCTTAGAATCTTACAATCCCTTCTTAAGTGAAAACTTAAGAAAAATCAGACAATTAGGTTCATCTTTACTTTTATCTTAACTATGAAAAAAAAACATATTTATGAAGAATTTCCTTCTTTTGTGAATCTGCCCACTGACTATCTTCAAGAATTTTTCAGTTGTACTGGACTTATATGGTACCAGCCATATTTGCTTATCTGTATTATCACTTTTCATTTTGGCGCTTAGGTTCTTTTCTATACTGTCTTAAGCCTTTTTTAATGAGATTTTTTGTCTCATCTGATTAATAGTCCCAATGATGTGTTGTGAAGTCAGTGATGGCCCACAAACACTTTCAACACAGCATCTTTAAGTTTCTGTACGTTAAAACAGCAGATGGTCCCAACAATTTGCTTTTCAGTTCAGCTGTTCAGCTGAACATTTCAACTAATTAAAGCAAATATTAAACAGATTTTTTCCATTTCATACAAATGTTTTTCATTAATCTACTTTGTCTTACTAGGTGTGTTAGTACATGTCAAAGTTTATCTTTAACTAATATTTGATAATATCCTCCTCTGTATTAAAAAAATCCGACCTCTAAATGAATCTTTGTTTTAGTTGTTTGTTTGTTTATTAATTTATTTTTTAATAAAACCAAAGTTAACTCTTCCGTATGTGTGTGAACAATCCTCGTGTTTGTAGACTGGAATGGGAAGGAGCACTCTGTTTTTAATGGTTTCCACATGGGCTCACACAGTCAAGGCTGCCAAGACCGGAGCATGGGCAGAAATCTCCAAATTTAGAAGAAATATGAAAATTGTCAAACGTGCCTTCCTTAGTGGGGAGAAGAGGCCCAACCCCAGCCTGAGCCCTCCTCCTCTTCCTCCTCCTCCTCCTCATATTCCTCCTCTGCCTAAGCCCTCCTCTCCCGACCTTCTCCTCTTCACACATTCGCAGGTCACAGGCTGGGGTCATGAAGTCTCTCCAAGCAGCCAATCACATGGCCTGGAGGATTTCCTTTTCATGCTACTCTTGTGAGCCAGCCTTTTGTTTCATATAAGGTAAAAAGAAAAGCCTTTGCTTTCCAAGTCATGTGTGCTTCAAAAGCCAGGCTTTCACCAGGAACCCCGTTCAGACAGTCAGACTCTCAGAATGGAAAGGCAGCAGAAGAGGCTCTGATATACCCCTTTTATCATCTTCATCTCAACTATGTTAGTGTACAGCCTAGGTTTCATGACAACCTACAAAAAGATCCCGTCTAAGTCTGAGGTAAGTTTGTCTCCTCTTACATTCACATCACTATCACTTAATTGCTAACCAACAGAGCTTTAGAGATGGTAAATGAACTAGGAATTTATCAGTATTCAGTATCAGTTTATTTTATCGCTCTTTTTGCTGTTTGTTTAAAAAAAAATCAAACTCAGTGATTAAGCAAAAATGCATCACATTAGGTATATTAAGATGTTATATAGAAGTTATTAACAAGAATTAATTGATAAAGCTGTGTCCTGAAGGCTGCAGCTTAAGGTTATGGATAATTTCATAACTAGTCACTGTCCAAAGATAAATCTGTGTCTCAATTTTTATAGATTTTTTGTTTACTACAAATCAGCAGCAGCCCTTCATATTGAGTGAAAATTTCATGATGAAGGGACCAATATAAATACTCCATAATTACTTGGAATATATTTTTTTTACCTTTTCCTTCTTCTGTAAAGTTACTATTTTGGAGTTGTAAGTTTGTCTATGGACAGCAAAGCTATGTGCTATTACCAGTAAACACATTCACATTCCTCTTAAGATCATTCCTCTTTTTTACTACTTTAGACAGCAATCTAAAACTTGAAGTGTATCTTACAATTCAGATATAAAAATGAAATATGTCAAGATTTTATACTTTTTTATTGTGCTTCTCTGATGAGCAGAAGTTACATGTAAAAATCTATAAAAAATTATCCTCTCATTTTGTGTCTGGAAAAGAAGAAGAGTGTCAAATGATATGATCTTTTGCGTATTACAGTACGGTAACATATTCCATTGTTACTAACACAAACATCATACACTTCAACATATAAAACCTAGTCATTCATTTTTGTGGAACAGAAAGCATCCTGCAATGATTTCGTAATGTTTTACTAATCTTGATTTGACAGATTAATAGATTTGGTTGGGATTAGGGATGGAGTCCTCAAACTGGTATTTGTGAAGAAGGAAGAGGAAGTAGATTATTTGTTTTCCTAGGATTCAGAGGTCTGGGATCCAACATAGCCAAGTTCTTTCACATGACCCAGATGCCCCTGGCTTCTCTGGCCTGTCCCCTGTGTTACTGGCCCTCCTCCCCAAGTCCCTGGGGACCCCTGATCCCAGGGTCACTTTCACATGAACTATAAGGGGGAGTGGATTCTCACAAGGGACCTATCAAAACTCTTAATTATACAAATAGCTTTAGGCAGTTTTCACATTTAAAAAAGAGTGTTTTTCTTTGATTGACAAAATATCCATCCAGCCAATATACGTTATGACTACTTGCACTTAAAGAACTGTTTTAGAAAAACAGATTAATGTTTTTATTTGACAAAGATGGAGTTGTTAGCATTATTGTTGTTTCATTTATTGTATTATTCCTAGCAAAAATGCCATCTCAAAGTCAGTTTCTTTGGTCTGATAAATAAAGATTAATTTGAAAGACATCTTAAAGATACCCAATTCCAGCCTGTGGTGATAATCACTTTTTTAAAAAAGTGTTTTGCCAGCTTTATATGTGACAGGACTGAATGTAAAGTGCTGACAAAATACTCCTTAAAAGTATCAAGAGGCTGGAATATGGCAGCTTTTTAAGATGTCTTCCAAATGAATCTTTATTTATCAGACAAATGAAACTAACTTTGTCAGAATTTGTTCAATGGATTCAGGATCCTAGGAAACTAGGAAATCCTAGGAAACTAGGGCAGTGGGGAGAACTCGAGCAGACGGGGAGGGATAGATCTACCAAAAGCCAGCACCCCTCCACACACATACACCACACAACCACCCCATCCCTGACATTTCCTGTTGAGATTATTTAAGGAGATGTGAAGAAATGAAAGGGGACCTTAAAAGGCAATGTTTGGGTGTGTAAGAGCGCTTGCCCTCCTTTATCAGCACAGTGTCTGTGTCTGTATAAACAATGTTTATGGCTTGTTGGCTTGTTGAGGTGACCACTTCAGCCTGAGCCTGGTCTGCCAGGACTGAACACTAATAGCTTGTACCCCCCACCCCACCATTTCTTTCTCTCTCTCTCTCGCGCTCTCTCTCTCTCTATATATATATCTATATATATATATATATATATATATATATATATATATATATATATATATATACCTACACACACACACACACACACACACACACACCTACAGGGTGTGTGGAGTTAATATGGAAAACGAGTAGAAATAACAGCAATTGCAGAACCATGGTTCTCTGTAAAAACTTTTCTGCCATAAAATTAAAATGACCCCTTTATTTCTACTCATTTTGCATTTTATTAACTCCACTTACCATGTAGGTATGTGTGTGTGTATATATATATATATATATATATATATATATATATATACACACACACACATATTTTTTTACATTGATGAACAAAACCTATTTGGATGGTAAAAAAAATATCCAGCCAACAGTATCCTGTGGGTAGTGTTCTGTAACCGCTGATGAAGGATTAGATGACGACTAATATAAACTGTGCAGCAGCAGATGTGCTACTGTCTCTTGAGTTTGCATCTACAAAGTAGACTTTGTGGTTATGTATGACTAATATGGTCAGTTAGTGGGAACAGTGTCTAAAAACTCCAGCAGCACTGGTGTGTCTTAACCACTCATCCATGTGCAACACACAACACAGACAAACATGCCACCAACATGTCAATGCTACTGCGTTGCTGAGATTGATACACCATCCAAATAGGTTTTGTTCATTAATGTAAAAAAATTAAATATATATATAATAATTATATATATATATATATACACACACACACACACACACACACATACCTACATGGTAAGTGGAGTTAATAAAAAGCAAAATGAGTAGAAATAAAGGGGTCATTTTAATTTTATGGCAGAAAAGTTTTTACAGAGAACCAAGTTCTGCAATTGCTGTTATTTCTACTCGTTTTCCATATTAACTCCACACACCCTGTAGGTGTGTATGTTATATATATATATATATATATATATACATATGCAGAAGTATGCAGAGCAACAGTTGGAATACAGTTTGTCATTTTAGAACTAAAATGTGCATGTAAATGGTACATGGAGCTCATAAATTAAAAATGAGTGTGCAAACAAGGAAATGGCGTTAATGTTATGGGTGACACTTTTCAGAGGGTTGGCATAGTGGTGCAAAAAGAAAACATTCGTAAAGTAAATTAACTGCCTCTTCATACGTGTATTTTTAAATAAATTAGAGCACTCTTAACAATAAATCACAATATCAGAATCCGGTCTAAAACATACAATTTTATATATATTTTTAAATCAGTGGTACTTTTTAAGAGCAGCACAGTGGCACAACAAGTAGTACCATTGTCAAACAGCTTCAAGGTCTTGGGGGACTGTGCTTAAAATCCTGCCTCGGATCTGTGAGTAGTTTGGTGTGTACTTCCCGTGTTTGCATGGCTTTCATAAGGGTGCTGCAATTTTGCCTCTCATTCTAAAAGCACATGCTGGTAGGTGGACTGACTATTCAAGTGTCCATAAGTGTGTGTATGTGAGTGAACATGCACTGTGATGGACCGATGACTTGTCCAGGGTGTGTTCCTAGCTTACCCTGAACAGGATAAAGCAGTTACAGAAAATGAATGAATGAATAAACTTTTCAAAGACCTTAAAAGGCACTAGTTGGCCTTTAAAGTGAAATAGAGTTCCATTCAGATGTAGGGAGGTTTTGTTCTTATCAATGAATCATTCTGGAGATATAAGGTTTTGACTTGATACTGACTACTATATATAGAAACATAAAAAAAAAGTTAGGCTATTAATCACTATGAGGAAATTCATTCTCTGCATTTAACCCATTCATAGTAGTACACACAAAACACATTACTGAGCTGAAACAGTGGGCTGCCAACAACAGTGACCAGGGAGCAGTTTGGGGGTTAGATGCCTTGCTCAATTGCACCTTCCATTCTCAAGCTCGCCTCTCTGTCCTTAAAGCCACGGCTGCCAAACAGATATAACAGCAAAGACTATATAATTATGTGATAATTTCATCATCATGAGTAAACTAGTAGAAATGATCTGTACTGTTCATTCATCAGTATTATTCACATAATGTATTGGGTGGTTATAGTAACATGTCTGGCAGGCATAATGCATGAGGTGTAAGTCATGTGTATAAGTATCCTGTAGGCATATGCAATGTTTTGTGACAATCTCACGTGGCAGTTTAATTGTTTAAAATTATATTCCTAAGTTTTTTAAATGAGATATGTTTTGTTTAGCATAAACTGTTATAGGCCACATCTGTTTAAATTCATACAGCAATGCCTTCTGCACAGCAGGGTGGGGTTTGACTCCCAGCTAATTGTAGAACATCATACTATAGGCATACATATAAGACAAGACTCTTAATGCTGCATTAACTTATACATGTAACATAAAATCATACATGTACATAGGACTTACTAATTATATCTTCACTGTAGTAAAAACAATCAGAAAACTTCAGCTTTAATGCAGTTCAGTGATCTGGGTTAATGACATCAGACCTTTCACAATGACCAAGCCTCCTTTTTTTTCCAGGCTCGTCTTCCACCGTCACATCTTTTTGCCTTTTATGTCAGGCTCCAGTAGATGTGACTAGAAAAGGGAATGTATGTGAGCTGGACAAGGCAAGAGGGAGAGAGGCAGCGGGAGGGGGGGAGGCCACACTGAGCAGTGACAAACTATCTGCTTCCACAATCACTAGCTGTAAGAGACTCAAAGAGTGTTTATCAAAACCCCAGCTACATTTTCCATTATCCCAAAATAAAATCCTTCAGAATTCCTTATATGGACTCTGGGAGGTTCCAGATGAGGTATTTGAGACAATCTAATGCTCTCAGTTCTTGGAAAAGACTCTAAAAGGACTTTTCCCGCCCCCCTGTACACTCTTCTTCTTTTTCTTTCTTCTTCTTCATACTCATACTCTTACAATAACAACAATAATTCTCGAATGATGGTACTGATATATTTTATTTTTGCCCAGGAACTGTGTGGGGAGTCCTGATACAGCCTGGAACAGTCATCAGCTGGGAGTGGATGCATGGTAGTAAGGAGAAACTTAACAATCAAGATAACTAAAGCTTCATGTTACTTTAAAATGTTATAGGATAAAATGATTTGATAAATCAAATATATGTATAATTCTTTTGCATAAAACCTCTCCACAAGGGGGTGCAATAAGCACAAAAATACGTTTGATATGCTTTAAACTAGGCAGGCTATATTATATAGTACATCATTTCCAAATCTCTTCTAATTTATGAATTATTCTACTTTAAAATGCATCACTTGCTGATTAAAGTAATTTAATTAATTTAATACATCGTTTTTGTTGTCTCTATAGGTACATTTGCAGTCACTGCCAATTAAAAGAGATTTTCAGAACAGTTGCAGCATGCCCAGTGCCAAATGTAGGAACCCCAAGACATTTGAACTCTATTTTTCTGGCTAAATGCAATAAAATCCTCACAGCAATCTGTAGTGTTAGTTATTTAGTTTGTATTTAATGCCATATCTGTCCACAGGGCCACATTCATGGCAAGAAAGGTAGTAAGATGTTATTGTTTTACTAATAGAATTTTATTTTACATACGCTGAGGCTGCCATCTATTCAAGTTCATTATATGTGTTAATTAATTTTCGTTACTGACAGGAATTTTTGGGAGTGCTGATGCTACCTAAATAATTCTGTTATGGGCTTTGCACAATCTGTAGTGTAAAGTCTACACCAAAGAGTAGGTGCTGAGAGTGCAAAAATCTTAGTGGTGGGAGGTGTGGTATAGTTTGCATATGGCAAAGAACTGACAGCAAATCTTCTGAAAGACAGGAAATAAACAGTAAGCTGCTAACCCTAAGTTAAAGCAGAGCTGCAGCAGTTATTAGGAAATACTGAATGAACTGCACTATCAGGGGTTCAGTTGGTTTGGTGTGAGCTTGTGTTTTCTGGGCCCAAGCTCATCTTAGATGGTCCAAAAGTGGAAATGTGTGCTGTGGTCAAATGAATCCACATTTCAGGTTGTTTTGAGGAAAAAAACGGTGTCAAGTTCCTCATGCAAAATATTTAACGAGCCAACCTGAATTTTATCAGCGAAATGGGCAAAAGTCCATGTGTCTCGTTTTGGGTTGCATGGGGATGCCCAAGACATGACTATCATACCTACAAAAGTACCACTGATGCATAATTGGGGTTTTATAGGGACATATGCTGCCATCAAGGTAATATCTTTTCACAGGTAGTCCATGGTTCTTTCAGTAACATGCTACAGCATTGTGGCTTTGTAAACACAGACTGCATTGATGGGCCAACCAAGAACTCATGATCAGTAAGAACAGGAAAAATTACAACAATCGGGAGTTGTATTCTCAGTTCCCTAACAATTCAACTTTTTTGAGTGTTAAAGAAATCAGATTCAAAGTTAACTTTTAAAATATATTTACCACATGTGATAAAAAAAATTCATTTTTGATAATATTGATGTCCTGTGGTAAAATGAAAATTGGGATTTAGAAGTTTAGAAGAGCCAGGTGTTTACCGCTCCATCTCCAAAAAAGGTGGGATCGTTCAAAATGTAAATTCAAATTCATGCCGTGATTTGTAAATGTCTTAAACTCTATATTCAACTGAAAATAGTAAAAAAGAAAACATCTAAAATGAAAATTTGATTTTTTTTAATGACTACTGTGAATTTAAGGACACAATATAACATGTTTGAAAAGTGTTATAAAGTTGTGTAATGGTAAAAACAAACGAACAAACAAAACAACAACCGCCACAAAATAAAAAAAATCCATCTCACTAATAATCAGGTTAACTGGAAACAGGTCAGTAACATGGGTATGAAAAGATCATGTAAAATCCCAATATACTTCTCTCCATCTTTATACCTTCACGCGTATGGAAGTCACCCATGCTGTGGATGCACCGCTACAATAAGAACCCTATACTAAGGCTCTTGAACCTTTCACTGGAGAATTTGATGTCCATTTTTCCTAAGCTTACAAGCTTAAACATGGACTCATCTAAGCACAGTACACATTTCCTCTGTCCTCTGTATCTGTGATTTACTGTGATTTACAGAAAAATATATATATCAGGCTCTGCCCAAAATTATGACTGATATTTCTCCTGATTCCTTAAATATATTTCTCAATATTATATATGTTAGATTGTAATTCACCTCAATTCTTTGCTATCTTGCATTGAGAACTCTTTATTTAGAGTGGTACACTGTTCTCTGGTAAAGTCTGACACAAGATGTGAGTCACAATCTTTGGCTCCAAAGACATTTTGGTGAACATTTGGTAGATGCTTAATATTCCAAAAGAGTGTAACTTTATACAATTTCTACACCCTATATATTCTATATAGTTTCACAGATTTTGTTTTACTCTTATGGTGAAGGAGTTGTGTATATTATGTTTTTATGTAAATAAATATTATTATTTTATAAATAATGTAATATATTTCATTTTGAAAAATGCTATATATTTAGCTTATATTAAATATTTCAAATTGTTTTCTCAACCTTCTCTTGCACAGGCAGGTCAGAGGTGTAATGGGATGATGCAGATGTCATCTTGAAATCTGTGGTTGTTAATCATTGTTCTTGGTGAGATCTCAGTCCAGGCTGAAAGACAAGAAGAAGGAGGTTATGGCCTGCAAAAAGAAAACTCCTAACTGTGCCTGTGCCAGTCCTCAGGCCCAAGGTGCAGTGCTGCATCTCTGGTCAACTGGGAGTCTGAGATGAAGCACTGTAGCTCAGGAATGGGGGCAATCCTACAGCAAGCAGTAATGTTTACTTTGCAATGCCAATTTGTCAAGTGAAATTCAGTGTTAGTTACTGCTAGTGTTGCCTCAGTGGTGATATTTCATATTGATTTACTTTGGTTTAAGATTGCCTCTCTTCCCTGTCCCCGGGGTCCAGTTTTCCCAGGAATCCCTTGGAAGATCACAGGGGGGATTCCTGGAAATACTGTTCTTGGGGGTGGGGTTAGACAATGTGAGTGCCTGAAATCAAAAAGACAGATTTGTTTAAGCATATCAGTACAACACACTCATTCATCATATCATGTATATTAATCACATGTTCAGAATAGCTTACAGGTTTTTTTCTACAATAAATAAAAACTAGTGTTTTTCTTGTTTTAACAAATACTTGTATTAAAGAAGGATAAATGCTTCCAGTCAACATTAACATTTAAATTGTTGAGATATTCAACTACCCGATATAAAAGTATGACCGTGTAAAACCATTGGCAACAGTCAATTCCACAGGATAACGCATTTTATGCTGTGAAAACCTGACCCAAAAATGTTTAAAATATTTCTGTGGAGTGACATGCATGACTAGCACTATTTTAGAAATTACAAAAATTTAGTTTTAAAAAATTGTTTAAACGATTGTAGGTAAAATGACTGTAGTAAAATTTTGGCTAACTTTTTCTCAGCATTCATTTATGTGTCAGACACCAGAAAATTCTATTATAGCCTACTAATGTTACACCAAAAAAAACCTAACCTCTCCTGATGTTATGTAATTTACACAAGGTATTTGCTGAGGGCCAGTATTTGCAGCTCTCAGATCATGTGTTGAAACTCATGTGCCAATATGTGTAGACAAGGTTTACTTCATTTATGACATCATCACTGTCCAATTAAAACATGTCATTTTTTGTTTACTACATCATTTGGACAAAGTGGCTGTCCTTCATATCATGTGACAATCTCATGATCAATGGACCTATAGAAATGGTCCAATATTACTTGAAATAACATCTTTTTACATTCATTTACATTGAAAGTTAAGAAGCTTTTTTCCTTTTGCTGTAAAATTACTATTTTTTGGAGATAAATATTTTAATTTGGACAGCAACAATATGTATCTTCTATTTTGTTTTGGTTGGCATCTGTGTTGCTGCATTTTTTAAATATGCAAAGGATTTTCATATTTATAGGTGTTGGGTTTTCAGAGTCAAAAACAACATCAAAAAGTTATGTCATAAATCCCTGTTAATCACAGTATTTACTAATTCCTGAAAATGTTTGTGTAATACTTTCCATTTTTAATGTAAGGTATCTTTTCAGATTATTTTGTGTTGAGAAATATGCATAAACCAGTTGCTCTTTGACCTATTCTAGTACACTTATTATAACGATTTTGAACTCTAAATGTATTGTAAAGTCACTGTGAAGCAGAAATCACTATGCATTCAAGTGATGTATTTTCAGTTAAAACAGGACATTTGTCTGGGATGTAAAGAGTGGTTTTACTGGAAGGTGAATATCTGGTGTTGGAAAATAGCAACCCAGCCAGTACATTTTAGGGTCCACATGGATTGAAAACGGACTAGCTGGGATTAGGTTGGGCATGTTTTTTTTATGCAGACAGTGCAGTCACTCTTTATATATGACCCACATGCGTCCACAGTTGCCTTCATTTAGAGAGATTTCGCATTTTCATGTGACCTGCCTATGCTGGCCCCATCAATGTCCCTGGATGGCATCCCTGTGTTGGACCAGCATTTAACCCATGGATAAAACATGCTGGTACCCACTGCTAATTTGGACCCCACATGGGTGTATTGACTGCAGATATTATTACTCGATGTAAGTTTTTCAAATCCTGTAGGCTCCTGTCTACATAATTTGCATCTGAGAATTAAAACAATATGGAAAAGTCATTACAGTTTGATTATATATTATAAAGAAGCAAGACTTTTGTATTTTAAATGATATGGTTCATGAATTGTATATAATATGTACAGAAATAAAAAGACAATAGATTTGGATTTTGATTTCATCTTGTCCCATAAATTTAACATCAACAAATGGTGGAGGTGGTGCAGCAGGTTGTGTCAGTCACACAGCTCCAGGGGTTTGGTGTGTTCTGCCCGTGTCCGCGTGGGTTTCCTCCGGGTGCTCCGGTTTCCTCCCACAGTCCAAAAACACACGTTGGTAGGTGGATTGGTGACTCGTGTGTGTGTGTTGCCCTGTGAAGGACTGGCGCCCCCTCCAGGGTGTATTCCTGCCTTGCGCCCAATGATTCCAGGTAGGCTCTGGACCCACCGCGAACCTGAACTGGATAAGGGTTACAGATGATAAATGAATGACCTCAACATCATCTAGGGACATCTTATGTGAAAGACATTTAACAAATCATAGCGTGAAGGGAGATCCAAGGTATATGAAAAGTACAGAACCTATATTTTCTTAATATACATAGTAAAAATACATTTTTAAAAATATTTCTCTAAAATTACATAAATGTAGCACTCTATGAATAAAGGCTTCAAATTTGTAGTTCACAATTGTAATTAAAATGCACTAAAATTCAGAAGACGTACCCTCACCATTTGCTAGCTCTCCAGTCTTTGCGTGCTCTAACCCAGTCTAATGTTTACCAAGCCCCAGTGGCCAACTTATGCTAGTTTTTCTTTCTCACTCTGCTTGTGGCTGAGGCATCTGGAGATATTTTTAGACAACAGAAGGTGGGTTTCCATCCGAAACGTTCGCATATGTTTTACGTAATAAAGAAATATCGGCAGGAAAAAAAGCTAAATGAGTCGTGTTTCCATCCACTGTACTTTTGCGAATAAACTAAACTATTCAGGGACGGCATCGCGACGAGGGAGAGATCTGAGATGTAGTTTATAGCAAAAAACACATTTTATATTAAAAAGCTTGATTATATATATATATATATATATATATATATATATATATATATATATATATATATATATATATATATATATATAAAATATTTGTTTTTTTTTTGTTTTTTTGTTTTGGGCGTCTGTGTCATTTGTGTGGTATGGAGCATGTTCTTAATGTTTTGAGACTCCGGTAAAGTTGGTTTCATATTCGCATATTCAGATTTCTTTCTTCAATAGCTCTCAAACGGTGCATGCAAATGACTTAATACTTGCAAAGTATTGTTTTTGGGATCCAAGACAAGCAACTACAACTCAGTTTATGTCAGAAATGTTTGCCATTTAAAAAAACACGAAATATATTGTTTTCTATGGGCTGTAGCCATCTCCGCGAGAGCTAAGGGACCGTTTACAAACTACACTACACAGTAAAAATGAAGGTGACGAACCTCACACATGATGTATACTACATCTCTTACCTTGATAAATGTAACCATTACTGGCCCGTAGTGATGTATTTGTATATAGTATCAATAGTCAATATCAATAAAATGTAGTATATGATAGTATTTGATACTTTGAAGATATTGTTTCTAAACAAGTTGTATTTAATCAAGTACAACCCATATGACATGCTACACCTTATTTTGGCAAATTTAACCATTACTGGCCCGTGGTGATACATTATTCATTACAAATTCCAATAGCTTTTGAACCTTTGATGATATTGTTTCAAAACAAGTTGTATTTAATCAAATGCCACTGACATGACATACTACACCTCTTATTTTGGCAAATTTAACAATTGCTGGCCCATGGTGATACATTTTTCAGTATAAATTTCAATAGCTTTTGAACTTTTGAAAGTTTCTTTGGAAAACAAGTTTTATTTAATCAAGTGCAACCCACATGACATACTACACCTCTTATTTTGGTAAATTTAATCATTACTGGCCTGTGGTGATAGATTTTTCAACATAAATTTCAATAGCATTTGAACCTTTGATGATACTGTTTCAAAACAAGTTGTATTTGATCAAGTGCAACCCACATGACATACTACACCTCTTATTTTTGTCAATTTAAGCATTGCTGGCCCATGGTGATACATTTTTGAGAATAAATTTCAATTGATTTTGAATGTTTAATGAAATTGCTCCGAAATAACATGTAGCTGTTTGAATAAAGCAATGTTAATAAATAAAGCAAAATTTGGCAGAATATTTCTGTACTTATATACACACAAAACTACATGAATAGTTACAATTTCGTCTGAAAAAACACAAAGGGGTACCCATTAGTATTTTTTTGGGTGAAAAATGTGACCCACTCAGACCTTCATCAAACTCACACAGTGTGTCTTGGAGGTCATGACAAAAACAGTGGTGTGGTTATTTTCGCTCCACCACTTTCCAGAGCTGAGATATGGGGACCCCATCTAGTCCATAAAATGTATAACTGTGTAATTATCATATCTCAGCTTTGGGATGAGATAGGCTGAAAATAATCACACCCCTGTGTAAGCCAGGGCATCCTTAATCAACAACATGAGTTTGGAAGAAATCTGAGGTGGTCAAAAATTTCGTCTGAAAAACACAAAGGGGTACCCCTTAGTATTTTTTTTGGGTGAAAAAGGTGACCCACTCAGATCTTCATCAAACTCACTCAATGTGCCTTGCAGGTCCTGACAAAAACAGTGGTGTGGTTATTTTCGCTCCACCACTTTCCAAAGCTGAGGTATGGGGACCTCTTCTAGTCCATAAAATGTATAACTGTATAATTATCATATCTCAGGTTTGGGATGAGATAGGCTGAAAATAATCACACCCCTGTGTAAGCCAGGGCCTCCTTAATCAACAACGTGAATTTGGAAGAAATCTGAGTCGGTCAAAAATTTCGTCTGAAAAACACAAAGGGGTACCCCTTAGTATTTTTTTGGGTGAAAAATGTGACCCACTCATATCTTCATCAAACTCACACAGTGTGTCTTCGAGGTCATGACAAAAACAGTGGCGTGGTTATTTTCGCTCCACAACTTTCCAAAGCTGAGATATGGGGACCCCATCTAGTCCATAAAATGTATAACTGTGTAATTATCATATCTCAGCTTTGGGATGAGATAGGCTGAAAATAATCACACCCCTGTGTAAGCCAGGGCCTCCTTAATCAACAATGTGAATTTGGAAGAAATCTGAGGTGGTCAAAAAGTTAGTCTAAAAAAACACAAAGGGGTACCCCTTAGTATTTTTTTTGGGTGAAAAATGTGACCCACTCAGATCTTCATCAAACTCACACAATGTGCCTTGGAGGTCCTGACAAAAACAGTGGTGTGGTTATTTTCGCTCCACCACTTTTCAAAGCTGAGATATGGGGACCCCATCTAGTCCATAAAATGTATAACTGTGTAATTATCATATCTCAGCTTTGGGATGAGATAGGCTGAAAACAATCACACCCCTGTGTAAGCCAGGGCCTCCGTAATCATCAACGTGAATTTGGAAGAAATCTGAGTCGGTCAAAAATTTTGTCTGAAAAACACAAAGGGGTACCCATTAGTATTTTTTTTGGGTGAAAAAGGTGACCCACTCAGATCTTCATCAAACTCACACGATGTGCCTTGGAGGTCCTGACAAAAACAGTGGTGTGGTTATTTTCGCTCCACCACTTTCCAAAGCTGAGGTATGGGGACCTCTTCTAGTCCATAAAATGTATAACTGTATAATTATCATATCTCAGGTTTGGGATGAGATAGGCCGACATAAATCACACCCCTGTGTATGCCAGGGCCTCCGTAATCATCAACGTGAATTTGGAAGAAATCTGAGTCGGTCAAAAATTTCGTCTGAAAAACACAAAGGGGTACCCCTTAGTATTTTTTTTGGGTGAAAAATGTGACCCACTCAGATCTTCATCAAACTCACACAATGTGCCTTGGAGGTCCTGACAAAAACAGTGGTGTGGTTATTTTCGCTTCACCACTTTCCAAAGCTGAGGTATGGGGACCTCTTCTAGTCCATAAAATGTATAACTGTATAATTATCATACCTCAGGTTTGGGATGAGATAGGCTGAAAATAATCACACCCCTGTGTAAGCCAGGGCCTCCTTAATCAACAATGTGAATTTGGAAGAAATCTGAGGTGGTCAAAAATTTTGTCTAAAAAAACACAAAGGGGTACCCCTTAGTATGTTTTTTGGGTGAAAAATGTGACCCACTCAGATCTTCATCAAACTCACACAATGTGCCTTGGAGGTCCTGACAAAAACAGTGGTGTGGTTATTTTCGCTCCACCACTTTTCAAAGCTGAGATATGGGGACCCCATCTAGTCCATAAAATGTATAACTGTGTAATTATCATATCTCAGCTTTGGGATGAGATAGGCTGAAAACAATCACACCCCTGTGTAAGCCAGGGCCTCCGTAATCATCAACGTGAATTTGGAAGAAATCTGAGTCGGTCAAAAATTTTGTCTGAAAAACACAAAGGGGTACCCATTAGTATTTTTTTTGGGTGAAAAAGGTGACCCACTCAGATCTTCATCAAACTCACACAATGTGCCTTGGAGGTCCTGACAAAAACAGTGGTGTGGTTATTTTCGCTCCACCACTTTCCAAAGCTGAGGTATGGGGACCTCTTCTAGTCCATAAAATGTATAACTGTATAATTATCATATCTAAGGTTTGGGATGAGATAGGCTGAAAATAATCATACCCCTGTGTAAGCCAGGGCCTCCTTAATCAACAACGTGAGTTTGGAAGAAATCTGAGTCGGTCAAAAATTTCACCTGAAAAACACAATAGGGCTTCCCCTTAGTTTTTTTTGGGTGAAAAATGTGACCTGTTCAGATCTTCTTCAAACTCACACAGTGTGTAAGGCAGGTCCTGTTAAAGACAGTGGTGTGGTTATTTTCGCTCTACCACTTGCCCAACTGAGATATGGGGACCTCTTCTAGTTCATAAAATGTGTAACTGTATGATTATCATATCTCAGCTTTGGGATGAGATAGGCCGACATAAATCACACCCCTGTGTATGCCAGGGCCTCCGTAATCATCAACGTGAATTTGGAAGAAATCTGAGTCGGTCAAAAATTTCGTCTGAAAAACACAAAGGGGTACCCCTTAGTATTTTTTTTGGGTGAAAAATGTGACCCACTCAGATCTTCATCAAACTCACACAATGTGCCTTGGAGGTCCTGACAAAAACAGTGGTGTGGTTATTTTCGCTTCACCACTTTCCAAAGCTGAGGTATGGGGACCTCTTCTAGTCCATAAAATGTATAACTGTATAATTATCATACCTCAGGTTTGGGATGAGATAGGCTGAAAATAATCACACCCCTGTGTAAGCCAGGGCCTCCTTAATCAACAATGTGAATTTGGAAGAAATCTGAGGTGGTCAAAAATTTTGTCTAAAAAAACACAAAGGGGTACCCCTTAGTATGTTTTTTGGGTGAAAAATGTGACCCACTCAGATCTTCATCAAACTCACACAGTGTGCCTTGGAGGTCCTGACAAAAACAGTGGTGTGGTTATTTTCGCTCCACCACTTTTCAAAGCTGAGATATGGGGACCCCATCTAGTCCATAAAATGTATAACTGTGTAATTATCATATCTCAGCTTTGGGATGAGATAGGCTGAAAACAATCACACCCCTGTGTAAGCCAGGGCCTCCGTAATCATCAACGTGAATTTGGAAGAAATCTGAGTCGGTCAAAAATTTTGTCTGAAAAACACAAAGGGGTACCCATTAGTATTTTTTTTTGGGTGAAAAAGGTGACCCACTCAGATCTTCATCAAACTCACACAATGTGCCTTGGAGGTCCTGACAAAAACAGTGGTGTGGTTATTTTCGCTCCACCACTTTCCAAAGCTGAGGTATGGGGACCTCTTCTAGTCCATAAAATGTATAACTGTATAATTATCATATCTCAGGTTTGGGATGAGATAGGCTGAAAATAATCACACCCCTGTGTAAGCCAGGGCCTCCTTAATCAACAATGTGAATTTGGAAGAAATCTGAGGTGGTCAAAAATTTCGTCTAAAAAAACACAAATAGGTACCCCTTAGTATTTTTTTTGGGTGAAAAATGTGACCCACTCATATCTTCATCAAACTCACACAGTGTGTCTTCGAGGTCATGACAAAAACAGTGGCGTGGTTATTTTCGCTCCACAACTTTCCAAAGCTGAGATATGGGGACCCCATCTAGTCCATAAAATGTATAACTGTGTACTTATCATATCTCAGCTTTGGGATGAGATAGGCTGAAAATAATCACACCCCTGTGTAAGCCAGGGCCTCCTTAATCAACAATGTGAATTTGGAAGAAATCTGAGGTGGTCAAAAATTTCGTCTAAAAAAACACAAATAGGTACCCCTTAGTATTTTTTTTGGGTGAAAAATGTGACCCACTCAGATCTTCATCAAACTCACACAATGTGCCTTGGAGGTCCTGACAAAAACAGTGGTGTGGTTATTTTCGCTCCACCACTTTCCAAAGCTGAGGTATGGGGACCTCTTCTAGTCCATAAAATGTATAACTGTATAATTATCATATCTCAGCTTTGGGATGAGATAGGCTGAAAATAATCACACCCCTGTGTAAGCCAGGGCCTCCTTAATCAACAACGTGAATTTGGAAGAAATCTGAGTCGGTCAAAAATTTTGTCTGAAAAACACAAAGGGGTACCCCTTAGTATTTTTTTGGGCGAAAAATGTGACCCACTCAGACTTTAATCAAACTCACACAGTGTGTCTTGGCGGTCCTAACAAAAACAGTGGCGTGATTATTTTTGCTCCACCACTTTCCAAAGCTGAGATATGGTGACCTCTTCTAGTCCATAAAATGTATAACTGTATAATTATCATATCTCAGCTTTGGGATGAGATAGGCTGAAAATAATCACACCCCTGTGTAAGCCAGGGCCTCCTTAATCAACAATGTGAATTTGGAAGAAATCTGAGGTGGTCAAAAATTTTGTCTAAAAAAACACAAAGGGGTACCCCTTAGTATGTTTTTTGGGTGAAAAATGTGACCCACTCAGATCTTCATCAAACTCACACAGTGTGCCTTGGAGGTCCTGACAAAAACAGTGGTGTGGTTATTTTCGCTCCACCACTTTTCAAAGCTGAGATATGGGGACCCCATCTAGTCCATAAAATGTATAACTGTGTAATTATCATATCTCAGCTTTGGGATGAGATAGGCTGAAAACAATCACACCCCTGTGTAAGCCAGGGCCTCCGTAATCATCAACGTGAATTTGGAAGAAATCTGAGTCGGTCAAAAATTTTGTCTGAAAAACACAAAGGGGTACCCATTAGTATTTTTTTTTGGGTGAAAAAGGTGACCCACTCAGATCTTCATCAAACTCACACAATGTGCCTTGGAGGTCCTGACAAAAACAGTGGTGTGGTTATTTTCGCTCCACCACTTTCCAAAGCTGAGGTATGGGGACCTCTTCTAGTCCATAAAATGTATAACTGTATAATTATCATATCTCAGGTTTGGGATGAGATAGGCTGAAAATAATCACACCCCTGTGTAAGCCAGGGCCTCCTTAATCAACAATGTGAATTTGGAAGAAATCTGAGGTGGTCAAAAATTTCGTCTAAAAAAACACAAATAGGTACCCCTTAGTATTTTTTTTGGGTGAAAAATGTGACCCACTCATATCTTCATCAAACTCACACAGTGTGTCTTCGAGGTCATGACAAAAACAGTGGCGTGGTTATTTTCGCTCCACAACTTTCCAAAGCTGAGATATGGGGACCCCATCTAGTCCATAAAATGTATAACTGTGTACTTATCATATCTCAGCTTTGGGATGAGATAGGCTGAAAATAATCACACCCCTGTGTAAGCCAGGGCCTCCTTAATCAACAATGTGAATTTGGAAGAAATCTGAGGTGGTCAAAAATTTCGTCTAAAAAAACACAAATAGGTACCCCTTAGTATTTTTTTTGGGTGAAAAATGTGACCCACTCAGATCTTCATCAAACTCACACAATGTGCCTTGGAGGTCCTGACAAAAACAGTGGTGTGGTTATTTTCGCTCCACCACTTTCCAAAGCTGAGGTATGGGGACCTCTTCTAGTCCATAAAATGTATAACTGTATAATTATCATATCTCAGCTTTGGGATGAGATAGGCTGAAAATAATCACACCCCTGTGTAAGCCAGGGCCTCCTTAATCAACAACGTGAATTTGGAAGAAATCTGAGTCGGTCAAAAATTTTGTCTGAAAAACACAAAGGGGTACCCCTTAGTATTTTTTTGGGCGAAAAATGTGACCCACTCAGACTTTAATCAAACTCACACAGTGTGTCTTGGCGGTCCTAACAAAAACAGTGGCGTGATTATTTTTGCTCCACCACTTTCCAAAGCTGAGATATGGTGACCTCTTCTAGTCCATAAAATGTATAACTGTATAATTATCATATCTCAGCTTTGGGATGAGATAGGCTGAAAACAATCACACCCCTGTGTAAGCCAGGGCCTCCTTAATCAACAACGTGAATTTGGAAGAAATCTGAGTCGGTCAAAAATTTTGTCTGACAAAACACAAAGGGGTACTCCTTAGTATTTTTTTGGGTGAAAAATGTGACCCACTCAGACCTTCATCAAACTCACACAGTGTGTCTTGGAGGTCATGACAAAAACAGTGGTGTGGTTATTTTCGCTCCACCACTTTCCAAAGCTGAGATATGGGGACCCCATCTAGTCCATAAAATGTATAACTGTATAATTAGCATATCTCAGCTTTGGGATGAGATAGGCTGAAAATAATCACACCCCTGTGTAAGCCAGGGCCTCCTTAATCAACAACGTGAATTTGGAAGAAATCTGAGTCGGTCAAAATTTTCGTCTGAAAAACACAAAGGGGTATCCATTAGTATTTTTTTTGGGTGAAAAATGTGACCCACTCAGATCTTCATCAAACTCACACAATGTGCCTTGGAGGTCCTGACAAAAACAGTGGTGTGGTTATTTTCGCTCCACCACTTTCCAAAGCTGAGGTATGGGGACCTCTTCTAGTCCATAAAATGTATAACTGTATAATTATCATATCTCAGGTTTGGGATGAGATAGGCTGAAAATAATCACACCCCTGTGTAAGCCAGGGCCTCCTTAATCAACAACGTGAATTTGGAAGAAATCTGAGTCGGTCAAAATTTTCGTCTGAAAAACACAAAGGGGTATCCATTAGTATTTTTTTTGGGTGAAAAATGTGACCCACTCAGATCTTCTTCAAACCCACACAGTGTGTAAGGCAGGTCCTGTTAAAGACAGTGGTGTGGTTATTTTCGCTCTACCACTTGCCCAACTGAGATATGGGGACCTCTTCTACTTCATAAAATGTGTATTTGTATAATTATCATATCTCAGCTTTGGGATGAGATAGGATGACATAAATCACAACCCTGTGTATGCCAGGGCCTCCTTAATCAACAACGTGAATTTGGAAGAAATCTGAGTCGGTCAAGAATTTCATCTGAAAAAACACAAAGGGGTACCCCTTAGTATTTTTTTGGGTGAAACATGTGACCCACTCAGATCTTCATCAAACTCACACAGTGTGTCTTCGAGGTCATGACAAAAACAGTGGTATGGTTATTTTCGCTCCACCACTTTCCAAAGCTGAGATATGGGGACCCCATCTAGTCCATAAAATGTATAACTGTGTAATTATCATATCTCAGCTATGGGATGAGATAGGCTGAAAACAATCACACCCCTGTGCAAGCCAGGGCCTCCGTAATCATCAACGTGAATTTGGAAGAAATCTGAGTCGGTCAAAAATTTCGTCTGAAAAAACACAAAGGGGTACCCCTTAGTAATTTTTTGGGTGAAACATGTGACCCACTCAGATCTTCATCAAACTCACACAGTGTGTCTTCGAGGTCATGACAAAAACAGTGGTGTGGTTATTTTCCCTCTACCACTTGCCCAACTGAGATATGAGGACCTCTTCTAGTTCATAAAATGTGTAACTGTATAATTATCAAATCTCAGCTTTGGGATGAGATAGGCTGAAAACAATCACACCCCTGTGTAAGCCAGGGCCTCCGTAATCATCAACGTGAATTTGGAAGAAATCTGAGTCGGTCAAAAATTTCGTCTGAAAAACACAAAGGGATTCCCCTTAGTATTTTTTTGGGTGAAACATGTGACCCACTCAGATCTTCATCAAACTCACACAGTGTGTCTTGGAGGTCATGACAAAAACAGTGGTGTGGTTGATTTCGCTCCACCACTTTCCAAAGCTGAGATATGGGTACCCTATCTAGTCCATAAAATGTATAACTGTGTAATTATCATATCTCAGCTTTGGGATGAGATAGGCTGAAAATAATCACACCCCTGTGTAAGCCAGGGCCTCCTTAATCAACAACGTGAGTTTGGAAGAAATCTGAGTCGGTCAAAAATTTCGTCTAAAAAACACAAAGGGGTACCCCTAAGAATTTTTTTGGGTGAAAAATGTGACCTCTTCAGATCTTCTTCAATCCCACACAGTGTGTAAGGCAGGTCCTGTTAAAGACAGTGGTATGGTTATTTTCGCTCCACCACTTTCCAAAGCTGATATATGGGGACCTCTTCTACTTCATAAAATGTGTAACTGTATAATTATCATATCTCAGCTTTGGGATGAGATAGTATGACATAAATCACAACCCTGTGTATGCCAGGGCCTCCTTAATCAACAACGTGAATTTGGAAGAAATCTGAGTCGGTCAAGAATTTCATCTGAAAAAACACAAAGGGGTACCCCTTAGTATTTTTTTGGGTGAAACATGTGACCCACTCAGATCTTCATCAAACTCACACAGTGTGTCTTCGAGGTCATGACAAAAACAGTGGTATGGTTATTTTCGCTCCACCACTTTCCAAAGCTGAGATATGGGTACCCTATCTAGTCCATAAAATGTATAACTGTGTAATTATCATATCTCAGCTTTGGGATGAGATAGGCTGAAAATAATCACACCCCTGTGTAAGCCAGGGCCTCCTTAATCAACAACGTGAATTTGGAAGAAATCTGAGTTGGTCAAGTATTTCATCTGAAAAAACACAAAGGGGTACCCCTTAGTATTTATTTGGGTGAAACATGTGACCCACTCAGATCTTCATCAAACTCACACAGTGTGTCTTCGAGGTCATGACAAAAACAGTGGTATGGTTATTTTCGCTCCACCACTTTCCAAAGCTGAGATATGGGGACCCCATCTAGTCAATAAAATGTATAACTGTGTAATTATCATATCTCAGCTATGGGATGAGATAGGCTGAAAACAATCACACCCCTGTGTAAGCCAGGGCCTCCGTAATCATCAACGTGAATTTGGAAGAAATCTGAGTTGGTCAAGTATTTCATCTGAAAAAACACAAAGGGGTACCCCTTAGTATTTTATTGGGTGAAACATGTGACCCACTCAGATCTTCATCAAACTCACACAGTGTGTCTTGGAGGTCCTGACAAAAACAGTGGTATGGTTATTTTCGCTCCACCACTTTCCAAAGCTGAGATATGGGGACCCCATCTAGTCCATAAAATGTATAACTGTGTAATTATCATATCTCAGCTATGGGATGAGATAGGCTGAAAACAATCACACCCCTGTGTAAGCCAGGGCCTCCGTAATCATCAACGTGAATTTGGAAGAAATCTGAGTCGGTCAAAAATTTCGTCTGAAAAAACACTAAGGGGAACCCCTTAGTATTTTTTTGGGTGAAACATTTGACCCACTCAGATCTTCATCAAACTCACACAGTGTGTCTTCGAGGTCATGACAAAAACATTGGTGTGGTTATTTTCGCTCTACCACTTGCCCAACTGAGATATGAGGACCTCTTCTAGTTCATAAAATGTGTAACTGTATAATTATCATATCTCAGCTTTGGGATGAAATAGGCTGAAAACAATCACACCCCTGTGTAAGCCAGGGCCTCCGTAATCATCAACGTGAATTTGGAAGAAATCTGAGTCGGTCAAAAATTTCGTCTGAAAAACACAAAGGGGTACCCCTTAGTATTTTTTTGGGTGAAACATGTGACCCACTCAGATCTTCATCAAACTCACACAGTGTGTCTTCGAGGTCATGACAAAAACAGTGGTGTGGTTATTTTCGCTCCACCACTTTCCAAAGCTGAGATATGGGTACCCTATCTAGTCCATAAAATGTATAACTGTGTAATTATCATATCTCAGCTTTGGGATGAGATAGGCTGAAAATAATCACACCCCTGTGTAAGCCAGGGCCTCCTTAATCAACAACGTGAATTTGGAAGAAATCTGAGTTGGTCAAGTATTTCATCTGAAAAAACACAAAGGGGTACCCCTTAGTATTTTTTTGGGTGAAACATGTGACCCACTCAGATCTTCATCAAACTCACACAGTGTGTCTTCGAGGTCATGACAAAAACAGTGGTATGGTTATTTTCGCTCCACCACTTTCCAAAGCTGAGATATGGGGACCCCATCTAGTCAATAAAATGTATAACTGTGTAATTATCATATCTCAGCTATGGGATGAGATAGGCTGAAAACAATCACACCCCTGTGTAAGCCAGGGCCTCCGTAATCATCAACGTGAATTTGGAAGAAATCTGAGTTGGTCAAGTATTTCATCTGAAAAAACACAAAGGGGTACCCCTTAGTATTTTTTTGGGTGAAACATGTGACCCACTCAGATCTTCATCAAACTCACACAGTGTGTCTTGGAGGTCCTGACAAAAACAGTGGTATGGTTATTTTCGCTCCACCACTTTCCAAAGCTGAGATATGGGGACCCCATCTAGTCAATAAAATGTATAACTGTGTAATTATCATATCTCAGCTATGGGATGAGATAGGCTGAAAACAATCACACCCCTGTGTAAGCCAGGGCCTCCGTAATCATCAACGTGAATTTGGAAGAAATCTGAGTCGGTCAAAAATTTTGTCTGAAAAACACAAAGGGGTACCCATTAGTATTTTTTTGGGGGTTAAACATTTGACCCACTCAGATCTTCATCAAACTCACACAGTGTGTCTTCGAGGTCATGACAAAAACAGTGTTGTGGTTATTTTCGCTCCACCACTTTCCAAAGCTGAGATATGGGGACCCCATCTAGTCCATAAAATGTATAACTGTGTAATTCTCATATCTCAGCTTTGGGATGAGATAGGCTGAAAACAATCACACCCCTGTGTAAGCCAGGGCCTCCGTTATCATCAACGTGAATTTGGAAGAAATCTGAGTCGGTCGAAAATTTCGTCTGAAAAACACAAAGGGGTACCCCTTAGTATTTTTTTGGGTGAAAAATGTGACCTCTTCAGATCTTCTTCAAACCCACACAGTGTGTAAGGCAGGTCCTGTTAAAGACAGTGGTGTGGTTATTTTCGCTCTACCACTTGCCCAACTGAGATATGGGGACCTCTTCTAGTTCATAAAATGTGTAACTGTATGATTATCATATCTCAGCTTTGGGATGAGATAGGCCGACATAAATCACACCCCTGTGTATGCCAGGGCCTCCGTAATCATCAACGTGAATTTGGAAGAAATCTGAGTCGGTCAAAAATTTCGTCTGAAAAACACAAAGGGGTACCCCTTAGTATTTTTTTTGGGTGAAAAATGTGACCCACTCAGATCTTCATCAAACTCACACAGTGTGTCTTCGAGGTCATGACAAAAACAGTGGTGTGGTTATTTTCGCTCCACCACTTTCCAAAGCTGAGATATGGGGACCCCATCTAGTCCATAAAATGTATAACTGTGTAATTAGCATATCTCAGCTTTGGGATGAGATAGGCTGAAAACATTCACACCCCTGTGTAAGCCAGGGTCTCCTTAATTATCAACGTGAATTTGGAAGAAATCTGAGTCGGTCAAAAATTTCGTCTGAAAAACACAAAGGGGTATCCATTAGTATTTTTTTTGGGTGAAAAATGTGACCCACTCAGATCTTCATCAAACTCACACAATGTGCCTTGGAGGTCCTGACAAAAACAGTGGTGTGGTTATTTTCGCTCCACCACTTTCCAAAGCTGAGGTATGGGGACCTCTTCTAGTCCATAAAATGTATAACTGTATAACTATCATATCTCAGGTTTGGGATGAGATAGGCTGAAAATAATCACACCCCTGTGTAAGCCAGGGCCTCCTTAATCAACAACGTGAATTTGGAAGAAATCTGAGTCGGTCAAAATTTTCGTCTGAAAAACACAAAGGGGTATCCATTAGTATTTTTTTTGGGTGAAAAATGTGACCCACTCAGATCTTCATCAAACTCACACAGTGTGTCTTCGAGGTCATGACAAAAACAGTGGTATGGTTATTTTCGCTCCACCACTTTCCAAAGCTGAGATATGGGGACCCCATCTAGTCCATAAAATGTATAACTGTGTAATTATCATATCTCAGCTATGGGATGAGATAGGCTGAAAACAATCACACACCTGTGTAAGCCAGGGCCTCCGTAATCATCAACGTGAATTTGGAAGAAATCTGAGTCGGTCAAAAATTTCGTCTGAAAAAACACTAAGGGGAACCCCTTAGTATTTTTTTGGGTGAAACATGTGACCCACTCAGATCTTCATCAAACTCACACAGTGTGTCTTCGAGGTCATGACAAAAACATTGGTGTGGTTATTTTCGCTCTACCACTTGCCCAACTGAGATATGAGGACCTCTTCTAGTTCATAAAATGTGTAACTGTATAATTATCATATCTAAGCTTTGGGATGAAATAGGCTGAAAACAATCACACCCCTGTGTAAGCCAGGGCCTCCGTAATCATCAACGTGAATTTGGAAGAAATCTGAGTCGGTCAAAAATTTCGTCTGAAAAACACAAAGGGGTACCCCTTAGTATTTTTTTGGGTGAAACATGTGACCCACTCAGATCTTCATCAAACTCACACAGTGTGTCTTCGAGGTCATGACAAAAACAGTGGTGTGGTTATTTTTGCTCCACCACTTTCCAAAGCTGAGATATGGGTACCCTATCTAGTCCATAAAATGTATAACTGTGTAATTATCACATCTCAGCTTTGGGATGAGATAGGCTGAAAATAATCACACCCCTGTGTAAGCCAGGGCCTCCTTAATCAACAACGTGAATTTGGAAGAAATCTGAGTTGTTCAAGTATTTCATCTGAAAAAACACAAAGGGGTACCCCTTAGTATTTTTTTGGGTGAAACATGTGACCCACTCAGATCTTCATCAAACTCACACAGTGTGTCTTCGAGGTCATGACAAAAACAGTGGTATGGTTATTTTCGCTCCACCACTTTCCAAAGCTGAGATATGGGGACCCCATCTAGTCAATAAAATGTATAACTGTGTAATTATCATATCTCAGCTATGGGATGAGATAGGCTGAAAACAATCACACCCCTGTGTAAGCCAGGGCCTCCGTAATCATCAACATGAATTTGGAAGAAATCTGAGTTGGTCAAGTATTTCATCTGAAAAAACACAAAGGGGTACCCCTTAGTATTTTTTGGGGTGAAACATGTGACCCACTCAGATCTTCATCAAACTCACACAGTGTGTCTTGGAGGTCCTGACAAAAACAGTGGTATGGTTATTTTCGCTCCACCACTTTCCAAAGCTGAGATATGGGGACCCCATCTAGTCAATAAAATGTATAACTGTGTAATTATCATATCTCAGCTATGGGATGAGATAGGCTGAAAACAATCACACCCCTGTGTAAGCCAGGGCCTCCGTAATCATCAACGTGAATTTGGAAGAAATCTGAGTCGGTCAAAAATTTTGTCTGAAAAACACAAAGGGGTACCCATTAGTATTTTTTTGGGGGTTAAACATTTGACCCACTCAGATCTTCATCAAACTCACACAGTGTGTCTTCGAGGTCATGACAAAAACAGTGTTGTGGTTATTTTCGCTCCACCACTTTCCAAAGCTGAGATATGGGGACCCCATCTAGTCCATAAAATGTATAACTGTGTAATTCTCATATCTCAGCTTTGGGATGAGATAGGCTGAAAACAATCACACCCCTGTGTAAGCCAGGGCCTCCGTTATCATCAACGTGAATTTGGAAGAAATCTGAGTCGGTCGAAAATTTCGTCTGAAAAACACAAAGGGGTACCCCTTAGTATTTTTTTGGGTGAAAAATGTGACCTCTTCAGATCTTCTTCAAACCCACACAGTGTGTAAGGCAGGTCCTGTTAAAGACAGTGGTGTGGTTATTTTCGCTCTACCACTTGCCCAACTGAGATATGGGGACCTCTTCTAGTTCATAAAATGTGTAACTGTATGATTATCATATCTCAGCTTTGGGATGAGATAGGCCGACATAAATCACACCCCTGTGTATGCCAGGGCCTCCGTAATCATCAACGTGAATTTGGAAGAAATCTGAGTCGGTCAAAAATTTCGTCTGAAAAACACAAAGGGGTACCCCTTAGTATTTTTTTGGGTGAAACATGTGACCCACTCAGATCTTCATCAAACTCACACAGTGTGTCTTCGAGGTCATGACAAAAACAGTGGTGTGGTTATTTTCGCTCCACCACTTTCCAAAGCTGAGATATGGGTACCCTATCTAGTCCATAAAATGTATAACTGTGTAATTATCATATCTCAGCTTTGGGATGAGATAGGCTGAAAATAATCACACCCCTGTGTAAGCCAGGGCCTCCTTAATCATCAACGTGAATTTGGAAGAAATCTGAGTCGGTCAAAAATTTCGTCTGAAAAAACACTAAGGGGAACCCCTTAGTATTTTTTTGGGTGAAACATGTGACCCACTCAGATCTTCATCAAACTCACACAGTGTGTCTTCGAGGTCATGACAAAAACATTGGTGTGGTTATTTTCGCTCTACCACTTGCCCAACTGAGATATGAGGACCTCTTCTAGTTCATAAAATGTGTAACTGTATAATTATCATATCTAAGCTTTGGGATGAAATAGGCTGAAAACAATCACACCCCTGTGTAAGCCAGGGCCTCCGTAATCATCAACGTGAATTTGGAAGAAATCTGAGTCGGTCAAAAATTTCGTCTGAAAAACACAAAGGGGTACCCCTTAGTATTTTTTTGGGTGAAACATGTGACCCACTCAGATCTTCATCAAACTCACACAGTGTGTCTTCGAGGTCATGACAAAAACAGTGGTGTGGTTATTTTTGCTCCACCACTTTCCAAAGCTGAGATATGGGTACCCTATCTAGTCCATAAAATGTATAACTGTGTAATTATCACATCTCAGCTTTGGGATGAGATAGGCTGAAAATAATCACACCCCTGTGTAAGCCAGGGCCTCCTTAATCAACAACGTGAATTTGGAAGAAATCTGAGTTGGTCAAGTATTTCATCTGAAAAAACACAAAGGGGTACCCCTTAGTATTTTTTTGGGTGAAACATGTGACCCACTCAGATCTTCATCAAACTCACACAGTGTGTCTTCGAGGTCATGACAAAAACAGTGGTATGGTTATTTTCGCTCCACCACTTTCCAAAGCTGAGATATGGGGACCCCATCTAGTCAATAAAATGTATAACTGTGTAATTATCATATCTCAGCTATGGGATGAGATAGGCTGAAAACAATCACACCCCTGTGTAAGCCAGGGCCTCCGTAATCATCAACATGAATTTGGAAGAAATCTGAGTTGGTCAAGTATTTCATCTGAAAAAACACAAAGGGGTACCCCTTAGTATTTTTTGGGGTGAAACATGTGACCCACTCAGATCTTCATCAAACTCACACAGTGTGTCTTGGAGGTCCTGACAAAAACAGTGGTATGGTTATTTTCGCTCCACCACTTTCCAAAGCTGAGATATGGGGACCCCATCTAGTCAATAAAATGTATAACTGTGTAATTATCATATCTCAGCTATGGGATGAGATAGGCTGAAAACAATCACACCCCTGTGTAAGCCAGGGCCTCCGTAATCATCAACGTGAATTTGGAAGAAATCTGAGTCGGTCAAAAATTTTGTCTGAAAAACACAAAGGGGTACCCATTAGTATTTTTTTGGGGGTTAAACATTTGACCCACTCAGATCTTCATCAAACTCACACAGTGTGTCTTCGAGGTCATGACAAAAACAGTGTTGTGGTTATTTTCGCTCCACCACTTTCCAAAGCTGAGATATGGGGACCCCATCTAGTCCATAAAATGTATAACTGTGTAATTCTCATATCTCAGCTTTGGGATGAGATAGGCTGAAAACAATCACACCCCTGTGTAAGCCAGGGCCTCCGTTATCATCAACGTGAATTTGGAAGAAATCTGAGTCGGTCGAAAATTTCGTCTGAAAAACACAAAGGGGTACCCCTTAGTATTTTTTTGGGTGAAAAATGTGACCTCTTCAGAACTTCTTCAAACCCACACAGTGTGTAAGGCAGGTCCTGTTAAAGACAGTGGTGTGGTTATTTTTGCTCTACCACTTGCCCAACTGAGATATGGGGACCTCTTCTAGTTCATAAAATGTGTAACTGTATGATTATCATATCTCAGCTTTGGGATGAGATAGGCCGACATAAATCACACCCCTGTGTATGCCAGGGCCTCCGTAATCATCAACGTGAATTTGGAAGAAATCTGAGTCGGTCAAAAATTTCGTCTGAAAAACACAAAGGGGTACCCCTTAGTATTTTTTTGGGTGAAACATGTGACCCACTCAGATCTTCATCAAACTCACACAGTGTGTCTTCGAGGTCATGACAAAAACAGTGGTGTGGTTATTTTCGCTCCACCACTTTCCAAAGCTGAGATATGGGTACCCTATCTAGTCCATAAAATGTATAACTGTGTAATTATCATATCTCAGCTTTGGGATGAGATAGGCTGAAAATAATCACACCCCTGTGTAAGCCAGGGCCTCCTTAATCAACAACGTGAATTTGGAAGAAATCTGAGTTGGTCAAGTATTTCATCTGAAAAAACACAAAGGGGTACCCCTTAGTATTTTTTTGGGTGAAACATGTGACCCACTCAGATCTTCATCAAACTCACACAGTGTGTCTTCGAGGTCATGACAAAAACAGTGGTATGGTTATTTTCGCTCCACCACTTTCCAAAGCTGAGATATGGGGACCCCATCTAGTCAATAAAATGTATAACTGTGTAATTATCATATCTCAGATATGGGATGAGATAGGCTGAAAACAATCACACCCCTGTGTAAGCCAGGGCCTCCGTAATCATCAACGTGAATTTGGAAGAAATCTGAGTTGGTCAAGTATTTCATCTGAAAAAACACAAAGGGGTACCCCTTAGTATTTTTTGGGGTGAAACATGTGACCCACTCAGATCTTCATCAAACTCACACAGTGTGTCTTGGAGGTCCTGACAAAAACAGTGGTATGGTTATTTTCGCTCCACCACTTTCCAAAGCTGAGATATGGGGACCCCATCTAGTCAATAAAATGTATAACTGTGTAATTATCATATCTCAGCTATGGGATGAGATAGGCTGAAAACAATCACACCCCTGTGTAAGCCAGGGCCTCCGTAATCATCAACGTGAATTTGGAAGAAATCTGAGTCGGTCAAAAATTTTGTCTGAAAAACACAAAGGGGTACCCATTAGTATTTTTTTGGGGGTTAAACATTTGACCCACTCAGATCTTCATCAAACTCACACAGTGTGTCTTCGAGGTCATGACAAAAACAGTGTTGTGGTTATTTTCGCTCCACCACTTTCCAAAGCTGAGATATGGGGACCCCATCTAGTCCATAAAATGTATAACTGTGTAATTCTCATATCTCAGCTTTGGGATGAGATAGGCTGAAAACAATCACACCCCTGTGTAAGCCAGGGCCTCCTTAATCAACAACGTGAATTTGGAAGAAATCTGAGTCCGTCAAAAATTTTGTCTGACAAAACACAAAGGGGTATTCCTTAGTATTTTTTTGGGTGAAAAATGTGACCTCTTCAGATCTTCTTCAAACCCACACAGTGTGTAAGGCAGGTCCTGTTAAAGACAGTGGTGTGGTTATTTTCGCTCTACCACTTGCCCAACTGAGATATGGGGACCTCTTCTAGTTCATAAAATGTGTAACTGTATGATTATCATATCTCAGCTTTGGGATGAGATAGGCCGACATAAATCACACCCCTGTGTATGCCAGGGCCTCCGTAATCATCAACGTGAATTTGGAAGAAATCTGAGTCGGTCAAAAATTTCGTCTGAAAAACACAAAGGGGTACCCCTTAGTATTTTTTTTGGGTGAAAAATGTGACCCACTCAGATCTTCATCAAACTCACACAGTGTGTCTTCGAGGTCATGACAAAAACAGTGGTGTGGTTATTTTCGCTCCACCACTTTCCAAAGCTGAGATATGGGGACCCCATCTAGTCCATAAAATGTATAACTGTGTAATTAGCATATCTCAGCTTTGGGATGAGATAGGCTGAAAACATTCACACCCCTGTGTAAGCCAGGGTCTCCTTAATTATCAACGTGAATTTGGAAGAAATCTGAGTCGGTCAAAAATTTCGTCTGAAAAACACAAAGGGGTATCCATTAGTATTTTTTTTGGGTGAAAAATGTGACCCACTCAGATCTTCATCAAACTCACACAATGTGCCTTGGAGGTCCTGACAAAAACAGTGGTGTGGTTATTTTCGCTCCACCACTTTCCAAAGCTGAGGTATGGGGACCTCTTCTAGTCCATAAAATGTATAACTGTATAACTATCATATCTCAGGTTTGGGATGAGATAGGCTGAAAATAATCACACCCCTGTGTAAGCCAGGGCCTCCTTAATCAACAACGTGAATTTGGAAGAAATCTGAGTCGGTCAAAATTTTCGTCTGAAAAACACAAAGGGGTATCCATTAGTATTTTTTTTGGGTGAAAAATGTGACCCACTCAGATCTTCTTCAAACCCACACAGTGTGTAAGGCAGGTCCTGTTAAAGACAGTGGTGTGGTTATTTTCGCTCTACCACTTGCCCAACTGAGATATGGGGACCTCTTCTACTTCATAAAATGTGTAACTGTATAATTATCATATCTCAGCTTTGGGATGAGATAGGATGACATAAATCACAACCCTGTGTATGCCAGGGCCTCCTTAATCAACAACGTGAATTTGGAAGAAATCTGAGTCGGTCAAGAATTTCATCTGAAAAAACACAAAGGGGTACCCCTTAGTATTTTTTGGGGTGAAACATGTGACCCACTCAGATCTTCATCAAACTCACACAGTGTGTCTTGGAGGTCCTGACAAAAACAGTGGTATGGTTATTTTCGCTCCACCACTTTCCAAAGCTGAGATATGGGGACCCCATCTAGTCAATAAAATGTATAACTGTGTAATTATCATATCTCAGCTATGGGATGAGATAGGCTGAAAACAATCACACCCCTGTGTAAGCCAGGGCCTCCGTAATCATCAACGTGAATTTGGAAGAAATCTGAGTCGGTCAAAAATTTTGTCTGAAAAACACAAAGGGGTACCCATTAGTATTTTTTTGGGGGTTAAACATTTGACCCACTCAGATCTTCATCAAACTCACACAGTGTGTCTTCGAGGTCATGACAAAAACAGTGTTGTGGTTATTTTCGCTCCACCACTTTCCAAAGCTGAGATATGGGGACCCCATCTAGTCCATAAAATGTATAACTGTGTAATTCTCATATCTCAGCTTTGGGATGAGATAGGCTGAAAACAATCACACCCCTGTGTAAGCCAGGGCCTCCTTAATCAACAACGTGAATTTGGAAGAAATCTGAGTCCGTCAAAAATTTTGTCTGACAAAACACAAAGGGGTATTCCTTAGTATTTTTTTGGGTGAAAAATGTGACCTCTTCAGATCTTCTTCAAACCCACACAGTGTGTAAGGCAGGTCCTGTTAAAGACAGTGGTGTGGTTATTTTCGCTCTACCACTTGCCCAACTGAGATATGGGGACCTCTTCTAGTTCATAAAATGTGTAACTGTATGATTATCATATCTCAGCTTTGGGATGAGATAGGCCGACATAAATCACACCCCTGTGTATGCCAGGGCCTCCGTAATCATCAACGTGAATTTGGAAGAAATCTGAGTCGGTCAAAAATTTCGTCTGAAAAACACAAAGGGGTACCCCTTAGTATTTTTTTTGGGTGAAAAATGTGACCCACTCAGATCTTCATCAAACTCACACAGTGTGTCTTCGAGGTCATGACAAAAACAGTGGTGTGGTTATTTTCGCTCCACCACTTTCCAAAGCTGAGATATGGGGACCCCATCTAGTCCATAAAATGTATAACTGTGTAATTAGCATATCTCAGCTTTGGGATGAGATAGGCTGAAAACATTCACACCCCTGTGTAAGCCAGGGTCTCCTTAATTATCAACGTGAATTTGGAAGAAATCTGAGTCGGTCAAAAATTTCGTCTGAAAAACACAAAGGGGTATCCATTAGTATTTTTTTTGGGTGAAAAATGTGACCCACTCAGATCTTCATCAAACTCACACAATGTGCCTTGGAGGTCCTGACAAAAACAGTGGTGTGGTTATTTTCGCTCCACCACTTTCCAAAGCTGAGGTATGGGGACCTCTTCTAGTCCATAAAATGTATAACTGTATAACTATCATATCTCAGGTTTGGGATGAGATAGGCTGAAAATAATCACACCCCTGTGTAAGCCAGGGCCTCCTTAATCAACAACGTGAATTTGGAAGAAATCTGAGTCGGTCAAAATTTTCGTCTGAAAAACACAAAGGGGTATCCATTAGTATTTTTTTTGGGTGAAAAATGTGACCCACTCAGATCTTCTTCAAACCCACACAGTGTGTAAGGCAGGTCCTGTTAAAGACAGTGGTGTGGTTATTTTCGCTCTACCACTTGCCCAACTGAGATATGGGGACCTCTTCTACTTCATAAAATGTGTAACTGTATAATTATCATATCTCAGCTTTGGGATGAGATAGGATGACATAAATCACAACCCTGTGTATGCCAGGGCCTCCTTAATCAACAACGTGAATTTGGAAGAAATCTGAGTCGGTCAAGAATTTCATCTGAAAAAACACAAAGGGGTACCCCTTAGTATTTTTTTGGGTGAAACATGTGACCCACTCAGATCTTCATCAAACTCACACAGTGTGTCTTCGAGGTCATGACAAAAACAGTGGTATGGTTATTTTCGCTCCACCACTTTCCAAAGCTGAGATATGGGGACCCCATCTAGTCCATAAAATGTATAACTGTGTAATTAGCATATCTCAGCTATGGGATGAGATAGGCTGAAAACAATCACACCCCTGTGCAAGCCAGGGCCTCCGTAATCATCAACGTGAATTTGGAAGAAATCTGAGTCGGTCAAAAATTTCGTCTGAAAAAACACAAAGGGGTACCCCTTAGTATTTTTTTGGGTGAAACATGTGACCCACTCAGATCTTCATCAAACTCACACAGTGTGTCTTCGAGGTCATGACAAAAACAGTGGTGTGGTTATTTTCCCTCTACCACTTGCCCAACTGAGATATGAGGACCTCTTCTAGTTCATAAAATGTGTAACTGTATAATTATCAAATCTCAGCTTTGGGATGAGATAGGCTGAAAACAATCACACCCCTGTGTAAGCCAGGGCCTCCGTAATCATCAACGTGAATTTGGAAGAAATCTGAGTCGGTCAAAAATTTCGTCTGAAAAACACAAAGGGATTCCCCTTAGTATTTTTTTGGGTGAAACATGTGACCCACTCAGATCTTCATCAAACTCACACAGTGTGTCTTGGAGGTCATGACAAAAACAGTGGTGTGGTTGATTTCGCTCCACCACTTTCCAAAGCTGAGATATGGGTACCCTATCTAGTCCATAAAATGTATAACTGTGTAATTATCATATCTCAGCTTTGGGATGAGATAGGCTGAAAATAATCACACCCCTGTGTAAGCCAGGGCCTCCTTAATCAACAACGTGAGTTTGGAAGAAATCTGAGTCGGTCAAAAATTTCGTCTAAAAAACACAAAGGGGTACCCCTAAGAATTTTTTTGGGTGAAAAATGTGACCTCTTCAGATCTTCTTCAATCCCACACAGTGTGTAAGGCAGGTCCTGTTAAAGACAGTGGTATGGTTATTTTCGCTCCACCACTTTCCAAAGCTGATATATGGTGACCTCTTCTACTTCATAAAATGTGTAACTGTATAATTATCATATCTCAGCTTTGGGATGAGATAGTATGACATAAATCACAACCCTGTGTATGCCAGGGCCTCCTTAATCAACAACGTGAATTTGGAAGAAATCTGAGTCGGTCAAGAATTTCATCTGAAAAAACACAAAGGGGTACCCCTTAGTATTTTTTTGGGTGAAACATGTGACCCACTCAGATCTTCATCAAACTCACACAGTGTGTCTTCGAGGTCATGACAAAAACAGTGGTATGGTTATTTTCGCTCCACCACTTTCCAAAGCTGAGATATGGGGACCCCATCTAGTCCATAAAATGTATAACTGTGTAATTATCATATCTCAGCTATGGGATGAGATAGGCTGAAAACAATCACACACCTGTGTAAGCCAGGGCCTCCGTAATCATCAACGTGAATTTGGAAGAAATCTGAGTCGGTCAAAAATTTCGTCTGAAAAAACACTAAGGGGAACCCCTTAGTATTTTTTTGGGTGAAACATGTGACCCACTCAGATCTTCATCAAACTCACACAGTGTGTCTTCGAGGTCATGACAAAAACATTGGTGTGGTTATTTTCGCTCTACCACTTGCCCAACTGAGATATGAGGACCTCTTCTAGTTCATAAAATGTGTAACTGTATAATTATCATATCTAAGCTTTGGGATGAAATAGGCTGAAAACAATCACACCCCTGTGTAAGCCAGGGCCTCCGTAATCATCAACGTGAATTTGGAAGAAATCTGAGTCGGTCAAAAATTTCGTCTGAAAAACACAAAGGGGTACCCCTTAGTATTTTTTTGGGTGAAACATGTGACCCACTCAGATCTTCATCAAACTCACACAGTGTGTCTTCGAGGTCATGACAAAAACAGTGGTGTGGTTATTTTTGCTCCACCACTTTCCAAAGCTGAGATATGGGTACCCTATCTAGTCCATAAAATGTATAACTGTGTAATTATCACATCTCAGCTTTGGGATGAGATAGGCTGAAAATAATCACACCCCTGTGTAAGCCAGGGCCTCCTTAATCAACAACGTGAATTTGGAAGAAATCTGAGTTGGTCAAGTATTTCATCTGAAAAAACACAAAGGGGTACCCCTTAGTATTTTTTTGGGTGAAACATGTGACCCACTCAGATCTTCATCAAACTCACACAGTGTGTCTTTGAGGTCATGACAAAAACAGTGGTATGGTTTTTTTCGCTCCACCACTTTCCAAAGCTGAGATATGGGGACCCCATCTAGTCAATAAAATGTATAACTGTGTAATTATCATATCTCAGCTATGGGATGAGATAGGCTGAAAACAATCACACCCCTGTGTAAGCCAGGGCCTCCGTAATCATCAACATGAATTTGGAAGAAATCTGAGTTGGTCAAGTATTTCATCTGAAAAAACACAAAGGGGTACCCCTTAGTATTTTTTGGGGTGAAACATGTGACCCACTCAGATCTTCATCAAACTCACACAGTGTGTCTTGGAGGTCCTGACAAAAACAGTGGTATGGTTATTTTCGCTCCACCACTTTCCAAAGCTGAGATATGGGGACCCCATCTAGTCAATAAAATGTATAACTGTGTAATTATCATATCTCAGCTATGGGATGAGATAGGCTGAAAACAATCACACCCCTGTGTAAGCCAGGGCCTCCGTAATCATCAACGTGAATTTGGAAGAAATCTGAGTCGGTCAAAAATTTTGTCTGAAAAACACAAAGGGGTACCCATTAGTATTTTTTTGGGGGTTAAACATTTGACCCACTCAGATCTTCATCAAACTCACACAGTGTGTCTTCGAGGTCATGACAAAAACAGTGTTGTGGTTATTTTCGCTCCACCACTTTCCAAAGCTGAGATATGGGGACCCCATCTAGTCCATAAAATGTATAACTGTGTAATTCTCATATCTCAGCTTTGGGATGAGATAGGCTGAAAACAATCACACCCCTGTGTAAGCCAGGGCCTCCGTTATCATCAACGTGAATTTGGAAGAAATCTGAGTCGGTCGAAAATTTCGTCTGAAAAACACAAAGGGGTACCCCTTAGTATTTTTTTGGGTGAAAAATGTGACCTCTTCAGATCTTCTTCAAACCCACACAGTGTGTAAGGCAGGTCCTGTTAAAGACAGTGGTGTGGTTATTTTCGCTCTACCACTTGCCCAACTGAGATATGGGGACCTCTTCTAGTTCATAAAATGTGTAACTGTATGATTATCATATCTCAGCTTTGGGATGAGATAGGCCGACATAAATCACACCCCTGTGTATGCCAGGGCCTCCGTAATCATCAACGTGAATTTGGAAGAAATCTGAGTCGGTCAAAAATTTCGTCTGAAAAACACAAAGGGGTACCCCTTAGTATTTTTTTTGGGTGAAAAATGTGACCCACTCAGATCTTCATCAAACTCACACAGTGTGTCTTCGAGGTCATGACAAAAACAGTGGTGTGGTTATTTTCGCTCCACCACTTTCCAAAGCTGAGATATGGGGACCCCATCTAGTCCATAAAATGTATAACTGTGTAATTAGCATATCTCAGCTTTGGGATGAGATAGGCTGAAAACATTCACACCCCTGTGTAAGCCAGGGTCTCCTTAATTATCAACGTGAATTTGGAAGAAATCTGAGTCGGTCAAAAATTTCGTCTGAAAAACACAAAGGGGTATCCATTAGTATTTTTTTTGGGTGAAAAATGTGACCCACTCAGATCTTCATCAAACTCACACAATGTGCCTTGGAGGTCCTGACAAAAACAGTGGTGTGGTTATTTTCGCTCCACCACTTTCCAAAGCTGAGGTATGGGGACCTCTTCTAGTCCATAAAATGTATAACTGTATAACTATCATATCTCAGGTTTGGGATGAGATAGGCTGAAAATAATCACACCCCTGTGTAAGCCAGGGCCTCCTTAATCAACAACGTGAATTTGGAAGAAATCTGAGTTGGTCAAGTATTTCATCTGAAAAAACACAAAGGGGTACCCCTTAGTATTTTTTTGGGTGAAACATGTGACCCACTCAGATCTTCATCAAACTCACACAGTGTGTCTTCGAGGTCATGACAAAAACAGTGGTATGGTTATTTTCGCTCCACCACTTTCCAAAGCTGAGATATGGGGACCCCATCTAGTCAATAAAATGTATAACTGTGTAATTATCATATCTCAGCTATGGGATGAGATAGGCTGAAAACAATCACACCCCTGTGTAAGCCAGGGCCTCCGTAATCATCAACATGAATTTGGAAGAAATCTGAGTTGGTCAAGTATTTCATCTGAAAAAACACAAAGGGGTACCCCTTAGTATTTTTTGGGGTGAAACATGTGACCCACTCAGATCTTCATCAAACTCACACAGTGTGTCTTGGAGGTCCTGACAAAAACAGTGGTATGGTTATTTTCGCTCCACCACTTTCCAAAGCTGAGATATGGGGACCCCATCTAGTCAATAAAATGTATAACTGTGTAATTATCATATCTCAGCTATGGGATGAGATAGGCTGAAAACAATCACACCCCTGTGTAAGCCAGGGCCTCCGTAATCATCAACGTGAATTTGGAAGAAATCTGAGTCGGTCAAAAATTTTGTCTGAAAAACACAAAGGGGTACCCATTAGTATTTTTTTGGGGGTTAAACATTTGACCCACTCAGATCTTCATCAAACTCACACAGTGTGTCTTCGAGGTCATGACAAAAACAGTGTTGTGGTTATTTTCGCTCCACCACTTTCCAAAGCTGAGATATGGGGACCCCATCTAGTCCATAAAATGTATAACTGTGTAATTCTCATATCTCAGCTTTGGGATGAGATAGGCTGAAAACAATCACACCCCTGTGTAAGCCAGGGCCTCCGTTATCATCAACGTGAATTTGGAAGAAATCTGAGTCGGTCGAAAATTTCGTCTGAAAAACACAAAGGGGTACCCCTTAGTATTTTTTTGGGTGAAAAATGTGACCTCTTCAGATCTTCTTCAAACCCACACAGTGTGTAAGGCAGGTCCTGTTAAAGACAGTGGTGTGGTTATTTTTGCTCTACCACTTGCCCAACTGAGATATGGGGACCTCTTCTAGTTCATAAAATGTGTAACTGTATGATTATCATATCTCAGCTTTGGGATGAGATAGGCCGACATAAATCACACCCCTGTGTATGCCAGGGCCTCCGTAATCATCAACGTGAATTTGGAAGAAATCTGAGTCGGTCAAAAATTTCGTCTGAAAAACACAAAGGGGTACCCCTTAGTATTTTTTTGGGTGAAACATGTGACCCACTCAGATCTTCATCAAACTCACACAGTGTGTCTTCGAGGTCATGACAAAAACAGTGGTGTGGTTATTTTCGCTCCACCACTTTCCAAAGCTGAGATATGGGTACCCTATCTAGTCCATAAAATGTATAACTGTGTAATTATCATATCTCAGCTTTGGGATGAGATAGGCTGAAAATAATCACACCCCTGTGTAAGCCAGGGCCTCCTTAATCAACAACGTGAATTTGGAAGAAATCTGAGTTGGTCAAGTATTTCATCTGAAAAAACACAAAGGGGTACCCCTTAGTATTTTTTTGGGTGAAACATGTGACCCACTCAGATCTTCATCAAACTCACACAGTGTGTCTTCGAGGTCATGACAAAAACAGTGGTATGGTTATTTTTGCTCCACCACTTTCCAAAGCTGAGATATGGGGACCCCATCTAGTCAATAAAATGTATAACTGTGTAATTATCATATCTCAGATATGGGATGAGATAGGCTGAAAACAATCACACCCCTGTGTAAGCCAGGGCCTCCGTAATCATCAACGTGAATTTGGAAGAAATCTGAGTTGGTCAAGTATTTCATCTGAAAAAACACAAAGGGGTACCCCTTAGTATTTTTTGGGGTGAAACATGTGACCCACTCAGATCTTCATCAAACTCACACAGTGTGTCTTGGAGGTCCTGACAAAAACAGTGGTATGGTTATTTTCGCTCCACCACTTTCCAAAGCTGAGATATGGGGACCCCATCTAGTCAATAAAATGTATAACTGTGTAATTATCATATCTCAGCTATGGGATGAGATAGGCTGAAAACAATCACACCCCTGTGTAAGCCAGGGCCTCCGTAATCATCAACGTGAATTTGGAAGAAATCTGAGTCGGTCAAAAATTTTGTCTGAAAAACACAAAGGGGTACCCATTAGTATTTTTTTGGGGGTTAAACATTTGACCCACTCAGATCTTCATCAAACTCACACAGTGTGTCTTCGAGGTCATGACAAAAACAGTGTTGTGGTTATTTTCGCTCCACCACTTTCCAAAGCTGAGATATGGGGACCCCATCTAGTCCATAAAATGTATAACTGTGTAATTCTCATATCTCAGCTTTGGGATGAGATAGGCTGAAAACAATCACACCCCTGTGTAAGCCAGGGCCTCCTTAATCAACAACGTGAATTTGGAAGAAATCTGAGTCCGTCAAAAATTTTGTCTGACAAAACACAAAGGGGTATTCCTTAGTATTTTTTTGGGTGAAAAATGTGACCTCTTCAGATCTTCTTCAAACCCACACAGTGTGTAAGGCAGGTCCTGTTAAAGACAGTGGTGTGGTTATTTTCGCTCTACCACTTGCCCAACTGAGATATGGGGACCTCTTCTAGTTCATAAAATGTGTAACTGTATGATTATCATATCTCAGCTTTGGGATGAGATAGGCCGACATAAATCACACCCCTGTGTATGCCAGGGCCTCCGTAATCATCAACGTGAATTTGGAAGAAATCTGAGTCGGTCAAAAATTTCGTCTGAAAAACACAAAGGGGTACCCCTTAGTATTTTTTTTGGGTGAAAAATGTGACCCACTCAGATCTTCATCAAACTCACACAGTGTGTCTTCGAGGTCATGACAAAAACAGTGGTGTGGTTATTTTCGCTCCACCACTTTCCAAAGCTGAGATATGGGGACCCCATCTAGTCCATAAAATGTATAACTGTGTAATTAGCATATCTCAGCTTTGGGATGAGATAGGCTGAAAACATTCACACCCCTGTGTAAGCCAGGGTCTCCTTAATTATCAACGTGAATTTGGAAGAAATCTGAGTCGGTCAAAAATTTCGTCTGAAAAACACAAAGGGGTATCCATTAGTATTTTTTTTGGGTGAAAAATGTGACCCACTCAGATCTTCATCAAACTCACACAATGTGCCTTGGAGGTCCTGACAAAAACAGTGGTGTGGTTATTTTCGCTCCACCACTTTCCAAAGCTGAGGTATGGGGACCTCTTCTAGTCCATAAAATGTATAACTGTATAACTATCATATCTCAGGTTTGGGATGAGATAGGCTGAAAATAATCACACCCCTGTGTAAGCCAGGGCCTCCTTAATCAACAACGTGAATTTGGAAGAAATCTGAGTCGGTCAAAATTTTCGTCTGAAAAACACAAAGGGGTATCCATTAGTATTTTTTTTGGGTGAAAAATGTGACCCACTCAGATCTTCTTCAAACCCACACAGTGTGTAAGGCAGGTCCTGTTAAAGACAGTGGTGTGGTTATTTTCGCTCTACCACTTGCCCAACTGAGATATGGGGACCTCTTCTACTTCATAAAATGTGTAACTGTATAATTATCATATCTCAGCTTTGGGATGAGATAGGATGACATAAATCACAACCCTGTGTATGCCAGGGCCTCCTTAATCAACAACGTGAATTTGGAAGAAATCTGAGTCGGTCAAGAATTTCATCTGAAAAAACACAAAGGGGTACCCCTTAGTATTTTTTTGGGTGAAACATGTGACCCACTCAGATCTTCATCAAACTCACACAGTGTGTCTTCGAGGTCATGACAAAAACAGTGGTATGGTTATTTTCGCTCCACCACTTTCCAAAGCTGAGATATGGGGACCCCATCTAGTCCATAAAATGTATAACTGTGTAATTCTCATATCTCAGCTTTGGGATGAGATAGGCTGAAAACAATCACACCCCTGTGTAAGCCAGGGCCTCCTTAATCAACAACGTGAATTTGGAAGAAATCTGAGTCCGTCAAAAATTTTGTCTGACAAAACACAAAGGGGTATTCCTTAGTATTTTTTTGGGTGAAAAATGTGACCTCTTCAGATCTTCTTCAAACCCACACAGTGTGTAAGGCAGGTCCTGTTAAAGACAGTGGTGTGGTTATTTTCGCTCTACCACTTGCCCAACTGAGATATGGGGACCTCTTCTAGTTCATAAAATGTGTAACTGTATGATTATCATATCTCAGCTTTGGGATGAGATAGGCCGACATAAATCACACCCCTGTGTATGCCAGGGCCTCCGTAATCATCAACGTGAATTTGGAAGAAATCTGAGTCGGTCAAAAATTTCGTCTGAAAAACACAAAGGGGTACCCCTTAGTATTTTTTTTGGGTGAAAAATGTGACCCACTCAGATCTTCATCAAACTCACACAGTGTGTCTTCGAGGTCATGACAAAAACAGTGGTGTGGTTATTTTCGCTCCACCACTTTCCAAAGCTGAGATATGGGGACCCCATCTAGTCCATAAAATGTATAACTGTGTAATTAGCATATCTCAGCTTTGGGATGAGATAGGCTGAAAACATTCACACCCCTGTGTAAGCCAGGGTCTCCTTAATTATCAACGTGAATTTGGAAGAAATCTGAGTCGGTCAAAAATTTCGTCTGAAAAACACAAAGGGGTATCCATTAGTATTTTTTTTGGGTGAAAAATGTGACCCACTCAGATCTTCATCAAACTCACACAATGTGCCTTGGAGGTCCTGACAAAAACAGTGGTGTGGTTATTTTCGCTCCACCACTTTCCAAAGCTGAGGTATGGGGACCTCTTCTAGTCCATAAAATGTATAACTGTATAACTATCATATCTCAGGTTTGGGATGAGATAGGCTGAAAATAATCACACCCCTGTGTAAGCCAGGGCCTCCTTAATCAACAACGTGAATTTGGAAGAAATCTGAGTCGGTCAAAATTTTCGTCTGAAAAACACAAAGGGGTATCCATTAGTATTTTTTTTGGGTGAAAAATGTGACCCACTCAGATCTTCTTCAAACCCACACAGTGTGTAAGGCAGGTCCTGTTAAAGACAGTGGTGTGGTTATTTTCGCTCTACCACTTGCCCAACTGAGATATGGGGACCTCTTCTACTTCATAAAATGTGTAACTGTATAATTATCATATCTCAGCTTTGGGATGAGATAGGATGACATAAATCACAACCCTGTGTATGCCAGGGCCTCCTTAATCAACAACGTGAATTTGGAAGAAATCTGAGTCGGTCAAGAATTTCATCTGAAAAAACACAAAGGGGTACCCCTTAGTATTTTTTTGGGTGAAACATGTGACCCACTCAGATCTTCATCAAACTCACACAGTGTGTCTTCGAGGTCATGACAAAAACAGTGGTATGGTTATTTTCGCTCCACCACTTTCCAAAGCTGAGATATGGGGACCCCATCTAGTCCATAAAATGTATAACTGTGTAATTATCATATCTCAGCTATGGGATGAGATAGGCTGAAAACAATCACACCCCTGTGCAAGCCAGGGCCTCCGTAATCATCAACGTGAATTTGGAAGAAATCTGAGTCGGTCAAAAATTTCGTCTGAAAAAACACAAAGGGGTACCCCTTAGTATTTTTTTGGGTGAAACATGTGACCCACTCAGATCTTCATCAAACTCACACAGTGTGTCTTCGAGGTCATGACAAAAACAGTGGTGTGGTTATTTTCCCTCTACCACTTGCCCAACTGAGATATGAGGACCTCTTCTAGTTCATAAAATGTGTAACTGTATAATTATCAAATCTCAGCTTTGGGATGAGATAGGCTGAAAACAATCACACCCCTGTGTAAGCCAGGGCCTCCGTAATCATCAACGTGAATTTGGAAGAAATCTGAGTCGGTCAAAAATTTCGTCTGAAAAACACAAAGGGATTCCCCTTAGTATTTTTTTGGGTGAAACATGTGACCCACTCAGATCTTCATCAAACTCACACAGTGTGTCTTGGAGGTCATGACAAAAACAGTGGTGTGGTTGATTTCGCTCCACCACTTTCCAAAGCTGAGATATGGGTACCCTATCTAGTCCATAAAATGTATAACTGTGTAATTATCATATCTCAGCTTTGGGATGAGATAGGCTGAAAATAATCACACCCCTGTGTAAGCCAGGGCCTCCTTAATCAACAACGTGAGTTTGGAAGAAATCTGAGTCGGTCAAAAATTTCGTCTAAAAAACACAAAGGGGTACCCCTAAGAATTTTTTTGGGTGAAAAATGTGACCTCTTCAGATCTTCTTCAATCCCACACAGTGTGTAAGGCAGGTCCTGTTAAAGACAGTGGTATGGTTATTTTCGCTCCACCACTTTCCAAAGCTGATATATGGTGACCTCTTCTACTTCATAAAATGTGTAACTGTATAATTATCATATCTCAGCTTTGGGATGAGATAGTATGACATAAATCACAACCCTGTGTATGCCAGGGCCTCCTTAATCAACAACGTGAATTTGGAAGAAATCTGAGTCGGTCAAGAATTTCATCTGAAAAAACACAAAGGGGTACCCCTTAGTATTTTTTTGGGTGAAACATGTGACCCACTCAGATCTTCATCAAACTCACACAGTGTGTCTTCGAGGTCATGACAAAAACAGTGGTATGGTTATTTTCGCTCCACCACTTTCCAAAGCTGAGATATGGGGACCCCATCTAGTCCATAAAATGTATAACTGTGTAATTATCATATCTCAGCTATGGGATGAGATAGGCTGAAAACAATCACACACCTGTGTAAGCCAGGGCCTCCGTAATCATCAACGTGAATTTGGAAGAAATCTGAGTCGGTCAAAAATTTCGTCTGAAAAAACACTAAGGGGAACCCCTTAGTATTTTTTTGGGTGAAACATGTGACCCACTCAGATCTTCATCAAACTCACACAGTGTGTCTTCGAGGTCATGACAAAAACATTGGTGTGGTTATTTTCGCTCTACCACTTGCCCAACTGAGATATGAGGACCTCTTCTAGTTCATAAAATGTGTAACTGTATAATTATCATATCTAAGCTTTGGGATGAAATAGGCTGAAAACAATCACACCCCTGTGTAAGCCAGGGCCTCCGTAATCATCAACGTGAATTTGGAAGAAATCTGAGTCGGTCAAAAATTTCGTCTGAAAAACACAAAGGGGTACCCCTTAGTATTTTTTTGGGTGAAACATGTGACCCACTCAGATCTTCATCAAACTCACACAGTGTGTCTTCGAGGTCATGACAAAAACAGTGGTGTGGTTATTTTTGCTCCACCACTTTCCAAAGCTGAGATATGGGTACCCTATCTAGTCCATAAAATGTATAACTGTATAACTATCATATCTCAGGTTTGGGATGAGATAGGCTGAAAATAATCACACCCCTGTGTAAGCCAGGGCCTCCTTAATCAACAACGTGAATTTGGAAGAAATCTGAGTCGGTCAAAATTTTCGTCTGAAAAACACAAAGGGGTATCCATTAGTATTTTTTTTGGGTGAAAAATGTGACCCACTCAGATCTTCTTCAAACCCACACAGTGTGTAAGGCAGGTCCTGTTAAAGACAGTGGTGTGGTTATTTTCGCTCTACCACTTGCCCAACTGAGATATGGGGACCTCTTCTACTTCATAAAATGTGTAACTGTATAATTATCATATCTCAGCTTTGGGATGAGATAGGATGACATAAATCACAACCCTGTGTATGCCAGGGCCTCCTTAATCAACAACGTGAATTTGGAAGAAATCTGAGTCGGTCAAGAATTTCATCTGAAAAAACACAAAGGGGTACCCCTTAGTATTTTTTTGGGTGAAACATGTGACCCACTCAGATCTTCATCAAACTCACACAGTGTGTCTTCGAGGTCATGACAAAAACAGTGGTATGGTTATTTTCGCTCCACCACTTTCCAAAGCTGAGATATGGGGACCCCATCTAGTCCATAAAATGTATAACTGTGTAATTATCATATCTCAGCTATGGGATGAGATAGGCTGAAAACAATCACACCCCTGTGCAAGCCAGGGCCTCCGTAATCATCAACGTGAATTTGGAAGAAATCTGAGTCGGTCAAAAATTTCGTCTGAAAAAACACAAAGGGGTACCCCTTAGTATTTTTTTGGGTGAAACATGTGACCCACTCAGATCTTCATCAAACTCACACAGTGTGTCTTCGAGGTCATGACAAAAACAGTGGTGTGGTTATTTTCCCTCTACCACTTGCCCAACTGAGATATGAGGACCTCTTCTAGTTCATAAAATGTGTAACTGTATAATTATCAAATCTCAGCTTTGGGATGAGATAGGCTGAAAACAATCACACCCCTGTGTAAGCCAGGGCCTCCGTAATCATCAACGTGAATTTGGAAGAAATCTGAGTCGGTCAAAAATTTCGTCTGAAAAACACAAAGGGATTCCCCTTAGTATTTTTTTGGGTGAAACATGTGACCCACTCAGATCTTCATCAAACTCACACAGTGTGTCTTGGAGGTCATGACAAAAACAGTGGTGTGGTTGATTTCGCTCCACCACTTTCCAAAGCTGAGATATGGGTACCCTATCTAGTCCATAAAATGTATAACTGTGTAATTATCATATCTCAGCTTTGGGATGAGATAGGCTGAAAATAATCACACCCCTGTGTAAGCCAGGGCCTCCTTAATCAACAACGTGAGTTTGGAAGAAATCTGAGTCGGTCAAAAATTTCGTCTAAAAAACACAAAGGGGTACCCCTAAGAATTTTTTTGGGTGAAAAATGTGACCTCTTCAGATCTTCTTCAATCCCACACAGTTTGTAAGGCAGGTCCTGTTAAAGACAGTGGTATGGTTATTTTCGCTCCACCACTTTCCAAAGCTGATATATGGTGACCTCTTCTACTTCATAAAATGTGTAACTGTATAATTATCATATCTCAGCTTTGGGATGAGATAGTATGACATAAATCACAACCCTGTGTATGCCAGGGCCTCCTTAATCAACAACGTGAATTTGGAAGAAATCTGAGTCGGTCAAGAATTTCATCTGAAAAAACACAAAGGGGTACCCCTTAGTATTTTTTTGGGTGAAACATGTGACCCACTCAGATCTTCATCAAACTCACACAGTGTGTCTTCGAGGTCATGACAAAAACAGTGGTATGGTTATTTTCGCTCCACCACTTTCCAAAGCTGAGATATGGGGACCCCATCTAGTCCATAAAATGTATAACTGTGTAATTATCATATCTCAGCTATGGGATGAGATAGGCTGAAAACAATCACACACCTGTGTAAGCCAGGGCCTCCGTAATCATCAACGTGAATTTGGAAGAAATCTGAGTCGGTCAAAAATTTCGTCTGAAAAAACACTAAGGGGAACCCCTTAGTATTTTTTTGGGTGAAACATGTGACCCACTCAGATCTTCATCAAACTCACACAGTGTGTCTTCGAGGTCATGACAAAAACATTGGTGTGGTTATTTTCGCTCTACCACTTGCCCAACTGAGATATGAGGACCTCTTCTAGTTCATAAAATGTGTAACTGTATAATTATCATATCTAAGCTTTGGGATGAAATAGGCTGAAAACAATCACACCCCTGTGTAAGCCAGGGCCTCCGTAATCATCAACGTGAATTTGGAAGAAATCTGAGTCGGTCAAAAATTTCGTCTGAAAAACACAAAGGGGTACCCCTTAGTATTTTTTTGGGTGAAACATGTGACCCACTCAGATCTTCATCAAACTCACACAGTGTGTCTTCGAGGTCATGACAAAAACAGTGGTGTGGTTATTTTTGCTCCACCACTTTCCAAAGCTGAGATATGGGTACCCTATCTAGTCCATAAAATGTATAACTGTGTAATTATCACATCTCAGCTTTGGGATGAGATAGGCTGAAAATAATCACACCCCTGTGTAAGCCAGGGCCTCCTTAATCAACAACGTGAATTTGGAAGAAATCTGAGTTGGTCAAGTATTTCATCTGAAAAAACACAAAGGGGTACCCCTTAGTATTTTTTTGGGTGAAACATGTGACCCACTCAGATCTTCATCAAACTCACACAGTGTGTCTTCGAGGTCATGACAAAAACAGTGGTATGGTTATTTTCGCTCCACCACTTTCCAAAGCTGAGATATGGGGACCCCATCTAGTCAATAAAATGTATAACTGTGTAATTATCATATCTCAGCTATGGGATGAGATAGGCTGAAAACAATCACACCCCTGTGTAAGCCAGGGCCTCCGTAATCATCAACATGAATTTGGAAGAAATCTGAGTTGGTCAAGTATTTCATCTGAAAAAACACAAAGGGGTACCCCTTAGTATTTTTTGGGGTGAAACATGTGACCCACTCAGATCTTCATCAAACTCACACAGTGTGTCTTGGAGGTCCTGACAAAAACAGTGGTATGGTTATTTTCGCTCCACCACTTTCCAAAGCTGAGATATGGGGACCCCATCTAGTCAATAAAATGTATAACTGTGTAATTATCATATCTCAGCTATGGGATGAGATAGGCTGAAAACAATCACACCCCTGTGTAAGCCAGGGCCTCCGTAATCATCAACGTGAATTTGGAAGAAATCTGAGTCGGTCAAAAATTTTGTCTGAAAAACACAAAGGGGTACCCATTAGTATTTTTTTGGGGGTTAAACATTTGACCCACTCAGATCTTCATCAAACTCACACAGTGTGTCTTCGAGGTCATGACAAAAACAGTGTTGTGGTTATTTTCGCTCCACCACTTTCCAAAGCTGAGATATGGGGACCCCATCTAGTCCATAAAATGTATAACTGTGTAATTCTCATATCTCAGCTTTGGGATGAGATAGGCTGAAAACAATCACACCCCTGTGTAAGCCAGGGCCTCCGTTATCATCAACGTGAATTTGGAAGAAATCTGAGTCGGTCGAAAATTTCGTCTGAAAAACACAAAGGGGTACCCCTTAGTATTTTTTTGGGTGAAAAATGTGACCTCTTCAGATCTTCTTCAAACCCACACAGTGTGTAAGGCAGGTCCTGTTAAAGACAGTGGTGTGGTTATTTTCGCTCTACCACTTGCCCAACTGAGATATGGGGACCTCTTCTAGTTCATAAAATGTGTAACTGTATGATTATCATATCTCAGCTTTGGGATGAGATAGGCCGACATAAATCACACCCCTGTGTATGCCAGGGCCTCCGTAATCATCAACGTGAATTTGGAAGAAATCTGAGTCGGTCAAAAATTTCGTCTGAAAAACACAAAGGGGTACCCCTTAGTATTTTTTTGGGTGAAACATGTGACCCACTCAGATCTTCATCAAACTCACACAGTGTGTCTTCGAGGTCATGACAAAAACAGTGGTGTGGTTATTTTCGCTCCACCACTTTCCAAAGCTGAGATATGGGTACCCTATCTAGTCCATAAAATGTATAACTGTGTAATTATCATATCTCAGCTTTGGGATGAGATAGGCTGAAAATAATCACACCCCTGTGTAAGCCAGGGCCTCCTTAATCATCAACGTGAATTTGGAAGAAATCTGAGTCGGTCAAAAATTTCGTCTGAAAAAACACTAAGGGGAACCCCTTAGTATTTTTTTGGGTGAAACATGTGACCCACTCAGATCTTCATCAAACTCACACAGTGTGTCTTCGAGGTCATGACAAAAACATTGGTGTGGTTATTTTCGCTCTACCACTTGCCCAACTGAGATATGAGGACCTCTTCTAGTTCATAAAATGTGTAACTGTATAATTATCATATCTAAGCTTTGGGATGAAATAGGCTGAAAACAATCACACCCCTGTGTAAGCCAGGGCCTCCGTAATCATCAACGTGAATTTGGAAGAAATCTGAGTCGGTCAAAAATTTCGTCTGAAAAACACAAAGGGGTACCCCTTAGTATTTTTTTGGGTGAAACATGTGACCCACTCAGATCTTCATCAAACTCACACAGTGTGTCTTCGAGGTCATGACAAAAACAGTGGTGTGGTTATTTTTGCTCCACCACTTTCCAAAGCTGAGATATGGGTACCCTATCTAGTCCATAAAATGTATAACTGTGTAATTATCACATCTCAGCTTTGGGATGAGATAGGCTGAAAATAATCACACCCCTGTGTAAGCCAGGGCCTCCTTAATCAACAACGTGAATTTGGAAGAAATCTGAGTTGGTCAAGTATTTCATCTGAAAAAACACAAAGGGGTACCCCTTAGTATTTTTTTGGGTGAAACATGTGACCCACTCAGATCTTCATCAAACTCACACAGTGTGTCTTTGAGGTCATGACAAAAACAGTGGTATGGTTATTTTCGCTCCACCACTTTCCAAAGCTGAGATATGGGGACCCCATCTAGTCAATAAAATGTATAACTGTGTAATTATCATATCTCAGCTATGGGATGAGATAGGCTGAAAACAATCACACCCCTGTGTAAGCCAGGGCCTCCGTAATCATCAACATGAATTTGGAAGAAATCTGAGTTGGTCAAGTATTTCATCTGAAAAAACACAAAGGGGTACCCCTTAGTATTTTTTGGGGTGAAACATGTGACCCACTCAGATCTTCATCAAACTCACACAGTGTGTCTTGGAGGTCCTGACAAAAACAGTGGTATGGTTATTTTCGCTCCACCACTTTCCAAAGCTGAGATATGGGGACCCCATCTAGTCAATAAAATGTATAACTGTGTAATTATCATATCTCAGCTATGGGATGAGATAGGCTGAAAACAATCACACCCCTGTGTAAGCCAGGGCCTCCGTAATCATCAACGTGAATTTGGAAGAAATCTGAGTCGGTCAAAAATTTTGTCTGAAAAACACAAAGGGGTACCCATTAGTATTTTTTTGGGGGTTAAACATTTGACCCACTCAGATCTTCATCAAACTCACACAGTGTGTCTTCGAGGTCATGACAAAAACAGTGTTGTGGTTATTTTCGCTCCACCACTTTCCAAAGCTGAGATATGGGGACCCCATCTAGTCCATAAAATGTATAACTGTGTAATTCTCATATCTCAGCTTTGGGATGAGATAGGCTGAAAACAATCACACCCCTGTGTAAGCCAGGGCCTCCGTTATCATCAACGTGAATTTGGAAGAAATCTGAGTCGGTCGAAAATTTCGTCTGAAAAACACAAAGGGGTACCCCTTAGTATTTTTTTGGGTGAAAAATGTGACCTCTTCAGATCTTCTTCAAACCCACACAGTGTGTAAGGCAGGTCCTGTTAAAGACAGTGGTGTGGTTATTTTTGCTCTACCACTTGCCCAACTGAGATATGGGGACCTCTTCTAGTTCATAAAATGTGTAACTGTATGATTATCATATCTCAGCTTTGGGATGAGATAGGCCGACATAAATCACACCCCTGTGTATGCCAGGGCCTCCGTAATCATCAACGTGAATTTGGAAGAAATCTGAGTCGGTCAAAAATTTCGTCTGAAAAACACAAAGGGGTACCCCTTAGTATTTTTTTGGGTGAAACATGTGACCCACTCAGATCTTCATCAAACTCACACAGTGTGTCTTCGAGGTCATGACAAAAACAGTGGTGTGGTTATTTTTGCTCCACCACTTTCCAAAGCTGAGATATGGGTACCCTATCTAGTCCATAAAATGTATAACTGTGTAATTATCATATCTCAGCTTTGGGATGAGATAGGCTGAAAATAATCACACCCCTGTGTAAGCCAGGGCCTCCTTAATCATCAACGTGAATTTGGAAGAAATCTGAGTCGGTCAAAAATTTCGTCTGAAAAAACACTAAGGGGAACCCCTTAGTATTTTTTTGGGTGAAACATGTGACCCACTCAGATCTTCATCAAACTCACACAGTGTGTCTTCGAGGTCATGACAAAAACATTGGTGTGGTTATTTTCGCTCTACCACTTGCCCAACTGAGATATGAGGACCTCTTCTAGTTCATAAAATGTGTAACTGTATAATTATCATATCTAAGCTTTGGGATGAAATAGGCTGAAAACAATCACACCCCTGTGTAAGCCAGGGCCTCCGTAATCATCAACGTGAATTTGGAAGAAATCTGAGTCGGTCAAAAATTTCGTCTGAAAAACACAAAGGGGTACCCCTTAGTATTTTTTTGGGTGAAACATGTGACCCACTCAGATCTTCATCAAACTCACACAGTGTGTCTTCGAGGTCATGACAAAAACAGTGGTGTGGTTATTTTTGCTCCACCACTTTCCAAAGCTGAGATATGGGTACCCTATCTAGTCCATAAAATGTATAACTGTGTAATTATCACATCTCAGCTTTGGGATGAGATAGGCTGAAAATAATCACACCCCTGTGTAAGCCAGGGCCTCCTTAATCAACAACGTGAATTTGGAAGAAATCTGAGTTGGTCAAGTATTTCATCTGAAAAAACACAAAGGGGTACCCCTTAGTATTTTTTTGGGTGAAACATGTGACCCACTCAGATCTTCATCAAACTCACACAGTGTGTCTTCGAGGTCATGACAAAAACAGTGGTATGGTTATTTTCGCTCCACCACTTTCCAAAGCTGAGATATGGGGACCCCATCTAGTCAATAAAATGTATAACTGTGTAATTATCATATCTCAGCTATGGGATGAGATAGGCTGAAAACAATCACACCCCTGTGTAAGCCAGGGCCTCCGTAATCATCAACATGAATTTGGAAGAAATCTGAGTTGGTCAAGTATTTCATCTGAAAAAACACAAAGGGGTACCCCTTAGTATTTTTTGGGGTGAAACATGTGACCCACTCAGATCTTCATCAAACTCACACAGTGTGTCTTGGAGGTCCTGACAAAAACAGTGGTATGGTTATTTTCGCTCCACCACTTTCCAAAGCTGAGATATGGGGACCCCATCTAGTCAATAAAATGTATAACTGTGTAATTATCATATCTCAGCTATGGGATGAGATAGGCTGAAAACAATCACACCCCTGTGTAAGCCAGGGCCTCCGTAATCATCAACGTGAATTTGGAAGAAATCTGAGTCGGTCAAAAATTTTGTCTGAAAAACACAAAGGGGTACCCATTAGTATTTTTTTGGGGGTTAAACATTTGACCCACTCAGATCTTCATCAAACTCACACAGTGTGTCTTCGAGGTCATGACAAAAACAGTGTTGTGGTTATTTTCGCTCCACCACTTTCCAAAGCTGAGATATGGGGACCCCATCTAGTCCATAAAATGTATAACTGTGTAATTCTCATATCTCAGCTTTGGGATGAGATAGGCTGAAAACAATCACACCCCTGTGTAAGCCAGGGCCTCCGTTATCATCAACGTGAATTTGGAAGAAATCTGAGTCGGTCGAAAATTTCGTCTGAAAAACACAAAGGGGTACCCCTTAGTATTTTTTTGGGTGAAAAATGTGACCTCTTCAGATCTTCTTCAAACCCACACAGTGTGTAAGGCAGGTCCTGTTAAAGACAGTGGTGTGGTTATTTTCGCTCTACCACTTGCCCAACTGAGATATGGGGACCTCTTCTAGTTCATAAAATGTGTAACTGTATGATTATCATATCTCAGCTTTGGGATGAGATAGGCCGACATAAATCACACCCCTGTGTATGCCAGGGCCTCCGTAATCATCAACGTGAATTTGGAAGAAATCTGAGTCGGTCAAAAATTTCGTCTGAAAAACACAAAGGGGTACCCCTTAGTATTTTTTTGGGTGAAACATGTGACCCACTCAGATCTTCATCAAACTCACACAGTGTGTCTTCGAGGTCATGACAAAAACAGTGGTGTGGTTATTTTCGCTCCACCACTTTCCAAAGCTGAGATATGGGTACCCTATCTAGTCCATAAAATGTATAACTGTGTAATTATCATATCTCAGCTTTGGGATGAGATAGGCTGAAAATAATCACACCCCTGTGTAAGCCAGGGCCTCCTTAATCAACAACGTGAATTTGGAAGAAATCTGAGTTGGTCAAGTATTTCATCTGAAAAAACACAAAGGGGTACCCCTTAGTATTTTTTTGGGTGAAACATGTGACCCACTCAGATCTTCATCAAACTCACACAGTGTGTCTTCGAGGTCATGACAAAAACAGTGGTATGGTTATTTTCGCTCCACCACTTTCCAAAGCTGAGATATGGGGACCCCATCTAGTCAATAAAATGTATAACTGTGTAATTATCATATCTCAGATATGGGATGAGATAGGCTGAAAACAATCACACCCCTGTGTAAGCCAGGGCCTCCGTAATCATCAACGTGAATTTGGAAGAAATCTGAGTTGGTCAAGTATTTCATCTGAAAAAACACAAAGGGGTACCCCTTAGTATTTTTTGGGGTGAAACATGTGACCCACTCAGATCTTCATCAAACTCACACAGTGTGTCTTGGAGGTCCTGACAAAAACAGTGGTATGGTTATTTTCGCTCCACCACTTTCCAAAGCTGAGATATGGGGACCCCATCTAGTCAATAAAATGTATAACTGTGTAATTATCATATCTCAGCTATGGGATGAGATAGGCTGAAAACAATCACACCCCTGTGTAAGCCAGGGCCTCCGTAATCATCAACGTGAATTTGGAAGAAATCTGAGTCGGTCAAAAATTTTGTCTGAAAAACACAAAGGGGTACCCATTAGTATTTTTTTGGGGGTTAAACATTTGACCCACTCAGATCTTCATCAAACTCACACAGTGTGTCTTCGAGGTCATGACAAAAACAGTGTTGTGGTTATTTTCGCTCCACCACTTTCCAAAGCTGAGATATGGGGACCCCATCTAGTCCATAAAATGTATAACTGTGTAATTCTCATATCTCAGCTTTGGGATGAGATAGGCTGAAAACAATCACACCCCTGTGTAAGCCAGGGCCTCCTTAATCAACAACGTGAATTTGGAAGAAATCTGAGTCCGTCAAAAATTTTGTCTGACAAAACACAAAGGGGTATTCCTTAGTATTTTTTTGGGTGAAAAATGTGACCTCTTCAGATCTTCTTCAAACCCACACAGTGTGTAAGGCAGGTCCTGTTAAAGACAGTGGTGTGGTTATTTTCGCTCTACCACTTGCCCAACTGAGATATGGGGACCTCTTCTAGTTCATAAAATGTGTAACTGTATGATTATCATATCTCAGCTTTGGGATGAGATAGGCCGACATAAATCACACCCCTGTGTATGCCAGGGCCTCCGTAATCATCAACGTGAATTTGGAAGAAATCTGAGTCGGTCAAAAATTTCGTCTGAAAAACACAAAGGGGTACCCCTTAGTATTTTTTTTGGGTGAAAAATGTGACCCACTCAGATCTTCATCAAACTCACACAGTGTGTCTTCGAGGTCATGACAAAAACAGTGGTGTGGTTATTTTCGCTTCACCACTTTTCAAAGCTGAGATATGGGGACCTCTTCTAGTCCATAAAATGTATAACTGTATAATTATCATATCTCAGCTTTGGGATGAGATAGGCTGAAAACAATCACACCCCTGTGTAAGCCAGGGCCTCCTTAATCAACAACGTGAATTTGGAAGAAATCTGAGTCCGTCAAAAATTTTGTCTGACAAAACACAAAGGGGTACTCCTTAGTATTTTTTTGGGTGAAAAATGTGACCCACTCAGACCTTCATCAAACTCACACAGTGTGTCTTGGAGGTCATGACAACAACAGTGGTGTGGTTATTTTCGCTCCACCACTTTCCAAAGCTGAGATATGGGGACCCCATCTAGTCCATAAAATGTATAACTGTGTAATTAGCATATCTCAGCTTTGGGATGAGATAGGCTGAAAACAATCACACCCCTGTGTAAGCCAGGGCCTCCTTAATCATCAATGTGAATTTGGAAGAAATCTGAGTCGGTCAAAAATTTCGTCTGAAAAACACAAAGGGGTATCCATTAGTATTTTTTTTGGGTGAAAAATGTGACCCACTCAGATCTTCATCAAACTCACACAATGTGCCTTGGAGGTCCTGACAAAAACAGTGGTGTGGTTATTTTCGCTCCACCACTTTCCAAAGCTGAGGTATGGGGACCTCTTCTAGTCCATAAAATGTATAACTGTATAATTATCATATCTCAGGTTTGGGATGAGATAGGCTGAAAATAATCACACCCCTGTGTAAGCCAGGGCCTCCTTAATCAACAACGTGAATTTGGAAGAAATCTGAGTCGGTCAAAAATTTCGTCTGAAAAACTTTTTTGGGTGAAAAATGTGACCCACTCAGACCTTCATCAAACTCACACAGTGTGTCTTGGAGGTCCTGACAAAAACAGTGGTGTGGTTATTTTCGCTCCACCACTTTCCAAAGCTGAGATATGGGGACCCCATCTAGTCCATAAAATGTATAACTGTGTAATTATCATATCTCAGCTTTGGGATGAGATAGGCTGAAAATAATCACACCCCTGTGTAAGCCAGGGCCTCCTTAATCAACAACGTGAGTTTGGAAGAAATCTGAGTCGGTCAAAAATTTCATCTGAAAAACACAATAGGGCTTCCCCTTAGTTTTTTTTGGGTGAAAAATGTGACCTCTTCAGATCTTCTTCAAACTCACACAGTGTGTAAGGCAGGTCCTGTTAAAGACAGTGGTGTGGTTATTTTCGCTCTACCACTTGCCCAACTGAGATATGGGGACCTCTTCTAGTTCATAAAATGTGTAACTGTATGATTATCATATCTCAGCTTTGGGATGAGATAGGCTGACATAAATCACACCCCTGTGTATGCCAGGGCCTCCGTAATCATCAACGTGAATTTGGAAGAAATCTGAGTCGGTCAAAAATTTCGTCTGAAAAACACAAAGGGGTACCCCTTAGTATTTTTTTGGGTGAAACATGTGACCCACTCAGACTTTCATCAAACTCACACAGTGTGTCTTGGCGGTCCTAACAAAAACAGTGGCTTGGTTATTTTTGCTCCACCACTTTCCAAAGCTGAGATATGGGGACCTCTTCTAGTCCATAAAATGTATAACTGTATAATTATCATATCTCAGCTTTGGGATGAGATAGGCTGAAAACAATCACACCCCTGTGTAAGCCAGGGCCTCCTTAATCAACAACGTGAATTTGGAAGAAATCTGAGTCGGTCAAAAATTTTGTCTGACAAAACACAAAGGGGTACTCCTTAGTATTTTTTTGGGTGAAAAATGTGACCCACTCAGACCTTCATCAAACTCACACAGTGTGTCTTGGAGGTCATGACAACAACAGTGGTGTGGTTATTTTCGCTCCACCACTTTCCAAAGCTGAGATATGGGGACCCCATCTAGTCCATAAAATGTATAACTGTGTAATTAGCATATCTCAGCTTTGGGATGAGATAGGCTGAAAACAATCACACCCCTGTGTAAGCCAGGGCCTCCTTAATCATCAATGTGAATTTGGAAGAAATCTGAGTCGGTCAAAAATTTCGTCTGAAAAACACAAAGGGGTATCCATTAGTATTTTTTTTGGGTGAAAAATGTGACCCACTCAGATCTTCATCAAACTCACACAATGTGCCTTGGAGGTCCTGACAAAAACAGTGGTGTGGTTATTTTCGCTCCACCACTTTCCAAAGCTGAGGTATGGGGACCTCTTCTAGTCCATAAAATGTATAACTGTATAATTATCATATCTCAGGTTTGGGATGAGATAGGCTGAAAATAATCACACCCCTGTGTAAGCCAGGGCCTCCTTAATCAACAACGTGAATTTGGAAGAAATCTGAGTCGGTCAAAAATTTCGTCTGAAAAACTTTTTTGGGTGAAAAATGTGACCCACTCAGACCTTCATCAAACTCACACAGTGTGTCTTGGAGGTCTGACAAAAACAGTGGTGTGGTTATTTTCGCTCCACCACTTTCCAAAGCTGAGATATGGGGACCCCATCTAGTCCATAAAATGAATAACTGTGTAATTATCATATCTCAGCTTTGGGATGAGATAGGCTGAAAATAATCACACCCCTGTGTAAGCCAGGGCCTCCTTAATCAACAACGTGAGTTTGGAAGAAATCTGAGTCGGTCAAAAATTTCATCTGAAAAACACAATAGGGCTTCCCCTTAGTTTTTTTTGGGTGAAAAATGTGACCTCTTCAGATCTTCTTCAAACTCACACAGTGTGTAAGGCAGGTCCTGTTAAAGACAGTGGTGTGGTTATTTTCGCTCTACCACTTGCCCAACTGAGATATGGGGACCTCTTCTAGTTCATAAAATGTGTAACTGTATGATTATCATATCTCAGCTTTGGGATGAGATAGGCTGACATAAATCACACCCCTGTGTATGCCAGGGCCTCCGTAATCATCAACGTGAATTTGGAAGAAATCTGAGTCGGTCAAAAATTTCGTCTGAAAAACACAAAGGGGTACACCTTAGTATTTTTTTGGGTGAAAAATGTGACCCACTCAGACTTTCATCAAACTCACACAGTGTGTCTTGGCGGTCCTAACAAAAACAGTGGCTTGGTTATTTTTGCTCCACCACTTTCCAAAGCTGAGATATGGGGACCTCTTCTAGTCCATAAAATGTATAACTGTATAATTATCATATCTCAGCTTTGGGATGAGATAGGCTGAAAACAATCACACCCCTGTGTAAGCCAGGGCCTCCTTAATCAACAACGTGAATTTGGAAGAAATCTGAGTCGGTCAAAAATTTTGTCTGACAAAACACAAAGGGGTACTCCTTAGTATTTTTTTGGGTGAAAAATGTGACCCACTCAGACCTTCATCAAACTCACACAGTGTGTCTTGGAGGTCATGACAAAAACAGTGGTGTGGTTATTTTCGCTCCACCACTTTCCAAAGCTGAGATATGGGGACCCCATCTAGTCCATAAAATGTATAACTGTGTAATTAGCATATCTCAGCTTTGGGATGAGATAGGCTGAAAACAATCACACCCCTGTGTAAGCCAGGGCCTCCTTAATCATCAACGTGAATTTGGAAGAAATCTGAGTCGGTCAAAAATTATGTCTGAAAAACACAAAGGGGTATCCATTAGTATTTTTTTTGGGTGAAAAATGTGACCCACTCAGACCTTCATCAAACTCACACAGTGTGTCTTGGAGGTCCTGACAAAAACAGTGGTGTGGTTATTTTCGCTCCACCACTTTCCAAAGCTGAGATATGGGGAACCCATCTAGTCCATAAAATGTATAACTGTGTAATTATCATATCTCAGCTTTGGGATGAGATAGGCTGAAAATAATCACACCCCTGTGTAAGCCAGGGCCTCCTTAATCAACAACGTGAGTTTGGAAGAAATCTGAGTCGGTCAAAAGATTCATCTGAAAAACACAATAGGGCTTCCCCTTAGTTTTTTTTGGGTGAAAAATGTGACCTCTTCAGATCTTCTTCAAACTCACACAGTGTGTAAGGCAGGTCCTGTTAAAGACAGTGGTGTGGTTATTTTCGCTCTACCACTTGCCCAACTGAGATATGGGGACCTCTTCTAGTTCATAAAATGTGTAACTGTATGATTATCATATCTCAGCTTTGGGATGAGATAGGCCGACATAAATCACACCCCTGTGTATGCCAGGGCCTCCGTAATCATCAACGTGAATTTGGAAGAAATCTGAGTCGGTCAAAAATTTCGTCTGAAAAACACAAAGGGGTACCCCTTAGTATTTTTTTTGGGTGAAAAATGTGACCCACTCAGATCTTCATCAAACTCACACAGTGTGTCTTCGAGGTCATGACAAAAACAGTGGTGTGGTTATTTTCGCTTCACCACTTTTCAAAGCTGAGATATGGGGACCTCTTCTAGTCCATAAAATGTATAACTGTATAATTATCATATCTCAGCTTTGGGATGAGATAGGCTGAAAACAATCACACCCCTGTGTAAGCCAGGGCCTCCTTAATCAACAACGTGAATTTGGAAGAAATCTGAGTCGGTCAAAAATTTTGTCTGACAAAACACAAAGGGGTACTCCTTAGTATTTTTTTGGGTGAAAAATGTGACCCACTCAGACCTTCATCAAACTCACACAGTGTGTCTTGGAGGTCATGACAACAACAGTGGTGTGGTTATTTTCGCTCCACCACTTTCCAAAGCTGAGATATGGGGACCCCATCTAGTCCATAAAATGTATAACTGTGTAATTAGCATATCTCAGCTTTGGGATGAGATAGGCTGAAAACAATCACACCCCTGTGTAAGCCAGGGCCTCCTTAATCATCAACGTGAATTTGGAAGAAATCTGAGTCGGTCAAAAATTTCGTCTGAAAAACACAAAGGGGTACCCATTAGTATTTTTTTTTTGGGTGAAAAAGGTGACCCACTCAGATCTTCATCAAACTCACACAATGTTCCTTGGAGGTCCTGACAAAAACAGTGGTGTGGTTATTTTCGCTCCACCAATTTCCAAAGCTGAGGTATGGGGACCTCTTCTAGTCCATAAAATGTATAACTGTATAATTATCATATCTCAGGTTTGGGATGAGATAGGCTGAAAATAATCACACCCCTGTGTAAGCCAGGGCCTCCTTAATCAACAACGTGAATTTGGAAGAAATCTGAGTCGGTCAAAAATTTTGTCTGAAAAACACAAATAGGTACCCCTTAGTATATTTTTTGGGTGAAAAATGTGACCCACTCAGATCTTCATCAAACTCACACAATGTGCCTTGGAGGTCCTGACAAAAACAGTGGTGTGGTTATTTTCGCTCCACCACTTTCCAAAGCTGAGGTATGGGGACCTCTTCTAGTCCATAAAATGCATAACTGTATAATTATCATATCTCAGGTTTGGGATGAGATAGGCTGAAAATAATCACACCCCTGTGTAAGCCAGGGCCTCCTTAATCAACAACGTGAATTTGGAAGAAATCTGAGTCGGTCAAAAATTTTGTCTGAAAAACACAAAGGGGTACCCTTTAGTATTTTTTTGGGTGAAAAGTGTGACCCACTCATATCTTCATCAAACTCACACAGTGTGTCTTCGAGGTCATGACAAAAACAGTGGTGTGGTTATTTTCGCTCTACCACTTGCCCAACTGAGATATGGGGACCTCTTCTAGTTCATAAAATGTGTAACTGTATGATTATCATATCTCAGCTTTGGGATGAGATAGGCTGACATAAATCACACCCCTGTGTATGCCAGGGCCTCCGTAATCATCAACGTGAATTTGGAAGAAATCTGAGTCGGTCAAAAATTTCGTCTGAAAAACACAAAGGGGTACCCCTTAGTATTTTTTTGGGCGAAAAATGTGACCCACTCAGACTTTCATCAAACTCACACAGTGTGTCTTGGCGGTCCTAACAAAAACAGTGGCGTGGTTATTTTTGCTCCACCACTTTCCAAAGCTGAGATATGGTGACCTCTTCTAGTCCATAAAATGTATAACTGTATAATTATCATATCTCAGCTTTGGGATGAGATAGGCTGAAAACAATCACACCCCTGTGTAAGCCAGGGCCTCCTTAATCAACAACGTGAATTTGGAAGAAATCTGAGTCGGTCAAAAATTTTGTCTGACAAAACACAAAGGGGTACTCCTTAGTATTTTTTTGGGTGAAAAATGTGACCCACTCAGACCTTCATCAAACTCACACAGTGTGTCTTGGAGGTCCTGACAAAAACAGTGGTGTGGTTATTTTCGCTTCACCACTTTCCAAAGCTGAGGTATGGGGACCTCTTCTAGTCCATAAAATGTATAACTGTATAATTATCATATCTCAGGTTTGGGATGAGATAGGCTGAAAATAATCACACCCCTGTGTAAGCCAGGGCCTCCTTAATCAACAACGTGAATTTGGAAGAAATCTGAGTCGGTCAAAATTTTCGTCTGAAAAACACAAAGGGGTATCCATTAGTATTTTTTTTGGGTGAAAAATGTGACCCACTCAGATCTTCTTCAAACCCACACAGTGTGTAAGGCAGGTCCTGTTAAAGACAGTGGTGTGGTTATTTTCGCTCTACCACTTGCCCAACTGAGATATGGGGACCTCTTCTACTTCATAAAATGTGTAACTGTATAATTATCATATCTCAGCTTTGGGATGAGATAGGATGACATAAATCACAACCCTGTGTATGCCAGGGCCTCCTTAATCAACAACGTGAATTTGGAAGAAATCTGAGTCGGTCAAGAATTTCATCTGAAAAAACACAAAGGGGTACCCCTTAGTATTTTTTTGGGTGAAACATGTGACCCACTCAGATCTTCATCAAACTCACACAGTGTGTCTTCGAGGTCATGACAAAAACAGTGGTATGGTTATTTTCGCTCCACCACTTTCCAAAGCTGAGATATGGGGACCCCATCTAGTCCATAAAATGCATAACTGTGTAATTATCATATCTCAGCTATGGGATGAGATAGGCTGAAAACAATCACACCCCTGTGTAAGCCAGGGCCTCCGTAATCATCAACGTGAATTTGGAAGAAATCTGAGTCGGTCAAAAATTTCGTCTGAAAAAACACTAAGGGGTACCCCTTAGTATTTTTTTGGGTGAAACATGTGACCCACTCAGATCTTCATCAAACTCACACAGTGTGTCTTCGAGGTCATGACAAAAACAGTGGTGTGGTTATTTTCGCTCTACCACTTGCCCAACTGAGATATGAGGACCTCTTCTAGTTCATAAAATGTGTAACTGTATAATTATCATATCTCAGCTTTGGGATGAGATAGGCTGAAAACAATCACACCCCTGTGTAAGCCAGGGCCTCCGTAATCATCAACGTGAATTTGGAAGAAATCTGAGTCGGTCAAAAATTTCGTCTGAAAAACACAAAGGGGTACCCATTAGTATTTTTTTGGGTGAAACATGTGACCCACTCAGATCTTCATCAAACTCACACAGTGTGTCTTCGAGGTCATGACAAAAACAGTGGTGTGGTTATTTTCGCTCCACCACTTTCCAAAGCTGAGATATGGGTACCCTATCTAGTCCATAAAATGTATAACTGTGTAATTATCATATCTCAGCTTTGGGATGATATAGGCTGAAAATAATCACACCCCTGTGTAAGCCAGGGCCTCCTTAATCAACAACGTGAATTTGGAAGAAATCTGAGTTGATCAAGTATTTCGTCTGAAAAACACAAAGGGGTACCCATTAGTATTTTTTTGGGTGAAACATGTGACCCACTCAGATCTTCATCAAACTCACACAGTGTGTCTTCGAGGTCATGACAAAAACAGTGGTGTGGTTATTTTCGCTCTACCACTTGCCCAACTGAGATATGAGGACCTCTTCTAGTTCATAAAATGTGTAACTGTATAATTATCATATCTCAGCTTTGGGATGAGATAGGCTGAAAACAATCACACCCCTGTGTAAGCCAGGGCCTCCGTAATCATCAACGTGAATTTGGAAGAAATCTGAGTCGGTCAAAAATTTCGTCTGAAAAACACAAAGGGATTCCCCTTAGTATTTTTTTGGGTGAAACCTGTGACCCACTCAGATCTTCATCAAACTCACACAGTGTGTCTTGGAGGTCATGACAAAAACAGTGGTGTGGTTATTTTCGCTCCACCACTTTCCAAAGCTGAGATATGGGTACCCTATCCAGTCCATAAAATGTATAACTGTGTAATTATCATATCTCAGCTTTGGGATGAGATAGGCTGAAAATAATCACACCCCTGTGTAAGCCAGGGCCTCCTTAATCAACAACGTGAGTTTGGAAGAAATCTGAGTCGGTCAAAAATTTCGTCTGAAAAACACAAAGGGGTACCCCTTAGTATTTTTTTGGGTGAAAAATGTGACCTCTTCAGATCTTCTTCAAACCCACACAGTGTGTAAGGCAGGTCCTGTTAAAGACAGTGGTGTGGTTATTTTCGCTCTACCACTTGCCCAACTGAGATATGGGGACCTCTTCTACTTCATAAAATGTGTAACTGTATAATTATCATATCTCAGCTTTGGGATGAGATAGGATGACATAAATCACAACCCTGTGTATGCCAGGGCCTCCTTAATCAACAACGTGAATTTGGAAGAAATCTGAGTCGGTCAAGAATTTCATCTGAAAAAACACAAAGGGGTACCCCTTAGTATTTTTTTGGGTGAAACATGTGACCCACTCAGATCTTCATCAAACTCACACAGTGTGTCTTCGAGGTCATGACAAAAACAGTGGTATGGTTATTTTCGCTCCACCACTTTCCAAAGCTGAGATATGGGGACCCCATCTAGTCCATAAAATGCATAACTGTGTAATTATCATATCTCAGCTATGGGATGAGATAGGCTGAAAACAATCACACCCCTGTGTAAGCCAGGGCCTCCGTAATCATCAACGTGAATTTGGAAGAAATCTGAGTCGGTCAAAAATTTCGTCTGAAAAAACACTAAGGGGTACCCCTTAGTATTTTTTTGGGTGAAACATGTGACCCACTCAGATCTTCATCAAACTCACACAGTGTGTCTTCGAGGTCATGACAAAAACAGTGGTGTGGTTATTTTCGCTCTACCACTTGCCCAACTGAGATATGAGGACCTCTTCTAGTTCATAAAATGTGTAACTGTATAATTATCATATCTCAGCTTTGGGATGAGATAGGCTGAAAACAATCACACCCCTGTGTAAGCCAGGGCCTCCGTAATCATCAACGTGAATTTGGAAGAAATCTGAGTCGGTCAAAAATTTCGTCTGAAAAACACAACGGGGTACCCATTAGTATTTTTTTGGGTGAAACATGTGACCCACTCAGATCTTCATCAAACTCACACAGTGTGTCTTCGAGGTCATGACAAAAACAGTGGTGTGGTTATTTTCGCTCCACCACTTTCCAAAGCTGAGATATGGGTACCCTATCTAGTCCATAAAATGTATAACTGTGTAATTATCATATCTCAGCTTTGGGATGATATAGGCTGAAAATAATCACACCCCTGTGTAAGCCAGGGCCTCCTTAATCAACAACGTGAATTTGGAAGAAATCTGAGTTGGTCAAGTATTTCGTCTGAAAAACACAAAGGGGTACCCATTAGTATTTTTTTGGGTGAAACATGTGACCCACTCAGATCTTCATCAAACTCACACAGTGTGTCTTCGAGGTCATGACAAAAACAGTGGTGTGGTTATTTTCGCTCTACCACTTGCCCAACTGAGATATGAGGACCTCTTCTAGTTCATAAAATGTGTAACTGTATAATTATCATATCTCAGCTTTGGGATGAGATAGGCTGAAAACAATCACACCCCTGTGTAAGCCAGGGCCTCCGTAATCATCAACGTGAATTTGGAAGAAATCTGAGTCGGTCAAAAATTTCGTCTGAAAAACACAAAGGGATTCCCCTTAGTATTTTTTTGGGTGAAACATGTGACCCACTCAGATCTTCATCAAACTCACACAGTGTGTCTTGGAGGTCATGACAAAAACAGTGGTGTGGTTATTTTCGCTCCACCACTTTCCAAAGCTGAGATATGGGTACCCTATCTAGTCCATAAAATGTATAACTGTGTAATTATCATATCTCAGCTTTGGGATGAGATAGGCTGAAAATAATCACACCCCTGTGTAAGCCAGGGCCTCCTTAATCAACAACGTGAGTTTGGAAGAAATCTGAGTCGGTCAAAAATTTCGTCTGAAAAACACAAAGGGGTACCCCTTAGTATTTTTTTGGGTGAAAAATGTGACCTCTTCAGATCTTCTTCAAACCCACACAGTGTGTAAGGCAGGTCCTGTTAAAGACAGTGGTGTGGTTATTTTCGCTCTACCACTTGCCCAACTGAGATATGGGGACCTCTTCTACTTCATAAAATGTGTAACTGTATAATTATCATATCTCAGCTTTGGGATGAGATAGGATGACATAAATCACAACCCTGTGTATGCCAGGGCCTCCTTAATCAACAACGTGAATTTGGAAGAAATCTGAGTCGGTCAAGAATTTCATCTGAAAAAACACAAAGGGGTACCCCTTAGTATTTTTTTGGGTGAAACATGTGACCCACTCAGATCTTCATCAAACTCACACAGTGTGTCTTCGAGTTCATGACAAAAACAGTGGTATGGTTATTTTCGCTCCACCACTTTCCAAAGCTGAGATAAGGGGACCCCATCTAGTCCATAAAATGTATAACTGTGTAATTATCATATCTCAGCTATGGGATGAGATAGGCTGAAAACATTCACACCCCTGTGTAAGCCAGGGCCTCTTTAATCAACAACGTGAGTTTGGAAGAAATCTGAGTCTGTCAAAAATTTCGTCTGAAAAACACAAAGGGGTACCCCTAAGTGTTTTTTTGGGTGAAAAATGTGACCTCTTCAGATCTTCTTCAATCCCACACAGTGTGTAAGGCAGGTCCTGTTAAAGACAGTGGTATGGTTATTTTCGCTCCACCACTTTCCAAAGCTGAGATATGGGGACCTCTTCTAGTTCATAAAATGTGTAACTGTATAATTATCATATCTCAGCTTTGGGATGAGATAGGCTGAAAACAATCACACCCCTGTGTAAGCCAGGGCCTCCGTAATCATCAACGTGAATTTGGAAGAAATCTGAGTCGGTCAAAAATTTCGTCTGAAAAACACAAAGGGGTACCCCTTAGTATTTTTTTGGGTGAAACATGTGACCCACTCAGATCTTCATCAAACTCACACAGTGTGTCTTCGAGGTCATGACAAAAACAGTGGTGTGGTTATTTTCGCTCCACCACTTTCCAAAGCTGAGATATGGGTACCCTATCTAGTCCATAAAATGTATAACTGTGTAATTATCATATCTCAGCTTTGGGATGAGATAGGCTGAAAATAATCACACCCCTGTGTAAGCCAGGGCCTCCTTAATCAACAACGTGAGTTTGGAAGAAATCTGAGTCGGTCAAAAATTTCGTCTGAAAAACACAAAGGGGTACCCCTTAGTATTTTTTTGGGTGAAAAATGTGACCTCTTCAGATCTTCTTCAAACCCACACAGTGTGTAAGGCAGGTCCTGTTAAAGACAGTGGTGTGGTTATTTTCGCTCTACCACTTGCCCAACTGAGATATGGGGACCTCTTCTACTTCATAAAATGTGTAACTGTATAATTATCATATCTCAGCTTTGGGATGAGATAGGATGACATAAATCACAACCCTGTGTATGCCAGGGCCTCCTTAATCAACAACGTGAATTTGGAAGAAATCTGAGTCGGTCAAGAATTTCATCTGAAAAAACACAAAGGGGTACCCCTTAGTATTTTTTTGGGTGAAACATGTGACCCACTCAGATCTTCATCAAACTCACACAGTGTGTCTTCGAGGTCATGACAAAAACAGTGGTATGGTTATTTTCGCTCCACCACTTTCCAAAGCTGAGATATGGGGACCCCATCTAGTCCATAAAATGCATAACTGTGTAATTATCATATCTCAGCTATGGGATGAGATAGGCTGAAAACAATCACACCCCTGTGTAAGCCAGGGCCTCCGTAATCATCAACGTGAATTTGGAAGAAATCTGAGTCGGTCAAAAATTTCGTCTGAAAAAACACTAAGGGGTACCCCTTAGTATTTTTTTGGGTGAAACATGTGACCCACTCAGATCTTCATCAAACTCACACAGTGTGTCTTCGAGGTCATGACAAAAACAGTGGTGTGGTTATTTTCGCTCTACCACTTGCCCAACTGAGATATGAGGACCTCTTCTAGTTCATAAAATGTGTAACTGTATAATTATCATATCTCAGCTTTGGGATGAGATAGGCTGAAAACAATCACACCCCTGTGTAAGCCAGGGCCTCCGTAATCATCAACGTGAATTTGGAAGAAATCTGAGTCGGTCAAAAATTTCGTCTGAAAAACACAACGGGGTACCCATTAGTATTTTTTTGGGTGAAACATGTGACCCACTCAGATCTTCATCAAACTCACACAGTGTGTCTTCGAGGTCATGACAAAAACAGTGGTGTGGTTATTTTCGCTCCACCACTTTCCAAAGCTGAGATATGGGTACCCTATCTAGTCCATAAAATGTATAACTGTGTAATTATCATATCTCAGCTTTGGGATGATATAGGCTGAAAATAATCACACCCCTGTGTAAGCCAGGGCCTCCTTAATCAACAACGTGAATTTGGAAGAAATCTGAGTTGGTCAAGTATTTCGTCTGAAAAACACAAAGGGGTACCCATTAGTATTTTTTTGGGTGAAACATGTGACCCACTCAGATCTTCATCAAACTCACACAGTGTGTCTTCGAGGTCATGACAAAAACAGTGGTGTGGTTATTTTCGCTCTACCACTTGCCCAACTGAGATATGAGGACCTCTTCTAGTTCATAAAATGTGTAACTGTATAATTATCATATCTCAGCTTTGGGATGAGATAGGCTGAAAACAATCACACCCCTGTGTAAGCCAGGGCCTCCGTAATCATCAACGTGAATTTGGAAGAAATCTGAGTCGGTCAAAAATTTCGTCTGAAAAACACAAAGGGATTCCCCTTAGTATTTTTTTGGGTGAAACATGTGACCCACTCAGATCTTCATCAAACTCACACAGTGTGTCTTGGAGGTCATGACAAAAACAGTGGTGTGGTTATTTTCGCTCCACCACTTTCCAAAGCTGAGATATGGGTACCCTATCTAGTCCATAAAATGTATAACTGTGTAATTATCATATCTCAGCTTTGGGATGAGATAGGCTGAAAATAATCACACCCCTGTGTAAGCCAGGGCCTCCTTAATCAACAACGTGAGTTTGGAAGAAATCTGAGTCGGTCAAAAATTTCGTCTGAAAAACACAAAGGGGTACCCCTTAGTATTTTTTTGGGTGAAAAATGTGACCTCTTCAGATCTTCTTCAAACCCACACAGTGTGTAAGGCAGGTCCTGTTAAAGACAGTGGTGTGGTTATTTTCGCTCTACCACTTGCCCAACTGAGATATGGGGACCTCTTCTACTTCATAAAATGTGTAACTGTATAATTATCATATCTCAGCTTTGGGATGAGATAGGATGACATAAATCACAACCCTGTGTATGCCAGGGCCTCCTTAATCAACAACGTGAATTTGGAAGAAATCTGAGTCGGTCAAGAATTTCATCTGAAAAAACACAAAGGGGTACCCCTTAGTATTTTTTTGGGTGAAACATGTGACCCACTCAGATCTTCATCAAACTCACACAGTGTGTCTTCGAGTTCATGACAAAAACAGTGGTATGGTTATTTTCGCTCCACCACTTTCCAAAGCTGAGATAAGGGGACCCCATCTAGTCCATAAAATGTATAACTGTGTAATTATCATATCTCAGCTATGGGATGAGATAGGCTGAAAACATTCACACCCCTGTGTAAGCCAGGGCCTCTTTAATCAACAACGTGAGTTTGGAAGAAATCTGAGTCTGTCAAAAATTTCGTCTGAAAAACACAAAGGGGTACCCCTAAGTATTTTTTTGGGTGAAAAATGTGACCTCTTCAGATCTTCTTCAATCCCACACAGTGTGTAAGGCAGGTCCTGTTAAAGACAGTGGTATGGTTATTTTCGCTCCACCACTTTCCAAAGCTGAGATATGGGGACCTCTTCTAGTTCATAAAATGTGTAACTGTATAATTATCATATCTCAGCTTTGGGATGAGATAAGCTGAAAACAATCACACCCCTGTGTAAGCCAGGGCCTCCGTAATCATCAACGTGAATTTGGAAGAAATCTGAGTCGGTCAAAAATTTCGTCTGAAAAACACAAAGGGGTACCCCTTAGTATTTTTTTGGGTGAAACATGTGACCCACTCAGATCTTCATCAAACTCACACAGTGTGTCTTCGAGGTCATGACAAAAACAGTGGTGTGGTTATTTTCGCTCCACCACTTTCCAAAGCTGAGATATGGGTACCCTATCTAGTCCATAAAATGTATAACTGTGTAATTATCATATCTCAGCTTTGGGATGAGATAGGCTGAAAATAATCACACCCCTGTGTAAGCCAGGGCCTCCTTAATCAACAACGTGAATTTGGAAGAAATCTGAGTTGGTCAAGTATTTCATCTGAAAAAACACAAAGGGGTACCCCTTAGTATTTTTTTGGGTGAAACATGTGACCCACTCAGATCTTCATCAAACTCACACAGTGTGTCTTCGAGGTCATGACAAAAACAGTGGTATGGTTATTTTCGCTCCACCACTTTCCAAAGCTGAGATATGGGGACCCCATCTAGTCCATAAAATGTATAACTGTGTAATTATCATATCTCAGCTATGGGATGAGATAGGCTGAAAACAATCACACACCTGTGTAAGCCAGGGCCTCCGTAATCATCAACGTGAATTTGGAAGAAATCTGAGTCTGTCAAAAATTTCGTCTGAAAAAACACTAAGGGGTACCCCTTAGTATTTTTTTGGGTGAAACATGTGACCCACTCAGATCTTCATCAAACTCACACAGTGTGTCTTCGAGGTCATGACAAAAACAGCGGTATGGTTATTTTCGCTCCACCACTTTCCAAAGCTGAGATATGGGGACCCCATCTAGTCAATAAAATGTATAACTGTGTAATTATCATATCTCAGCTATGGGATGAGATAGGCTGAAAACAATCACACCCCTGTGTAAGCCAGGGCCTCCGTAATCATCAACGTGAATTTGGAAGAAATCTGAGTCGGTCAAAAATTTTGTCTGAAAAACACAAAGGGGTACCCATTAGTATTTTTTTGGGGGTTAAACATTTGACCCACTCAGATCTTCATCAAACTCACACAGTGTGTCTTCGAGGTCATGACAAAAACAGTGTTGTGGTTATTTTCGCTCCACCACTTTCCAAAGCTGAGATATGGGGACCCCATCTAGTCAATAAAATGTATAACTGTGTAATTATCATATCTCAGCTATGGGATGAGATAGGCTGAAAACAATCACACCCCTGTGTAAGCCAGGGCCTCCGTAATCATCAACGTGAATTTGGAAGAAATCTGAGTCGGTCAAAAATTTTGTCTGAAAAACACAAAGGGGTACCCATTAGTATTTTTTTGGGGGTTAAACATTTGACCCACTCAGATCTTCATCAAACTCACACAGTGTGTCTTCGAGGTCATGACAAAAACAGTGTTGTGGTTATTTTCGCTCCACCACTTTCCAAAGCTGAGATATGGGGACCCCATCTAGTCCATAAAATGTATAACTGTGTAATTCTCATATCTCAGCTTTGGGATGAGATAGGCTGAAAACAATCACACCCCTGTGTAAGCCAGGGCCTCCGTTATCATCAACGTGAATTTGGAAGAAATCTGAGTCGGTCAAAAATTTCGTCTGAAAAACACAAAGGGGTACCCCTTAGTATTTTTTGGGGTGAAAAATGTGACCTCTTCAGATCTTCTTCAAACCCACACAGTGTGTAAGGCAGGTCCTGTTAAAGACAGTGGTGTGGTTATTTTCGCTCTACCACTTGCCCAACTGAGATATGGGGACCTCTTCTAGTTCATAAAATGTGTAACTGTATGATTATCATATCTCAGCTTTGGGATGAGATAGGCCGACATAAATCACACCCCTGTGTATGCCAGGGCCTCCGTAATCATCAACGTGAATTTGGAAGAAATCTGAGTCGGTCAAAAATTTCGTCTGAAAAACACAAAGGGGTACCCCTTAGTATTTTTTTTGGGTGAAAAATGTGACCCACTCAGATCTTCATCAAACTCACACAGTGTGTCTTCGAGGTCATGACAAAAACAGTGGTGTGGTTATTTTCGCTCCACCACTTTCCAAAGCTGAGATATGGGGACCCCATCTAGTCCATAAAATGTATAACTGTGTAATTCTCATATCTCAGCTTTGGGATGAGATAGGCTGAAAACAATCACACCCCTGTGTAAGCCAGGGCCTCCGTTATCATCAACGTGAATTTGGAAGAAATCTGAGTCGGTCAAAAATTTCGTCTGAAAAACACAAAGGGGTACCCCTTAGTATTTTTTTGGGTGAAAAATGTGACCTCTTCAGATCTTCTTCAAACCCACACAGTGTGTAAGGCAGGTCCTGTTAAAGACAGTGGTGTGGTTATTTTCGCTCTACCACTTGCCCAACTGAGATATGGGGACCTCTTCTAGTTCATAAAATGTGTAACTGTATGATTATCATATCTCAGCTTTGGGATGAGATAGGCCGACATAAATCACACCCCTGTGTATGCCAGGGCCTCCGTAATCATCAACGTGAATTTGGAAGAAATCTGAGTCGGTCAAAATTTTCGTCTGAAAAACACAAAGGGGTACCCCTTAGTATTTTTTTTGGGTGAAAAATGTGACCCACTCAGATCTTCATCAAACTCACACAGTGTGTCTTCGAGGTCATGACAAAAACAGTGGTGTGGTTATTTTCGCTTCACCACTTTTCAAAGCTGAGATATGGGGACCTCTTCTAGTCCATAAAATGTATAACTGTATAATTATCATATCTCAGGTTTGGGATGAGATAGGCTGAAAATAATCACACCCCTGTGTAAGCCAGGGCCTCCTTAATCAACAACGTGAATTTGGAAGAAATCTGAGTCGGTCAAAAATTTCGTCTGAAAAACTTTTTTGGGTGAAAAATGTGACCCACTCAGACCTTCATCAAACTCACACAGTGTGTCTTGGAGGTCCTGACAAAAACAGTGGTGTGGTTATTTTCGCTCCACCACTTTCCAAAGCTGAGATATGGGGACCCCATCTAGTCCATAAAATGTATAACTGTGTAATTATCATATCTCAGCTTTGGGATGAGATAGGCTGAAAATAATCACACCCCTGTGTAAGCCAGGGCCTCCTTAATCAACAACGTGAGTTTGGAAGAAATCTGAGTCGGTCAAAAATTTCATCTGAAAAACACAATAGGGCTTCCCCTTAGTTTTTTTTGGGTGAAAAATGTGACCTCTTCAGATCTTCTTCAAACTCACACAGTGTGTAAGGCAGGTCCTGTTAAAGACAGTGGTGTGGTTATTTTCGCTCTACCACTTGCCCAACTGAGATATGGGGACCTCTTCTAGTTCATAAAATGTGTAACTGTATGATTATCATATCTCAGCTTTGGGATGAGATAGGCTGACATAAATCACACCCCTGTGTATGCCAGGGCCTCCGTAATCATCAACGTGAATTTGGAAGAAGTCTGAGTCGGTCAAAAATTTCGTCTGAAAAACACAAAGGGGTACCCCTTAGTATTTTTTTGGGTGAAAAATGTGACTCACTCAGACTTTCATCAAACTCACACAGTGTGTCTTGGCGGTCCTAACAAAAACAGTGGCTTGGTTATTTTTGCTCCACCACTTTCCAAAGCTGAGATATGGGGACCTCTTCTAGTCCATAAAATGTATAACTGTATAATTATCATATCTCAGCTTTGGGATGAGATAGGCTGAAAACAATCACACCCCTGTGTAAGCCAGGGCCTCCTTAATCATCAACGTGAATTTGGAAGAAATCTGAGTCGGTCAAAAATTTCGTCTGAAAAACACAAAGGGGTACCCCTTAGTATTTTTTTTGGGTGAAAAATGTGACCCACTCAGATCTTCATCAAACTCACACAGTGTGTCTTCGAGGTCATGACAAAAACAGTGGTGTGGTTATTTTCGCTTCACCACTTTTCAAAGCTGAGATATGGGGACCTCTTCTAGTCCATAAAATGTATAACTGTATAATTATCATATCTCAGCTTTGGGATGAGATAGGCTGAAAACAATCACACCCCTGTGTAAGCCAGGGCCTCCTTAATCAACAACGTGAATTTGGAAGAAATCTGAGTCGGTCAAAAATTTTGTCTGACAAAACACAAAGGGGTACTCCTTAGTATTTTTTTGGGTGAAAAATGTGACCCACTCAGACCTTCATCAAACTCACACAGTGTGTCTTGGAGGTCATGACAACAACAGTGGTGTGGTTATTTTCGCTCCACCACTTTCCAAAGCTGAGATATGGGGACCCCATCTAGTCCATAAAATGTATAACTGTGTAATTAGCATATCTCAGCTTTGGGATGAGATAGGCTGAAAACAATCACACCCCTGTGTAAGCCAGGGCCTCCTTAATCATCAACGTGAATTTGGAAGAAATCTGAGTCGGTCAAAAATTTCGTCTGAAAAACACAAAGGGGTACCCATTAGTATTTTTTTTTGGGTGAAAAAGGTGACCCACTCAGATCTTCATCAAACTCACACAATGTGCCTTGGAGGTCCTGACAAAAACAGTGGTGTGGTTATTTTCGCTCCACCAATTTCCAAAGCTGAGGTATGGGGACCTCTTCTAGTCCATAAAATGTATAACTGTATAATTATCATATCTCAGGTTTGGGATGAGATAGGCTGAAAATAATCACACCCCTGTGTAAGCCAGGGCCTCCTTAATCAACAACGTGAATTTGGAAGAAATCTGAGTCGGTCAAAAATTTTGTCTGAAAAACACAAATAGGTACCCCTTAGTATATTTTTTGGGTGAAAAATGTGACCCACTCAGATCTTCATCAAACTCACACAATGTGCCTTGGAGGTCCTGACAAAAACAGTGGTGTGGTTATTTTCGCTCCACCACTTTCCAAAGCTGAGGTATGGGGACCTCTTCTAGTCCATAAAATGCATAACTGTATAATTATCATATCTCAGGTTTGGGATGAGATAGGCTGAAAATAATCACACCCCTGTGTAAGCCAGGGCCTCCTTAATCAACAACGTGAATTTGGAAGAAATCTGAGTCGGTCAAAAATTTTGTCTGAAAAACACAAAGGGGTACCCTTTAGTATTTTTTTGGGTGAAAAATGTGACCCACTCATATCTTCATCAAACTCACACAGTGTGTCTTCGAGGTCATGACAAAAACAGTGGTGTGGTTATTTTCGCTCTACCACTTGCCCAACTGAGATATGGGGACCTCTTCTAGTTCATAAAATGTGTAACTGTATGATTATCATATCTCAGCTTTGGGATGAGATAGGCTGACATAAATCACACCCCTGTGTATGCCAGGGCCTCCGTAATCATCAACGTGAATTTGGAAGAAATCTGAGTCGGTCAAAAATTTCGTCTGAAAAACACAAAGGGGTACCCCTTAGTATTTTTTTGGGCGAAAAATGTGACCCACTCAGACTTTCATCAAACTCACACAGTGTGTCTTGGCGGTCCTAACAAAAACAGTGGCGTGGTTATTTTTGCTCCACCACTTTCCAAAGCTGAGATATGGTGACCTCTTCTAGTCCATAAAATGTATAACTGTATAATTATCATATCTCAGCTTTGGGATGAGATAGGCTGAAAACAATCACACCCCTGTGTAAGCCAGGGCCTCCTTAATCAACAACGTGAATTTGGAAGAAATCTGAGTCGGTCAAAAATTTTGTCTGACAAAACACAAAGGGGTACTCCTTAGTATTTTTTTGGGTGAAAAATGTGACCCACTCAGACCTTCATCAAACTCACACAGTGTGTCTTGGAGGTCATGACAAAAACAGTGGTGTGGTTATTTTCGCTCCACCACTTTCCAAAGCTGAGATATGGGGACCCCATCTAGTCCATAAAATGTATAACTGTGTAATTAGCATATCTCAGCTTTGGGATGAGATAGGCTGAAAACATTCACACCACTGTGTAAGCCAGGGTCTCCTTAATCATCAACGTGAATTTGGAAGAAATCTGAGTCGGTCAAAAATTTCGTCTGAAAAACACAAAGGGGTATCCATTAGTATTTTTTTTGGGTGAAAAATGTGACCCACTCAGATCTTCATCAAACTCACACAATGTGCCTTGGAGGTCCTGACAAAAACAGTGGTGTGGTTATTTTCGCTCCACCACTTTCCAAAGCTGAGGTATGGGGACCTCTTCTAGTCCATAAAATGTATAACTGTATAATTATCATATCTCAGGTTTGGGATGAGATAGGCTGAAAATAATCACACCCCTGTGTAAGCCAGGGCCTCCTTAATCAACAACGTGAATTTGGAAGAAATCTGAGTCGGTCAAAATTTTCGTCTGAAAAACACAAAGGGGTATCCATTAGTATTTTTTTTGGGTGAAAAATGTGACCCACTCAGATCTTCTTCAAACCCACACAGTGTGTAAGGCAGGTCCTGTTAAAGACAGTGGTGTGGTTATTTTCGCTCTACCACTTGCCCAACTGAGATATGGGGACCTCTTCTACTTCATAAAATGTGTAACTGTATAATTATCATATCTCAGCTTTGGGATGAGATAGGATGACATAAATCACAACCCTGTGTATGCCAGGGCCTCCTTAATCAACAACGTGAATTTGGAAGAAATCTGAGTCGGTCAAGAATTTCATCTGAAAAAACACAAAGGGGTACCCCTTAGTATTTTTTTGGGTGAAACATGTGACCCACTCAGATCTTCATCAAACTCACACAGTGTGTCTTCGAGGTCATGACAAAAACAGTGGTATGGTTATTTTCGCTCCACCACTTTCCAAAGCTGAGATAAGGGGACCCCATCTAGTCCATAAAATGTATAACTGTGTAATTATCATATCTCAGCTATGGGATGAGATAGGCTGAAAACATTCACACCCCTGTGTAAGCCAGGGCCTCCTTAATCAACAACGTGAGTTTGGAAGAAATCTGAGTCTGTCAAAAATTTCGTCTGAAAAACACAAAGGGGTACCCCTAAGTATTTTTTTGGGTGAAAAATGTGACCTCTTCAGATCTTCTTCAATCCCACACAGTGTGTAAGGCAGGTCCTGTTAAAGACAGTGGTATGGTTATTTTCGCTCCACCACTTTCCAAAGCTGAGATATGGGGACCTCTTCTAGTTCATAAAATGTGTAACTGTATAATTATCATATCTCAGCTTTGGGATGAGATAGGCTGAAAACAATCACACCCCTGTGTAAGCCAGGGCCTCCGTAATCATCAACGTGAATTTGGAAGAAATCTGAGTCAGTCAAAAATTTCGTCTGAAAAACACAAAGGGGTACCCCTTAGTATTTTTTTGGGTGAAACATGTGACCCACTCAGATCTTCATCAAACTCACACAGTGTGTCTTCGAGGTCATGACAAAAACAGTGGTGTGGTTATTTTCGCTCCACCACTTTCCAAAGCTGAGATATGGGTACCCTATCTAGTCCATAAAATGTATAACTGTGTAATTATCATATCTCAGCTTTGGGATGAGATAGGCTGAAAATAATCACACCCCTGTGTAAGCCAGGGCCTCCTTAATCAACAACGTGAATTTGGAAGAAATCTGAGTTGGTCAAGTATTTCATCTGAAAAAACACAAAGGGGTACCCCTTAGTATTTTTTTGGGTGAAACATGTGACCCACTCAGATCTTCATCAAACTCACACAGTGTGTCTTCGAGGTCATGACAAAAACAGTGGTATGGTTATTTTCGCTCCACCACTTTCCAAAGCTGAGATATGGGGACCCCATCTAGTCCATAAAATGTATAACTGTGTAATTATCATATCTCAGCTATGGGATGAGATAGGCTGAAAACAATCACACCCCTGTGTAAGCCAGGGCCTCCGTAATCATCAACGTGAATTTGGAAGAAATCTGAGTTGGTCAAGTATTTCATCTGAAAAAACACAAAGGGGTACCCCTTAGTATTTTTTTGGGTGAAACATGTGACCCACTCAGATCTTCATCAAACTCACACAGTGTGTCTTCGAGGTCATGACAAAAACCGTGGTATGGTTATTTTCGCTCCACCACTTTCCAAAGCTGAGATAAGGGGACCCCATCTAGTCCATAAAATGTATAACTGTGTAATTATCATATCTCAGCTATGGGATGAGATAGGCTGAAAACATTCACACCCCTGTGTAAGCCAGGGCCTCCTTAATCAACAACGTGAGTTTGGAAGAAATCTGAGTCTGTCAAAAATTTCGTCTGAAAAACACAAAGGGGTACCCCTAAGTATTTTTTTGGGTGAAAAATGTGACCTCTTCAGATCTTCTTCAATCCCACACAGTGTGTAAGGCAGGTCCTGTTAAAGACAGTGGTATGGTTATTTTCGCTCCACCACTTTCCAAAGCTGAGATATGGGGACCTCTTCTAGTTCATAAAATGTGTAACTGTATAATTATCATATCTCAGCTTTGGGATGAGATAGGCTGAAAACAATCACACCCCTGTGTAAGCCAGGGCCTCCGTAATCATCAACGTGAATTTGGAAGAAATCTGAGTCGGTCAAAAATTTCGTCTGAAAAACACAAAGGGGTACCCCTTAGTATTTTTTTGGGTGAAACATGTGACCCACTCAGATCTTCATCAAACTCACACAGTGTGTCTTCGAGGTCATGACAAAAACAGTGGTGTGGTTATTTTCGCTCCACCACTTTCCAAAGCTGAGATATGGGTACCCTATCTAGTCCATAAAATGTATAACTGTGTAATTATCATATCTCAGCTTTGGGATGAGATAGGCTGAAAATAATCACACCCCTGTGTAAGCCAGGGCCTCCTTAATCAACAACGTGAATTTGGAAGAAATCTGAGTTGGTCAAGTATTTCATCTGAAAAAACACAAAGGGGTACCCCTTAGTATTTTTTTGGGTGAAACATGTGACCCACTCAGATCTTCATCAAACTCACACAGTGTGTCTTCGAGGTCATGACAAAAACAGTGGTATGGTTATTTTCGCTCCACCACTTTCCAAAGCTGAGATATGGGGACCCCATCTAGTCCATAAAATGTATAACTGTGTAATTATCATATCTCAGCTATGGGATGAGATAGGCTGAAAACAATCACACCCCTGTGTAAGCCAGGGCCTCCGTAATCATCAACGTGAATTTGGAAGAAATCTGAGTTGGTCAAGTATTTCATCTGAAAAAACACAAAGGGGTACCCCTTAGTATTTTTTTGGGTGAAACATGTGACCCACTCAGATCTTCATCAAACTCACACAGTGTGTCTTCGAGGTCATGACAAAAACAGTGGTATGGTTATTTTCGCTCCACCACTTTCCAAAGCTGAGATATGGGGACCCCATCTAGTCCATAAAATGTATAACTGTGTAATTATCATATCTCAGCTATGGGATGAGATAGGCTGAAAACAATCACACACCTGTGTAAGCCAGGGCCTCCGTAATCATCAACGTGAATTTGGAAGAAATCTGAGTCGGTCAAAAATTTCGTCTGAAAAAACACTAAGGGGTACCCCTTAGTATTTTTTTGGGTGAAACATGTGACCCACTCAGATCTTCATCAAACTCACACAGTGTGTCTTCGAGGTCATGACAAAAACAGTGGTGTGGTTATCTTCGCTCTACCACTTGCCCAACTGAGATATGAGGACCTCTTCTAGTTCATAAAATGTGTAACTGTATAATTATCATATCTCAGCTTTGGGATGAGATAGGCTGAAAACAATCACACCCCTGTGTAAGCCAGGGCCTCCGTAATCATCAACGTGAATTTGGAAGAAATCTGAGTCGGTCAAAAATTTCGTCTGAAAAACACAAAGGGGTACCCCTTAGTATTTTTTTGGGTGAAACATGTGACCCACTCAGATCTTCATCAAACTCACACAGTGTGTCTTCGAGGTCATGACAAAAACAGTGGTGTGGTTATTTTCGCTCCACCACTTTCCAAAGCTGAGATATGGGTACCCTATCTAGTCCATAAAATGTATAACTGTGTAATTATCATATCTCAGCTTTGGGATGAGATAGGCTGAAAATAATCACACCCCTGTGTAAGCCAGGGCCTCCTTAATCAACAACGTGAATTTGGAAGAAATCTGAGTTGGTCAAGTATTTCATCTGAAAAAACACAAAGGGGTACCCCTTAGTATTTTTTTGGGTGAAACATGTGACCCACTCAGATCTTCATCAAACTCACACAGTGTGTCTTCGAGGTCATGACAAAAACAGTGGTATGGTTATTTTCGCTCCACCACTTTCCAAAGCTGAGATATGGGGACCCCATCTAGTCCATAAAATGTATAACTGTGTAATTCTCATATCTCAGCTATGGGATGAGATAGGCTGAAAACAATCACACCCCTGTGTAAGCCAGGGCCTCCGTAATCATCAACGTGAATTTGGAAGAAATCTGAGTTGGTCAAGTATTTCATCTGAAAAAACACAAAGGGGTACCCCTTAGTATTTTTTTGGGTGAAACATGTGACCCACTCAGATCTTCATCAAACTCACACAGTGTGTCTTCGAGGTCATGACAAAAACAGTGGTATGGTTATTTTCGCTCCACCACTTTCCAAAGCTGAGATATGGGGACCCCATCTAGTCAATAAAATGTATAACTGTGTAATTATCATATCTCAGCTATGGGATGAGATAGGCTGAAAACAATCACACACCTGTGTAAGCCAGGGCCTCCGTAATCATCAACGTGAATTTGGAAGAAATCTGAGTCGGTCAAAAATTTTGTCTGAAAAACACAAAGGGGTACCCATTAGTATTTTTTTGGGGGTTAAACATTTGACCCACTCAGATCTTCATCAAACTCACACAGTGTGTCTTCGAGGTCATGACAAAAACAGTGTTGTGGTTATTTTCGCTCCACCACTTTCCAAAGCTGAGATATGGGGACCCCATCTAGTCAATAAAATGTATAACTGTGTAATTATCATATCTCAGCTATGGGATGAGATAGGCTGAAAACAATCACACCCCTGTGTAAGCCAGGGCCTCCGTAATCATCAACGTGAATTTGGAAGAAATCTGAGTCGGTCAAAAATTTCGTCTGAAAAACACAAAGGGGTATCCATTAGTATTTTTTTTGGGTGAAAAATGTGACCCACTCAGATCTTCATCAAACTCACACAATGTGCCTTGGAGGTCCTGACAAAAACAGTGGTGTGGTTATTTTCGCTCCACCACTTTCCAAAGCTGAGGTATGGGGACCTCTTCTAGTCCATAAAATGTGTAACTGTATAATTATCATATCTCAGGTTTGGGATGAGATAGGCTGAAAATAATCACACCCCTGTGTAAGCCAGGGCCTCCTTAATCAACAACGTGAATTTGGAAGAAATCTGAGTCGGTCAAAAATTTTGTCTGAAAAACACAAAGGGGTACCCTTTAGTATTTTTTTGGGTGAAAAATGTGACCCACTCATATCTTCATCAAACTCACACAGTGTGTCTTCGAGGTCATGACAAAAACAGTGGTGGGGTTATTTTCGCTCTACCACTTGCCCAACTGAGATATGGGGACCTCTTCTAGTTCATAAAATGTGTAACTGTATGATTATCATATCTCAGCTTTGGGATGAGATAGGCTGAAAACAATCACACCCCTGTGTAAGCCAGGGCCTCCGTTATCATCAACGTGAATTTGGAAGAAATCTGAGTCGGTCAAAAATTTCGTCTGAAAAACACAAAGGGGTACCGCTTAGTATTTTTTTGGGTGAAAAATGTGACCCACTCAGACGTTCATCAAACTCACACAGTGTGTCTTGGCGGTCCTGACAAAAACAGTGGCGTGGTTATTTTTGCTCCACCACTTTCCAAAGCTGAGATATGGGGACCTCTTCTAGTCCATAAAATGTATAACTGTATAATTATCATATCTCAGCTTTGGGATGAGATAGGCTGAAAACAATCACACCCCTGTGTAAGCCAGGGCCTCCGTAATCATCAACGTGAATTTGGAAGAAATCTGAGTCGGTCAAAAATTTCGTCTGAAAAACACAAAGGGGTACCCCTTAGTATTTTTTTGGGTGAAACATGTGACCCACTCAGATCTTCATCAAACTCACACAGTGTGTCTTGGAGGTCCTGACAAAAACAGTGGTGTGGTTATTTTCGCTCCACCACTTTCCAAAGCTGAGGTATGGGGACCTCTTCTAGTCCATAAAATGTATAACTGTATACTTATCATATCTCAGGTTTGGGATGAGATAGGCTGAAAATAATCACACCCCTGTGTAAGCCAGGGCCTCCTTAATCAACAACGTGAATTTGGAAGAAATCTGAGTCGGTCAAAAATTTCGTCTGAAAAACACAAAGGGGTACCCCTTAGTATTTTTTTGGGTGATAAATGTGACCTCTTCAGATCTTCTTCAAACCCAAACAGTGTGTAAGGCAGGTCCTGTTAAAGACAGTGGTGTGGTTATTTTCGCTCTACCACTTGCCCAACTGAGATATGAGGACCTCTTCTAGTTCATAAAATGTGTAACTGTATAATTATCATATCTCAGCTTTGGGATGAGATAGGCTGAAAATAATCACACCCCTGTGTAAGCCAGGGCCTCCTTAATCAACAACGTGAATTTGGAAGAAATCTGAGTCGGTCAAAAATTTTGTCTGACAAAACACAAAGGGGTACTCCTTAGTATTTTTTTGGGTGAAACATGTGACCCACTCAGACCTTCATCAAACTCACACAGTGTGTCTTGGAGGTCATGACAAAAACAGTGGTGTGGTTATTTTCGCTCCACCACTTTCCAAAGCTGAGATATGGGGACCCCATCTAGTCCATAAAATGTATAACTGTGTAATTATCATATCTCAGCTTTGGGATGAGATAGGCTGAAAACAATCACACCCCTGTGTAAGCCAGGGCCTCCGTTATCATCAACGTGAATTTGGAAGAAATCTGAGTCGGTCAAAAATTTCGTCTGAAAAACACAAAGGGGTACCGCTTAGTATTTTTTTGGGTGAAAAATGTGACCCACTCAGACGTTCATCAAACTCACACAGTGTGTCTTGGCGGTCCTGACAAAAACAGTGGCGTGGTTATTTTTGCTCCACCACTTTCCAAAGCTGAGATATGGGGACCTCTTCTAGTCCATAAAATGTATAACTGTATAATTATCATATCTCAGCTATGGGATGAGATAAGCTGAAAACAATCACACCCCTGTGTAAGCCAGGGCCTCCTTAATCAACAACGTGAATTTGGAAGAAATCTGAGTCGGTCAAAAATTTTGTCTGAAAAACACAAAGGGGTACCCATTAGTATTTTTTTGGGGGTTAAACATTTGACCCACTCAGATCTTCATCAAACTCACACAGTGTGTCTTCGAGGTCATGACAAAAACAGTGGTGTGGTTATTTTCGCTCCACCACTTTCCAAAGCTGAGGTATGGGGACCTCTTCTAGTCCATAAAATGTATAACTGTATAATTATCATATCTCAGGTTTGGGATGAGATAGGCTGAAAACAATCACACCCCTGTGTAAGCCAGGGCCTCCTTAATCAACAACGTGAGTTTGGAAGAAATCTGAGTCGGTCAAAAATTTTGTCTGAAAAAAACAAAGGGGTACCCCTTAGTATTTTTTTGGGTGAAAAATGTGACCTCTTCAGATCTTCTTCAAACCCACACAGTGTGTAAGGCAGGTCCTGTTAAAGACAGTGGTGTGGTTATTTTCGCTCTACCACTTGCCCAACTGAGATATGGGGACCTCTTCTACTTCATAAAATGTGTAACTGTATAATTATCATATCTCAGCTTTGGGATGAGATAGGATGACATAAATCACAACCCTGTGTATGCCAGGGCCTCCTTAATCAACAACGTGAATTTGGAAGAAATCTGAGTCGGTCAAGAATTTCATCTGAAAAAACACAAAGGGGTACCCCTTAGTATTTTTTTGGGTGAAACATGTGACCCACTCAGATCTTCATCAAACTCACACAGTGTGTCTTCGAGGTCATGACAAAAACAGTGGTGTGGTTATTTTTGCTCCACCACTTTCCAAAGCTGAGATATGGGGACCCCATCTAGTCCATAAAATGTATAACTGTATAATTATCATATCTCAGCTTTGGGATGAGATAGGCTGAAAACAATCACACCCCTGTGTAAGCCAGGGCCTCCGTAATCATCAACGTGAATTTGGAAGAAATCTGAGTCGGTCAAAAAGTTCGTCTGAAAAACACAACGGGGTACCCCTTAGTATTTTTTTGGGTGAAACATGTGACCCACTCAGATCTTCATCAAACTCACACAGTGTGTCTTCGAGGTCATGACAAAAACAGTGGTGTGGTTATTTTCGCTCCACCACTTTCCAAAGCTGAGATATGGGTACCCTATCTAGTCCATAAAATGTATAACTGTGTAATTATCATATCTCAGCTTTGGGATGAGATAGGCTGAAAATAATCACACCCCTGTGTAAGCCAGGGCCTCCTTAATCAACAACGTGAATTTGGAAGAAATCTGAGTTGGTCAAGTATTTCATCTGAAAAAACACAAAGGGGTACCCCTTAGTATTTTTTTGGGTGAAACATGTGACCCACTCAGATCTTCATCAAACTCACACAGTGTGTCTTCGAGGTCATGACAAAAACAGTGGTATGGTTATTTTCGCTCCACCACTTTCCAAAGCTGAGATATGGGGACCCCATCTAGTCAATAAAATGTATAACTGTGTAATTATCATATCTCAGCTATGGGATGAGATAGGCTGAAAACAATCACACCCCTGTGTAAGCCAGGGCCTCCGTAATCATCAACGTGAATTTGGAAGAAATCTGAGTCGGTCAAAAATTTTGTCTGAAAAACACAAAGGGGTACCCATTAGTATTTTTTTGGGGGTTAAACATTTGACCCACTCAGATCTTCATCAAACTCACACAGTGTGTCTTCGAGGTCATGACAAAAACAGTGTTGTGGTTATTTTCGCTCCACCACTTTCCAAAGCTGAGATATGGGGACCCCATCTAGTCAATAAAATGTATAACTGTGTAATTATCATATCTCAGCTATGGGATGAGATAGGCTGAAAACAATCACACCCCTGTGTAAGCCAGGGCCTCCGTAATCATCAACGTGAGTTTGGAAGAAATCTGAGTCGGTCAAAAATTTTGTCTGAAAAACACAAAGGGGTACCCATTAGTATTTTTTTGGGGGTTAAACATTTGACCCACTCAGATCTTCATCAAACTCACACAGTGTGTCTTCGAGGTCATGACAAAAACAGTGTTGTGGTTATTTTCGCTCCACCACTTTCCAAAGCTGAGATATGGGGACCCCATCTAGTCCATAAAATGTATAACTGTGTAATTATCATATCTCAGGTTTGCGATGAGATAGGCTGAAAACAATCACACCCCTGTGTAAGCCAGGGCCTCCGCAATCATCAACGTGAATTTGGAAGAAATCTGAGTCGGTCAAGAATTTCATCTGAAAAAACACAAAGGGGTACCCCTTAGTATTTTTTTGGGTGAAACATGTGACCCACTCAGATCTTCATCAAACTCACACAGTGTGTCTTGGAGGTCCTGACAAAAACAGTGGTGTGGTTATTTTCGCTCCACCACTTTCCAAAGCTGAGGTATGGGGACCTCTTCTAGTCCATAAAATGTATAACTGTATAATTATCATATCTCAGGTTTGGGATGAGATAGGCTGAAAACAATCACACCCCTGTGTAAGCCAGGGCCTCCTTAATCAACAACGTGAGTTTGGAAGAAATCTGAGTCGGTCAAAAATTTTGTCTGAAAAAAACAAAGGGGTACCCCTTAGTATTTTTTTGGGTGAAAAATGTGACCTCTTCAGATCTTCTTCAAACCCACACAGTGTGTAAGGCAGGTCCTGTTAAAGACAGTGGTGTGGTTATTTTCGCTCTACCACTTGCCCAACTGAGATATGGGGACCTCTTCTACTTCATAAAATGTGTAACTGTATAATTATCATATCTCAGCTTTGGGATGAGATAGGATGACATAAATCACAACCCTGTGTATGCCAGGGCCTCCTTAATCAACAACGTGAATTTGGAAGAAATCTGAGTCGGTCAAGAATTTCATCTGAAAAAACACAAAGGGGTACCCCTTAGTATTTTTTTGGGTGAAACATGTGACCCACTCAGATCTTCATCAAACTCACACAGTGTGTCTTCGAGGTCATGACAAAAACAGTGGTGTGGTTATTTTTGCTCCACCACTTTCCAAAGCTGAGATATGGGGACCCCATCTAGTCCATAAAATGTATAACTGTATAATTATCATATCTCAGCTTTGGGATGAGATAGGCTGAAAACAATCACACCCCTGTGTAAGCCAGGGCCTCCGTAATCATCAACGTGAATTTGGAAGAAATCTGAGTCGGTCAAAAATTTCGTCTGAAAAACACAAAGGGGTACCCCTTAGTATTTTTTTGGGTGAAACATGTGACCCACTCAGATCTTCATCAAACTCACACAGTGTGTCTTCGAGGTCATGACAAAAACAGTGGTGTGGTTATTTTCGCTCCACCACTTTCCAAAGCTGAGATATGGGTACCCTATCTAGTCCATAAAATGTATAACTGTGTAATTATCATATCTCAGCTTTGGGATGAGATAGGCTGAAAATAATCACACCCCTGTGTAAGCCAGGGCCTCCTTAATCAACAACGTGAATTTGGAAGAAATCTGAGTTGGTCAAGTATTTCATCTGAAAAAACACAAAGGGGTACCCCTTAGTATTTTTTTGGGTGAAACATGTGACCCACTCAGATCTTCATCAAACTCACACAGTGTGTCTTCGAGGTCATGACAAAAACAGTGGAATGGTTATTTTCGCTCCACCACTTTCCAAAGCTGAGATATGGGGACCCCATCTAGTCCATAAAATGTATAACTGTGTAATTATCATATCTCAGCTATGGGATGAGATAGGCTGAAAACAATCACACCCCTGTGTAAGCCAGGGCCTCCGTAATCATCAACGTGAATTTGGAAGAAATCTGAGTTGGTCAAGTATTTCATCTGAAAAAACACAAAGGGGTAACCCTTAGTATTTTTTTGGGTGAAACATGTGACCCACTCAGATCTTCATCAAACTCACACAGTGTGTCTTCGAGGTCATGACAAAAACAGTGGTATGGTTATTTTCGCTCCACCACTTTCCAAAGCTGAGATATGGGGACCCCATCTAGTCAATAAAATGTATAACTGTGTAATTATCATATCTCAGCTATGGGATGAGATAGGCTGAAAACAATCACACCCCTGTGTAAGCCAGGGCCTCCGTAATCATCAACGTGAATTTGGAAGAAATCTGAGTTGGTCAAGTATTTCATCTGAAAAAACACAAAGGGGTAACCCTTAGTATTTTTTTGGGTGAAACATGTGACCCACTCAGATCTTCATCAAACTCACACAGTGTGTCTTCGAGGTCATGACAAAAACAGTGGTATGGTTATTTTCGCTCCACCACTTTCCAAAGCTGAGATATGGGGACCCCATCTAGTCAATAAAATGTATAACTGTGTAATTATCATATCTCAGCTATGGGATGAGATAGGCTGAAAACAATCACACCCCTGTGTAAGCCAGGGCCTCCGTAATCATCAACGTGAATTTGGAAGAAATCTGAGTCGGTCAAAAATTTTGTCTGAAAAACACAAAGGGGTACCCATTAGTATTTTTTTGGGGGTTAAACATTTGACCCACTCAGATCTTCATCAAACTCACACAGTGTGTCTTCGAGGTCATGACAAAAACAGTGTTGTGGTTATTTTCGCTCCACCACTTTCCAAAGCTGAGATATGGGGACCCCATCTAGTCAATAAAATGTATAACTGTGTAATTATCATATCTCAGCTATGGGATGAGATAGGCTGAAAACAATCACACCCCTGTGTAAGCCAGGGCCTCTGTAATCATCAACGTGAATTTGGAAGAAATCTGAGTCGGTCAAAAATTTTGTCTGAAAAACACAAAGGGGTACCCATTAGTATTTTTTTGGGGGTTAAACATTTGACCCACTCAGATCTTCATCAAACTCACACAGTGTGTCTTCGAGGTCATGACAAAAACAGTGTTGTGGTTATTTTCGCTCCACCACTTTCCAAAGCTGAGATATGGGGACCCCATCTAGTCCATAAAATGTATAACTGTGTAATTCTCATATCTCAGCTTTGGGATGAGATAGGCTGAAAACAATCACACCCCTGTGTAAGCCAGGGCCTCCGTTATCATCAACGTGAATTTGGAAGAAATCTGAGTCGGTCAAAAATTTCGTCTGAAAAACACAAAGGGGTACCCCTTAGTATTTTTTTGGGTGAAAAATGTGACCTCTTCAGATCTTCTTCAAACCCACACAGTGTGTAAGGCAGGTCCTGTTAAAGACAGTGGTGTGGTTATTTTCGCTCTACCACTTGCCCAACTGAGATATGGGGACCTCTTCTACTTCATAAAATGTGTAACTGTATGATTATCATATCTCAGCTTTGGGATGAGATAGGCCGACATAAATCACACCCCTGTGTATGCCAGGGCCTCCGTAATCATCAACGTGAATTTGGAAGAAATCTGAGTCGGTCAAAAATTTCGTCTGAAAAACACAAAGGGGTACCCCTTAGTATTTTTTTTGGGTGAAAAATGTGACCCACTCAGATCTTCATCAAACTCACACAGTGTGTCTTCGAGGTCATGACAAAAACAGTGGTGTGGTTATTTTCGCTTCACCACTTTTCAAAGCTGAGATATGGGGACCTCTCCTAGTCCATAAAATGTATAACTGTATAATTATCATATCTCAGGTTTGGGATGAGATAGGCTGAAAATAATCACACCCCTGTGTAAGCCAGGGCCTCCTTAATCAACAACGTGAATTTGGAAGAAATCTGAGTCGGTCAAAAATTTCGTCTGAAAAACTTTTTTGGGTGAAAAATGTGACCCACTCAGACCTTCATCAAACTCACACAGTGTGTCTTGGAGGTCCTGACAAAAACAGTGGTGTGGTTATTTTCGCTCCACCACTTTCCAAAGCTGAGATATGGGGACCCCATCTAGTCCATAAAATGTATAACTGTGTAATTATCATATCTCAGCTTTGGGATGAGATAGGCTGAAAATAATCACACCCCTGTGTAAGCCAGGGCCTCCTTAATCAACAACGTGAGTTTGGAAGAAATCTGAGTCGGTCAAAAATTTCATCTGAAAAACACAATAGGGCTTCCCCTTAGTTTTTTTTGGGTGAAAAATGTGACCTCTTCAGATCTTCTTCAAACTCACACAGTGTGTAAGGCAGGTCCTGTTAAAGACAGTGGTGTGGTTATTTTCGCTCTACCACTTGCCCAACTGAGATATGGGGACCTCTTCTAGTTCATAAAATGTGTAACTGTATGATTATCATATCTCAGCTTTGGGATGAGATAGGCTGACATAAATCACACCCCTGTGTATGCCAGGGCCTCCGTAATCATCAACGTGAATTTGGAAGAAGTCTGAGTCGGTCAAAAATTTCGTCTGAAAAACACAAAGGGGTACCCCTTAGTATTTTTTTGGGTGAAAAATGTGACCCACTCAGACTTTCATCAAACTCACACAGTGTGTCTTGGCGGTCCTAACAAAAACAGTGGCTTGGTTATTTTTGCTCCACCACTTTCCAAAGCTGAGATATGGGGACCTCTTCTAGTCCATAAAATGTATAACTGTATAATTATCATATCTCAGCTTTGGGATGAGATAGGCTGAAAACAATCACACCCCTGTGTAAGCCAGGGCCTCCTTAATCAACAACGTGAATTTGGAAGAAATCTGAGACGGTCAAAAATTTTGTCTGACAAAACACAAAAAGGTACTCCTTAGTATTTTTTTGGGTGAAAAATGTGACCCACTCAGACCTTCATCAAACTCACACAGTGTGTCTTGGAGGTCATGACAAAAACAGTGGTGTGGTTATTTTCGCTCCACCACTTTCCAAAGCTGAGATATGGGGACCCCATCTAGTCCATAAAATGTATAACTGTGTAATTATCATATCTCAGCTTTGGGATGAGATAGGCTGAAAACAATCAAACCCCTGTGTAAGCCTGGGCCTCCTTAATCATCAACGTGAATTTGGAAGAAATCTGAGTCGGTCAAAAATTTCGTCTGAAAAACACAAAGGGGTATCCATTAGTATTTTTTTTGGGTGAAACATGTGACCCACTCAGACCTTCATCAAACTCACACAGTGTGTCTTGGAGGTCCTGACAAAAACAGTGGTGTGGTTATTTTCGCTCCACCACTTTCCAAAGCTGAGATATGGGGACCCCATCTAGTCCATAAAATGTATAACTGTGTAATTATCATATCTCAGCTTTGGGATGAGATAGGCTGAAAATAATCACACCCCTGTGTAAGCCAGGGCCTCCTTAATCAACAACGTGAGTTTGGAAGAAATCTGAGTCGGTCAAAAGATTCATCTGAAAAACACAATAGGGCTTCCCCTTAGTTTTTTTTGGGTGAAAAATGTGACCTCTTCAGATCTTCTTCAAACTCACACAGTGTGTAAGGCAGGTCCTGTTAAAGACAGTGGTGTGGTTATTTTCGCTCTACCACTTGCCCAACTGAGATATGGGGACCTCTTCTAGTTCATAAAATGTGTAACTGTATGATTATCATATCTCAGCTTTGGGATGAGATAGGCCGACATAAATCACACCCCTGTGTATGCCAGGGCCTCCGTAATCATCAACGTGAATTTGGAAGAAATCTGAGTCGGTCAAAATATTCGTCTGAAAAACACAAAGGGGTACCCCTTAGTATTTTTTTTGGGTGAAAAATGTGACCCACTCAGATCTTCATCAAACTCACACAGTGTGTCTTCGAGGTCATGACAAAAACAGTGGTGTGGTTATTTTCGCTTCACCACTTTTCAAAGCTGAGATATGGGGACCTCTTCTAGTCCATAAAATGTATAACTGTATAATTATCATATCTCAGCTTTGGGATGAGATAGGCTGAAAACAATCACACCCCTGTGTAAGCCAGGGCCTCCTTAATCAACAACGTGAATTTGGAAGAAATCTGAGTCGGTCAAAAATTTTGTCTGACAAAACACAAAGGGGTACTCCTTAGTATTTTTTTGGGTGAAAAATGTGACCCACTCAGACCTTCATCAAACTCACACAGTGTGTCTTGGATGTCATGACAACAACAGTGGTGTGGTTATTTTCGCTCCACCACTTTCCAAAGCTGAGATATGGGGACCCCATCTAGTCCATAAAATGTATAACTGTGTAATTAGCATATCTCAGCTTTGGGATGAGATAGGCTGAAAACAATCACACCCCTGTGTAAGCCAGGGCCTCCTTAATCATCAACGTGAATTTGGAAGAAATCTGAGTCGGTCAAAAATTTCGTCTGAAAAACACAAAGGGGTATCCATTAGTATTTTTTTTGGGTGAAAAATGTGACCCACTCAGATCTTCATCAAACTCACACAATGTGCCTTGGAGGTCCTGACAAAAACAGTGGTGTGGTTATTTTCGCTCCACCACTTTCCAAAGCTGAGGTATGGGGACCTCTTCTAGTCCATAAAATGTGTAACTGTATAATTATCATATCTCAGGTTTGGGATGAGATAGGCTGAAAATAATTACACCCCTGTGTAAGCCAGGGCCTCCTTAATCAACAACGTGAATTTGGAAGAAATCTGAGTCGGTCAAAAATTTTGTCTGAAAAACACAAAGGGGTTCCCTTTAGTATTTTTTTGGGTGAAAAATGTGACCCACTCATATCTTCATCAAACTCACACAGTGTGTCTTCGAGGTCATGACAAAAACAGTGGTGGGGTTATTTTCGCTCTACCACTTGCCCAACTGAGATATGGGGACCTCTTCTAGTTCATAAAATGTGTAACTGTATGATTATCATATCTCAGCTTTGGGATGAGATAGGCTGAAAACAATCACACCCCTGTGTAAGCCAGGGCCTCCGTAATCATCAACGTGAATTTGGAAGAAATCTGAGTCGGTCAAAAATTTCGTCTGAAAAACACAAAGGGGTACCGCTTAGTATTTTTTTGGGTGAAAAATGTGACCCACTCAGACGTTCATCAAACTCACACAGTGTGTCTTGGCGGTCCTGACAAAAACAGTGGCGTGGTTATTTTTGCTCCACCACTTTCCAAAGCTGAGATATGGGGACCTCTTCTAGTCCATAAAATGTATAACTGTATAATTATCATATCTCAGCTTTGGGATGAGATAGGCTGAAAACAATCACACCCCTGTGTAAGCCAGGGCCTCCGTAATCATCAACGTGAATTTGGAAGAAATCTGAGTCGGTCAAAAATTTCGTCTGAAAAACACAAAGGGGTACCCCTTAGTATTTTTTTGGGTGAAACATGTGACCCACTCAGATCTTCATCAAACTCACACAGTGTGTCTTGGAGGTCCTGACAAAAACAGTGGTGTGGTTATTTTCGCTCCACCACTTTCCAAAGCTGAGGTATGGGGACCTCTTCTAGTCCATAAAATGTATAACTGTATAATTATCATATCTCAGGTTTGGGATGAGATAGGCTGAAAATAATCACACCCCTGTGTAAGCCAGGGCCTCCTTAATCAACAACGTGAATTTGGAAGAAATCTGAGTCGGTCAAAAATTTCGTCTGAAAAACACAAAGGGGTACCCCTTAGTATTTTTTTGGGTGATAAATGTGACCTCTTCAGATCTTCTTCAAACCCAAACAGTGTGTAAGGCAGGTCCTGTTAAAGACAGTGGTGTGGTTATTTTCGCTCTACCACTTGCCCAACTGAGATATGAGGACCTCTTCTAGTTCATAAAATGTGTAACTGTATAATTATCATATCTCAGCTTTGGGATGAGATAGGCTGAAAACAATCACACCCCTGTGTAAGCCAGGGCCTCCTTAATCAACAATGTGAATTTGGAAGAAATCTGAGTCGGTCAAAAATTTTGTCTGACAAAACACAAAGGGGTACTCCTTAGTATTTTTTTGGCTGAAACATGTGACCCACTCAGACCTTCATCAAACTCACACAGTGTGTCTTGGAGGTCATGACAAAAACAGTGGTGTGGTTATTTTCGCTCCACCACTTTCCAAAGCTGAGGTATGGGGACCTCTTCTAGTCCATAAAATGTATAACTGTATACTTATCATATCTCAGGTTTGGGATGAGATAGGCTGAAAATAATCACACCCCTGTGTAAGCCAGGGCCTCCTTAATCAACAACGTGAATTTGGAAGAAATCTGAGTCGGTCAAAAATTTCGTCTGAAAAACACAAAGGGGTACCGCTTAGTATTTTTTTGGGTGAAAAATGTGACCCACTCAGATGTTCATCAAACTCACACAGTGTGTCTTGGCGGTCCTGACAAAAACAGTGGCGTGGTTATTTTTGATCCACCACTTTCCAAAGCTGAGATATGGGGACCTCTTCTAGTCCATAAAATGTATAACTGTATAATTATCATATCTCAGCTTTGGGATGAGATAGGCTGAAAACAATCACACCCCTGTGTAAGCCAGGGCCTCCGTAATCATCAACGTGAATTTGGAAGAAATCTGAGTCGGTCAAAAATTTCGTCTGAAAAACACAAAGGGGTACCCCTTAGTATTTTTTTGGGTGATAAATGTGACCTCTTCAGATCTTCTTCAAACCCAAACAGTGTGTAAGGCAGGTCCTGTTAAAGACAGTGGTGTGGTTATTTTCGCTCTACCACTTGCCCAACTGAGATATGAGGACCTCTTCTAGTTCATAAAATGTGTAACTGTATAATTATCATATCTCAGCTTTGGGATGAGATAGGCTGAAAACAATCACACCCCTGTGTAAGCCAGGGCCTCCGTAATCATCAACGTGAATTTGGAAGAAATCTGAGTCGGTCAAAAATTTCGTCTGAAAAACACAAAGGGATTCCCCTTAGTATTTTTTGGGGTGAAAAATGTGACCCACTCAGATCTTCATCAAACTCACACAGTGTGTCTTGGAGGTCATGACAAAAACAGTGGTATGGTTATTTTCGCTCCACCACTTTCCAAAGCTGAGATATGGGGACCCCATCTAGTCCATAAAATGTATAACTGTGTAATTATCATATCTCAGGTATGGGATGAGATAAGCTGAAAACAATCACACCCCTGTGTAAGCCAGGGCCTCCTTAATCAACAACGTGAGTTTGGAAGAAATCTGAGTCGGTCAAAAATTTCGTCTGAAAAGCACAAAGGGGTACCCCTTAGTATTTTTTTGGGTGAAAAATGTGACCTCTTCAGATCTTCTTCAAACCCACACAGTGTGTAAGGCAGGTCCTGTTAAAGACAGTGGTATGGTTATTTTCGCTCCACCACTTTCCAAAGCTGAGATATGGGGACCTCTTCTACTTCATAAAATGTGTAACTGTATAATTATCATATCTCAGCTTTGGGATGAGATAGGATGACATAAATCACAACCCTGTGTATGCCAGGGCCTCCTTAATCAACAACGTGAATTTGGAAGAAATCTGAGTCGGTCAAGAATTTCATCTGAAAAAACACAAAGGGGTACCCCTTAGTATTTTTTTGGGTGAAACATGTGACCCACCCAGATCTTCATCAAACTCACACAGTGTGTCTTCGAGGTCATGACAAAAACAGTGGTATGGTTATTTTCGCTCCACCACTTTCCAAAGCTGAGATATGGGGACCCCATCTAGTCCATAAAATGTATAACTGTGTAATTATCATATCTCAGGTTTGGGATGAGATAGGCTGAAAACAATCACACCCCTGTGTAAGCCAGGGCCTCCGTAATCATCAACGTGAATTTGGAAGAAATCTGAGTCGGTCAAGAATTTCATCTGAAAAAACACAAAGGGGTACCCCTTAGTATTTTTTTGGGTGAAACATGTGACCCACTCAGATCTTCATCAAACTCACACAGTTTGTCTTGGAGGTCCTGACAAAAACAGTGGTGTGGTTATTTTCGCTCCACCACTTTCCAAAGCTGAGGTATGGGGACCTCTTCTAGTCCATAAAATGTATAACTGTATAATTATCATATCTCAGGTTTGGGATGAGATAGGCTGAAAACAATCACACCCCTGTTTAAGCCAGGGCCTCCTTAATCAACAACATGAGTTTGGAAGAAATCTGAGTCGGTCAAAAATTTTGTCTGAAAAAAACAAAGGGGTACCCCTTAGTATTTTTTTGGGTGAAAAATGTGACCTCTTCAGATCTTCTTCAAACCCACACAGTGTGTAAGGCAGGTCCTGTTAAAGACAGTGGTGTGGTTATTTTCGCTCTACCACTTGCCCAACTGAGATATGGGGACCTCTTCTACTTCATAAAATGTGTAACTGTATAATTATCATATCTCAGCTTTGGGATGAGATAGGATGACATAAATCACAACCCTGTGTATGCCAGGGCCTCCTTAATCAACAACGTGAATTTGGAAGAAATCTGAGTCGGTCAAGAATTTCATCTGAAAAAACACAAAGGGGTACCCCTTAGTATTTTTTTGGGTGAAACATGTGACCCACTCAGATCTTCATCAAACTCACACAGTGTGTCTTCGAGGTCATGACAAAAACAGTGGTATGGTTATTTTTGCTCCACCACTTTCCAAAGCTGAGATATGGGGACCCCATCTTGTCCATAAAATGTATAACTGTGTAATTATCATATCTCAGCTATGGGATGAGATAGGCTGAAAACAATCACACCCCTGTGTAAGCCAGGGCCTCCGTAATCATCAACGTGAATTTGGAAGAAATCTGAGTCGGTCAAAAATTTCGTCTGAAAAAAAACAAAGGGGTACCCCTTAGTATTTTTTTGGGTGAAACATGTGACCCACTCAGATCTTCATCAAACTCACACAGTGTGTCTTGGAGGTCCTGACAAAAACAGTGGTGTGGTTATTTTCGCTCCACCACTTTCCAAAGCTGAGGTATGGGGACCTCTTCTAGTCCATTAAATGTATAACTGTATAATTATCATATCTCAGGTTTGGGATGAGATAGGCTGAAAACAATCACACCCCTGTGTAAGCCAGGGCCTCCTTAATCAACAACGTGAGTTTGGAAGAAATCTGAGTCGGTCAAAAATTTTGTCTGAAAAAAACAAAGGGGTACCCCTTAGTATTTTTTTGGGTGAAAAATGTGACCTCTTCAGATCTTCTTCAAACCCACACAGTGTGTAAGGCAGGTCCTGTTAAAGACAGTGGTGTGGTTATTTTCACTCTACCACTTGCCCAACTGAGATATGGGGACCTCTTCTACTTCATAAAATGTGTAACTGTATAATTATCATATCTCAGCTTTGGGATGAGATAGGATGACATAAATCACAACCCTGTGTATGCCAGGGCCTCCTTAATCAACAACGTGAATTTGGAAGAAATCTGAGTCGGTCAAGAATTTCATCTGAAAAAACACAAAGGGGTACCCCTTAGTATTTTTTTGGGTGAAACATGTGACCCACTCAGATCTTCATCAAACTCACACAGTGTGTCTTCGAGGTCATGACAAAAACAGTGGTATGGTTACTTTTGCTCCACCACTTTCCAAAGCTGAGATATGGGGACCCCATCTTGTCCATAAAATGTATAACTGTGTAATTATCATATCTCAGCTATGGGATGAGATAGGCTGAAAACAATCACACCCCTGTGTAAGCCAGGGCCTCCGTAATCATCAACGTGAATTTGGAAGAAATCTGAGTCGGTCAAAAATTTCGTCTGAAAAAAAACAAAGGGGTACCCCTTAGTATTTTTTTGGGTGAAACATGTGACCCACTCAGATCTTCATCAAACTCACACAGTGTGTCTTGGAGGTCCTGACAAAAACAGTGGTGTGGTTATTTTCGCTCCACTACTTTCCAAAGCTGAGGTATGGGGACCTCTTCTAGTCCATAAAATGTATAACTGTATAATTATCATATCTCAGGTTTGGGATGAGATAGGCTGAAAACAATCACACCCCTGTGTAAGCCAGGGCCTCCTTAATCAACAACGTGAGTTTGGAAGAAATCTGAGTCGGTCAAAAATTTTGTCTGAAAAAACAAAGGGGTACCCCTTAGTATTTTTTTGGGTGAAAAATGTGACCTCTTCAGATCTTCTTCAAACCCACACAGTGTGTAAGGCAGGTCCTGTTAAAGACAGTGGTGTGGTTATTTTCGCTCTACCACTTGCCCAACTGAGATATGGGGACCTCTTCTACTTCATAAAATGTGTAACTGTATAATTATCATATCTCAGCTTTGGGATGAGATAGGATGACATAAATCACAACCCTGTGTATGCCAGGGCCTCCTTAATCAACAACGTGAATTTGGAAGAAATCTGAGTCGGTCAAGAATTTCATCTGAAAAAACACAAAGGGGTACCCCTTAGTATTTTTTTGGGTGAAACATGTGACCCACCCAGATCTTCATCAAACTCACACAGTGTGTCTTCGAGGTCATGACAAAAACAGTGGTATGGTTATTTTCGCTCCACCACTTTCCAAAGCTGAGATATGGGGACCCCATCTAGTCCATAAAATGTATAACTGTGTAATTATCATATCTCAGGTTTGGGATGAGATAGGCTGAAAACAATCACACCCCTGTGTAAGCCAGGGCCTCCGTAATCATCAACGTGAATTTGGAAGAAATCTGAGTCGGTCAAGAATTTCATCTGAAAAAACACAAAGGGGTACCCCTTAGTATTTTTTTGGGTGAAACATGTGACCCACTCAGATCTTCATCAAACTCACACAGTGTGTCTTGGAGGTCCTGACAAAAACAGTGGTGTGGTTATTTTCGCTCCACCACTTTCCAAAGCTGAGGTATGGGGACCTCTTCTAGTCCATAAAATGTATAACTGTATAATTATCATATCTCAGGTTTGGGATGAGATAGGCTGAAAACAATCACACCCCTGTGTAAGCCAGGGCCTCCTTAATCAACAACATGAGTTTGGAAGAAATCTGAGTCGGTCAAAAATTTTGTCTGAAAAAAACAAAGGGGTACCCCTTAGTATTTTTTTGGGTGAAAAATGTGACCTCTTCAGATCTTCTTCAAACCCACACAGTGTGTAAGGCAGGTCCTGTTAAAGACAGTGGTGTGGTTATTTTCGCTCTACCACTTGCCCAACTGAGATATGGGGACCTCTTCTACTTCATAAAATGTGTAACTGTATAATTATCATATCTCAGCTTTGGGATGAGATAGGATGACATAAATCACAACCCTGTGTATGCCAGGGCCTCCTTAATCAACAACGTGAATTTGGAAGAAATCTGAGTCGGTCAAGAATTTCATCTGAAAAAACACAAAGGGGTACCCCTTAGTATTTTTTTGGGTGAAACATGTGACCCACTCAGATCTTCATCAAACTCACACAGTGTGTCTTCGAGGTCATGACAAAAACAGTGGTATGGTTATTTTTGCTCCACCACTTTCCAAAGCTGAGATATGGGGACCCCATCTAGTCCATAAAATGTATAACTGTGTAATTATCATATCTCAGCTATGGGATGAGATAGGCTGAAAACAATCACACCCCTGTGTAAGCCAGGGCCTCCTTAATCAACAACGTGAGTTTTGAAGAAATCTGAGTCGGTCAAAAGTTTCGTCTGAAAAACACAAAGGGGTACCCCTTAGTATTTTTTTGGGTGAAACATGTGACCCACTCAGATCTTCATCAAACTCACACAGTGTGTCTTCGAGGTCATGACAAAAACAGTGGTGTGGTTATTTTTGCTCCACCACTTTCTAAAGCTGAGATATGTGGACCCCATCTAGTCCATAAAATGTATAACTGTGTAATTCTCATATCTCAGCTTTGGGATGAGATAGGCTGAAAACAATCACACCCCTGTGTAAGCCAGGGCCTCCGTAATCATCAACGTGAATTTGGAAGAAATCTGAGTCGGTCAAATATTTCGTCTGAAAAACACAAAGGGGTACCCCTTATTATTTTTTTGGGTGAAAAATGTGACCCACTCAGACCTTCATCAAACTCACACAGTGTGTCTTGGAGGTCATGACAAAAACAGTGGTGTGATTATTTTCGCTCTACCACTTTCCAAAGCTGAGATATGGGGACCCCATCTAGTCCATAAAATGTGTAACTGTGTAATTCTCATATCTCAGCTTTGGGATGAGATAGGCTGAAAACAATCACACCCCTGTGTAAGCCAGGGCCTCTGTAATCATCAACGTGAATTTGGAAGAAATCTGAGTCGGTCAAGAATTTCATCTGAAAAAACACAAAGGGGTACCCCTTAGTATTTTTTTGGGTGAAACATGTGACCCACTCAGATCTTCATCAAACTCACACAGTGTGCCTTGGAGGTCCTGACAAAAACAGTGGTGTGGTCATTTTCGCTCCACCACTTTCCAAAGCTGAGATATGGGGACCCCATCTAGTCCATAAAATGTATAACTGTGTAGTTCTCATATCTCAGCTTTGGGATGAGATAGGCTGAAAACAATCACACCCCTGTGTAAGCCAGGGCCTCCGTTATCATCAACGTGAATTTGGAAGAAATCTGAGTCGGTCAAAAATTTCGTCTGAAAAACACAAAGGGGTACCCCTTAGTATTTTTTTGGGTGATAAATGTGACCTCTTCAGATCTTCCTCAAACCCAAACAGTGTGTAAGGCAGGTCCTGTTAAAGACAGTGGTGTGGTTATTTTCGCTCTACCACTTGCCCAACTGAGATATGAGGACCTCTTCTAGTTCATAAAATGTGTAACTGTATAATTATCATATCTCAGCTTTGGGATGAGATAGGCTGAAAACAATCACACCCCTGTGTAAGCCAGGGCCTCCGTAATCATCAACGTGAATTTGGAAGAAATCTGAGTCGGTCAAAAATTTCGTCTGAAAAACACAAAGGGATTCCCCTTAGTATTTTTTTGGGTGAAAAATGTGACCCACTCAGATCTTCATCAAACTCACACAGTGTGTCTTGGAGGTCATGACAAAAACAGTGGTGTGGTTATTTTCGCTCCACCACTTTCCAAAGCTGAGATATGGGTACCCTATCTAGTCCATAAAATGTATAACTGTGTAATTATCATATCTCAGCTTTGGGATGAGATAGGCTGAAAATAATCACACCCCTGTGTAAGCCAGGGCCTCCTTAATCAACAACGTGAGTTTGGAAGAAATCTGAGTCGGTCAAAAATTTCGTCTGAAAAACACAAAGGGGTACCCCTTAGTATTTTTTTGGGTGAAAAATGTGACCTCTTCAGATCTTCTTCAAACCCACACAGTGTGTCTTGGAGGTCCTGTTAAAGACAGTGGTGTGGTTATTTTCGCTCTACCACTTGCCCAACTGAGATATGGGGACTTCGTCTACTTCATAAAATGTGTAACTGTATAATTATCATATCTCAGCTTTGGGATGAGATAGGATGACATAAATCACAACCCTGTGTATGCCAGGGCCTCCTTAATCAACAACGTGAATTTGGAAGAAATCTGAGTCGGTCAAGAATTTCATCTTAAAAAACACAAAGGGGTACCCCTTAGTATTTTTTTGGGTGAAAAATGTGACCTCTTCAGATCTTCTTCAAACCCACACAGTGTGTAAGGCAGGTCCTGTTAAAGACAGTGGTGTGGTTATTTTCGCTCTACCACTTGCCCAACTGAGATATGGGGACCTCTTCTACTTCATAAAATGTGTAACTGTATAATTATCATATCTCAGCTTTGGGATGAGATAGGATGACATAAATCACAACCCTGTGTATGCCAGGGCCTCCTTAATCAACAACGTAAATTTGGAAGAAATCTGAGTCGGTCAAGAATTTCATCTGAAAAAACACAAAGGGGTACCCCTTAGTATTTTTTTGGGTGAAACATGTGACCCACTCAGACCTTCATCAAACTCACACAGTGTGTCTTGGAGGTCCTGACAAAAACAGTGGCATGGTTATTTTTGCTCCACCACTTTCCAAAGCTGAGATATGGGGACCTCTTCTAGTCCATAAAATGTATAACTGTATAATTATGATATCTCAGCTTTGGGATGAGATAGGCTGAAAATAATCACACCCCTGTGTAAGCCAGGGCCTCCTTAATCAACAACGTGAATTTGGAAGAAATCTGAGTCGGTCAAAAATTTCGTCTGAAAAACACAAAGGGGTACCGCTTAGTATTTTTTTGGGTGAAAAATGTGACCCACTCAGACGTTCATCAAACTCACACAGTGTGTCTTGGCGGTCCTGACAAAAACAGTGGCGTGGTTATTTTTGCTCCACCACTTTCCAAAGCTGAGATATGGGGATCTCTTCTAGTCCATAAAATGTATAACTGTATAATTATCATATCTCAGCTTTGGGATGAGATAGGCTGAAAACAATCACACCCCTGTGTAAGCCAGGGCCTCCGTAATCATCAACGTGAATTTGGAAGAAATCTGAGTCGGTCAAGAATTTCATCTGAAAAAACACAAAGGGGTACCCCTTAGTATTTTTTTGGGTGAAAAATGTGACCCACTCAGATCTTCATCAAACTCACACAGTGTGTCTTGGAGGTCCTGACAAAAACAGTGGTGTGGTTATTTTCGCTCCACCACTTTCCAAAGCTGAGGTATGGGGACCTCTTCTAGTCCATAAAATGTATAACTGTATAATTATCATATCTCAGGTTTGGAATGAGATAGGCTGAAAACAATCACACCCCTGTGTAAGCCAGGGCCTCCGTAATCATCAACGTGAATTTGGAAGAAATCTGAGTCGGTCAAAAATTTCGTCTGAAAAAAAACAAAGGGGTACCCCTTAGTATTTTTTTGGGTGAAACATGTGACCCACTCAGATCTTCATCAAACTCACACAGTGTGTCTTGGAGGTCCTGACAAAAACAGTGGTGTGGTTATTTTCGCTCCACCACTTTCCAAAGCTGAGGTATGGGGACCTCTTCTAGTCCATTAAATGTATAACTGTATAATTATCATATCTCAGGTTTGGGATGAGATAGGCTGAAAACAATCACACCCCTGTGTAAGCCAGGGCCTCCTTAATCAACAACGTGAGTTTGGAAGAAATCTGAGTCGGTCAAAAATTTTGTCTGAAAAAAACAAAGGGGTACCCCTTAGTATTTTTTTGGGTGAAAAATGTGACCTCTTCAGATCTTCTTCAAACCCACACAGTGTGTAAGGCAGGTCCTGTTAAAGACAGTGGTGTGGTTATTTTCACTCTACCACTTGCCCAACTGAGATATGGGGACCTCTTCTACTTCATAAAATGTGTAACTGTATAATTATCATATCTCAGCTTTGGGATGAGATAGGATGACATAAATCACAACCCTGTGTATGCCAGGGCCTCCTTAATCAACAACGTGAATTTGGAAGAAATCTGAGTCGGTCAAGAATTTCATCTGAAAAAACACAAAGGGGTACCCCTTAGTATTTTTTTGGGTGAAACATGTGACCCACTCAGATCTTCATCAAACTCACACAGTGTGTCTTCGAGGTCATGACAAAAACAGTGGTATGGTTATTTTTGCTCCACCACTTTCCAAAGCTGAGATATGGGGACCCCATCTTGTCCATAAAATGTATAACTGTGTAATTATCATATCTCAGCTATGGGATGAGATAGGCTGAAAACAATCACACCCCTGTGTAAGCCAGGGCCTCCGTAATCATCAACGTGAATTTGGAAGAAATCTGAGTCGGTCAAAAATTTCGTCTGAAAAAAAACAAAGGGGTACCCCTTAGTATTTTTTTGGGTGAAACATGTGACCCACTCAGATCTTCATCAAACTCACACAGTGTGTCTTGGAGGTCCTGACAAAAACAGTGGTGTGGTTATTTTCGCTCCACTACTTTCCAAAGCTGAGGTATGGGGACCTCTTCTAGTCCATAAAATGTATAACTGTATAATTATCATATCTCAGGTTTGGGATGAGATAGGCTGAAAACAATCACACCCCTGTGTAAGCCAGGGCCTCCTTAATCAACAACGTGAGTTTGGAAGAAATCTGAGTCGGTCAAAAATTTTGTCTGAAAAAACAAAGGGGTACCCCTTAGTATTTTTTTGGGTGAAAAATGTGACCTCTTCAGATCTTCTTCAAACCCACACAGTGTGTAAGGCAGGTCCTGTTAAAGACAGTGGTGTGGTTATTTTCGCTCTACCACTTGCCCAACTGAGATATGGGGACCTCTTCTACTTCATAAAATGTGTAACTGTATAATTATCATATCTCAGCTTTGGGATGAGATAGGATGACATAAATCACAACCCTGTGTATGCCAGGGCCTCCTTAATCAACAACGTGAATTTGGAAGAAATCTGAGTCGGTCAAGAATTTCATCTGAAAAAACACAAAGGGGTACCCCTTAGTATTTTTTTGGGTGAAACATGTGACCCACCCAGATCTTCATCAAACTCACACAGTGTGTCTTCGAGGTCATGACAAAAACAGTGGTATGGTTATTTTCGCTCCACCACTTTCCAAAGCTGAGATATGGGGACCCCATCTAGTCCATAAAATGTATAACTGTGTAATTATCATATCTCAGGTTTGGGATGAGATAGGCTGAAAACAATCACACCCCTGTGTAAGCCAGGGCCTCCGTAATCATCAACGTGAATTTGGAAGAAATCTGAGTCGGTCAAGAATTTCATCTGAAAAACACAAAGGGGTACCCCTTAGTATTTTTTTGGGTGAAACATGTGACCCACTCAGATCTTCATCAAACTCACACAGTGTGTCTTCGAGGTCATGACAAAAACAGTGGTGTGGTTATTTTTGCTCCACCACTTTCCAAAGCTGAGATATGGGGACCCCATCTAGTCCATAAAATGTATAACTGTGTAATTATCATATCTCAGCTATGGGATGAGATAGGCTGAAAACAATCACACCCCTGTGTAAGCCAGGGCCTCCTTAATCAACAACGTGAGTTTTGAAGAAATCTGAGTCGGTCAAAAGTTTCGTCTGAAAAACACAAAGGGGTACCCCTTAGTATTTTTTTGGGTGAAACATGTGACCCACTCAGATCTTCATCAAACTCACACAGTGTGTCTTCGAGGTCATGACAAAAACAGTGGTGTGGTTATTTTTGCTCCACCACTTTCTAAAGCTGAGATATGTGGACCCCATCTAGTCCATAAAATGTATAACTGTGTAATTCTCATATCTCAGCTTTGGGATGAGATAGGCTGAAAACAATCACACCCCTGTGTAAGCCAGGGCCTCCGTAATCATCAACGTGAATTTGGAAGAAATCTGAGTCGGTCAAATATTTCGTCTGAAAAACACAAAGGGGTACCCCTTATTATTTTTTTGGGTGAAAAATGTGACCCACTCAGACCTTCATCAAACTCACACAGTGTGTCTTGGAGGTCATGACAAAAACAGTGGTGTGATTATTTTCGCTCTACCACTTTCCAAAGCTGAGATATGGGGACCCCATCTAGTCCATAAAATGTGTAACTGTGTAATTCTCATATCTCAGCTTTGGGATGAGATAGGCTGAAAACAATCACACCCCTGTGTAAGCCAGGGCCTCTGTAATCATCAACGTGAATTTGGAAGAAATCTGAGTCGGTCAAGAATTTCATCTGAAAAAACACAAAGGGGTACCCCTTAGTATTTTTTTGGGTGAAACATGTGACCCACTCAGATCTTCATCAAACTCACACAGTGTGCCTTGGAGGTCCTGACAAAAACAGTGGTGTGGTCATTTTCGCTCCACCACTTTCCAAAGCTGAGATATGGGGACCCCATCTAGTCCATAAAATGTATAACTGTGTAGTTCTCATATCTCAGCTTTGGGATGAGATAGGCTGAAAACAATCACACCCCTGTGTAAGCCAGGGCCTCCGTTATCATCAACGTGAATTTGGAAGAAATCTGAGTCGGTCAAAAATTTCGTCTGAAAAACACAAAGGGGTACCCCTTAGTATTTTTTTGGGTGATAAATGTGACCTCTTCAGATCTTCCTCAAACCCAAACAGTGTGTAAGGCAGGTCCTGTTAAAGACAGTGGTGTGGTTATTTTCGCTCTACCACTTGCCCAACTGAGATATGAGGACCTCTTCTAGTTCATAAAATGTGTAACTGTATAATTATCATATCTCAGCTTTGGGATGAGATAGGCTGAAAACAATCACACCCCTGTGTAAGCCAGGGCCTCCGTAATCATCAACGTGAATTTGGAAGAAATCTGAGTCGGTCAAAAATTTCGTCTGAAAAACACAAAGGGATTCCCCTTAGTATTTTTTTGGGTGAAAAATGTGACCCACTCAGATCTTCATCAAACTCACACAGTGTGTCTTGGAGGTCATGACAAAAACAGTGGTGTGGTTATTTTCGCTCCACCACTTTCCAAAGCTGAGATATGGGTACCCTATCTAGTCCATAAAATGTATAACTGTGTAATTATCATATCTCAGCTTTGGGATGAGATAGGCTGAAAATAATCACACCCCTGTGTAAGCCAGGGCCTCCTTAATCAACAACGTGAGTTTGGAAGAAATCTGAGTCGGTCAAAAATTTCGTCTGAAAAACACAAAGGGGTACCCCTTAGTATTTTTTTGGGTGAAAAATGTGACCTCTTCAGATCTTCTTCAAACCCACACAGTGTGTCTTGGAGGTCCTGTTAAAGACAGTGGTGTGGTTATTTTCGCTCTACCACTTGCCCAACTGAGATATGGGGACTTCGTCTACTTCATAAAATGTGTAACTGTATAATTATCATATCTCAGCTTTGGGATGAGATAGGATGACATAAATCACAACCCTGTGTATGCCAGGGCCTCCTTAATCAACAACGTGAATTTGGAAGAAATCTGAGTCGGTCAAGAATTTCATCTTAAAAAACACAAAGGGGTACCCCTTAGTATTTTTTTGGGTGAAAAATGTGACCTCTTCAGATCTTCTTCAAACCCACACAGTGTGTAAGGCAGGTCCTGTTAAAGACAGTGGTGTGGTTATTTTCGCTCTACCACTTGCCCAACTGAGATATGGGGACCTCTTCTACTTCATAAAATGTGTAACTGTATAATTATCATATCTCAGCTTTGGGATGAGATAGGATGACATAAATCACAACCCTGTGTATGCCAGGGCCTCCTTAATCAACAACGTAAATTTGGAAGAAATCTGAGTCGGTCAAGAATTTCATCTGAAAAAACACAAAGGGGTACCCCTTAGTATTTTTTTGGGTGAAACATGTGACCCACTCAGACCTTCATCAAACTCACACAGTGTGTCTTGGAGGTCCTGACAAAAACAGTGGCATGGTTATTTTTGCTCCACCACTTTCCAAAGCTGAGATATGGGGACCTCTTCTAGTCCATAAAATGTATAACTGTATAATTATGATATCTCAGCTTTGGGATGAGATAGGCTGAAAATAATCACACCCCTGTGTAAGCCAGGGCCTCCTTAATCAACAACGTGAATTTGGAAGAAATCTGAGTCGGTCAAAAATTTCGTCTGAAAAACACAAAGGGGTACCGCTTAGTATTTTTTTGGGTGAAAAATGTGACCCACTCAGACGTTCATCAAACTCACACAGTGTGTCTTGGCGGTCCTGACAAAAACAGTGGCGTGGTTATTTTTGCTCCACCACTTTCCAAAGCTGAGATATGGGGATCTCTTCTAGTCCATAAAATGTATAACTGTATAATTATCATATCTCAGCTTTGGGATGAGATAGGCTGAAAACAATCACACCCCTGTGTAAGCCAGGGCCTCCGTAATCATCAACGTGAATTTGGAAGAAATCTGAGTCGGTCAAGAATTTCATCTGAAAAAACACAAAGGGGTACCCCTTAGTATTTTTTTGGGTGAAACATGTGACCCACTCAGATCTTCATCAAACTCACACAGTGTGTCTTGGAGGTCCTGACAAAAACAGTGGTGTGGTTATTTTCGCTCCACCACTTTCCAAAGCTGAGGTATGGGGACCTCTTCTAGTCCATAAAATGTATAACTGTATAATTATCATATCTCAGGTTTGGAATGAGATAGGCTGAAAACAATCACACCCCTGTGTAAGCCAGGGCCTCCTTAATCAACAACGTGAATTTGGAAGAAATCTGAGTCGGTCAAAAATTTCGTCTGAAAAACACAAAGGGGTACCCCTTAGTATTTTTTTGGGTGATAAATGTGACCTCTTCAGATCTTCTTCAAACCCAAACAGTGTGTAAGGCAGGTCCTGTTAAAGACAGTGGTGTGGTTATTTTCGCTCTACCACTTGCCCAACTGAGATATGGGGACCTCTTCTACTTCATAAAATGTGTAACTGTATAATTATCATATCTCAGCTTTGGGATGAGATAGGATGACATAAATCACAACCCTGTGTATGCCAGGGCCTCCTTAATCAACAACGTGAATTTGGAAGAAATCTGAGTCGGTCAAGAATTTCATCTGAAAAAACACAAAGGGGTACCCCTTAGTATTTTTTTGGGTGAAACATGTGACCCACTCAGATCTTCATCAAACTCACACAGTGTGTCTTCGAGGTCATGACAAAAACAGTGGTATGGTTATTTTTGCTCCACCACTTTCCAAAGCTGAGATATGGGGACCCCATCTTGTCCATAAAATGTATAACTGTGTAATTATCATATCTCAGCTATGGGATGAGATAGGCTGAAAACAATCACACCCCTGTGTAAGCCAGGGCCTCCGTAATCATCAACGTGAATTTGGAAGAAATCTGAGTCGGTCAAAAATTTCGTCTGAAAAAAAACAAAGGGGTACCCCTTAGTATTTTTTTGGGTGAAACATGTGACCCACTCAGATCTTCATCAAACTCACACAGTGTGTCTTGGAGGTCCTGACAAAAACAGTGGTGTGGTTATTTTCGCTCCACCACTTTCCAAAGCTGAGGTATGGGGACCTCTTCTAGTCCATTAAATGTATAACTGTATAATTATCATATCTCAGGTTTGGGATGAGATAGGCTGAAAACAATCACACCCCTGTGTAAGCCAGGGCCTCCTTAATCAACAACGTGAGTTTGGAAGAAATCTGAGTCGGTCAAAAATTTTGTCTGAAAAAAACAAAGGGGTACCCCTTAGTATTTTTTTGGGTGAAAAATGTGACCTCTTCAGATCTTCTTCAAACCCACACAGTGTGTAAGGCAGGTCCTGTTAAAGACAGTGGTGTGGTTATTTTCACTCTACCACTTGCCCAACTGAGATATGGGGACCTCTTCTACTTCATAAAATGTGTAACTGTATAATTATCATATCTCAGCTTTGGGATGAGATAGGATGACATAAATCACAACCCTGTGTATGCCAGGGCCTCCTTAATCAACAACGTGAATTTGGAAGAAATCTGAGTCGGTCAAGAATTTCATCTGAAAAAACACAAAGGGGTACCCCTTAGTATTTTTTTGGGTGAAACATGTGACCCACTCAGATCTTCATCAAACTCACACAGTGTGTCTTCGAGGTCATGACAAAAACAGTGGTATGGTTATTTTTGCTCCACCACTTTCCAAAGCTGAGATATGGGGACCCCATCTTGTCCATAAAATGTATAACTGTGTAATTATCATATCTCAGCTATGGGATGAGATAGGCTGAAAACAATCACACCCCTGTGTAAGCCAGGGCCTCCGTAATCATCAACGTGAATTTGGAAGAAATCTGAGTCGGTCAAAAATTTCGTCTGAAAAAAAACAAAGGGGTACCCCTTAGTATTTTTTTGGGTGAAACATGTGACCCACTCAGATCTTCATCAAACTCACACAGTGTGTCTTGGAGGTCCTGACAAAAACAGTGGTGTGGTTATTTTCGCTCCACTACTTTCCAAAGCTGAGGTATGGGGACCTCTTCTAGTCCATAAAATGTATAACTGTATAATTATCATATCTCAGGTTTGGGATGAGATAGGCTGAAAACAATCACACCCCTGTGTAAGCCAGGGCCTCCTTAATCAACAACGTGAGTTTGGAAGAAATCTGAGTCGGTCAAAAATTTTGTCTGAAAAAACAAAGGGGTACCCCTTAGTATTTTTTTGGGTGAAAAATGTGACCTCTTCAGATCTTCTTCAAACCCACACAGTGTGTAAGGCAGGTCCTGTTAAAGACAGTGGTGTGGTTATTTTCGCTCTACCACTTGCCCAACTGAGATATGGGGACCTCTTCTACTTCATAAAATGTGTAACTGTATAATTATCATATCTCAGCTTTGGGATGAGATAGGATGACATAAATCACAACCCTGTGTATGCCAGGGCCTCCTTAATCAACAACGTGAATTTGGAAGAAATCTGAGTCGGTCAAGAATTTCATCTGAAAAAACACAAAGGGGTACCCCTTAGTATTTTTTTGGGTGAAACATGTGACCCACCCAGATCTTCATCAAACTCACACAGTGTGTCTTCGAGGTCATGACAAAAACAGTGGTATGGTTATTTTCGCTCCACCACTTTCCAAAGCTGAGATATGGGGACCCCATCTAGTCCATAAAATGTATAACTGTGTAATTATCATATCTCAGGTTTGGGATGAGATAGGCTGAAAACAATCACACCCCTGTGTAAGCCAGGGCCTCCGTAATCATCAACGTGAATTTGGAAGAAATCTGAGTCGGTCAAGAATTTTGTCTGAAAAAAACAAAGGGGTACCCCTTAGTATTTTTTTGGGTGAAAAATGTGACCTCTTCAGATCTTCTTCAAACCCACACAGTGTGTAAGGCAGGTCCTGTTAAAGACAGTGGTGTGGTTATTTTCGCTCTACCACTTGCCCAACTGAGATATGGGGACCTCTTCTACTTCATAAAATGTGTAACTGTATAATTATCATATCTCAGCTTTGGGATGAGATAGGATGACATAAATCACAACCCTGTGTATGCCAGGGCCTCCTTAATCAACAACGTGAATTTGGAAGAAATCTGAGTCGGTCAAGAATTTCATCTGAAAAAACACAAAGGGGTACCCCTTAGTATTTTTTTGGGTGAAACATGTGACCCACTCAGATCTTCATCAAACTCACACAGTGTGTCTTCGAGGTCATGACAAAAACAGTGGTATGGTTATTTTTGCTCCACCACTTTCCAAAGCTGAGATATGGGGACCCCATCTTGTCCATAAAATGTATAACTGTGTAATTATCATATCTCAGCTATGGGATGAGATAGGCTGAAAACAATCACACCCCTGTGTAAGCCAGGGCCTCCGTAATCATCAACGTGAATTTGGAAGAAATCTGAGTCGGTCAAAAATTTCGTCTGAAAAAAAACAAAGGGGTACCCCTTAGTATTTTTTTGGGTGAAACATGTGACCCACTCAGATCTTCATCAAACTCACACAGTGTGTCTTGGAGGTCCTGACAAAAACAGTGGTGTGGTTATTTTCGCTCCACCACTTTCCAAAGCTGAGGTATGGGGACCTCTTCTAGTCCATTAAATGTATAACTGTATAATTATCATATCTCAGGTTTGGGATGAGATAGGCTGAAAACAATCACACCCCTGTGTAAGCCAGGGCCTCCTTAATCAACAACGTGAGTTTGGAAGAAATCTGAGTCGGTCAAAAATTTTGTCTGAAAAAAACAAAGGGGTACCCCTTAGTATTTTTTTGGGTGAAAAATGTGACCTCTTCAGATCTTCTTCAAACCCACACAGTGTGTAAGGCAGGTCCTGTTAAAGACAGTGGTGTGGTTATTTTCACTCTACCACTTGCCCAACTGAGATATGGGGACCTCTTCTACTTCATAAAATGTGTAACTGTATAATTATCATATCTCAGCTTTGGGATGAGATAGGATGACATAAATCACAACCCTGTGTATGCCAGGGCCTCCTTAATCAACAACGTGAATTTGGAAGAAATCTGAGTCGGTCAAGAATTTCATCTGAAAAAACACAAAGGGGTACCCCTTAGTATTTTTTTGGGTGAAACATGTGACCCACTCAGATCTTCATCAAACTCACACAGTGTGTCTTCGAGGTCATGACAAAAACAGTGGTATGGTTATTTTTGCTCCACCACTTTCCAAAGCTGAGATATGGGGACCCCATCTTGTCCATAAAATGTATAACTGTGTAATTATCATATCTCAGCTATGGGATGAGATAGGCTGAAAACAATCACACCCCTGTGTAAGCCAGGGCCTCCGTAATCATCAACGTGAATTTGGAAGAAATCTGAGTCGGTCAAAAATTTCGTCTGAAAAAAAACAAAGGGGTACCCCTTAGTATTTTTTTGGGTGAAACATGTGACCCACTCAGATCTTCATCAAACTCACACAGTGTGTCTTGGAGGTCCTGACAAAAACAGTGGTGTGGTTATTTTCGCTCCACTACTTTCCAAAGCTGAGGTATGGGGACCTCTTCTAGTCCATAAAATGTATAACTGTATAATTATCATATCTCAGGTTTGGGATGAGATAGGCTGAAAACAATCACACCCCTGTGTAAGCCAGGGCCTCCTTAATCAACAACGTGAGTTTGGAAGAAATCTGAGTCGGTCAAAAATTTTGTCTGAAAAAACAAAGGGGTACCCCTTAGTATTTTTTTGGGTGAAAAATGTGACCTCTTCAGATCTTCTTCAAACCCACACAGTGTGTAAGGCAGGTCCTGTTAAAGACAGTGGTGTGGTTATTTTCGCTCTACCACTTGCCCAACTGAGATATGGGGACCTCTTCTACTTCATAAAATGTGTAACTGTATAATTATCATATCTCAGCTTTGGGATGAGATAGGATGACATAAATCACAACCCTGTGTATGCCAGGGCCTCCTTAATCAACAACGTGAATTTGGAAGAAATCTGAGTCGGTCAAGAATTTCATCTGAAAAAACACAAAGGGGTACCCCTTAGTATTTTTTTGGGTGAAACATGTGACCCACCCAGATCTTCATCAAACTCACACAGTGTGTCTTCGAGGTCATGACAAAAACAGTGGTATGGTTATTTTCGCTCCACCACTTTCCAAAGCTGAGATATGGGGACCCCATCTAGTCCATAAAATGTATAACTGTGTAATTATCATATCTCAGGTTTGGGATGAGATAGGCTGAAAACAATCACACCCCTGTGTAAGCCAGGGCCTCCGTAATCATCAACGTGAATTTGGAAGAAATCTGAGTCGGTCAAGAATTTTGTCTGAAAAAAACAAAGGGGTACCCCTTAGTATTTTTTTGGGTGAAAAATGTGACCTCTTCAGATCTTCTTCAAACCCACACAGTGTGTAAGGCAGGTCCTGTTAAAGACAGTGGTGTGGTTATTTTCGCTCTACCACTTGCCCAACTGAGATATGGGGACCTCTTCTACTTCATAAAATGTGTAACTGTATAATTATCATATCTCAGCTTTGGGATGAGATAGGATGACATAAATCACAACCCTGTGTATGCCAGGGCCTCCTTAATCAACAACGTGAGTTTTGAAGAAATCTGAGTCGGTCAAAAGTTTCGTCTGAAAAACACAAAGGGGTACCCCTTAGTATTTTTTTGGGTGAAACATGTGACCCACTCAGATCTTCATCAAACTCACACAGTGTGTCTTCGAGGTCATGACAAAAACAGTGGTGTGGTTATTTTTGCTCCACCACTTTCTAAAGCTGAGATATGTGGACCCCATCTAGTCCATAAAATGTATAACTGTGTAATTCTCATATCTCAGCTTTGGGATGAGATAGGCTGAAAACAATCACACCCCTGTGTAAGCCAGGGCCTCCGTAATCATCAACGTGAATTTGGAAGAAATCTGAGTCGGTCAAATATTTCGTCTGAAAAACACAAAGGGGTACCCCTTATTATTTTTTTGGGTGAAAAATGTGACCCACTCAGACCTTCATCAAACTCACACAGTGTGTCTTGGAGGTCATGACAAAAACAGTGGTGTGATTATTTTCGCTCTACCACTTTCCAAAGCTGAGATATGGGGACCCCATCTAGTCCATAAAATGTGTAACTGTGTAATTCTCATATCTCAGCTTTGGGATGAGATAGGCTGAAAACAATCACACCCCTGTGTAAGCCAGGGCCTCTGTAATCATCAACGTGAATTTGGAAGAAATCTGAGTCGGTCAAGAATTTCATCTGAAAAAACACAAAGGGGTACCCCTTAGTATTTTTTTGGGTGAAACATGTGACCCACTCAGATCTTCATCAAACTCACACAGTGTGCCTTGGAGGTCCTGACAAAAACAGTGGTGTGGTCATTTTCGCTCCACCACTTTCCAAAGCTGAGATATGGGGACCCCATCTAGTCCATAAAATGTATAACTGTGTAGTTCTCATATCTCAGCTTTGGGATGAGATAGGCTGAAAACAATCACACCCCTGTGTAAGCCAGGGCCTCCGTTATCATCAACGTGAATTTGGAAGAAATCTGAGTCGGTCAAAAATTTCGTCTGAAAAACACAAAGGGGTACCCCTTAGTATTTTTTTGGGTGATAAATGTGACCTCTTCAGATCTTCCTCAAACCCAAACAGTGTGTAAGGCAGGTCCTGTTAAAGACAGTGGTGTGGTTATTTTCGCTCTACCACTTGCCCAACTGAGATATGAGGACCTCTTCTAGTTCATAAAATGTGTAACTGTATAATTATCATATCTCAGCTTTGGGATGAGATAGGCTGAAAACAATCACACCCCTGTGTAAGCCAGGGCCTCCGTAATCATCAACGTGAATTTGGAAGAAATCTGAGTCGGTCAAAAATTTCGTCTGAAAAACACAAAGGGATTCCCCTTAGTATTTTTTTGGGTGAAAAATGTGACCCACTCAGATCTTCATCAAACTCACACAGTGTGTCTTGGAGGTCATGACAAAAACAGTGGTGTGGTTATTTTCGCTCCACCACTTTCCAAAGCTGAGATATGGGTACCCTATCTAGTCCATAAAATGTATAACTGTGTAATTATCATATCTCAGCTTTGGGATGAGATAGGCTGAAAATAATCACACCCCTGTGTAAGCCAGGGCCTCCTTAATCAACAACGTGAGTTTGGAAGAAATCTGAGTCGGTCAAAAATTTCGTCTGAAAAACACAAAGGGGTACCCCTTAGTATTTTTTTGGGTGAAAAATGTGACCTCTTCAGATCTTCTTCAAACCCACACAGTGTGTCTTGGAGGTCCTGTTAAAGACAGTGGTGTGGTTATTTTCGCTCTACCACTTGCCCAACTGAGATATGGGGACTTCGTCTACTTCATAAAATGTGTAACTGTATAATTATCATATCTCAGCTTTGGGATGAGATAGGATGACATAAATCACAACCCTGTGTATGCCAGGGCCTCCTTAATCAACAACGTGAATTTGGAAGAAATCTGAGTCGGTCAAGAATTTCATCTTAAAAAACACAAAGGGGTACCCCTTAGTATTTTTTTGGGTGAAAAATGTGACCTCTTCAGATCTTCTTCAAACCCACACAGTGTGTAAGGCAGGTCCTGTTAAAGACAGTGGTGTGGTTATTTTCGCTCTACCACTTGCCCAACTGAGATATGGGGACCTCTTCTACTTCATAAAATGTGTAACTGTATAATTATCATATCTCAGCTTTGGGATGAGATAGGATGACATAAATCACAACCCTGTGTATGCCAGGGCCTCCTTAATCAACAACGTAAATTTGGAAGAAATCTGAGTCGGTCAAGAATTTCATCTGAAAAAACACAAAGGGGTACCCCTTAGTATTTTTTTGGGTGAAACATGTGACCCACTCAGACCTTCATCAAACTCACACAGTGTGTCTTGGAGGTCCTGACAAAAACAGTGGCATGGTTATTTTTGCTCCACCACTTTCCAAAGCTGAGATATGGGGACCTCTTCTAGTCCATAAAATGTATAACTGTATAATTATGATATCTCAGCTTTGGGATGAGATAGGCTGAAAATAATCACACCCCTGTGTAAGCCAGGGCCTCCTTAATCAACAACGTGAATTTGGAAGAAATCTGAGTCGGTCAAAAATTTCGTCTGAAAAACACAAAGGGGTACCGCTTAGTATTTTTTTGGGTGAAAAATGTGACCCACTCAGATCTTCATCAAACTCACACAGTGTGCCTTGGAGGTCCTGACAAAAACAGTGGTGTGGTCATTTTCGCTCCACCACTTTCCAAAGCTGAGATATGGGGACCCCATCTAGTCCATAAAATGCATAACTGTGTAGTTCTCATATCTCAGGTTTGGGATGAGATAGGCTGAAAACAATCACACCCCTGTGTAAGCCAGGGCCTCCGTAATCATCAACGTGAATTTGGAAGAAATCTGAGTCGGTCAAAAATTTCGTCTGAAAAACACAAAGGGGTACCCCTTAGTATTTTTTTGGGTGAAACATGTGACCCACTCAGATCTTCATCAAACTCACACAGTGTGTCTTGGAGGTCCTGACAAAAACAGTGGTGTGGTTATTTTCGCTCCACCACTTTCCAAAGCTGAGGTATGGGGACCTCTTCTAGTCCATAAAATGTATAACTGTATACTTATCATATCTCAGGTTTGGGATGAGATAGGCTGAAAATAATCACACCCCTGTGTAAGCCAGGGCCTCCTTAATCAACAACGTGAATTTGGAAGAAATCTGAGTCGGTCAAAAATTTCGTCTGAAAAACACAAAGGGGTACCCCTTAGTATTTTTTTGGGTGATAAATGTGACCTCTTCAGATCTTCTTCAAACCCAAACAGTGTGTAAGGCAGGTCCTGTTAAAGACAGTGGTGTGGTTATTTTCGCTCTACCACTTGCCCAACTGAGATATGAGGACCTCTTCTAGTTCATAAAATGTGTAACTGTATAATTATCATATCTCAGCTTTGGGATGAGATAGGCTGAAAATAATCACACCCCTGTGTAAGCCAGGGCCTCCTTAATCAACAACGTGAATTTGGAAGAAATCTGAGTCGGTCAAAAATTTTGTCTGACAAAACACAAAGGGGTACTCCTTAGTATTTTTTTGGGTGAAACATGTGACCCACTCAGACCTTCATCAAACTCACACAGTGTGTCTTGGAGGTCATGACAAAAACAGTGGTGTGGTTATTTTCGCTCCACCACTTTCCAAAGCTGAGATATGGGGACCCCATCTAGTCCATAAAATGTATAACTGTGTAATTATCATATCTCAGCTTTGGGATGAGATAGGCTGAAAACAATCACACCCCTGTGTAAGCCAGGGCCTCCGTTATCATCAACGTGAATTTGGAAGAAATCTGAGTCGGTCAAAAATTTCGTCTGAAAAACACAAAGGGGTACCGCTTAGTATTTTTTTGGGTGAAAAATGTGACCCACTCAGACGTTCATCAAACTCACACAGTGTGTCTTGGCGGTCCTGACAAAAACAGTGGCGTGGTTATTTTTGCTCCACCACTTTCCAAAGCTGAGATATGGGGACCTCTTCTAGTCCATAAAATGTATAACTGTATAATTATCATATCTCAGCTATGGGATGAGATAAGCTGAAAACAATCACACCCCTGTGTAAGCCAGGGCCTCCTTAATCAACAACGTGAATTTGGAAGAAATCTGAGTCGGTCAAAAATTTTGTCTGAAAAACACAAAGGGGTACCCATTAGTATTTTTTTGGGGGTTAAACATTTGACCCACTCAGATCTTCATCAAACTCACACAGTGTGTCTTCGAGGTCATGACAAAAACAGTGGTGTGGTTATTTTCGCTCCACCACTTTCCAAAGCTGAGGTATGGGGACCTCTTCTAGTCCATAAAATGTATAACTGTATAATTATCATATCTCAGGTTTGGGATGAGATAGGCTGAAAACAATCACACCCCTGTGTAAGCCAGGGCCTCCTTAATCAACAACGTGAGTTTGGAAGAAATCTGAGTCGGTCAAAAATTTTGTCTGAAAAAAACAAAGGGGTACCCCTTAGTATTTTTTTGGGTGAAAAATGTGACCTCTTCAGATCTTCTTCAAACCCACACAGTGTGTAAGGCAGGTCCTGTTAAAGACAGTGGTGTGGTTATTTTCGCTCTACCACTTGCCCAACTGAGATATGGGGACCTCTTCTACTTCATAAAATGTGTAACTGTATAATTATCATATCTCAGCTTTGGGATGAGATAGGATGACATAAATCACAACCCTGTGTATGCCAGGGCCTCCTTAATCAACAACGTGAATTTGGAAGAAATCTGAGTCGGTCAAGAATTTCATCTGAAAAAACACAAAGGGGTACCCCTTAGTATTTTTTTGGGTGAAACATGTGACCCACTCAGATCTTCATCAAACTCACACAGTGTGTCTTCGAGGTCATGACAAAAACAGTGGTGTGGTTATTTTTGCTCCACCACTTTCCAAAGCTGAGATATGGGGACCCCATCTAGTCCATAAAATGTATAACTGTATAATTATCATATCTCAGCTTTGGGATGAGATAGGCTGAAAACAATCACACCCCTGTGTAAGCCAGGGCCTCCGTAATCATCAACGTGAATTTGGAAGAAATCTGAGTCGGTCAAAAAGTTCGTCTGAAAAACACAAAGGGGTACCCCTTAGTATTTTTTTGGGTGAAACATGTGACCCACTCAGATCTTCATCAAACTCACACAGTGTGTCTTCGAGGTCATGACAAAAACAGTGGTGTGGTTATTTTCGCTCCACCACTTTCCAAAGCTGAGATATGGGTACCCTATCTAGTCCATAAAATGTATAACTGTGTAATTATCATATCTCAGCTTTGGGATGAGATAGGCTGAAAATAATCACACCCCTGTGTAAGCCAGGGCCTCCTTAATCAACAACGTGAATTTGGAAGAAATCTGAGTTGGTCAAGTATTTCATCTGAAAAAACACAAAGGGGTACCCCTTAGTATTTTTTTGGGTGAAACATGTGACCCACTCAGATCTTCATCAAACTCACACAGTGTGTCTTCGAGGTCATGACAAAAACAGTGGTATGGTTATTTTCGCTCCACCACTTTCCAAAGCTGAGATATGGGGACCCCATCTAGTCAATAAAATGTATAACTGTGTAATTATCATATCTCAGCTATGGGATGAGATAGGCTGAAAACAATCACACCCCTGTGTAAGCCAGGGCCTCCGTAATCATCAACGTGAATTTGGAAGAAATCTGAGTCGGTCAAAAATTTTGTCTGAAAAACACAAAGGGGTACCCATTAGTATTTTTTTGGGGGTTAAACATTTGACCCACTCAGATCTTCATCAAACTCACACAGTGTGTCTTCGAGGTCATGACAAAAACAGTGTTGTGGTTATTTTCGCTCCACCACTTTCCAAAGCTGAGATATGGGGACCCCATCTAGTCAATAAAATGTATAACTGTGTAATTATCATATCTCAGCTATGGGATGAGATAGGCTGAAAACAATCACACCCCTGTGTAAGCCAGGGCCTCCGTAATCATCAACGTGAATTTGGAAGAAATCTGAGTCGGTCAAAAATTTTGTCTGAAAAACACAAAGGGGTACCCATTAGTATTTTTTTGGGGGTTAAACATTTGACCCACTCAGATCTTCATCAAACTCACACAGTGTGTCTTCGAGGTCATGACAAAAACAGTGTTGTGGTTATTTTCGCTCCACCACTTTCCAAAGCTGAGATATGGGGACCCCATCTAGTCCATAAAATGTATAACTGTGTAATTATCATATCTCAGGTTTGCGATGAGATAGGCTGAAAACAATCACACCCCTGTGTAAGCCAGGGCCTCCGCAATCATCAACGTGAATTTGGAAGAAATCTGAGTCGGTCAAGAATTTCATCTGAAAAAACACAAAGGGGTACCCCTTAGTATTTTTTTGGGTGAAACATGTGACCCACTCAGATCTTCATCAAACTCACACAGTGTGTCTTGGAGGTCCTGACAAAAACAGTGGTGTGGTTATTTTCGCTCCACCACTTTCCAAAGCTGAGGTATGGGGACCTCTTCTAGTCCATAAAATGTATAACTGTATAATTATCATATCTCAGGTTTGGGATGAGATAGGCTGAAAACAATCACACCCCTGTGTAAGCCAGGGCCTCCTTAATCAACAACGTGAGTTTGGAAGAAATCTGAGTCGGTCAAAAATTTTGTCTGAAAAAAACAAAGGGGTACCCATTAGTATTTTTTTGGGTGAAAAATGTGACCTCTTCAGATCTTCTTCAAACCCACACAGTGTGTAAGGCAGGTCCTGTTAAAGACAGTGGTGTGGTTATTTTCGCTCTACCACTTGCCCAACTGAGATATGGGGACCTCTTCTACTTCATAAAATGTGTAACTGTATAATTATCATATCTCAGCTTTGGGATGAGATAGGATGACATAAATCACAACCCTGTGTATGCCAGGGCCTCCTTAATCAACAACGTGAATTTGGAAGAAATCTGAGTCGGTCAAGAATTTCATCTGAAAAAACACAAAGGGGTACCCCTTAGTATTTTTTTGGGTGAAACATGTGACCCACTCAGATCTTCATCAAACTCACACAGTGTGTCTTCGAGGTCATGACAAAAACAGTGGTGTGGTTATTTTTGCTCCACCACTTTCCAAAGCTGAGATATGGGGACCCCATCTAGTCCATAAAATGTATAACTGTATAATTATCATATCTCAGCTTTGGGATGAGATAGGCTGAAAACAATCACACCCCTGTGTAAGCCAGGGCCTCCGTAATCATCAACGTGAATTTGGAAGAAATCTGAGTCGGTCAAAAATTTCGTCTGAAAAACACAAAGGGGTACCCCTTAGTATTTTTTTGGGTGAAACATGTGACCCACTCAGATCTTCATCAAACTCACACAGTGTGTCTTCGAGGTCATGACAAAAACAGTGGTGTGGTTATTTTCGCTCCACCACTTTCCAAAGCTGAGATATGGGTACCCTATCTAGTCCATAAAATGTATAACTGTGTAATTATCATATCTCAGCTTTGGGATGAGATAGGCTGAAAATAATCACACCCCTGTGTAAGCCAGGGCCTCCTTAATCAACAACGTGAATTTGGAAGAAATCTGAGTTGGTCAAGTATTTCATCTGAAAAAACACAAAGGGGTACCCCTTAGTATTTTTTTGGGTGAAACATGTGACCCACTCAGATCTTCATCAAACTCACACAGTGTGTCTTCGAGGTCATGACAAAAACAGTGGAATGGTTATTTTCGCTCCACCACTTTCCAAAGCTGAGATATGGGGACCCCATCTAGTCCATAAAATGTATAACTGTGTAATTATCATATCTCAGCTATGGGATGAGATAGGCTGAAAACAATCACACCCCTGTGTAAGCCAGGGCCTCCGTAATCATCAACGTGAATTTGGAAGAAATCTGAGTTGGTCAAGTATTTCATCTGAAAAAACACAAAGGGGTAACCCTTAGTATTTTTTTGGGTGAAACATGTGACCCACTCAGATCTTCATCAAACTCACACAGTGTGTCTTCGAGGTCATGACAAAAACAGTGGTATGGTTATTTTCGCTCCACCACTTTCCAAAGCTGAGATATGGGGACCCCATCTAGTCAATAAAATGTATAACTGTGTAATTATCATATCTCAGCTATGGGATGAGATAGGCTGAAAACAATCACACCCCTGTGTAAGCCAGGGCCTCCGTAATCATCAACGTGAATTTGGAAGAAATCTGAGTTGGTCAAGTATTTCATCTGAAAAAACACAAAGGGGTAACCCTTAGTATTTTTTTGGGTGAAACATGTGACCCACTCAGATCTTCATCAAACTCACACAGTGTGTCTTCGAGGTCATGACAAAAACAGTGGTATGGTTATTTTCGCTCCACCACTTTCCAAAGCTGAGATATGGGGACCCCATCTAGTCAATAAAATGTATAACTGTGTAATTATCATATCTCAGCTATGGGATGAGATAGGCTGAAAACAATCACACCCCTGTGTAAGCCAGGGCCTCCGTAATCATCAACGTGAATTTGGAAGAAATCTGAGTCGGTCAAAAATTTTGTCTGAAAAACACAAAGGGGTACCCATTAGTATTTTTTTGGGGGTTAAACATTTGACCCACTCAGATCTTCATCAAACTCACACAGTGTGTCTTCGAGGTCATGACAAAAACAGTGTTGTGGTTATTTTCGCTCCACCACTTTCCAAAGCTGAGATATGGGGACCCCATCTAGTCAATAAAATGTATAACTGTGTAATTATCATATCTCAGCTATGGGATGAGATAGGCTGAAAACAATCACACCCCTGTGTAAGCCAGGGCCTCTGTAATCATCAACGTGAATTTGGAAGAAATCTGAGTCGGTCAAAAATTTTGTCTGAAAAACACAAAGGGGTACCCATTAGTATTTTTTTGGGGGTTAAACATTTGACCCACTCAGATCTTCATCAAACTCACACAGTGTGTCTTCGAGGTCATGACAAAAACAGTGTTGTGGTTATTTTCGCTCCACCACTTTCCAAAGCTGAGATATGGGGACCCCATCTAGTCCATAAAATGTATAACTGTGTAATTCTCATATCTCAGCTTTGGGATGAGATAGGCTGAAAACAATCACACCCCTGTGTAAGCCAGGGCCTCCGTTATCATCAACGTGAATTTGGAAGAAATCTGAGTCGGTCAAAAATTTCGTCTGAAAAACACAAAGGGGTACCCCTTAGTATTTTTTTGGGTGAAAAATGTGACCTCTTCAGATCTTCTTCAAACCCACACAGTGTGTAAGGCAGGTCCTGTTAAAGACAGTGGTGTGGTTATTTTCGCTCTACCACTTGCCCAACTGAGATATGGGGACCTCTTCTACTTCATAAAATGTGTAACTGTATGATTATCATATCTCAGCTTTGGGATGAGATAGGCCGACATAAATCACACCCCTGTGTATGCCAGGGCCTCCGTAATCATCAACGTGAATTTGGAAGAAATCTGAGTCGGTCAAAAATTTCGTCTGAAAAACACAAAGGGGTACCCCTTAGTATTTTTTTTGGGTGAAAAATGTGACCCACTCAGATCTTCATCAAACTCACACAGTGTGTCTTCGAGGTCATGACAAAAACAGTGGTGTGGTTATTTTCGCTTCACCACTTTTCAAAGCTGAGATATGGGGACCTCTCCTAGTCCATAAAATGTATAACTGTATAATTATCATATCTCAGGTTTGGGATGAGATAGGCTGAAAATAATCACACCCCTGTGTAAGCCAGGGCCTCCTTAATCAACAACGTGAATTTGGAAGAAATCTGAGTCGGTCAAAAATTTCGTCTGAAAAACTTTTTTGGGTGAAAAATGTGACCCACTCAGACCTTCATCAAACTCACACAGTGTGTCTTGGAGGTCCTGACAAAAACAGTGGTGTGGTTATTTTCGCTCCACCACTTTCCAAAGCTGAGATATGGGGACCCCATCTAGTCCATAAAATGTATAACTGTGTAATTATCATATCTCAGCTTTGGGATGAGATAGGCTGAAAATAATCACACCCCTGTGTAAGCCAGGGCCTCCTTAATCAACAACGTGAGTTTGGAAGAAATCTGAGTCGGTCAAAAATTTCATCTGAAAAACACAATAGGGCTTCCCCTTAGTTTTTTTTGGGTGAAAAATGTGACCTCTTCAGATCTTCTTCAAACTCACACAGTGTGTAAGGCAGGTCCTGTTAAAGACAGTGGTGTGGTTATTTTCGCTCTACCACTTGCCCAACTGAGATATGGGGACCTCTTCTAGTTCATAAAATGTGTAACTGTATGATTATCATATCTCAGCTTTGGGATGAGATAGGCTGACATAAATCACACCCCTGTGTATGCCAGGGCCTCCGTAATCATCAACGTGAATTTGGAAGAAGTCTGAGTCGGTCAAAAATTTCGTCTGAAAAACACAAAGGGGTACCCCTTAGTATTTTTTTGGGTGAAAAATGTGACCCACTCAGACTTTCATCAAACTCACACAGTGTGTCTTGGCGGTCCTAACAAAAACAGTGGCTTGGTTATTTTTGCTCCACCACTTTCCAAAGCTGAGATATGGGGACCTCTTCTAGTCCATAAAATGTATAACTGTATAATTATCATATCTCAGCTTTGGGATGAGATAGGCTGAAAACAATCACACCCCTGTGTAAGCCAGGGCCTCCTTAATCAACAACGTGAATTTGGAAGAAATCTGAGACGGTCAAAAATTTTGTCTGACAAAACACAAAAAGGTACTCCTTAGTATTTTTTTGGGTGAAAAATGTGACCCACTCAGACCTTCATCAAACTCACACAGTGTGTCTTGGAGGTCATGACAAAAACAGTGGTGTGGTTATTTTCGCTCCACCACTTTCCAAAGCTGAGATATGGGGACCCCATCTAGTCCATAAAATGTATAACTGTGTAATTATCATATCTCAGCTTTGGGATGAGATAGGCTGAAAACAATCAAACCCCTGTGTAAGCCTGGGCCTCCTTAATCATCAACGTGAATTTGGAAGAAATCTGAGTCGGTCAAAAATTTCGTCTGAAAAACACAAAGGGGTATCCATTAGTATTTTTTTTGGGTGAAACATGTGACCCACTCAGACCTTCATCAAACTCACACAGTGTGTCTTGGAGGTCCTGACAAAAACAGTGGTGTGGTTATTTTCGCTCCACCACTTTCCAAAGCTGAGATATGGGGACCCCATCTAGTCCATAAAATGTATAACTGTGTAATTATCATATCTCAGCTTTGGGATGAGATAGGCTGAAAATAATCACACCCCTGTGTAAGCCAGGGCCTCCTTAATCAACAACGTGAGTTTGGAAGAAATCTGAGTCGGTCAAAAGATTCATCTGAAAAACACAATAGGGCTTCCCCTTAGTTTTTTTTGGGTGAAAAATGTGACCTCTTCAGATCTTCTTCAAACTCACACAGTGTGTAAGGCAGGTCCTGTTAAAGACAGTGGTGTGGTTATTTTCGCTCTACCACTTGCCCAACTGAGATATGGGGACCTCTTCTAGTTCATAAAATGTGTAACTGTATGATTATCATATCTCAGCTTTGGGATGAGATAGGCCGACATAAATCACACCCCTGTGTATGCCAGGGCCTCCGTAATCATCAACGTGAATTTGGAAGAAATCTGAGTCGGTCAAAATATTCGTCTGAAAAACACAAAGGGGTACCCCTTAGTATTTTTTTTGGGTGAAAAATGTGACCCACTCAGATCTTCATCAAACTCACACAGTGTGTCTTCGAGGTCATGACAAAAACAGTGGTGTGGTTATTTTCGCTTCACCACTTTTCAAAGCTGAGATATGGGGACCTCTTCTAGTCCATAAAATGTATAACTGTATAATTATCATATCTCAGCTTTGGGATGAGATAGGCTGAAAACAATCACACCCCTGTGTAAGCCAGGGCCTCCTTAATCAACAACGTGAATTTGGAAGAAATCTGAGTCGGTCAAAAATTTTGTCTGACAAAACACAAAGGGGTACTCCTTAGTATTTTTTTGGGTGAAAAATGTGACCCACTCAGACCTTCATCAAACTCACACAGTGTGTCTTGGATGTCATGACAACAACAGTGGTGTGGTTATTTTCGCTCCACCACTTTCCAAAGCTGAGATATGGGGACCCCATCTAGTCCATAAAATGTATAACTGTGTAATTAGCATATCTCAGCTTTGGGATGAGATAGGCTGAAAACAATCACACCCCTGTGTAAGCCAGGGCCTCCTTAATCATCAACGTGAATTTGGAAGAAATCTGAGTCGGTCAAAAATTTCGTCTGAAAAACACAAAGGGGTATCCATTAGTATTTTTTTTGGGTGAAAAATGTGACCCACTCAGATCTTCATCAAACTCACACAATGTGCCTTGGAGGTCCTGACAAAAACAGTGGTGTGGTTATTTTCGCTCCACCACTTTCCAAAGCTGAGGTATGGGGACCTCTTCTAGTCCATAAAATGTGTAACTGTATAATTATCATATCTCAGGTTTGGGATGAGATAGGCTGAAAATAATCACACCCCTGTGTAAGCCAGGGCCTCCTTAATCAACAACGTGAATTTGGAAGAAATCTGAGTCGGTCAAAAATTTTGTCTGAAAAACACAAAGGGGTTCCCTTTAGTATTTTTTTGGGTGAAAAATGTGACCCACTCATATCTTCATCAAACTCACACAGTGTGTCTTCGAGGTCATGACAAAAACAGTGGTGGGGTTATTTTCGCTCTACCACTTGCCCAACTGAGATATGGGGACCTCTTCTAGTTCATAAAATGTGTAACTGTATGATTATCATATCTCAGCTTTGGGATGAGATAGGCTGAAAACAATCACACCCCTGTGTAAGCCAGGGCCTCCGTAATCATCAACGTGAATTTGGAAGAAATCTGAGTCGGTCAAAAATTTCGTCTGAAAAACACAAAGGGGTACCGCTTAGTATTTTTTTGGGTGAAAAATGTGACCCACTCAGACGTTCATCAAACTCACACAGTGTGTCTTGGCGGTCCTGACAAAAACAGTGGCGTGGTTATTTTTGCTCCACCACTTTCCAAAGCTGAGATATGGGGACCTCTTCTAGTCCATAAAATGTATAACTGTATAATTATCATATCTCAGCTTTGGGATGAGATAGGCTGAAAACAATCACACCCCTGTGTAAGCCAGGGCCTCCGTAATCATCAACGTGAATTTGGAAGAAATCTGAGTCGGTCAAAAATTTCGTCTGAAAAGCACAAAGGGGTACCCCTTAGTATTTTTTTGGGTGAAACATGTGACCCACTCAGATCTTCATCAAACTCACACAGTGTGTCTTGGAGGTCCTGACAAAAACAGTGGTGTGGTTATTTTCGCTCCACCACTTTCCAAAGCTGAGGTATGGGGACCTCTTCTAGTCCATAAAATGTATAACTGTATAATTATCATATCTCAGGTTTGGGATGAGATAGGCTGAAAATAATCACACCCCTGTGTAAGCCAGGGCCTCCTTAATCAACAACGTGAATTTGGAAGAAATCTGAGTCGGTCAAAAATTTCGTCTGAAAAACACAAAGGGGTACCCCTTAGTATTTTTTTGGGTGATAAATGTGACCTCTTCAGATCTTCTTCAAACCCAAACAGTGTGTAAGGCAGGTCCTGTTAAAGACAGTGGTGTGGTTATTTTCGCTCTACCACTTGCCCAACTGAGATATGAGGACCTCTTCTAGTTCATAAAATGTGTAACTGTATAATTATCATATCTCAGCTTTGGGATGAGATAGGCTGAAAACAATCACACCCCTGTGTAAGCCAGGGCCTCCTTAATCAACAACGTGAATTTGGAAGAAATCTGAGTCGGTCAAAAATTTTGTCTGACAAAACACAAAGGGGTACTCCTTAGTATTTTTTTGGCTGAAACATGTGACCCACTCAGACCTTCATCAAACTCACACAGTGTGTCTTGGAGGTCATGACAAAAACAGTGGTGTGGTTATTTTCGCTCCACCACTTTCCAAAGCTGAGGTATGGGGACCTCTTCTAGTCCATAAAATGTATAACTGTATACTTATCATATCTCAGGTTTGGGATGAGATAGGCTGAAAATAATCACACCCCTGTGTAAGCCAGGGCCTCCTTAATCAACAACGTGAATTTGGAAGAAATCTGAGTCGGTCAAAAATTTCGTCTGAAAAACACAAAGGGGTACCGCTTAGTATTTTTTTGGGTGAAAAATGTGACCCACTCAGATGTTCATCAAACTCACACAGTGTGTCTTGGCGGTCCTGACAAAAACAGTGGCGTGGTTATTTTTGCTCCACCACTTTCCAAAGCTGAGATATGGGGACCTCTTCTAGTCCATAAAATGTATAACTGTATAATTATCATATCTCAGCTTTGGGATGAGATAGGCTGAAAACAATCACACCCCTGTGTAAGCCAGGGCCTCCGTAATCATCAACGTGAATTTGGAAGAAATCTGAGTCGGTCAAAAATTTCGTCTGAAAAACACAAAGGGGTACCCCTTAGTATTTTTTTGGGTGAAACATGTGACCCACTCAGATCTTCATCAAACTCACACAGTGTGTCTTGGAGGTCCTGACAAAAACAGTGGTGTGGTTATTTTCGCTCCACCACTTTCCAAAGCTGAGGTATGGGGACCTCTTCTAGTCCATAAAATGTATAACTGTATACTTATCATATCTCAGGTTTGGGATGAGATAGGCTGAAAATAATCACACCCCTGTGTAAGCCAGGGCCTCCTTAATCAACAACGTGAATTTGGAAGAAATCTGAGTCGGTCAAAAATTTCGTCTGAAAAACACAAAGGGGTACCCCTTAGTATTTTTTTGGGTGATAAATGTGACCTCTTCAGATCTTCTTCAAACCCAAACAGTGTGTAAGGCAGGTCCTGTTAAAGACAGTGGTGTGGTTATTTTCGCTCTACCACTTGCCCAACTGAGATATGAGGACCTCTTCTAGTTCATAAAATGTGTAACTGTATAATTATCATATCTCAGCTTTGGGATGAGATAGGCTGAAAACAATCACACCCCTGTGTAAGCCAGGGCCTCCGTAATCATCAACGTGAATTTGGAAGAAATCTGAGTCGGTCAAAAATTTCGTCTGAAAAACACAAAGGGATTCCCCTTAGTATTTTTTGGGGTGAAAAATGTGACCCACTCAGATCTTCATCAAACTCACACAGTGTGTCTTGGAGGTCATGACAAAAACAGTGGTATGGTTATTTTCGCTCCACCACTTTCCAAAGCTGAGATATGGGGACCCCATCTAGTCCATAAAATGTATAACTGTGTAATTATCATATCTCAGGTATGGGATGAGATAAGCTGAAAACAATCACACCCCTGTGTAAGCCAGGGCCTCCTTAATCAACAACGTGAGTTTGGAAGAAATCTGAGTCGGTCAAAAATTTCGTCTGAAAAGCACAAAGGGGTACCCCTTAGTATTTTTTTGGGTGAAAAATGTGACCTCTTCAGATCTTCTTCAAACCCACACAGTGTGTAAGGCAGGTCCTGTTAAAGACAGTGGTATGGTTATTTTCGCTCCACCACTTTCCAAAGCTGAGATATGGGGACCTCTTCTACTTCATAAAATGTGTAACTGTATAATTATCATATCTCAGCTTTGGGATGAGATAGGATGACATAAATCACAACCCTGTGTATGCCAGGGCCTCCTTAATCAACAACGTGAATTTGGAAGAAATCTGAGTCGGTCAAGAATTTCATCTGAAAAAACACAAAGGGGTACCCCTTAGTATTTTTTTGGGTGAAACATGTGACCCACCCAGATCTTCATCAAACTCACACAGTGTGTCTTCGAGGTCATGACAAAAACAGTGGTATGGTTATTTTCGCTCCACCACTTTCCAAAGCTGAGATATGGGGACCCCATCTAGTCCATAAAATGTATAACTGTGTAATTATCATATCTCAGGTTTGGGATGAGATAGGCTGAAAACAATCACACCCCTGTGTAAGCCAGGGCCTCCGTAATCATCAACGTGAATTTGGAAGAAATCTGAGTCGGTCAAGAATTTCATCTGAAAAAACACAAAGGGGTACCCCTTAGTATTTTTTTGGGTGAAACATGTGACCCACTCAGATCTTCATCAAACTCACACAGTTTGTCTTGGAGGTCCTGACAAAAACAGTGGTGTGGTTATTTTCGCTCCACCACTTTCCAAAGCTGAGGTATGGGGACCTCTTCTAGTCCATAAAATGTATAACTGTATAATTATCATATCTCAGGTTTGGGATGAGATAGGCTGAAAACAATCACACCCCTGTTTAAGCCAGGGCCTCCTTAATCAACAACATGAGTTTGGAAGAAATCTGAGTCGGTCAAAATTTTGTCTGAAAAAAACAAAGGGGTACCCCTTAGTATTTTTTTGGGTGAAAAATGTGACCTCTTCAGATCTTCTTCAAACCCACACAGTGTGTAAGGCAGGTCCTGTTAAAGACAGTGGTGTGGTTATTTTCGCTCTACCACTTGCCCAACTGAGATATGGGGACCTCTTCTACTTCATAAAATGTGTAACTGTATAATTATCATATCTCAGCTTTGGGATGAGATAGGATGACATAAATCACAACCCTGTGTATGCCAGGGCCTCCTTAATCAACAACGTGAATTTGGAAGAAATCTGAGTCGGTCAAGAATTTCATCTGAAAAAACACAAAGGGGTACCCCTTAGTATTTTTTTGGGTGAAACATGTGACCCACTCAGATCTTCATCAAACTCACACAGTGTGTCTTCGAGGTCATGACAAAAACAGTGGTATGGTTATTTTTGCTCCACCACTTTCCAAAGCTGAGATATGGGGACCCCATCTTGTCCATAAAATGTATAACTGTGTAATTATCATATCTCAGCTATGGGATGAGATAGGCTGAAAACAATCACACCCCTGTGTAAGCCAGGGCCTCCGTAATCATCAACGTGAATTTGGAAGAAATCTGAGTCGGTCAAAAATTTCGTCTGAAAAAAAACAAAGGGGTACCCCTTAGTATTTTTTTGGGTGAAACATGTGACCCACTCAGATCTTCATCAAACTCACACAGTGTGTCTTGGAGGTCCTGACAAAAACAGTGGTGTGGTTATTTTCGCTCCACCACTTTCCAAAGCTGAGGTATGGGGACCTCTTCTAGTCCATTAAATGTATAACTGTATAATTATCATATCTCAGGTTTGGGATGAGATAGGCTGAAAACAATCACACCCCTGTGTAAGCCAGGGCCTCCTTAATCAACAACGTGAGTTTGGAAGAAATCTGAGTCGGTCAAAAATTTTGTCTGAAAAAAACAAAGGGGTACCCCTTAGTATTTTTTTGGGTGAAAAATGTGACCTCTTCAGATCTTCTTCAAACCCACACAGTGTGTAAGGCAGGTCCTGTTAAAGACAGTGGTGTGGTTATTTTCACTCTACCACTTGCCCAACTGAGATATGGGGACCTCTTCTACTTCATAAAATGTGTAACTGTATAATTATCATATCTCAGCTTTGGGATGAGATAGGATGACATAAATCACAACCCTGTGTATGCCAGGGCCTCCTTAATCAACAACGTGAATTTGGAAGAAATCTGAGTCGGTCAAGAATTTCATCTGAAAAAACACAAAGGGGTACCCCTTAGTATTTTTTTGGGTGAAACATGTGACCCACTCAGATCTTCATCAAACTCACACAGTGTGTCTTCGAGGTCATGACAAAAACAGTGGTATGGTTATTTTTGCTCCACCACTTTCCAAAGCTGAGATATGGGGACCCCATCTTGTCCATAAAATGTATAACTGTGTAATTATCATATCTCAGCTATGGGATGAGATAGGCTGAAAACAATCACACCCCTGTGTAAGCCAGGGCCTCCGTAATCATCAACGTGAATTTGGAAGAAATCTGAGTCGGTCAAAAATTTCGTCTGAAAAAAAACAAAGGGGTACCCCTTAGTATTTTTTTGGGTGAAACATGTGACCCACTCAGATCTTCATCAAACTCACACAGTGTGTCTTGGAGGTCCTGACAAAAACAGTGGTGTGGTTATTTTCGCTCCACTACTTTCCAAAGCTGAGGTATGGGGACCTCTTCTAGTCCATAAAATGTATAACTGTATAATTATCATATCTCAGGTTTGGGATGAGATAGGCTGAAAACAATCACACCCCTGTGTAAGCCAGGGCCTCCTTAATCAACAACGTGAGTTTGGAAGAAATCTGAGTCGGTCAAAAATTTTGTCTGAAAAAACAAAGGGGTACCCCTTAGTATTTTTTTGGGTGAAAAATGTGACCTCTTCAGATCTTCTTCAAACCCACACAGTGTGTAAGGCAGGTCCTGTTAAAGACAGTGGTGTGGTTATTTTCGCTCTACCACTTGCCCAACTGAGATATGGGGACCTCTTCTACTTCATAAAATGTGTAACTGTATAATTATCATATCTCAGCTTTGGGATGAGATAGGATGACATAAATCACAACCCTGTGTATGCCAGGGCCTCCTTAATCAACAACGTGAATTTGGAAGAAATCTGAGTCGGTCAAGAATTTCATCTGAAAAAACACAAAGGGGTACCCCTTAGTATTTTTTTGGGTGAAACATGTGACCCACCCAGATCTTCATCAAACTCACACAGTGTGTCTTCGAGGTCATGACAAAAACAGTGGTATGGTTATTTTCGCTCCACCACTTTCCAAAGCTGAGATATGGGGACCCCATCTAGTCCATAAAATGTATAACTGTGTAATTATCATATCTCAGGTTTGGGATGAGATAGGCTGAAAACAATCACACCCCTGTGTAAGCCAGGGCCTCCGTAATCATCAACGTGAATTTGGAAGAAATCTGAGTCGGTCAAGAATTTCATCTGAAAAAACACAAAGGGGTACCCCTTAGTATTTTTTTGGGTGAAACATGTGACCCACTCAGATCTTCATCAAACTCACACAGTGTGTCTTGGAGGTCCTGACAAAAACAGTGGTGTGGTTATTTTCGCTCCACCACTTTCCAAAGCTGAGGTATGGGGACCTCTTCTAGTCCATAAAATGTATAACTGTATAATTATCATATCTCAGGTTTGGGATGAGATAGGCTGAAAACAATCACACCCCTGTGTAAGCCAGGGCCTCCTTAATCAACAACATGAGTTTGGAAGAAATCTGAGTCGGTCAAAAATTTTGTCTGAAAAAAACAAAGGGGTACCCCTTAGTATTTTTTTGGGTGAAAAATGTGACCTCTTCAGATCTTCTTCAAACCCACACAGTGTGTAAGGCAGGTCCTGTTAAAGACAGTGGTGTGGTTATTTTCGCTCTACCACTTGCCCAACTGAGATATGGGGACCTCTTCTACTTCATAAAATGTGTAACTGTATAATTATCATATCTCAGCTTTGGGATGAGATAGGATGACATAAATCACAACCCTGTGTATGCCAGGGCCTCCTTAATCAACAACGTGAATTTGGAAGAAATCTGAGTCGGTCAAGAATTTCATCTGAAAAAACACAAAGGGGTACCCCTTAGTATTTTTTTGGGTGAAACATGTGACCCACTCAGATCTTCATCAAACTCACACAGTGTGTCTTCGAGGTCATGACAAAAACAGTGGTATGGTTATTTTTGCTCCACCACTTTCCAAAGCTGAGATATGGGGACCCCATCTAGTCCATAAAATGTATAACTGTGTAATTATCATATCTCAGCTATGGGATGAGATAGGCTGAAAACAATCACACCCCTGTGTAAGCCAGGGCCTCCTTAATCAACAACGTGAGTTTTGAAGAAATCTGAGTCGGTCAAAAGTTTCGTCTGAAAAACACAAAGGGGTACCCCTTAGTATTTTTTTGGGTGAAACATGTGACCCACTCAGATCTTCATCAAACTCACACAGTGTGTCTTCGAGGTCATGACAAAAACAGTGGTGTGGTTATTTTTGCTCCACCACTTTCTAAAGCTGAGATATGTGGACCCCATCTAGTCCATAAAATGTATAACTGTGTAATTCTCATATCTCAGCTTTGGGATGAGATAGGCTGAAAACAATCACACCCCTGTGTAAGCCAGGGCCTCCGTAATCATCAACGTGAATTTGGAAGAAATCTGAGTCGGTCAAATATTTCGTCTGAAAAACACAAAGGGGTACCCCTTATTATTTTTTTGGGTGAAAAATGTGACCCACTCAGACCTTCATCAAACTCACACAGTGTGTCTTGGAGGTCATGACAAAAACAGTGGTGTGATTATTTTCGCTCTACCACTTTCCAAAGCTGAGATATGGGGACCCCATCTAGTCCATAAAATGTGTAACTGTGTAATTCTCATATCTCAGCTTTGGGATGAGATAGGCTGAAAACAATCACACCCCTGTGTAAGCCAGGGCCTCTGTAATCATCAACGTGAATTTGGAAGAAATCTGAGTCGGTCAAGAATTTCATCTGAAAAAACACAAAGGGGTACCCCTTAGTATTTTTTTGGGTGAAACATGTGACCCACTCAGATCTTCATCAAACTCACACAGTGTGCCTTGGAGGTCCTGACAAAAACAGTGGTGTGGTCATTTTCGCTCCACCACTTTCCAAAGCTGAGATATGGGGACCCCATCTAGTCCATAAAATGTATAACTGTGTAGTTCTCATATCTCAGCTTTGGGATGAGATAGGCTGAAAACAATCACACCCCTGTGTAAGCCAGGGCCTCCGTTATCATCAACGTGAATTTGGAAGAAATCTGAGTCGGTCAAAAATTTCGTCTGAAAAACACAAAGGGGTACCCCTTAGTATTTTTTTGGGTGATAAATGTGACCTCTTCAGATCTTCCTCAAACCCAAACAGTGTGTAAGGCAGGTCCTGTTAAAGACAGTGGTGTGGTTATTTTCGCTCTACCACTTGCCCAACTGAGATATGAGGACCTCTTCTAGTTCATAAAATGTGTAACTGTATAATTATCATATCTCAGCTTTGGGATGAGATAGGCTGAAAACAATCACACCCCTGTGTAAGCCAGGGCCTCCGTAATCATCAACGTGAATTTGGAAGAAATCTGAGTCGGTCAAAAATTTCGTCTGAAAAACACAAAGGGATTCCCCTTAGTATTTTTTTGGGTGAAAAATGTGACCCACTCAGATCTTCATCAAACTCACACAGTGTGTCTTGGAGGTCATGACAAAAACAGTGGTGTGGTTATTTTCGCTCCACCACTTTCCAAAGCTGAGATATGGGTACCCTATCTAGTCCATAAAATGTATAACTGTGTAATTATCATATCTCAGCTTTGGGATGAGATAGGCTGAAAATAATCACACCCCTGTGTAAGCCAGGGCCTCCTTAATCAACAACGTGAGTTTGGAAGAAATCTGAGTCGGTCAAAAATTTCGTCTGAAAAACACAAAGGGGTACCCCTTAGTATTTTTTTGGGTGAAAAATGTGACCTCTTCAGATCTTCTTCAAACCCACACAGTGTGTCTTGGAGGTCCTGTTAAAGACAGTGGTGTGGTTATTTTCGCTCTACCACTTGCCCAACTGAGATATGGGGACTTCGTCTACTTCATAAAATGTGTAACTGTATAATTATCATATCTCAGCTTTGGGATGAGATAGGATGACATAAATCACAACCCTGTGTATGCCAGGGCCTCCTTAATCAACAACGTGAATTTGGAAGAAATCTGAGTCGGTCAAGAATTTCATCTTAAAAAACACAAAGGGGTACCCCTTAGTATTTTTTTGGGTGAAAAATGTGACCTCTTCAGATCTTCTTCAAACCCACACAGTGTGTAAGGCAGGTCCTGTTAAAGACAGTGGTGTGGTTATTTTCGCTCTACCACTTGCCCAACTGAGATATGGGGACCTCTTCTACTTCATAAAATGTGTAACTGTATAATTATCATATCTCAGCTTTGGGATGAGATAGGATGACATAAATCACAACCCTGTGTATGCCAGGGCCTCCTTAATCAACAACGTAAATTTGGAAGAAATCTGAGTCGGTCAAGAATTTCATCTGAAAAAACACAAAGGGGTACCCCTTAGTATTTTTTTGGGTGAAACATGTGACCCACTCAGACCTTCATCAAACTCACACAGTGTGTCTTGGAGGTCCTGACAAAAACAGTGGCATGGTTATTTTTGCTCCACCACTTTCCAAAGCTGAGATATGGGGACCTCTTCTAGTCCATAAAATGTATAACTGTATAATTATGATATCTCAGCTTTGGGATGAGATAGGCTGAAAATAATCACACCCCTGTGTAAGCCAGGGCCTCCTTAATCAACAACGTGAATTTGGAAGAAATCTGAGTCGGTCAAAAATTTCGTCTGAAAAACACAAAGGGGTACCGCTTAGTATTTTTTTGGGTGAAAAATGTGACCCACTCAGACGTTCATCAAACTCACACAGTGTGTCTTGGCGGTCCTGACAAAAACAGTGGCGTGGTTATTTTTGCTCCACCACTTTCCAAAGCTGAGATATGGGGATCTCTTCTAGTCCATAAAATGTATAACTGTATAATTATCATATCTCAGCTTTGGGATGAGATAGGCTGAAAACAATCACACCCCTGTGTAAGCCAGGGCCTCCGTAATCATCAACGTGAATTTGGAAGAAATCTGAGTCGGTCAAGAATTTCATCTGAAAAAACACAAAGGGGTACCCCTTAGTATTTTTTTGGGTGAAACATGTGACCCACTCAGATCTTCATCAAACTCACACAGTGTGTCTTGGAGGTCCTGACAAAAACAGTGGTGTGGTTATTTTCGCTCCACCACTTTCCAAAGCTGAGGTATGGGGACCTCTTCTAGTCCATAAAATGTATAACTGTATAATTATCATATCTCAGGTTTGGAATGAGATAGGCTGAAAACAATCACACCCCTGTGTAAGCCAGGGCCTCCTTAATCAACAACGTGAATTTGGAAGAAATCTGAGTCGGTCAAAAATTTCGTCTGAAAAACACAAAGGGGTACCCCTTAGTATTTTTTTGGGTGAAACATGTGACCCACTCAGATCTTCATCAAACTCACACAGTGTGTCTTCGAGGTCATGACAAAAACAGTGGTATGGTTATTTTTGCTCCACCACTTTCCAAAGCTGAGATATGGGGACCCCATCTTGTCCATAAAATGTATAACTGTGTAATTATCATATCTCAGCTATGGGATGAGATAGGCTGAAAACAATCACACCCCTGTGTAAGCCAGGGCCTCCGTAATCATCAACGTGAATTTGGAAGAAATCTGAGTCGGTCAAAAATTTCGTCTGAAAAAAAACAAAGGGGTACCCCTTAGTATTTTTTTGGGTGAAACATGTGACCCACTCAGATCTTCATCAAACTCACACAGTGTGTCTTGGAGGTCCTGACAAAAACAGTGGTGTGGTTATTTTCGCTCCACCACTTTCCAAAGCTGAGGTATGGGGACCTCTTCTAGTCCATTAAATGTATAACTGTATAATTATCATATCTCAGGTTTGGGATGAGATAGGCTGAAAACAATCACACCCCTGTGTAAGCCAGGGCCTCCTTAATCAACAACGTGAGTTTGGAAGAAATCTGAGTCGGTCAAAAATTTTGTCTGAAAAAAACAAAGGGGTACCCCTTAGTATTTTTTTGGGTGAAAAATGTGACCTCTTCAGATCTTCTTCAAACCCACACAGTGTGTAAGGCAGGTCCTGTTAAAGACAGTGGTGTGGTTATTTTCACTCTACCACTTGCCCAACTGAGATATGGGGACCTCTTCTACTTCATAAAATGTGTAACTGTATAATTATCATATCTCAGCTTTGGGATGAGATAGGATGACATAAATCACAACCCTGTGTATGCCAGGGCCTCCTTAATCAACAACGTGAATTTGGAAGAAATCTGAGTCGGTCAAGAATTTCATCTGAAAAAACACAAAGGGGTACCCCTTAGTATTTTTTTGGGTGAAACATGTGACCCACTCAGATCTTCATCAAACTCACACAGTGTGTCTTCGAGGTCATGACAAAAACAGTGGTATGGTTATTTTTGCTCCACCACTTTCCAAAGCTGAGATATGGGGACCCCATCTTGTCCATAAAATGTATAACTGTGTAATTATCATATCTCAGCTATGGGATGAGATAGGCTGAAAACAATCACACCCCTGTGTAAGCCAGGGCCTCCGTAATCATCAACGTGAATTTGGAAGAAATCTGAGTCGGTCAAAAATTTCGTCTGAAAAAAAACAAAGGGGTACCCCTTAGTATTTTTTTGGGTGAAACATGTGACCCACTCAGATCTTCATCAAACTCACACAGTGTGTCTTGGAGGTCCTGACAAAAACAGTGGTGTGGTTATTTTCGCTCCACTACTTTCCAAAGCTGAGGTATGGGGACCTCTTCTAGTCCATAAAATGTATAACTGTATAATTATCATATCTCAGGTTTGGGATGAGATAGGCTGAAAACAATCACACCCCTGTGTAAGCCAGGGCCTCCTTAATCAACAACGTGAGTTTGGAAGAAATCTGAGTCGGTCAAAAATTTTGTCTGAAAAAACAAAGGGGTACCCCTTAGTATTTTTTTGGGTGAAAAATGTGACCTCTTCAGATCTTCTTCAAACCCACACAGTGTGTAAGGCAGGTCCTGTTAAAGACAGTGGTGTGGTTATTTTCGCTCTACCACTTGCCCAACTGAGATATGGGGACCTCTTCTACTTCATAAAATGTGTAACTGTATAATTATCATATCTCAGCTTTGGGATGAGATAGGATGACATAAATCACAACCCTGTGTATGCCAGGGCCTCCTTAATCAACAACGTGAATTTGGAAGAAATCTGAGTCGGTCAAGAATTTCATCTGAAAAAACACAAAGGGGTACCCCTTAGTATTTTTTTGGGTGAAACATGTGACCCACCCAGATCTTCATCAAACTCACACAGTGTGTCTTCGAGGTCATGACAAAAACAGTGGTATGGTTATTTTCGCTCCACCACTTTCCAAAGCTGAGATATGGGGACCCCATCTAGTCCATAAAATGTATAACTGTGTAATTATCATATCTCAGGTTTGGGATGAGATAGGCTGAAAACAATCACACCCCTGTGTAAGCCAGGGCCTCCATAATCATCAACGTGAATTTGGAAGAAATCTGAGTCGGTCAAGAATTTCATCTGAAAAAACACAAAGGGGTACCCCTTAGTATTTTTTTGGGTGAAACATGTGACCCACTCAGATCTTCATCAAACTCACACAGTGTGTCTTGGAGGTCCTGACAAAAACAGTGGTGTGGTTATTTTCGCTCCACCACTTTCCAAAGCTGAGGTATGGGGACCTCTTCTAGTCCATAAAATGTATAACTGTATAATTATCATATCTCAGGTTTGGGATGAGATAGGCTGAAAACAATCACACCCCTGTGTAAGCCAGGGCCTCCTTAATCAACAACATGAGTTTGGAAGAAATCTGAGTCGGTCAAAAATTTTGTCTGAAAAAAACAAAGGGGTACCCCTTAGTATTTTTTTGGGTGAAAAATGTGACCTCTTCAGATCTTCTTCAAACCCACACAGTGTGTAAGGCAGGTCCTGTTAAAGACAGTGGTGTGGTTATTTTCGCTCTACCACTTGCCCAACTGAGATATGGGGACCTCTTCTACTTCATAAAATGTGTAACTGTATAATTATCATATCTCAGCTTTGGGATGAGATAGGATGACATAAATCACAACCCTGTGTATGCCAGGGCCTCCTTAATCAACAACGTGAATTTGGAAGAAATCTGAGTCGGTCAAGAATTTCATCTGAAAAAACACAAAGGGGTACCCCTTAGTATTTTTTTGGGTGAAACATGTGACCCACTCAGATCTTCATCAAACTCACACAGTGTGTCTTCGAGGTCATGACAAAAACAGTGGTATGGTTATTTTTGCTCCACCACTTTCCAAAGCTGAGATATGGGGACCCCATCTAGTCCATAAAATGTATAACTGTGTAATTATCATATCTCAGCTATGGGATGAGATAGGCTGAAAACAATCACACCCCTGTGTAAGCCAGGGCCTCCTTAATCAACAACGTGAGTTTTGAAGAAATCTGAGTCGGTCAAAAGTTTCGTCTGAAAAACACAAAGGGGTACCCCTTAGTATTTTTTTGGGTGAAACATGTGACCCACTCAGATCTTCATCAAACTCACACAGTGTGTCTTCGAGGTCATGACAAAAACAGTGGTGTGGTTATTTTTGCTCCACCACTTTCTAAAGCTGAGATATGTGGACCCCATCTAGTCCATAAAATGTATAACTGTGTAATTCTCATATCTCAGCTTTGGGATGAGATAGGCTGAAAACAATCACACCCCTGTGTAAGCCAGGGCCTCCGTAATCATCAACGTGAATTTGGAAGAAATCTGAGTCGGTCAAATATTTCGTCTGAAAAACACAAAGGGGTACCCCTTATTATTTTTTTGGGTGAAAAATGTGACCCACTCAGACCTTCATCAAACTCACACAGTGTGTCTTGGAGGTCATGACAAAAACAGTGGTGTGATTATTTTCGCTCTACCACTTTCCAAAGCTGAGATATGGGGACCCCATCTAGTCCATAAAATGTGTAACTGTGTAATTCTCATATCTCAGCTTTGGGATGAGATAGGCTGAAAACAATCACACCCCTGTGTAAGCCAGGGCCTCTGTAATCATCAACGTGAATTTGGAAGAAATCTGAGTCGGTCAAGAATTTCATCTGAAAAAACACAAAGGGGTACCCCTTAGTATTTTTTTGGGTGAAACATGTGACCCACTCAGATCTTCATCAAACTCACACAGTGTGCCTTGGAGGTCCTGACAAAAACAGTGGTGTGGTCATTTTCGCTCCACCACTTTCCAAAGCTGAGATATGGGGACCCCATCTAGTCCATAAAATGTATAACTGTGTAGTTCTCATATCTCAGCTTTGGGATGAGATAGGCTGAAAACAATCACACCCCTGTGTAAGCCAGGGCTTCCGTTATCATCAACGTGAATTTGGAAGAAATCTGAGTCGGTCAAAAATTTCGTCTGAAAAACACAAAGGGGTACCCCTTAGTATTTTTTTGGGTGATAAATGTGACCTCTTCAGATCTTCCTCAAACCCAAACAGTGTGTAAGGCAGGTCCTGTTAAAGACAGTGGTGTGGTTATTTTCGCTCTACCACTTGCCCAACTGAGATATGAGGACCTCTTCTAGTTCATAAAATGTGTAACTGTATAATTATCATATCTCAGCTTTGGGATGAGATAGGCTGAAAACAATCACACCCCTGTGTAAGCCAGGGCCTCCGTAATCATCAACGTGAATTTGGAAGAAATCTGAGTCGGTCAAAAATTTCGTCTGAAAAACACAAAGGGATTCCCCTTAGTATTTTTTTGGGTGAAAAATGTGACCCACTCAGATCTTCATCAAACTCACACAGTGTGTCTTGGAGGTCATGACAAAAACAGTGGTGTGGTTATTTTCGCTCCACCACTTTCCAAAGCTGAGATATGGGTACCCTATCTAGTCCATAAAATGTATAACTGTGTAATTATCATATCTCAGCTTTGGGATGAGATAGGCTGAAAATAATCACACCCCTGTGTAAGCCAGGGCCTCCTTAATCAACAACGTGAGTTTGGAAGAAATCTGAGTCGGTCAAAAATTTCGTCTGAAAAACACAAAGGGGTACCCCTTAGTATTTTTTTGGGTGAAAAATGTGACCTCTTCAGATCTTCTTCAAACCCACACAGTGTGTCTTGGAGGTCCTGTTAAAGACAGTGGTGTGGTTATTTTCGCTCTACCACTTGCCCAACTGAGATATGGGGACTTCGTCTACTTCATAAAATGTGTAACTGTATAATTATCATATCTCAGCTTTGGGATGAGATAGGATGACATAAATCACAACCCTGTGTATGCCAGGGCCTCCTTAATCAACAACGTGAATTTGGAAGAAATCTGAGTCGGTCAAGAATTTCATCTTAAAAAACACAAAGGGGTACCCCTTAGTATTTTTTTGGGTGAAAAATGTGACCTCTTCAGATCTTCTTCAAACCCACACAGTGTGTAAGGCAGGTCCTGTTAAAGACAGTGGTGTGGTTATTTTCGCTCTACCACTTGCCCAACTGAGATATGGGGACCTCTTCTACTTCATAAAATGTGTAACTGTATAATTATCATATCTCAGCTTTGGGATGAGATAGGATGACATAAATCACAACCCTGTGTATGCCAGGGCCTCCTTAATCAACAACGTAAATTTGGAAGAAATCTGAGTCGGTCAAGAATTTCATCTGAAAAAACACAAAGGGGTACCCCTTAGTATTTTTTTGGGTGAAACATGTGACCCACTCAGACCTTCATCAAACTCACACAGTGTGTCTTGGAGGTCCTGACAAAAACAGTGGCATGGTTATTTTTGCTCCACCACTTTCCAAAGCTGAGATATGGGGACCTCTTCTAGTCCATAAAATGTATAACTGTATAATTATGATATCTCAGCTTTGGGATGAGATAGGCTGAAAATAATCACACCCCTGTGTAAGCCAGGGCCTCCTTAATCAACAACGTGAATTTGGAAGAAATCTGAGTCGGTCAAAAATTTCGTCTGAAAAACACAAAGGGGTACCGCTGAGTATTTTTTTGGGTGAAAAATGTGACCCACTCAGACGTTCATCAAACTCACACAGTGTGTCTTGGCGGTCCTGACAAAAACAGTGGCGTGGTTATTTTTGCTCCACCACTTTCCAAAGCTGAGATATGGGGATCTCTTCTAGTCCATAAAATGTATAACTGTATAATTATCATATCTCAGCTTTGGGATGAGATAGGCTGAAAACAATCACACCCCTGTGTAAGCCAGGGCCTCCGTAATCATCAACGTGAATTTGGAAGAAATCTGAGTCGGTCAAGAATTTCATCTGAAAAAACACAAAGGGGTACCCCTTAGTATTTTTTTGGGTGAAACATGTGACCCACTCAGATCTTCATCAAACTCACACAGTGTGTCTTGGAGGTCCTGACAAAAACAGTGGTGTGGTTATTTTCGCTCCACCACTTTCCAAAGCTGAGGTATGGGGACCTCTTCTAGTCCATAAAATGTATAACTGTATAATTATCATATCTCAGGTTTGGAATGAGATAGGCTGAAAACAATCACACCCCTGTGTAAGCCAGGGCCTCCTTAATCAACAACGTGAATTTGGAAGAAATCTGAGTCGGTCAAAAATTTCGTCTGAAAAACACAAAGGGGTACCCCTTAGTATTTTTTTGGGTGATAAATGTGACCTCTTCAGATCTTCTTCAAACCCAAACAGTGTGTAAGGCAGGTCCTGTTAAAGACAGTGGTGTGGTTATTTTCGCTCTACCACTTGCCCAACTGAGATATGGGGACCTCTTCTACTTCATAAAATGTGTAACTGTATAATTATCATATCTCAGCTTTGGGATGAGATAGGATGACATAAATCACAACCCTGTGTATGCCAGGGCCTCCTTAATCAACAACGTGAATTTGGAAGAAATCTGAGTCGGTCAAGAATTTCATCTGAAAAAACACAAAGGGGTACCCCTTAGTATTTTTTTGGGTGAAACATGTGACCCACTCAGATCTTCATCAAACTCACACAGTGTGTCTTCGAGGTCATGACAAAAACAGTGGTATGGTTATTTTTGCTCCACCACTTTCCAAAGCTGAGATATGGGGACCCCATCTTGTCCATAAAATGTATAACTGTGTAATTATCATATCTCAGCTATGGGATGAGATAGGCTGAAAACAATCACACCCCTGTGTAAGCCAGGGCCTCCGTAATCATCAACGTGAATTTGGAAGAAATCTGAGTCGGTCAAAAATTTCGTCTGAAAAAAAACAAAGGGGTACCCCTTAGTATTTTTTTGGGTGAAACATGTGACCCACTCAGATCTTCATCAAACTCACACAGTGTGTCTTGGAGGTCCTGACAAAAACAGTGGTGTGGTTATTTTCGCTCCACCACTTTCCAAAGCTGAGGTATGGGGACCTCTTCTAGTCCATTAAATGTATAACTGTATAATTATCATATCTCAGGTTTGGGATGAGATAGGCTGAAAACAATCACACCCCTGTGTAAGCCAGGGCCTCCTTAATCAACAACGTGAGTTTGGAAGAAATCTGAGTCGGTCAAAAATTTTGTCTGAAAAAAACAAAGGGGTACCCCTTAGTATTTTTTTGGGTGAAAAATGTGACCTCTTCAGATCTTCTTCAAACCCACACAGTGTGTAAGGCAGGTCCTGTTAAAGACAGTGGTGTGGTTATTTTCACTCTACCACTTGCCCAACTGAGATATGGGGACCTCTTCTACTTCATAAAATGTGTAACTGTATAATTATCATATCTCAGCTTTGGGATGAGATAGGATGACATAAATCACAACCCTGTGTATGCCAGGGCCTCCTTAATCAACAACGTGAATTTGGAAGAAATCTGAGTCGGTCAAGAATTTCATCTGAAAAAACACAAAGGGGTACCCCTTAGTATTTTTTTGGGTGAAACATGTGACCCACTCAGATCTTCATCAAACTCACACAGTGTGTCTTCGAGGTCATGACAAAAACAGTGGTATGGTTATTTTTGCTCCACCACTTTCCAAAGCTGAGATATGGGGACCCCATCTTGTCCATAAAATGTATAACTGTGTAATTATCATATCTCAGCTATGGGATGAGATAGGCTGAAAACAATCACACCCCTGTGTAAGCCAGGGCCTCCGTAATCATCAACGTGAATTTGGAAGAAATCTGAGTCGGTCAAAAATTTCGTCTGAAAAAAAACAAAGGGGTACCCCTTAGTATTTTTTTGGGTGAAACATGTGACCCACTCAGATCTTCATCAAACTCACACAGTGTGTCTTGGAGGTCCTGACAAAAACAGTGGTGTGGTTATTTTCGCTCCACTACTTTCCAAAGCTGAGGTATGGGGACCTCTTCTAGTCCATAAAATGTATAACTGTATAATTATCATATCTCAGGTTTGGGATGAGATAGGCTGAAAACAATCACACCCCTGTGTAAGCCAGGGCCTCCTTAATCAACAACGTGAGTTTGGAAGAAATCTGAGTCGGTCAAAAATTTTGTCTGAAAAAACAAAGGGGTACCCCTTAGTATTTTTTTGGGTGAAAAATGTGACCTCTTCAGATCTTCTTCAAACCCACACAGTGTGTAAGGCAGGTCCTGTTAAAGACAGTGGTGTGGTTATTTTCGCTCTACCACTTGCCCAACTGAGATATGGGGACCTCTTCTACTTCATAAAATGTGTAACTGTATAATTATCATATCTCAGCTTTGGGATGAGATAGGATGACATAAATCACAACCCTGTGTATGCCAGGGCCTCCTTAATCAACAACGTGAATTTGGAAGAAATCTGAGTCGGTCAAGAATTTCATCTGAAAAAACACAAAGGGGTACCCCTTAGTATTTTTTTGGGTGAAACATGTGACCCACCCAGATCTTCATCAAACTCACACAGTGTGTCTTCGAGGTCATGACAAAAACAGTGGTATGGTTATTTTCGCTCCACCACTTTCCAAAGCTGAGATATGGGGACCCCATCTAGTCCATAAAATGTATAACTGTGTAATTATCATATCTCAGGTTTGGGATGAGATAGGCTGAAAACAATCACACCCCTGTGTAAGCCAGGGCCTCCGTAATCATCAACGTGAATTTGGAAGAAATCTGAGTCGGTCAAGAATTTCATCTGAAAAAACACAAAGGGGTACCCCTTAGTATTTTTTTGGGTGAAACATGTGACCCACTCAGATCTTCATCAAACTCACACAGTGTGTCTTGGAGGTCCTGACAAAAACAGTGGTGTGGTTATTTTCGCTCCACCACTTTCCAAAGCTGAGGTATGGGGACCTCTTCTAGTCCATAAAATGTATAACTGTATAATTATCATATCTCAGGTTTGGGATGAGATAGGCTGAAAACAATCACACCCCTGTGTAAGCCAGGGCCTCCTTAATCAACAACATGAGTTTGGAAGAAATCTGAGTCGGTCAAAAATTTTGTCTGAAAAAAACAAAGGGGTACCCCTTAGTATTTTTTTGGGTGAAAAATGTGACCTCTTCAGATCTTCTTCAAACCCACACAGTGTGTAAGGCAGGTCCTGTTAAAGACAGTGGTGTGGTTATTTTCGCTCTACCACTTGCCCAACTGAGATATGGGGACCTCTTCTACTTCATAAAATGTGTAACTGTATAATTATCATATCTCAGCTTTGGGATGAGATAGGATGACATAAATCACAACCCTGTGTATGCCAGGGCCTCCTTAATCAACAACGTGAATTTGGAAGAAATCTGAGTCGGTCAAGAATTTCATCTGAAAAAACACAAAGGGGTACCCCTTAGTATTTTTTTGGGTGAAACATGTGACCCACTCAGATCTTCATCAAACTCACACAGTGTGTCTTCGAGGTCATGACAAAAACAGTGGTGTGGTTATTTTTGCTCCACCACTTTCTAAAGCTGAGATATGTGGACCCCATCTAGTCCATAAAATGTATAACTGTGTAATTCTCATATCTCAGCTTTGGGATGAGATAGGCTGAAAACAATCACACCCCTGTGTAAGCCAGGGCCTCCGTAATCATCAACGTGAATTTGGAAGAAATCTGAGTCGGTCAAATATTTCGTCTGAAAAACACAAAGGGGTACCCCTTATTATTTTTTTGGGTGAAAAATGTGACCCACTCAGACCTTCATCAAACTCACACAGTGTGTCTTGGAGGTCATGACAAAAACAGTGGTGTGATTATTTTCGCTCTACCACTTTCCAAAGCTGAGATATGGGGACCCCATCTAGTCCATAAAATGTGTAACTGTGTAATTCTCATATCTCAGCTTTGGGATGAGATAGGCTGAAAACAATCACACCCCTGTGTAAGCCAGGGCCTCTGTAATCATCAACGTGAATTTGGAAGAAATCTGAGTCGGTCAAGAATTTCATCTGAAAAAACACAAAGGGGTACCCCTTAGTATTTTTTTGGGTGAAACATGTGACCCACTCAGATCTTCATCAAACTCACACAGTGTGCCTTGGAGGTCCTGACAAAAACAGTGGTGTGGTCATTTTCGCTCCACCACTTTCCAAAGCTGAGATATGGGGACCCCATCTAGTCCATAAAATGTATAACTGTGTAGTTCTCATATCTCAGCTTTGGGATGAGATAGGCTGAAAACAATCACACCCCTGTGTAAGCCAGGGCCTCCGTTATCATCAACGTGAATTTGGAAGAAATCTGAGTCGGTCAAAAATTTCGTCTGAAAAACACAAAGGGGTACCCCTTAGTATTTTTTTGGGTGATAAATGTGACCTCTTCAGATCTTCCTCAAACCCAAACAGTGTGTAAGGCAGGTCCTGTTAAAGACAGTGGTGTGGTTATTTTCGCTCTACCACTTGCCCAACTGAGATATGAGGACCTCTTCTAGTTCATAAAATGTGTAACTGTATAATTATCATATCTCAGCTTTGGGATGAGATAGGCTGAAAACAATCACACCCCTGTGTAAGCCAGGGCCTCCGTAATCATCAACGTGAATTTGGAAGAAATCTGAGTCGGTCAAAAATTTCGTCTGAAAAACACAAAGGGATTCCCCTTAGTATTTTTTTGGGTGAAAAATGTGACCCACTCAGATCTTCATCAAACTCACACAGTGTGTCTTGGAGGTCATGACAAAAACAGTGGTGTGGTTATTTTCGCTCCACCACTTTCCAAAGCTGAGATATGGGTACCCTATCTAGTCCATAAAATGTATAACTGTGTAATTATCATATCTCAGCTTTGGGATGAGATAGGCTGAAAATAATCACACCCCTGTGTAAGCCAGGGCCTCCTTAATCAACAACGTGAGTTTGGAAGAAATCTGAGTCGGTCAAAAATTTCGTCTGAAAAACACAAAGGGGTACCCCTTAGTATTTTTTTGGGTGAAAAATGTGACCTCTTCAGATCTTCTTCAAACCCACACAGTGTGTCTTGGAGGTCCTGTTAAAGACAGTGGTGTGGTTATTTTCGCTCTACCACTTGCCCAACTGAGATATGGGGACTTCGTCTACTTCATAAAATGTGTAACTGTATAATTATCATATCTCAGCTTTGGGATGAGATAGGATGACATAAATCACAACCCTGTGTATGCCAGGGCCTCCTTAATCAACAACGTGAATTTGGAAGAAATCTGAGTCGGTCAAGAATTTCATCTTAAAAAACACAAAGGGGTACCCCTTAGTATTTTTTTGGGTGAAAAATGTGACCTCTTCAGATCTTCTTCAAACCCACACAGTGTGTAAGGCAGGTCCTGTTAAAGACAGTGGTGTGGTTATTTTCGCTCTACCACTTGCCCAACTGAGATATGGGGACCTCTTCTACTTCATAAAATGTGTAACTGTATAATTATCATATCTCAGCTTTGGGATGAGATAGGATGACATAAATCACAACCCTGTGTATGCCAGGGCCTCCTTAATCAACAACGTAAATTTGGAAGAAATCTGAGTCGGTCAAGAATTTCATCTGAAAAAACACAAAGGGGTACCCCTTAGTATTTTTTTGGGTGAAACATGTGACCCACTCAGACCTTCATCAAACTCACACAGTGTGTCTTGGAGGTCCTGACAAAAACAGTGGCATGGTTATTTTTGCTCCACCACTTTCCAAAGCTGAGATATGGGGACCTCTTCTAGTCCATAAAATGTATAACTGTATAATTATGATATCTCAGCTTTGGGATGAGATAGGCTGAAAATAATCACACCCCTGTGTAAGCCAGGGCCTCCTTAATCAACAACGTGAATTTGGAAGAAATCTGAGTCGGTCAAAAATTTCGTCTGAAAAACACAAAGGGGTACCGCTTAGTATTTTTTTGGGTGAAAAATGTGACCCACTCAGACGTTCATCAAACTCACACAGTGTGTCTTGGCGGTCCTGACAAAAACAGTGGCGTGGTTATTTTTGCTCCACCACTTTCCAAAGCTGAGATATGAGGACCTCTTCTAGTTCATAAAATGTGTAACTGTATAATTATCATATCTCAGCTTTGGGATGAGATAGGATGACATAAATCACAACCTTGTGTATGCCAGGGCCTCCTTAATCAACAACGTGAATTTGGAAGAAATCTGAGTCGGTCAAGAATTTCATCTGAAAAAACACAAAGGGGTACCCCTTAGTATTTTTTTGGGTGAAACATGTGACCCACTCAGATCTTCATCAAACTCACACAGTGTGTCTTCGAGGTCATGACAAAGACAGTGGTGTGGTTATTTTTGCTCCACCACTTTCTAAAGCTGAGATATGGGGACCCCATCTAGTCCATAAAATGTATAACTGTGTAATTCTCATATCTCAGCTTTGGGATGAGATAGGCTGAAAACAATCACACCCCTGTGTAAGCCAGGGCCTCCGTAATCATCAACGTGAATTTGGAAGAAATCTGAGTCGGTCAAATATTTCGTCTGAAAAACACAAAGGGGTACCCCTTATTATTTTTTTGGGTGAAACATGTGACCCACTCAGACCTTCATCAAACTCACACAGTGTGTCTTGGAGGTCATGACAAAAACAGTGGTGTGATTATTTTCGCTCTACCACTTTCCAAAGCTGAGATATGGGGACCCCATCTAGTCCATAAAATGTGTAACTGTGTAATTCTCATATCTCAGCTTTGGGATGAGATAGGCTGAAAACAATCACACCCCTGTGTAAGCCAGGGCCTCTGTAATCATCAACGTGAATTTGGAAGAAATCTGAGTCGGTCAAGAATTTCATCTGAAAAAACACAAAGGGGTACCCCTTAGTATTTTTTGGGGTGAAACATGTGACCCACTCAGATCTTCATCAAACTCACACAGTGTGCCTTGGAGGTCCTGACAAAAACAGTGGTGTGGTCATTTTCGCTCCACCACTTTCCAAAGCTGAGATATGGGGACCCCATCTAGTCCATAAAATGTATAACTGTGTAGTTCTCATATCTCAGCTTTGGGATGAGATAGGCTGAAAACAATCACACCCCTGTGTAAGCCAGGGCCTCCTTAATCAACAACGTGAATTTGGAAGAAATCTGAGTCGGTCAAAAATTTCGTCTGAAAAACACAAAGGGGTACCGCTTAGTATTTTTTTGGGTGAAAAATGTGACCCACTCAGACGTTCATCAAACTCACACAGTGTGTCTTGGCGGTCCTGACAAAAACAGTGGCGTGGTTATTTTTGCTCCACCACTTTCCAAAGCTGAGATATGGGGATCTCTTCTAGTCCATAAAATGTATAACTGTATAATTATCATATCTCAGCTTTGGGATGAGATAGGCTGAAAACAATCACACCCCTGTGTAAGCCAGGGCCTCCGTAATCATCAACGTGAATTTGGAAGAAATCTGAGTCGGTCAAGAATTTCATCTGAAAAAACACAAAGGGGTACCCCTTAGTATTTTTTTGGGTGAAACATGTGACCCACTCAGATCTTCATCAAACTCACACAGTGTGTCTTGGAGGTCCTGACAAAAACAGTGGTGTGGTTATTTTCGCTCCACCACTTTCCAAAGCTGAGGTATGGGGACCTCTTCTAGTCCATAAAATGTATAACTGTATAATTATCATATCTCAGGTTTGGAATGAGATAGGCTGAAAACAATCACACCCCTGTGTAAGCCAGGGCCTCCTTAATCAACAACGTGAATTTGGAAGAAATCTGAGTCGGTCAAAAATTTCGTCTGAAAAACACAAAAAGGTACCCCTTAGTATTTTTTTGGGTGATAAATGTGACCTCTTCAGATCTTCTTCAAACCCAAACAGTGTGTAAGGCAGGTCCTGTTAAAGACAGTGGTGTGGTTATTTTCGCTCTACCACTTGCCCAACTGAGATATGAGGACCTCTTCTAGTTCATAAAATGTGTAACTGTATAATTATCATATCTCAGCTTTGGGATGAGATAGGATGACATAAATCACAACCTTGTGTATGCCAGGGCCTCCTTAATCAACAACGTGAATTTGGAAGAAATCTGAGTCGGTCAAGAATTTCATCTGAAAAAACACAAAGGGGTACCCCTTAGTATTTTTTTGGGTGAAACATGTGACCCACTCAGATCTTCATCAAACTCACACAGTGTGTCTTCGAGGTCATGACAAAAACAGTGGTGTGGTTATTTTTGCTCCACCACTTTCTAAAGCTGAGATATGGGGACCCCATCTAGTCCATAAAATGTATAACTGTGTAATTCTCATATCTCAGCTTTGGGATGAGATAGGCTGAAAACAATCACACCCCTGTGTAAGCCAGGGCCTCCGTAATCATCAACGTGAATTTGGAAGAAATCTGAGTCGGTCAAATATTTCGTCTGAAAAACACAAAGGGGTACCCCTTATTATTTTTTTGGGTGAAACATGTGACCCACTCAGACCTTCATCAAACTCACACAGTGTGTCTTGGAGGTCATGACAAAAACAGTGGTGTGATTATTTTCGCTCTACCACTTTCCAAAGCTGAGATATGGGGACCCCATCTAGTCCATAAAATGTGTAACTGTGTAATTCTCATATCTCAGCTTTGGGATGAGATAGGCTGAAAACAATCACACCCCTGTGTAAGCCAGGGCCTCTGTAATCATCAACGTGAATTTGGAAGAAATCTGAGTCGGTCAAGAATTTCATCTGAAAAAACACAAAGGGGTACCCCTTAGTATTTTTTGGGGTGAAACATGTGACCCACTCAGATCTTCATCAAACTCACACAGTGTGCCTTGGAGGTCCTGACAAAAACAGTGGTGTGGTCATTTTCGCTCCACCACTTTCCAAAGCTGAGATATGGGGACCCCATCTAGTCCATAAAATGTATAACTGTGTAGTTCTCATATCTCAGCTTTGGGATGAGATAGGCTGAAAACAATCACACCCCTGTGTAAGCCAGGGCCTCCTTAATCAACAACGTGAATTTGGAAGAAATCTGAGTCGGTCAAAAATTTCGTCTGAAAAACACAAAGGGGTACCGCTTAGTATTTTTTTGGGTGAAAAATGTGACCCACTCAGACGTTCATCAAACTCACACAGTGTGTCTTGGCGGTCCTGACAAAAACAGTGGCGTGGTTATTTTTGCTCCACCACTTTCCAAAGCTGAGATATGGGGATCTCTTCTAGTCCATAAAATGTATAACTGTATAATTATCATATCTCAGCTTTGGGATGAGATAGGCTATAAACAATCACACCCCTGTGTAAGCCAGGGCCTCCGTAATCATCAACGTGAATTTGGAAGAAATCTGAGTCGGTCAAGAATTTCATCTGAAAAAACACAAAGGGGTACCCCTTAGTATTTTTTTGGGTGAAACATGTGACCCACTCAGATCTTCATCAAACTCACACAGTGTGTCTTGGAGGTCCTGACAAAAACAGTGGTGTGGTTATTTTCGCTCCACCACTTTCCAAAGCTGAGGTATGGGGACCTCTTCTAGTCCATAAAATGTATAACTGTATAATTATCATATCTCAGGTTTGGAATGAGATAGGCTGAAAACAATCACACCCCTGTGTAAGCCAGGGCCTCCTTAATCAACAACGTGAATTTGGAAGAAATCTGAGTCGGTCAAAAATTTCGTCTGAAAAACACAAAAAGGTACCCCTTAGTATTTTTTTGGGTGATAAATGTGACCTCTTCAGATCTTCTTCAAACCCAAACAGTGTGTAAGGCAGGTCCTGTTAAAGACAGTGGTGTGGTTATTTTCGCTCTACCACTTGCCCAACTGAGATATGAGGACCTCTTCTAGTTCATAAAATGTGTAACTGTATAATTATCATATCTCAGCTTTGGGATGAGATAGGATGACATAAATCACAACCTTGTGTATGCCAGGGCCTCCTTAATCAACAACGTGAATTTGGAAGAAATCTGAGTCGGTCAAGAATTTCATCTGAAAAAACACAAAGGGGTACCCCTTAGTATTTTTTTGGGTGAAACATGTGACCCACTCAGATCTTCATCAAACTCACACAGTGTGTCTTCGAGGTCATGACAAAAACAGTGGTGTGGTTATTTTTGCTCCACCACTTTCTAAAGCTGAGATATGGGGACCCCATCTAGTCCATAAAATGTATAACTGTGTAATTCTCATATCTCAGCTTTGGGATGAGATAGGCTGAAAACAATCACACCCCTGTGTAAGCCAGGGCCTCCGTAATCATCAACGTGAATTTGGAAGAAATCTGAGTCGGTCAAATATTTCGTCTGAAAAACACAAAGGGGTACCCCTTATTATTTTTTTGGGTGAAACATGTGACCCACTCAGACCTTCATCAAACTCACACAGTGTGTCTTGGAGGTCATGACAAAAACAGTGGTGTGATTATTTTCGCTCTACCACTTTCCAAAGCTGAGATATGGGGACCCCATCTAGTCCATAAAATGTGTAACTGTGTAATTCTCATATCTCAGCTTTGGGATGAGATAGGCTGAAAACAATCACACCCCTGTGTAAGCCAGGGCCTCTGTAATCATCAACGTGAATTTGGAAGAAATCTGAGTCGGTCAAGAATTTCATCTGAAAAAACACAAAGGGGTACCCCTTAGTATTTTTTGGGGTGAAACATGTGACCCACTCAGATCTTCATCAAACTCACACAGTGTGCCTTGGAGGTCCTGACAAAAACAGTGGTGTGGTCATTTTCGCTCCACCACTTTCCAAAGCTGAGATATGGGGACCCCATCTAGTCCATAAAATGTATAACTGTGTAGTTCTCATATCTCAGCTTTGGGATGAGATAGGCTGAAAACAATCACACCCCTGTGTAAGCCAGGGCCTCCTTAATCAACAACGTGAATTTGGAAGAAATCTGAGTCGGTCAAAAATTTCGTCTGAAAAACACAAAGGGGTACCGCTTAGTATTTTTTTGGGTGAAAAATGTGACCCAGTCAGACGTTCATCAAACTCACACAGTGTGTCTTGGCGGTCCTGACAAAAACAGTGGCGTGGTTATTTTTGCTCCACCACTTTCCAAAGCTGAGATATGGGGATCTCTTCTAGTCCATAAAATGTATAACTGTATAATTATCATATCTCAGCTTTGGGATGAGATAGGCTGAAAACAATCACACCCCTGTGTAAGCCAGGGCCTCCGTAATCATCAACGTGAATTTGGAAGAAATCTGAGTCGGTCAAGAATTTCATCTGAAAAAACACAAAGGGGTACCCCTTAGTATTTTTTTGGGTGAAACATGTGACCCACTCAGATCTTCATCAAACTCACACAGTGTGTCTTGGAGGTCCTGACAAAAACAGTGGTGTGGTTATTTTCGCTCCACCACTTTCCAAAGCTGAGGTATGGGGACCTCTTCTAGTCCATAAAATGTATAACTGTATAATTATCATATCTCAGGTTTGGAATGAGATAGGCTGAAAACAATCACACCCCTGTGTAAGCCAGGGCCTCCTTAATCAACAACGTGAATTTGGAAGAAATCTGAGTCGGTCAAAAATTTCGTCTGAAAAACACAAAAAGGTACCCCTTAGTATTTTTTTGGGTGATAAATGTGACCTCTTCAGATCTTCTTCAAACCCAAACAGTGTGTAAGGCAGGTCCTGTTAAAGACAGTGGTGTGGTTATTTTCGCTCTACCACTTGCCCAACTGAGATATGAGGACCTCTTCTAGTTCATAAAATGTGTAACTGTATAATTATCATATCTCAGCTTTGGGATGAGATAGGATGACATAAATCACAACCTTGTGTATGCCAGGGCCTCCTTAATCAACAACGTGAATTTGGAAGAAATCTGAGTCGGTCAAGAATTTCATCTGAAAAAACACAAAGGGGTACCCCTTAGTATTTTTTTGGGTGAAACATGTGACCCACTCAGATCTTCATCAAACTCACACAGTGTGTCTTCGAGGTCATGACAAAAACAGTGGTGTGGTTATTTTTGCTCCACCACTTTCTAAAGCTGAGATATGGGGACCCCATCTAGTCCATAAAATGTATAACTGTGTAATTCTCATATCTCAGCTTTGGGATGAGATAGGCTGAAAACAATCACACCCCTGTGTAAGCCAGGGCCTCCGTAATCATCAACGTGAATTTGGAAGAAATCTGAGTCGGTCAAATATTTCGTCTGAAAAACACAAAGGGGTACCCCTTATTATTTTTTTGGGTGAAACATGTGACCCACTCAGACCTTCATCAAACTCACACAGTGTGTCTTGGAGGTCATGACAAAAACAGTGGTGTGATTATTTTCGCTCTACCACTTTCCAAAGCTGAGATATGGGGACCCCATCTAGTCCATAAAATGTGTAACTGTGTAATTCTCATATCTCAGCTTTGGGATGAGATAGGCTGAAAACAATCACACCCCTGTGTAAGCCAGGGCCTCTGTAATCATCAACGTGAATTTGGAAGAAATCTGAGTCGGTCAAGAATTTCATCTGAAAAAACACAAAGGGGTACCCCTTAGTATTTTTTTGGGTGAAACATGTGACCCACTCAGATCTTCATCAAACTCACACAGTGTGCCTTGGAGGTCCTGACAAAAACAGTGGTGTGGTCATTTTCGCTCCACCACTTTCCAAAGCTGAGATATGGGGACCCCATCTAGTCCATAAAATGTATAACTGTGTAGTTCTCATATCTCAGGTTTGGGATGAGATAGGCTGAAAACAATCACACCCCTGTGTAAGCCAGGGCCTCCGTTATCATCAACGTGAATTTGGAAGAAATCTGAGTCGGTCAAAAATTTCGTCTGAAAAACACAAAGGGGTACCCCTTAGTATTTTTTTGGGTGATAAATGTGACCTCTTCAGATCTTCTTCAAACCCAAACAGTGTGTAAGGCAGGTCCTGTTAAAGACAGTGGTGTGGTTATTTTCACTCTACCACTTGCCCAACTGAGATATGAGGACCTCTTCTAGTTCATAAAATGTGTAACTGTATAATTATCATATCTCAGCTTTGGGATGAGATAGGCTGAAAACAATCACACCCCTGTGTAAGCCAGGGCCTCCGTAATCATCAACGTGAATTTGGAAGAAATCTGAGTCGGTCAAAAATTTCGTCTGAAAAACACAAAGGGATTCCCCTTAGTATTTTTTTGGGTGAAAAATGTGACCCACTCAGATCTTCATCAAACTCACACAGTGTGTCTTGGAGGTCATGACAAAAACAGTGGTGTGGTTATTTTCGCTCCACCACTTTCCAAAGCTGAGATATGGGTACCCTATCTAGTCCATAAAATGTATAACTGTGTAATTATCATATCTCAGCTTTGGGATGAGATAGGCTGAAAATAATCACACCCCTGTGTAAGCCAGGGCCTCCTTAATCAACAACGTGAGTTTGGAAGAAATCTGAGTCGGTCAAAAATTTCGTCTGAAAAACACAAAGGGGTACCCCTTAGTATTTTTTTGGGTGAAAAATGTGACCTCTTCAGATCTTCTTCAAACCCACACAGTGTGTAAGGCAGGTCCTGTTAAAGACAGTGGTGTGGTTATTTTCGCTCTACCACTTGCCCAACTGAGATATGGGGACTTCGTCTACTTCATAAAATGTGTAACTGTATAATTATCATATCTCAGCTTTGGGATGAGATAGGATGACATAAATCACAACCCTGTGTATGCCAGGGCCTCCTTAATCAACAACGTGAATTTGGAAGAAATCTGAGTCGGTCAAGAATTTCATCTTAAAAAACACAAAGGGGTACCCCTTAGTATTTTTTTGGGTGAAAAATGTGACCTCTTCAGATCTTCTTCAAACCCACACAGTGTGTAAGGCAGGTCCTGTTAAAGACAGTGGTGTGGTTATTTTCGCTCTACCACTTGCCCAACTGAGATATGGGGACCTCTTCTACTTCATAAAATGTGTAACTGTATAATTATCATATCTCAGCTTTGGGATGAGATAGGATGACATAAATCACAACCCTGTGTATGCCAGGGCCTCCTTAATCAACAACGTGAATTTGGAAGAAATCTGAGTCGGTCAAGAATTTCATCTGAAAAAACACAAAGGGGTACCCCTTAGTATTTTTTTGGGTGAAAAATGTGACCCACTCAGATCTTCATCAAACTCACACAGTGTGTCTTGGAGGTCATGACAAAAACAGTGGTGTGGTTATTTTCGCTCCACCACTTTCCAAAGCTGAGATATGGGGACCCCATCTAGTCCATAAAATGTATAACTGTGTAATTATCATATCTCAGCTTTGGGATGAGATAGGCTGAAAATAATCACACCCCTGTGTAAGCCAGGGCCTCCTTAATCAACAACGTGAGTTTGGAAGAAATCTGAGTCGGTCAAAAATTTCGTCTGAAAAACACAAAGGGGTACCCCTTAGTATTTTTTTGGGTGATAAATGTGACCTCTTCAGATCTTCTTCAAACCCAAACAGTGTGTAAGGCAGGTCCTGTTAAAGACAGTGGTGTGGTTATTTTCGCTCTACCACTTGCCCAACTGAGATATGAGGACCTCTTCTAGTTCATAAAATGTGTAACTGTATAATTATCATATCTCAGCTTTGGGATGAGATAGGATGACATAAATCACAACCTTGTGTATGCCAGGGCCTCCTTAATCAACAACGTGAATTTGGAAGAAATCTGAGTCGGTCAAGAATTTCATCTGAAAAAACACAAAGGGGTACCCCTTAGTATTTTTTTGGGTGAAACATGTGACCCACTCAGATCTTCATCAAACTCACACAGTGTGTCTTCGAGGTCATGACAAAGACAGTGGTGTGGTTATTTTTGCTCCACCACTTTCTAAAGCTGAGATATGGGGACCCCATCTAGTCCATAAAATGTATAACTGTGTAATTCTCATATCTCAGCTTTGGGATGAGATAGGCTGAAAACAATCACACCCCTGTGTAAGCCAGGGCCTCCGTAATCATCAACGTGAATTTGGAAGAAATCTGAGTCGGTCAAATATTTCGTCTGAAAAACACAAAGGGGTACCCCTTATTATTTTTTTGGGTGAAACATGTGACCCACTCAGACCTTCATCAAACTCACACAGTGTGTCTTGGAGGTCATGACAAAAACAGTGGTGTGATTATTTTCGCTCTACCACTTTCCAAAGCTGAGATATGGGGACCCCATCTAGTCCATAAAATGTGTAACTGTGTAATTCTCATATCTCAGCTTTGGGATGAGATAGGCTGAAAACAATCACACCCCTGTGTAAGCCAGGGCCTCCGTAATCATCAACGTGAATTTGGAAGAAATCTGAGTCGGTCAAAAATTTCGTCTGAAAAACACAAAGGGATTCCCCTTAGTATTTTTTTGGGTGAAAAATGTGACCCACTCAGATCTTCATCAAACTCACACAGTGTGTCTTGGAGGTCATGACAAAAACAGTGGTGTGGTTATTTTCGCTCCACCACTTTCCAAAGCTGAGATATGGGTACCCTATCTAGTCCATAAAATGTATAACTGTGTAATTATCATATCTCAGCTTTGGGATGAGATAGGCTGAAAATAATCACACCCCTGTGTAAGCCAGGGCCTCCTTAATCAACAACGTGAGTTTGGAAGAAATCTGAGTCGGTCAAAAATTTCGTCTGAAAAACACAAAGGGGTACCCCTTAGTATTTTTTTGGGTGAAAAATGTGACCTCTTCAGATCTTCTTCAAACCCACACAGTGTGTAAGGCAGGTCCTGTTAAAGACAGTGGTGTGGTTATTTTCGCTCTACCACTTGCCCAACTGAGATATGGGGACTTCGTCTACTTCATAAAATGTGTAACTGTATAATTATCATATCTCAGCTTTGGGATGAGATAGGATGACATAAATCACAACCCTGTGTATGCCAGGGCCTCCTTAATCAACAACGTGAATTTGGAAGAAATCTGAGTCGGTCAAGAATTTCATCTTAAAAAACACAAAGGGGTACCCCTTAGTATTTTTTTGGGTGAAAAATGTGACCTCTTCAGATCTTCTTCAAACCCACACAGTGTGTAAGGCAGGTCCTGTTAAAGACAGTGGTGTGGTTATTTTCGCTCTACCACTTGCCCAACTGAGATATGGGGACCTCTTCTACTTCATAAAATGTGTAACTGTATAATTATCATATCTCAGCTTTGGGATGAGATAGGATGACATAAATCACAACCCTGTGTATGCCAGGGCCTCCTTAATCAACAACGTGAATTTGGAAGAAATCTGAGTCGGTCAAGAATTTCATCTGAAAAAACACAAAGGGGTACCCCTTAGTATTTTTTTGGGTGAAAAATGTGACCCACTCAGATCTTCATCAAACTCACACAGTGTGTCTTGGAGGTCATGACAAAAACAGTGGTGTGGTTATTTTCGCTCCACCACTTTCCAAAGCTGAGATATGGGGACCCCATCTAGTCCATAAAATGTATAACTGTGTAATTATCATATCTCAGCTTTGGGATGAGATAGGCTGAAAATAATCACACCCCTGTGTAAGCCAGGGCCTCCTTAATCAACAACGTGAGTTTGGAAGAAATCTGAGTCGGTCAAAAATTTCTTCTGAAAAACACAAAGGGGTACCTCTTAGTATTTTTTTGGTTGAAAAATGTGACCTCTTCAGATCTTCTTCAAACCCACACAGTGTGTAAGGAAGGTCCTGTTAAAGACAGTGGTGTGGTTATTTTCGCTCTACCACTTGCCCAATTGAGATATGGGGACCTCTTCTAGTTCATAAAATGTGTAACTGTATAATTATCATATCTCAGCTTTGGGATGAGATAGGCTGACATAAATCAAACCCCTGTGTATGCCAGGTCCTCCTTAATCAACAACGTGAATTTGGAAGAAATCTGTGTTGGTCAAGAATTTCATCTGAAAAAACACAAAGGGGTACCCCTTAGTATTTTTTTGGGTGAAACATGTGACCCACTCAGATCTTCATCAAACTCGCACAGTGTGTCTTGGAGGTCCTGACAAAAACAGTGGCATGGTTATTGTTGCTCCACCACTTTCCAAAGCTGAGATATGGGGACCTCTTCTAGTCCATAAAATGTATAACTGTATAATTATGATATCTCAGCTTTGGGATGAGATAGGCTGAAAATAATCACACCCCTGTGTAAGCCAGGGCCTCCTTAATCAACAACGTGAATTTGGAAGAAATCTGAGTCGGTCAAAAATTTCGTCTGAAAAACACAAAGGGGTACCCTTTAGCATTTTTTGGGGTTAAAAATGTGACCCACTCAGACCTTCATCAAACTCACACAGTGTGTCTTGGAGGTCCTGACAAAAACAGTGGCGTGGTTATTTTTGCTCCACCACTTTCCAAAGCTGAGATATGGGGACTCCATCTAGTCCATAAAATGTATAACTGTGTAATTATCATATCTCAGCTTTGGGATGAGATAGGCTGAAAATAATCACACCCCTGTGTCAGCCAGGGCCTCCTTAATCCACAACGTGAGTTTGGAAGAAATCTGAGTCGGTCAAAAATTTCGTCTGAAAAACACAAAGGGGTACCCTTTAGTATTTTTTTGGGTGAAAAATGTGACCTCTTCAGATCTTCTTCAAACCCACACAGTGTGTAAGGAAGGTCCTGTTAAAGACAGTGGTGTGCTTATTTTCGCTCTACCACTTGCCCAACTGAGATATGGGGACTTCGTCTACTTCATAAAATGTGTAACTGTATAATTATCATATCTCAGCTTTGGGATGAGATAGGATGACATAAATCACAACCCTGTGTATGCCAGGGCCTCCTTAATCAACAACGTGAATTTGGAAGAAATCTGAGTCGGTCAAGAATTTCATCTTAAAAAACACAAAGGGGTACCCCTTAGTATTTTTTTGGGTGAAAAATGTGACCTCTTCAGATCTTCTTCAAACCCACACAGTGTGTAAGGCAGGTCCTGTTAAAGACAGTGGTGTGGTTATTTTCGCTCTACCACTTGCCCAACTGAGATATGGGGACCTCTTCTACTTCATAAAATGTGTAACTGTATAATTATCATATCTCAGCTTTGGGATGAGATAGGATGACATAAATCACAACCCTGTGTATGCCAGGGCCTCCTTAATCAACAACGTGAATTTGGAAGAAATCTGAGTCGGTCAAGAATTTCATCTGAAAAAACACAAAGGGGTACCCCTTAGTATTTTTTTGGGTGAAAAATGTGACCCACTCAGATCTTCATCAAACTCACACAGTGTGTCTTGGAGGTCATGACAAAAACAGTGGTGTGGTTATTTTCGCTCCACCACTTTCCAAAGCTGAGATATGGGGACCCCATCTAGTCCATAAAATGTATAACTGTGTAATTATCATATCTCAGCTTTGGGATGAGATAGGCTGAAAATAATCACACCCCTGTGTAAGCCAGGGCCTCCTTAATCAACAACGTGAGTTTGGAAGAAATCTGAGTCGGTCAAAAATTTCGTCTGAAAAACACAAAGGGGTACCTCTTAGTATTTTTTTGGTTGAAAAATGTGACCTCTTCAGATCTTCTTCAAACCCACACAGTGTGTAAGGAAGGTCCTGTTAAAGACAGTGGTGTGGTTATTTTCGCTCTACCACTTGCCCAATTGAGATATGGGGACCTCTTCTAATTCATAAAATGTGTAACTGTATAATTATCATATCTCAGCTTTGGGATGAGATAGGCTGACATAAATCAAACCCCTGTGTATGCCAGGTCCTCCTTAATCAACAACGTGAATTTGGAAGAAATCTGTGTTGGTCAAGAATTTCATCTGAAAAAACACAAAGGGGTACCCCTTAGTATTTTTTTGGGTGAAACATGTGACCCACTCAGATCTTCATCAAACTCGCACAGTGTGTCTTGGAGGTCCTGACAAAAACAGTGGCATGGTTATTGTTGCTCCACCACTTTCCAAAGCTGAGATATGGGGACCTCTTCTAGTCCATAAAATGTATAACTGTATAATTATGATATCTCAGCTTTGGGATGAGATAGGCTGAAAATAATCACACCCCTGTGTAAGCCAGGGCCTCCTTAATCAACAACGTGAATTTGGAAGAAATCTGAGTCGGTCAAAAATTTCGTCTGAAAAACACAAAGGGGTACCCTTTAGCATTTTTTGGGGTTAAAAATGTGACCCACTCAGACCTTCATCAAACTCACACAGTGTGTCTTGGAGGTCCTGACAAAAACAGTGGCGTGGTTATTTTTGCTCCACCACTTTCCAAAGCTGAGATATGGGGACTCCATCTAGTCCATAAAATGTATAACTGTGTAATTATCATATCTCAGCTTTGGGATGAGATAGGCTGAAAATAATCACACCCCTGTGTCAGCCAGGGCCTCCTTAATCCACAACGTGAGTTTGGAAGAAATCTGAGTCGGTCAAAAATTTCGTCTGAAAAACACAAAGGGGTACCCTTTAGTATTTTTTTGGGTGAAAAATGTGACCTCTTCAGATCTTCTTCAAACCCACACAGTGTGTAAGGAAGGTCCTGTTAAAGACAGTGGTGTGCTTATTTTCGCTCCACCACTTGCCCAACTGAGATATGGGGACCTCTTCTAGTTCATAAAATGTGTAACTGTATAATTATCATATCTCAGCTTTGGGATGAGATAGGCTGACATAAATCAAACCCCTGTGTATGCCAGGTCCTCCTTAATCAACAACGTGAATTTGGAAGAAATCTGAGTCGGTCAAGAATTTCATCTGAAAAAACACAAAGGGGTACCGCTTAGTATTTTTTTGGGTGAAACATGTGACCCACTCAGACCTTCATCAAACTCACACAGTGTGTCTTGGAGGTCCTGACAAAAACAATGGCATGGTTATTTTTGCTCCACCACTTTCCAAAGCTGAGATATGGGGACCTCTTCTAGTCCATAAAATGTATAACGGTATAATTATGATATCTCAGCTTTGGAATGAGATAGGCTGAAAACAATCACACCCCTGTGTAAGCCAGGGCCTCCGTAATCATCAACGTGAATTTGGAAGAAATCTGAGTCGGTCAAAAATTTCGTCTGAAAAACACAAAGGGGTACCCTTTAGTATTTTTTGGGGTTAAAAATGTGACCCACTCAGACCTTCATCAAACTCACACAATGTGCCTTGGAGGTCCTGACAAAAACAGTGCTGTGGTTATTTTCGCTCCACCACTTTCCAAAGCTGAGATATGGGTACCCCATCTAGTCCATAAAATGTATAACTGTGTAATTATCATATCTCAGCTTTGGGATGAGATAGGCTGACATAAATCAAACCCCTGTGTATGCCAGGGCCTCCTTAATCAACAACGTGAAGTTGGAAGAAATCTGAGTCGGTCAAGAATTTCATCTGAAAAAACACAAAGGGGTACCCCTTAGTATTTTTTTGGGTGAAACATGTGACCCACTCAGATCTTCATCAAACTCACACAATGTGTCTTGGAGGTCCTGACAAAAACAGTGGCGTGGTTATTTTTGCTCCACCACTTTCCAAAGCTGAGATATGGGGACCCCATCTAGTCCATAAAATGTATAACTGTGTAATTATCATATCTCAGCTTTGGGATGAGATAGGCTGAAAACAATCACACCCCTGTGTAAGCCAGGGCCTCCGTAATCATCAACGTGAATTTGGAAGAAATCTGAGTCGGTCAAAAATTTCGTCTGAAAAACACAAAGGGGTACCTCTTAGTATTTTTTTGGTTGAAAAATGTGACCTCTTCAGATCTTCTTCAAACCCACACAGTGTGTAAGGAAGGTCCTGTTAAAGACAGTGGTGTGGTTATTTTCGCTCTACCACTTGCCCAATTGAGATATGGGGACCTCTTCTAGTTCATAAAATGTGTAACTGTATAATTATCATATCTCAGCTTTGGGATGAGATAGGCTGACATAAATCAAACCCCTGTGTATGCCAGGTCCTCCTTAATCAACAACGTGAATTTGGAAGAAATCTGTGTTGGTCAAGAATTTCATCTGAAAAAACACAAAGGGGTACCCCTTAGTATTTTTTTGGGTGAAAAATGTGACCCACTCAGATCTTCATCAAACTCACACAGTGTGTCTTGGAGGTCATGACAAAAACAGTGGTGTGGTTATTTTCGCTCCACCACTTTCCAAAGCTGAGATATGGGTACCCTATCTAGTCCATAAAATGTATAACTGTGTAATTATCATATCTCAGCTTTGGGATGAGATAGGCTGAAAATAATCACACCCCTGTGTAAGCCAGGGCCTCCTTAATCAACAACGTGAGTTTGGAAGAAATCTGAGTCGGTCAAAAATTTCGTCTGAAAAACACAAAGGGGTACCCCTTAGTATTTTTTTGGGTGAAAAATGTGACCTCTTCAGATCTTCTTCAAACCCACACAGTGTGTAAGGCAGGTCCTGTTAAAGACAGTGGTGTGGTTATTTTCGCTCTACCACTTGCCCAACTGAGATATGGGGACTTCGTCTACTTCATAAAATGTGTAACTGTATAATTATCATATCTCAGCTTTGGGATGAGATAGGATGACATAAATCACAACCCTGTGTATGCCAGGGCCTCCTTAATCAACAACGTGAATTTGGAAGAAATCTGAGTCGGTCAAGAATTTCATCTTAAAAAACACAAAGGGGTACCCCTTAGTATTTTTTTGGGTGAAAAATGTGACCTCTTCAGATCTTCTTCAAACCCACACAGTGTGTAAGGCAGGTCCTGTTAAAGACAGTGGTGTGGTTATTTTCGCTCTACCACTTGCCCAACTGAGATATGGGGACCTCTTCTACTTCATAAAATGTGTAACTGTATAATTATCATATCTCAGCTTTGGGATGAGATAGGATGACATAAATCACAACCCTGTGTATGCCAGGGCCTCCTTAATCAACAACGTGAATTTGGAAGAAATCTGAGTCGGTCAAGAATTTCATCTGAAAAAACACAAAGGGGTACCCCTTAGTATTTTTTTGGGTGAAAAATGTGACCCACTCAGATCTTCATCAAACTCACACAGTGTGTCTTGGAGGTCATGACAAAAACAGTGGTGTGGTTATTTTCGCTCCACCACTTTCCAAAGCTGAGATATGGGGACCCCATCTAGTCCATAAAATGTATAACTGTGTAATTATCATATCTCAGCTTTGGGATGAGATAGGCTGAAAATAATCACACCCCTGTGTAAGCCAGGGCCTCCTTAATCAACAACGTGAGTTTGGAAGAAATCTGAGTCGGTCAAAAATTTCGTCTGAAAAACACAAAGGGGTACCTCTTAGTATTTTTTTGGTTGAAAAATGTGACCTCTTCAGATCTTCTTCAAACCCACACAGTGTGTAAGGAAGGTCCTGTTAAAGACAGTGGTGTGGTTATTTTCGCTCTACCACTTGCCCAATTGAGATATGGGGACCTCTTCTAGTTCATAAAATGTGTAACTGTATAATTATCATATCTCAGCTTTGGGATGAGATAGGCTGACATAAATCAAACCCCTGTGTATGCCAGGTCCTCCTTAATCAACAACGTGAATTTGGAAGAAATCTGTGTTGGTCAAGAATTTCATCTGAAAAAACACAAAGGGGTACCCCTTAGTATTTTTTTGGGTGAAACATGTGACCCACTCAGATCTTCATCAAACTCGCACAGTGTGTCTTGGAGGTCCTGACAAAAACAGTGGCATGGTTATTGTTGCTCCACCACTTTCCAAAGCTGAGATATGGGGACCTCTTCTAGTCCATAAAATGTATAACTGTATAATTATGATATCTCAGCTTTGGGATGAGATAGGCTGAAAATAATCACACCCCTGTGTAAGCCAGGGCCTCCTTAATCAACAACGTGAATTTGGAAGAAATCTGAGTCGGTCAAAAATTTCGTCTGAAAAACACAAAGGGGTACCCTTTAGCATTTTTTGGGGTTAAAAATGTGACCCACTCAGACCTTCATCAAACTCACACAGTGTGTCTTGGAGGTCCTGACAAAAACAGTGGCGTGGTTATTTTTGCTCCACCACTTTCCAAAGCTGAGATATGGGGACTCCATCTAGTCCATAAAATGTATAACTGTGTAATTATCATATCTCAGCTTTGGGATGAGATAGGCTGAAAATAATCACACCCCTGTGTAAGCCAGGGCCTCCTTAATCCACAACGTGAGTTTGGAAGAAATCTGAGTCGGTCAAAAATTTTGTCTGACAAAACACAATGGGGCTACCCCTTAGTATTTTTTTGGGTGAAAAATGTGACCTCTTCAGATCTTCTTCAAACCCACACAGTGTGTAAGGCAGGTCCTGTTAAAGACAGTGGTGTGGTTATTTTCGCTCTACCACTTGCCCAACTGAGATATGGGGACCTCTTCTACTTCATAAAATGTGTAACTGTATAATTATCATATCTCAGCTTTGGGATGAGATAGGATGACATAAATCACAACCCTGTGTATGCCAGGGCCTCCTTAATCAACAACGTGAATTTGGAAGAAATCTGAGTCGGTCAAAAATTTCGTCTGAAAAAACACAAAGGGGTACCCCTTAGTATTTTTTTGGGTGAAAAATGTGACCCACTCAGATCTTCATCAAACTCACACAGTGTGTCTTGGAGGTCATGACAAAAACAGTGGTGTGGTTATTTTCGCTCCACCACTTTCCAAAGCTGAGATATGGGGACCCCATCTAGTCCATAAAATGTATAACTGTGTAATTATCATATCTCAGCTTTGGGATGAGATAGGCTGAAAATAATCACACCCCTGTGTAAGCCAGGGCCTCCTTAATCAACAACGTGAGTTTGGAAGAAATCTGAGTCGGTCAAAAATTTCGTCTGAAAAACACAAAGGGGTACCTCTTAGTATTTTTTTGGTTGAAAAATGTGACCTCTTCAGATCTTCTTCAAACCCACACAGTGTGTAAGGAAGGTCCTGTTAAAGACAGTGGTGTGGTTATTTTCGCTCTACCACTTGCCCAATTGAGATATGGGGACCTCTTCTAGTTCATAAAATGTGTAACTGTATAATTATCATATCTCAGCTTTGGGATGAGATAGGCTGACATAAATCAAACCCCTGTGTATGCCAGGTCCTCCTTAATCAACAACGTGAATTTGGAAGAAATCTGTGTTGGTCAAGAATTTCATCTGAAAAAACACAAAGGGGTACCCCTTAGTATTTTTTTGGGTGAAACATGTGACCCACTCAGATCTTCATCAAACTCGCACAGTGTGTCTTGGAGGTCCTGACAAAAACAGTGGCATGGTTATTGTTGCTCCACCACTTTCCAAAGCTGAGATATGGGGACCTCTTCTAGTCCATAAAATGTATAACTGTATAATTATGATATCTCAGCTTTGGGATGAGATAGGCTGAAAATAATCACACCCCTGTGTAAGCCAGGGCCTCCTTAATCAACAACGTGAATTTGGAAGAAATCTGAGTCGGTCAAAAATTTCGTCTGAAAAACACAAAGGGGTACCCTTTAGCATTTTTTGGGGTTAAAAATGTGACCCACTCAGACCTTCATCAAACTCACACAGTGTGTCTTGGAGGTCCTGACAAAAACAGTGGCGTGGTTATTTTTGCTCCACCACTTTCCAAAGCTGAGATATGGGGACTCCATCTAGTCCATAAAATGTATAACTGTGTAATTATCATATCTCAGCTTTGGGATGAGATAGGCTGAAAATAATCACACCCCTGTGTAAGCCAGGGCCTCCTTAATCCACAACGTGAGTTTGGAAGAAATCTGAGTCGGTCAAAAATTTCGTCTGAAAAACACAAAGGGGTACCCTTTAGTATTTTTTTGGGTGAAAAATGTGACCTCTTCAGATCTTCTTCAAACCCACACAGTGTGTAAGGAAGGTCCTGTTAAAGACAGTGGTGTGCTTATTTTCGCTCCACCACTTGCCCAACTGAGATATGGGGACCTCTTCTAGTTCATAAAATGTGTAACTGTATAATTATCATATCTCAGCTTTGGGATGAGATAGGCTGACATAAATCAAACCCCTGTGTATGCCAGGTCCTCCTTAATCAACAACGTGAATTTGGAAGAAATCTGAGTCGGTCAAGAATTTCATCTGAAAAAACACAAAGGGGTACCGCTTAGTATTTTTTTGGGTGAAACATGTGACCCACTCAGACCTTCATCAAACTCACACAGTGTGTCTTGGAGGTCCTGACAAAAACAATGGCATGGTTATTTTTGCTCCACCACTTTCCAAAGCTGAGATATGGGGACCTCTTCTAGTCCATAAAATGTATAACGGTATAATTATGATATCTCAGCTTTGGAATGAGATAGGCTGAAAACAATCACACCCCTGTGTAAGCCAGGGCCTCCGTAATCATCAACGTGAATTTGGAAGAAATCTGAGTCGGTCAAAAATTTCGTCTGAAAAACACAAAGGGGTACCCTTTAGTATTTTTTGGGGTTAAAAATGTGACCCACTCAGACCTTCATCAAACTCACACAATGTGCCTTGGAGGTCCTGACAAAAACAGTGCTGTGGTTATTTTCGCTCCACCACTTTCCAAAGCTGAGATATGGGTACCCCATCTAGTCCATAAAATGTATAACTGTGTAATTATCATATCTCAGCTTTGGGATGAGATAGGCTGACATAAATCAAACCCCTGTGTATGCCAGGGCCTCCTTAATCAACAACGTGAAGTTGGAAGAAATCTGAGTCGGTCAAGAATTTCATCTGAAAAAACACAAAGGGGTACCCCTTAGTATTTTTTTGGGTGAAACATGTGACCCACTCAGATCTTCATCAAACTCACACAATGTGTCTTGGAGGTCCTGACAAAAACAGTGGCGTGGTTATTTTTGCTCCACCACTTTCCAAAGCTGAGATATGGGGACCCCATCTAGTCCATAAAATGTATAACTGTGTAATTATCATATCTCAGCTTTGGGATGAGATAGGCTGAAAACAATCACACCCCTGTGTAAGCCAGGGCCTCCTTAATCATCAACGTGAATTTGGAAGAAATCTGAGTCGGTCAAAAATTTCGTCTGAAAAACACAAAGGGGTACCCCTTAGTATTTTTTTGGGTGAAAAATGTGACCCACTCAGATCTTCATCAAACTCACACAATGTGCCTTGGAGGTCCTGACAAAAACAGTGCTGTGGTTATTTTCGCTCCACCACTTTCCAAAGCTGAGATATGGGTACCCCATCTAGTCCATAAAATGTATAACTGTGTAATTATCATATCTCTGCTTTGGGATGAGATAGGCTGACATAAATCAAACCCCTGTGTATGCCAGGGCCTCCTTAATCAACAACGTGAATTTGGAAGAAATCTGAGTCGGTCAAGAATTTCATCTGAAAAAACACAAAGGGGTACCCCTTAGTATTTTTTTGGGTGAAACATGTGACCCACTCAGATCTTCATCAAACTCACACAGTGTGTCTTGGAGGTCCTGACAAAAACAGTGGCATGGTTATTTTTGCTCCACCACATTCCAAAGCTGAGATATGGGGACCTCTTCTAGTCCATAAAATGTATAACTGTATAATTATGATATCTCAGCTTTGGGATGAGATAGGCTGAAAACAATCACACCCCTGTGTAAGCCAGGGCCTCCGTAATCATCAACGTGAATTTGGAAGAAATCTGAGTCGGTCAAAACTTTCGTCTGAAAAACACAAAGGGGTACCCTTTAGTATTTTTTGGGGTTAAAAATGTGACCCACTCAGACCTTCATCAAACTCACACAATGTGTCTTGGAGGTCCTGACAAAAACAGTGGCGTGGTTATTTTTGCTCCACCACTTTCCAAAGCTGAGATATGGGGACCCCATCTAGTCCATAAAATGTATAACTGTGTAATTATCATATCTCAGCTTTGGGATGAGATAGGCTGAAAACAATCACACCCCTGTGTAAGCCAGGGCGTCCGTAATCATCAACATGAATTTGGAAGAAATCTGAGTCGGTCAAAAATTTCGTCTGAAAAACACAAAGGGGTACCCCTTAGTATTTTTTTGGGTGAAAAATGTGACCCACTCAGATCTTCATCAAACTCACACAATGTGCCTTGGAGGTCCTGACAAAAACAGTGGTGTGGTTATTTTCGCTCCACCACTTTCCAAAGCTGAGATATGGGTACCCCATCTAGTCCATAAAATGTATAACTGTGTAATTATCATATCTCTGCTTTGGGATGAGATAGGCTGACATAAATCAAACCCCTGTGTATGCCAGGGCCTCCTTAATCAACAACGTGAATTTGGAAGAAATCTGAGTCGGTCAAGAATTTCATCTGAAAAAACACAAAGGGGTACCCCTTAGTATTTTTTTGGGTGAAACATGTGACCCACTCAGATCTTCATCAAACTCACACAGTGTGTCTTGGAGGTCCTGACAAAAACAGTGGCATGGTTATTTTTGCTCCACCACATTCCAAAGCTGAGATATGGGGACCTCTTCTAGTCCATAAAATGTATAACTGTATAATTATGATATCTCAGCTTTGGGATGAGATAGGCTGAAAACAATCACACCCCTGTGTAAGCCAGGGCCTCCGTAATCATCAACGTGAATTTGGAAGAAATCTGAGTCGGTCAAAAATTTCGTCTGAAAAACACAAAGGGGTACCCTTTAGTATTTTTTGGGGTTAAAAATGTGACCCACTCAGACCTTCATCAAACTCACACAATGTGTCTTGGAGGTCCTGACAAAAACAGTGGTGTGGTTATTTTCGCTCCACCACTTTCCAAAGCTGAGATATGGGTACCCCATCTAGTCCATAAAATGTATAACTGTGTAATTATCATATCTCAGCTTTGGGATGAGATAGGCTGACATAAATCAAACCCCTGTGTATGCCAGGGCCTCCTTAATCAACAACGTGAATTTGGAAGAAATCTGAGTCGGTCAAGAATTTCATCTGAAAAAACACAAAGGGGTACCCCTTAGTATTTTTTTGGGTGAAACATGTGACCCACTCAGACCTTCATCAAACTCACACAGTGTGTCTTGGAGGTCCTGACAAAAACAGTGGCATGGTTATTTTTGCTCCACCACTTTCCAAAGCTGAGATATGGGGACCTCTTCTAGTCCATAAAATGTATAACTGTATAATTATCATATCTCAGGTTTGGGATGAGATAGGCTGAAAATAATCACACCCCTGTGTAAGCCAGGGCCTCCTTAATCAACAACGTGAATTTGGAAGAATTCTGAGTCGGTCAAAAATTTCGTCTGAAAAACACAAAGGGGTACCCCTTAGTATTTTTTTGGGTGAAAAATGTGACCCACTCAGACCTTCATCAAACTCACACAGTGTGTCTTGGAGGTCCTGACAAAAACAGTGGCGTGGTTATTTTTGCTCCACCACTTTCCAAAGCTGAGATATGGGTACCCTATCTAGTCCATAAAATGTATAACTGTGTAATTATCATATCTCAGCTTTGGGATGAGATAGGCTGAAAATAATCACACCCCTGTGTAAGCCAGGGCCTCCTTAATCAACAACGTGATTTTGGAAGAAATCTGAGTCGGTCAAAAATTTCGTCTGAAAAACACAAAGGGGTACCCCTTAGTATTTTTTGGGTGAAAAATGTGACCTCTTCAGATCTTCTTCAAACCCACACAGTGTGTAAGGCAGGTCCTGTTAAAGACAGTGGTGTGGTTATTTTCGCTCTACCACTTGCCTAACTGAGATATGGGGACCTCTTCTAGTTCATAAAATGTGTAACTGTATAATTATCATATCTCAGCTTTGGGATGAGATAGGCTGACATAAATCAAACCCCTGTGTATGCCAGGTCCTCCTTAATCAACAACGTGAATTTGGAAGAAATCTGAGTCGGTCAAGAATTTCATCTGAAAAAACACAAAGGGGTACCCCTTAGTATTTTTTTGGGTGAAACATGTGACCCACTCAGATCTTCATCAAACTCACACAGTGTGTCTTGGAGGTCCTGACAAAAACAGTGGCATGGTTATTTTTGCTCCACCACTTTCCAAAGCTGAGATATGGGGACCTCTTCTAGTCCATAAAATGTATAACTGTATAATTATGATATCTCAGGTTTGGGATGAGATAGGCTGAAAACAATCACACCCCTGTGTAAGCCAGGGCCTCCTTAATCATCAACGTGAATTTGGAAGAAATCTGAGTCGGTCAAAAATTTCGTCTAAAAAACACAAAGGGGTACCCCTTAGTATTTTTTTGGGTGAAAAATGTGACCCACTCAGATCTTCATCAAACTCACACAATGTGCCTTGGAGGTCCTGACAAAAACAGTGGTGTGGTTATTTTCGCTCCACCACTTTCCAAAGCTGAGATATGGGTACCCCATCTAGTCCATAAAATGTATAACAGTGTAATTATCATATCTCAGCTTTGGGATGAGATAGGCTGACATAAATCAAACCCCTGTGTATGCCAGGGCCTCCTTAATCAACAACGTGAATTTGGAAGAAATCTGAGTCGGTCAAGAATTTCATCTGAAAAAACACAAAGGGGTACCCATTAGTATTTTTTTGGGTGAAACATGTGACCCACTCAGATCTTCATCAAACTCACACAGTGTGTCTTGGAGGTCCTGACAAAAACAGTGGCATGGTTATTTTTGCTCCACCACTTTCCAAAGCTGAGATATGCGGACCTCTTCTAGTCCATAAAATGTATAACTGTGTACTTATCATATCTCAGCTTTGGGATGAGATAGGCTGAAAATAATCACACCCCTGTGTAAGCCAGGGCCTCTTTAATCAACAACGTGAGTTTGGAAGAAATCTGAGTCGGTCAAAAATTTCGTCTGAAAAACACAAAGGGGTACCCCTTAGTATTTTTTTGGGTGAAAAATGTGACCTCTTCAGATCTTCTTCAAACCCACACAGTGTGTAAGGCAGGTCCTGTTAAAGACAGTGGTGTGGTTATTTTCGCTCTACCACTTGCCCAACTGAGATATGGGGACCTCTTCTAGTTCATAAAATGTGTAACTGTATAATTATCATATCTCAGCTTTGGGATGAGATAGGCTGACATAAATCAAACCCCTGTGTATGCCAGGTCCTCCTTAATCAACAACGTGAATTTGGAAGAAATCTGAGTCGGTCAAGAATTTCATCTGAAAAAACACAAAGGGGTACCCCTTAGTATTTTTTTGGGTGAAAAATGTGACCCACTCAGATCTTCTTCAAACCCACACAGTGTGTAAGGCAGGTCCTGTTAAAGACAGTGGTGTGGTTATTTTCGCTCTACCACTTGCCCAACTGAGATATGGGGACCTCTTCTAGTTCATAAAATGTATAACTGTGTAATTATCATATCTCAGCTTTGGGATGAGATAGGCTGACATAAATCAAACCCCTGTGTATGCCAGGGCCTCCTTAATCAACAACGTGATTTTGGAAGAAATCTGAGTCGGTCAAGAATTTCATCTGAAAAAACACAAAGGGGTACCCCTTAGTAATTTTTTGGGTGAAACATGTGACCCACTCAGATCTTCATCAAACTCACACAGTGTGTCTTGGAGGTCCTGACAAAAACAGTGGCATGGTTATTTTTGCTCCACCACTTTCCAAAGCTGAGATATGGGTACCCCATCTAGTCCATAAAATGTATAATTGTATAATTATGATATCTCAGGTTTGGGATGAGATAGGCTGAAAATAATCACACCCCTGTGTAAGCCAGGGCCTCCTTAATCAACAACATGAATTTGGAAGAAATCTGAGTCGGTCAAAAATTTTGTCTGACAAAACACAATGGGGCTACCCCTTAGTATTTTTTTGGGTGAAAAATGTGACCCACTCAGATCTTCTTCAAACCCACACAGTGTGTAAGGCAGGTCCTGTTAAAGACAGTGGTGTGGTTATTTTCGCTCTACCACTTGCCCAACTGAGATATGGGGACCTCTTCTAGTTCATAAAATGTATAACTGTATAATTATCATATCTCAGCCTTGGGATGAGATAGGCTGAAAACAATCACACCCCTGTGTAAGCCAGGGCCTCCGTAATCATCAACGTGAATTTGGAAGAAATCTGAGTCGGTCAAAAATTTCGTCTGAAAAACACAAAGGGGTACCCCTTAGTATTTTTTTGGGTGAAAAATGTGATCCACTCAGATCTTCATCAAACTCACACAATGTGCCTTGGAGGTCCTGACAAAAACAGTGGTGTGGTTATTTTCGCTCCACCACTTTCCAAAGCTGAGATATGGGTACCCCATCTAGTCCATAAAATGTATAACTGTATAATTATGATATCTCAGGTTTGGGATGAGATAGGCTGAAAATAATCACACCCCTGTATAAGCCAGGGCCTCCTTAATCAACAACGTGAGTTTGGAAGAAATCTGAGTCGGTCAAAAATTTCGTCTGAAAAACACAAAGGGGTACCCCTTAGTATTTTTTTGGGTGAAAAATGTGACCTCTTCAGATCTTCTTCAAACCCACACAGTGTGTAAGGCAGGTCCTGTTAAAGACAGTGGTGTGGTTATTTTCACTCTACCACTTGCCTAATTGAGATATGGGGACCTCTTCTAGTTCATAAAATGTGTAACTGTATAATTATCATATCTCAGCTTTGGGATGAGATAGGCTGACATAAATCAAACCCCTGTGTATGCCAGGTCCTCCTTAATCAACAACGTGAATTTGGAAGAAATCTGAGTCGGTCAAGAATTTCATCTGAAAAAACACAAAGGGGTACCCCTTAGTATTTTTTTGGGTGAAACATGTGACCCACTCAGATGTTCATCAAACTCACACAGTGTGTCTTGGAGGTCCTGACAAAAACAGTGGCATGGTTATTTTTGCTCCACCACTTTCCAAAGCTGAGATATGGGGACCTCTTCTAGTCCATAAAATGTATAACTGTACAATTATCATATCTCAGCCTTGGGATGAGATAGGCTGAAAACAATCACACTCCTGTGTAAGCCAGGGCCTCCGTAATCATCAACGTGAATTTGGAAGAAATCTGAGTCGGTCAAAAATTTCGTCTGAAAAACACAAAGGGGTACCCCTTAGTATTTTTTTGGGTGAAAAATGTGACCCACTCAGATCTTCATCAAACTCACACAATGTGCCTTGGAGGTCCTGACAAAAACAGTGGTGTGGTTATTTTCGCTCCACCACTTTCCAAAGCTGAGATATGGGTACCCCATCTAGTCCATAAAATGTATAACTGTGTAATTATCATATCTCAGCTTTGGGATGAGATAGGCTGACATAAATCAAACCCCTGTGTATGCCAGGGCCTCCTTAATCAACAACGTGAATTTGGAAGAAATCTGAGTCGGTCAAGAATTTCATCTGAAAAAACACAAAGGGGTACCCATTAGTATTTTTTTGGGTGAAACATGTGACCCACTCAGATCTTCATCAAACTCACACAGTGTGTCTTGGAGGTCCTGACAAAAACAGTGGCATGGTTATTTTTGCTCCACCACTTTCCAAAGCTGAGATATGGGTACTCCATCTAGTCCATAAAATGTATAACTGTATAATTATGATATCTCAGGTTTGGGATGAGATAGGCTGAAAACAATCACACTCCTGTGTAAGCCAGGGCCTCCGTAATCAACAACGTGAATTTGGAAGAAATCTGAGTCGGTCAAGAATTTCATCTGAAAAAACACAAAGGGGTACCCATTAGTATTTTTTTGGGTGAAACATGTGACCCACTCAGATCTTCATCAAACTCACACAGTGTGTCTTGGAGGTCCTGACAAAAACAGTGGCATGGTTATTTTTGCTCCACCACTTTCCAAAGCTGAGATATGCGGACCTCTTCTAGTCCATAAAATGTATAACTGTGTACTTATCATATCTCAGCTTTGGGATGAGATAGGCTGAAAATAATCACACCCCTGTGTAAGCCAGGGCCTCTTTAATCAACAACGTGAGTTTGGAAGAAATCTGAGTCGGTCAAAAATTTCGTCTGAAAAACACAAAGGGGTACCCCTTAGTATTTTTTTGGGTGAAAAATGTGACCTCTTCAGATCTTCTTCAAACCCACACAGTGTGTAAGGCAGGTCCTGTTAAAGACAGTGGTGTGGTTATTTTCACTCTACCACTTGCCCAACTGAGATATGGGGACCTCTTCTAGTTCATAAAATGTGTAACTGTATAATTATCATATCTCAGCTTTGGGATGAGATAGGCTGACATAAATCAAACCCCTGTGTATGCCAGGTCCTCCTTAATCAACAACGTGAATTTGGAAGAAATCTGAGTCGGTCAAGAATTTCATCTGAAATAACACAAAGGGGTACCCCTTAGTATTTTTTTGGGTGAAAAATGTGACCCACTCAGATCTTCTTCAAACCCACACAGTGTGTAAGGCAGGTCCTGTTAAAGACAGTGGTGTGGTTATTTTCGCTCTACCACTTGCCGAACTGAGATATGGGGACCTCTTCTAGTTCATAAAATGTATAACTGTGTAATTATCATATCTCAGCTTTGGGATGAGATAGGCTGACATAAATCAAACCCCTGTGTATGCCAGGGCCTCCTTAATCAACAACGTGATTTTGGAAGAAATCTGAGTCGGTCAAGAATTTCATCTGAAAAAACACAAAGGGGTACCCCTTAGTAATTTTTTGGGTGAAACATGTGACCCACTCAGATCTTCATCAAACTCACACAGTGTGTCTTGGAGGTCCTGACAAAAACAGTGGCATGGTTATTTTTGCTCCACCACTTTCCAAAGCTGAGATATGGGTACCCCATCTAGTCCATAAAATGTATAACTGTATAATTATGATATCTCAGGTTTGGGATGAGATAGGCTGAAAATAATCACACCCCTGTGTAAGCCAGGGCCTCCTTAATCAACAACATGAATTTGGAAGAAATCTGAGTCGGTCAAAAATTTTGTCTGACAAAACACAATGGGGCTACCCCTTAGTATTTTTTTGGGTGAAAAATGTGATCCACTCAGATCTTCATCAAACTCACACAATGTGCCTTGGAGGTCCTGACAAAAACAGTGGTGTGGTTATTTTCGCTCCACCACTTTCCAAAGCTGAGATATGGGTACCCCATCTAGTCCATAAAATGTATAACTGTATAATTATGATATCTCAGGTTTGGGATGAGATAGGCTGAAAATAATCACACCCCTGTATAAGCCAGGGCCTCCTTAATCAACAAAGTGAGTTTGGAAGAAATCTGAGTCGGTCAAAAATTTCGTCTGAAAAACACAAAGGGGTACCCCTTAGTATTTTTTTGGGTGAAAAATGTGACCTCTTCAGATCTTCTTCAAACCCACACAGTGTGTAAGGCAGGTCCTGTTAAAGACAGTGGTGTGGTTATTTTCACTCTACCACTTGCCTAATTGAGATATGGGGACCTCTTCTAGTTCATAAAATGTGTAACTGTATAATTATCATATCTCAGCTTTGGGATGAGATAGGCTGACATAAATCAAACCCCTGTGTATGCCAGGTCCTCCTTAATCAACAACGTGAATTTGGAAGAAATCTGAGTCGGTCAAGAATTTCATCTGAAAAAACACAAAGGGGTACCCCTTAGTATTTTTTTGGGTGAAACATGTGACCCACTCAGATGTTCATCAAACTCACACAGTGTGTCTTGGAGGTCCTGACAAAAACAGTGGCATGGTTATTTTTGCTCCACCACTTTCCAAAGCTGAGATATGGGGACCTCTTCTAGTCCATAAAATGTATAACTGTACAATTATCATATCTCAGCCTTGGGATGAGATAGGCTGAAAACAATCACACTCCTGTGTAAGCCAGGGCCTCCGTAATCATCAACGTGAATTTGGAAGAAATCTGAGTCGGTCAAAAATTTCGTCTGAAAAACACAAAGGGGTACCCCTTAGTATTTTTTTGGGTGAAAAATGTGACCCACTCAGATCTTCATCAAACTCACACAATGTGCCTTGGAGGTCCTGACAAAAACAATGGTGTGGTTATTTTCGCTCCACCACTTTCCAAAGCTGAGATATGGGTACCCCATCTAGTCCATAAAATGTATAACTGTGTAATTATCATATCTCAGCTTTGGGATGAGATAGGCTGACATAAATCAAACCCCTGTGTATGCCAGGGCCTCCTTAATCAACAACGTGAATTTGGAAGAAATCTGAGTCGGTCAAGAATTTCATCTGAAAAAACACAAAGGGGTACCCATTAGTATTTTTTTGGGTGAAACATGTGACCCACTCAGATCTTCATCAAACTCACACAGTGTGTCTTGGAGGTCCTGACAAAAACAGTGGCATGGTTATTTTTGCTCCACCACTTTCCAAAGCTGAGATATGGGTACTCCATCTAGTCCATAAAATGTATAACTGTATAATTATGATATCTCAGGTTTGGGATGAGATAGGCTGAAAACAATCACACTCCTGTGTAAGCCAGGGCCTCCGTAATCAACAACGTGAATTTGGAAGAAATCTGAGTCGGTCAAGAATTTCATCTGAAAAAACACAAAGGGGTACCCATTAGTATTTTTTTGGGTGAAACATGTGACCCACTCAGATCTTCATCAAACTCACACAGTGTGTCTTGGAGGTCCTGACAAAAACAGTGGCATGGTTATTTTTGCTCCACCACTTTCCAAAGCTGAGATATGCGGACCTCTTCTAGTCCATAAAATGTATAACTGTGTACTTATCATATCTCAGCTTTGGGATGAGATAGGCTGAAAATAATCACACCCCTGTGTAAGCCAGGGCCTCTTTAATCAACAACGTGAGTTTGGAAGAAATCTGAGTCGGTCAAAAATTTCGTCTGAAAAACACAAAGGGGTACCCCTTAGTATTTTTTTGGGTGAAAAATGTGACCTCTTCAGATCTTCTTCAAACCCACACAGTGTGTAAGGCAGGTCCTGTTAAAGACAGTGGTGTGGTTATTTTCACTCTACCACTTTCCCAACTGAGATATGGGGACCTCTTCTAGTTCATAAAATGTGTAACTGTATAATTATCATATCTCAGCTTTGGGATGAGATAGGCTGACATAAATCAAACCCCTGTGTATGCCAGGTCCTCCTTAATCAACAACGTGAATTTGGAAGAAATCTGAGTCGGTCAAGAATTTCATCTGAAATAACACAAAGGGGTACCCCTTAGTATTTTTTTGGGTGAAAAATGTGACCCACTCAGATCTTCTTCAAACCCACACAGTGTGTAAGGCAGGTCCTGTTAAAGACAGTGGTGTGGTTATTTTCGCTCTACCACTTGCCCAACTGAGATATGGGGACCTCTTCTAGTTCATAAAATGTATAACTGTGTAATTATCATATCTCAGCTTTGGGATGAGATAGGCTGACATAAATCAAACCCCTGTGTATGCCAGGGCCTCCTTAATCAACAACGTGATTTTGGAAGAAATCTGAGTCGGTCAAGAATTTCATCTGAAAAAACACAAAGGGGTACCCCTTAGTAATTTTTTGGGTGAAACATGTGACCCACTCAGATCTTCATCAAACTCACACAGTGTGTCTTGGAGGTCCTGACAAAAACAGTGGCATGGTTATTTTTGCTCCACCACTTTCCAAAGCTGAGATATGGGTACCCCATCTAGTCCATAAAATGTATAACTGTATAATTATGATATCTCAGGTTTGGGATGAGATAGGCTGAAAATAATCACACCCCTGTGTAAGCCAGGGCCTCCTTAATCAACAACATGAATTTGGAAGAAATCTGAGTCGGTCAAAAATTTTGTCTGACAAAACACAATGGGGCTACCCCTTAGTATTTTTTTGGGTGAAAAATGTGACCCACTCAGATCTTCTTCAAACCCACACAGTGTGTAAGGCAGGTCCTGTTAAAGACAGTGGTGTGGTTATTTTCGCTCTACCACTTGCCCAACTGAGATATGGGGACCTCTTCTAGTTCATAAAATGTATAACTGTATAATTATCATATCTCAGCCTTGGGATGAGATAGGCTGAAAACAATCACACCCCTGTGTAAGCCAGGGCCTCCGTAATCATCAACGTGAATTTGGAAGAAATCTGAGTCGGTCAAAAATTTCGTCTGAAAAACACAAAGGGGTACCCCTTAGTATTTTTTTGGGTGAAAAATGTGACCCACTCAGATCTTCATCAAACTCACACAATGTGCCTTGGAGGTCCTGACAAAAACAGTGGTGTGGTTATTTTCGCTCCACCACTTTCCAAAGCTGAGATATGGGTACCCCATCTAGTCCATAAAATGTATAACTGTATAATTATGATATCTCAGGTTTGGGATGAGATAGGCTGAAAATAATCACACCCCTGTGTAAGCCAGGGCCTCCTTAATCAACAACATGAATTTAGAAGAAATCTGAGTCGGTCAAAAATTTTGTCTGACAAAACACAATGGGGCTACCCCTTAGTATTTTTTTGGGTGAAAAATGTGACCCACTCAGATCTTCTTCAAACCCACACAGTGTGTAAGGCAGGTCCTGCTAAAGACAGTGGTGTGGTTATTTTCGCTCTACCACTTGCCCAACTGAGATATGGGGACCTCTTCTAGTTCATAAAATGTATAACTGTGTAATTATCATATCTCAGCTTTGGGATGAGATAGGCTGACATAAATCAAACCCCTGTGTATGCCAGGGCCTCCTTAATCAACAACGTGAATTTGGAAGAAATCTGAGTCGGTCAAGAATTTCATCTGAAAAAACACAAAGGGGTACCCATTAGTATTTTTTTGGGTGAAACATGTGACCCACTCAGATCTTCATCAAACTCACACAGTGTGTCTTGGAGGTCCTGACAAAAACAGTGGCATGGTTATTTTTGCTCCACCCCTTTCCAAAGCTGAGATATGCGGACCTCTTCTAGTCCATAAAATGTATAACTGTGTAATTATCATATCTCAGCTTTGGGATGAGATAGGCTGAAAATAATCACACCCCTGTATAAGCCAGGGCCTCCTTAATCAACAACGTGAGTTTGGAAGAAATCTGAGTCGGTCAAAAATTTCGTCTGAAAAACACAAAGGGGTACCCCTTAGTATTTTTTTGGGTGAAAAATGTGACCTCTTCAGATCTTCTTCAAACCCACACAGTGTGTAAGGCAGGTCCTGTTAAAGACAGTGGTGTGGTTATTTTCGCTCTACCACTTGCCTAATTGAGATATGGGGACCTCTTCTAGTTCATAAAATGTGTAACTGTATAATTATCATATCTCAGCTTTGGGATGAGATAGGCTGACATAAATCAAACCCCTGTGTATGCCAGGTCCTCCTTAATCAACAACGTGAATTTGGAAGAAATCTGAGTCGGTCAAGAATTTCATCTGAAAAAACACAAAGGGGTACCCCTTAGTATTTTTTTGGGTGAAAAATGTGACCCACTCAGATCTTCATCAAACTCACACAATGTGCCTTGGAGGTCCTGACAAAAACAGTGGTGTGGTTATTTTCGCTCCACCACTTTCCAAAGCTGAGATATGGGTACCCCATCTAGTCCATAAAATGTATAACTGTGTAATTATCATATCTCAGCTTTGGGATGAGATAGGCTGACATAAATCAAACCCCTGTGTATGCCAGGGCCTCCTTAATCAACAACGTGAATTTGGAAGAAATCTGAGTCGGTCAAGAATTTCATCTGAAAAAACACAAAGGGGTACCCATTAGTATTTTTTTGGGTGAAACATGTGACCCACTCAGATCTTCATCAAACTCACACAGTGTGTCTTGGAGGTCCTGACAAAAACAGTGGCATGGTTATTTTTGCTCCACCACTTTCCAAAGCTGAGATATGGGTACTCCATCTAGTCCATAAAATGTATAACTGTATAATTATGATATCTCAGGTTTGGGATGAGATAGGCTGAAAACAATCACACCCCTGTGTAAGCCAGGGCCTCCTTAATCAACAACATGAATTTGGAAGAAATCTGAGTCGGTCAAGAATTTCATCTGAAAAAACACAAAGGGGTACCCCTTAGTATTTTTTTGGGTGAAACATGTGACCCACTCCGATCTTCATCAAACTCACACAGTGTGTCTTGGAGGTCCTGACAAAAACAGTGGCATGGTTATTTTTGCTCCACCACTTTCCAAAGCTGAGATATGGGGACCTCTTCTAGTCCATAAAATGTATAACTGTACAATTATCATATCTCAGCCTTGGGATGAGATAGGCTGAAAACAATCACACTCCTGTGTAAGCCAGGGCCTCCGTAATCATCAACGTGAATTTGGAAGAAATCTGAGTCGGTCAAAAATTTCGTCTGAAAAACACAAAGGGGTACCCCTTAGTATTTTTTTGGGTGAAAAATGTGACCCACTCAGATCTTCATCAAACTCACACAATGTGCCTTGGAGGTCCTGACAAAAACAGTGGTGTGGTTATTTTCGCTCCACCACTTTCCAAAGCTGAGATATAGGTACCCCATCTAGTCCATAAAATGTATAACTGTATAATTATGATATCTCAGGTTTGGGATGAGATAGGCTGAAAATAATCACACCCCTGTGTAAGCCAGGGCCTCCTTAATCAACAACATGAATTTGGAAGAAATCTGAGTCGGTCAAAAATTTTGTCTGACAAAACACAATGGGGCTACCCCTTAGTATTTTTTTGGGTGAAAAATGTGACCCACTCAGATCTTCTTCAAACCCACACAGTGTGTAAGGCAGGTCCTGCTAAAGACAGTGGTGTGGTTATTTTCGCTCTACCACTTGCCCAACTGAGATATGGGGACCTCTTCTAGTTCATAAAATGTATAACTGTGTAATTATCATATCTCAGCTTTGGGATGAGATAGGCTGACATAAATCAAACCCCTGTGTATGCCAGGGCCTCCTTAATCAACAACGTGAATTTGGAAGAAATCTGAGTCGGTCAAGAATTTCATCTGAAAAAACACAAAGGGGTACCCATTAGTATTTTTTTGGGTGAAACATGTGACCCACTCAGATCTTCATCAAACTCACACAGTGTGTCTTGGAGGTCCTGACAAAAACAGTGGCATGGTTATTTTTGCTCCACCCCTTTCCAAAGCTGAGATATGCGGACCTCTTCTAGTCCATAAAATGTATAACTGTGTAATTATCATATCTCAGCTTTGGGATGAGATAGGCTGAAAATAATCACACCCCTGTATAAGCCAGGGCCTCCTTAATCAACAACGTGAGTTTGGAAGAAATCTGAGTCGGTCAAAAATTTCGTCTGAAAAACACAAAGGGGTACCCCTTAGTATTTTTTTGGGTGAAAAATGTGACCTCTTCAGATCTTCTTCAAACCCACACAGTGTGTAAGGCAGGTCCTGTTAAAGACAGTGGTGTGGTTATTTTCGCTCTACCACTTGCCTAATTGAGATATGGGGACCTCTTCTAGTTCATAAAATGTGTAACTGTATAATTATCATATCTCAGCTTTGGGATGAGATAGGCTGACATAAATCAAACCCCTGTGTATGCCAGGTCCTCCTTAATCAACAACGTGAATTTGGAAGAAATCTGAGTCGGTCAAGAATTTCATCTGAAAAAACACAAAGGGGTACCCCTTAGTATTTTTTTGGGTGAAAAATGTGACCCACTCAGATCTTCATCAAACTCACACAATGTGCCTTGGAGGTTCTGACAAAAACAGTGGTGTGGTTATTTTCGCTCCACCACTTTCCAAAGCTGAGATATGGGTACCCCATCTAGTCCATAAAATGTATAACTGTGTAATTATCATATCTCAGCTTTGGGATGAGATAGGCTGACATAAATCAAACCCCTGTGTATGCCAGGGCCTCCTTAATCAACAACGTGAATTTGGAAGAAATCTGAGTCGGTCAAGAATTTCATCTGAAAAAACACAAAGGGGTACCCATTAGTATTTTTTTGGGTGAAACATGTGACCCACTCAGATCTTCATCAAACTCACACAGTGTGTCTTGGAGGTCCTGACAAAAACAGTGGCATGGTTATTTTTGCTCCACCACTTTCCAAAGCTGAGATATGGGTACTCCATCTAGTCCATAAAATGTATAACTGTATAATTATGATATCTCAGGTTTGGGATGAGATAGGCTGAAAACAATCACACCCCTGTGTAAGCCAGGGCCTCCTTAATCAACAACATGAATTTGGAAGAAATCTGAGTCGGTCAAGAATTTCATCTGAAAAAACACAAAGGGGTACCCCTTAGTATTTTTTTGGGTGAAACATGTGACCCACTCAGATCTTCATCAAACTCACACAGTGTGTCTTGGAGGTCCTGACAAAAACAGTGGCATGGTTATTTTTGCTCCACCACTTTCCAAAGCTGAGATATGGGGACCTCTTCTAGTCCATAAAATGTATAACTGTACAATTATCATATCTCAGCCTTGGGATGAGATAGGCTGAAAACAATCACACTCCTGTGTAAGCCAGGGCCTCCGTAATCATCAACGTGAATTTGGAAGAAATCTGAGTCGGTCAAAAATTTCGTCTGAAAAACACAAAGGGGTACCCCTTAGTATTTTTTTGGGTGAAAAATGTGACCCACTCAGATCTTCATCAAACTCACACAATGTGCCTTGGAGGTCCTGACAAAAACAGTGGTGTGGTTATTTTCGCTCCACCACTTTCCAAAGCTGAGATATGGGTACCCCATCTAGTCCATAAAATGTATAACTGTATAATTATGATATCTCAGGTTTGGGATGAGATAGGCTGAAAATAATCACACCCCTGTGTAAGCCAGGGCCTCCTTAATCAACAACATGAATTTGGAAGAAATCTGAGTCGGTCAAAAATTTCGTCTGAAAAACACAAAGGGGTACCCCTTAGTATTTTTTTGGGTGAAAAATGTGACCCACTCAGATCTTCATCAAACTCACACAATGTGCCTTGGAGGTCCTGACAAAAACAGTGGTGTGGTTATTTTCGCTCTACCACTTGCCCAACTGAGATATGGGGACCTCTTCTAGTTCATAAAATGTATAACTGTGTAATTATCATAACTCAAATTTGGGATGAGATAGGCTGACATAAATCAAACCCCTGTTTATGCCAGGGCCTCCTTAATCAACAACGTGAATTTGGAAGAAATCTGAGTCGGTCAAGAATTTCATCTGAAAAAACACAAAGGGGTACCCATTAGTATTTTTTTGGGTGAAACATGTGACCCACTCAGATCTTCATCAAACTCACACAGTGTGTCTTGGAGGTCCTGACAAAAACAGTGGCATGGTTATTTTTGCTCCACCACTTTCCAAAGCTGAGATATGGGGACCTCTTCTAGTCCATAAAATGTATAACTGTATAATTATCATATCTCAGCCTTGGGATGAGATAGGCTGAAAACAATCACACCCCTGTGTAAGCCAGGGCCTCCGTAATCATCAACGTGAATTTGGAAGAAATCTGAGTCGGTCAAAAATTTCGTCTGAAAAACACAAAGGGGTACCCCTTAGTATTTTATTGGGTGAAAAATGTGACCCACTCAGATCTTCATCAAACTCACACAGTGTGTCTTGGAGGTCCTGACAAAAACAGTGGCATGGTTATTTTTGCTCCACCACTTTCCAAAGCTGAGATATGGGGACCTCTTCTAGTCCATAAAATGTATAACTGTATAATTATCATATCTCAGCCTTGGGATGAGATAGGCTGAAAACAATCACACCCCTGTGTAAGCCAGGGCCTCTGTAATCATCAACATGAATTTGGAAGAAATCTGAGTCGGTCAAAAATTTCGTCTGAAAAAAACAAAGGGGTACCCCTTAGTATTTTTTTGGGTGAAAAATGTGACCCACTCAGATCTTCATCAAACTCACACAATGTGCCTTGGAGGTCCTGACAAAAACAGTGGTGTGGTTATTTTCGCTCTACCACCTGCCCAACTGAGATATGGGGACCTCTTCTAGTTCATAAAATGTATAACTGTGTAATTATCATAACTCAAATTTGGGATGAGATAGGCTGACATAAATCAAACCCCTGTGTATGCCAGGGCCTCCTTAATCAACAACGTGAATTTGGAAGAAATCTGAGTCGGTCAAGAATTTCATCTGAAAAAACACAAAGGGGTACCCATTAGTATTTTTTTGGGTGAAACATGTGACCCACTCAGATCTTCATCAAACTCACACAGTGTGTCTTGGAGGTCCTGACAAAAACAGTGGCATGGTTATTTTTGCTCCACCACTTTCCAAAGCTGAGATATGGGGACCTCTTCTAGTCCATAAAATGTATAACTGTATAATTATCATATCTCAGGCTTGGGATGAGATAGGCTGAAAACAATCACACCCCTGTGTAAGCCAGGGCCTCCGTAATCATCAACGTGAATTTGGAAGAAATCTGAGTCGGTCAAAAATTTCGTCTGAAAAACACAAAGGGGTACCCCTTAGTATTTTTTTGGGTGAAAAATGTGACCCACTCAGATCTTCATCAAACTCACACAATGTGCCTTGGAGGTCCTGACAAAAACAGTGGTGTGGTTATTTTCGCTCCACCACTTTCCAAAGCTGAGATATGGGTACCCCATCTAGTCCATAAAATGTATAACTGTGTAATTATCATATCTCAGCTTTGGGATGAGATAGGCTGACATAAATCAAACCCCTGTGTATGCCAGGGCCTCCTTAATCAACAACGTGAATTTGGAAGAAATCTGAGTCGGTCAAGAATTTCATCTGAAAAAACACAAAGGGGTACCCATTAGTATTTTTTTTGGGTGAAACATGTGACCCACTCAGATCTTCATCAAACTCAAACAGTGTGTCTTGGAGGTCCTGACAAAAACAGTGGCATGGTTATTTTTGCTCCACCACTTTCCAAAGCTGAGATATGCGGACCTCTTCTAGTCCATAAAATGTATAACTGTGTAATTATCATATCTCAGCTCTGGGATGAGATAGGCTGAAAATAATCACACCCCTGTGTAAGCCAGGGCCTCCTTAATCAACAACGTGAGTTTGGAAGAAATCTGAGTCGGTCAAAAATTTCGTCTGAAAAACACAAAGGGGTACCCCTTAGTATTTTTTTGGGTGAAAAATGTGACCTCTTCAGATCTTCTTCAAACCCACACAGTGTGTAAGGCAGGTCCTGTTAAAGACAGTGGTGTGGTTATTTTTGCTCTACCACTTGCCCATCTGAGATATGGGGACCTCTTCTAGTTCATAAAATGTGTAACTGTATAATTATCATATCTCAGCTTTGGGATGAGATAGGCTGACATAAATCAAACCCCTGTGTATGCCAGGTCCTCCTTAATCAACAACGTGAATTTGGAAGAAATCTGAGTCGGTCAAGAATTTCATCTGAAAAAACACAAAGGGCTACCCCTTAGTATTTTTTTGGGTGAAACATGTGACCCACTCAGATCTTCATCAAACTCACACAGTGTGTCTTGGAGGTCCTGACAAAAACAGTGGCATGGTTATTTTTGCTCCACCACTTTCCAAAGCTGAGATATGGGTACTCCATCTAGTCCATAAAATGTATAACTGTATAATTATGATATCTCAGGTTTGGGATGAGATAGGCTGAAAATAATCACACCCCTGTGTAAGCCAGGGCCTCCTTAATCAACAACATGAATTTGGAAGAAATCTGAGTCGGTCAAAAATTTTGTCTGACAAAACACAATGGGACTACCCCTTAGTATTTTTTTGGGTGAAAAATGTGACCCACTCAGATCTTCTTCAAACCCACACAGTGTGTAAGGCAGGTCATGTTAAAGACAGTGGTGTGGTTATTTTCGCTCTACCACTTGCCCAACTGAGATATGGGGACCTCTTCTAGTTCATAAAATGTATAACTGTGTAATTATCATATCTCAAAATTGGGATGAGATAGGCTGACATAAATCAAACCCCTGTGTATGCCAGGGCCTCCTTAATCAACAACGTGAATTTGGAAGAAATCTGAGTCGGTCAAGAATTTCATCTGAAAAAACACAAAGGGGTACCCTTTAGTATTTTTTTGGGTGAAACATGTGACCCACTCAGATCTTCATCAAACTCACACAGTGTGTCTTGGAGGTCCTGAAAAAAACAGTGGCATGGTTATTTTTGCTCCACCACTTTCCAAAGCTGAGATATGCGGACCTCTTCTAGTCCATAAAATGTATAACTGTATAATTATCATATCTCAGCTTTGGGATGAGATAGGCTGAAAATAATCACACCCCTGTGTAAGCCAGGGCCTCCTTAATCAACAACGTGAGTTTGGAAGAAATCTGAGTCGGTCAAAAATTTCGTCTGAAAAACACAAAGGGGTGACCCTTAGTATTTTTTTGGGTGAAAAATGTGACCTCTTCAGATCTTCTTCAAACCCACACAGTGTGTAAGGCAGGTCCTGTTAAAGACAGTGGTGTGGTTATTTTCGCTCTACCACTTGCCCAACTGAGATATGGGGACCTCTTCTAGTTCATAAAATGTGTAACTGTATAATTATCATATCTCAGCTTTGGGATGAGATAGGCTGACATAAATCAAACCCCTGTGTATGCCAGGTCCTCCTTAATCAACAACGTGAATTTGGAAGAAATCTGAGTCGGTCAAAAATTTCGTCTGAAAAACACAAAGGGGTACCCCTTAGTATTTTTTTGGGTGAAACATGTGACCCACTCAGATCTTCATCAAACTCACACAGTGTGTCTTGGAGGTCCTGACAAAAACAGTGGCATGGTTATTTTTGCTCCACCACTTTCCAAAGCTGAGATATGCGGACCTCTTCTAGTCCATAAAATGTATAACTGTATAATTATCATATCTCAGCCTTGGGATGAGATAGGCTGAAAACAATCACACCCCTGTGTAAGCCAGGGCCTCTGTAATCATCAACGTGAATTTGGAAGAAATCTGAGTCGGTCAAAAATTTCGTCTGAAAAACACAAAGGTGTACCCTTTAGTATTTTTTTGGGTGAAAAATGTGACCCACTCAGATCTTCATCAAACTCACACAATGTGCCTTGGAGGTCCTGACAAAAACAGTGGTGTGGTTATTTTCGCTCCACCACTTTCCAAAGCTGAGATATGGGTACCCCATCTAGTCCATAAAATGTATAACTGTGTAATTATCATATCTCAGCTTTGGGATGAGATAGGCTGACATAAATCAAACCCCTGTGTATGCCAGGGCCTCCTTAATCAACAACGTGAATTTGGAAGAAATCTGAGTCGGTCAAGAATTTCATCTGAAAAAACACAAAGGGGTACCCATTAGTATTTTTTTGGGTGAAACATGTGACCCACTCAGATCTTCATCAAACTCACACAGTGTGTCTTGGAGGTCCTGACAAAAACAGTGGCATGGTTATTTTTGCTCCACCACTTTCCAAAGCTGAGATATGGGTACTCCATCTAGTCCATAAAATGTATAACTGTATAATTATGATATCTCAGGTTTGGGATGAGATAGGCTGAAAATAATCACACCCCTGTGTAAGCCAGGGCCTCCTTAATCAACAACATGAATTTGGAAGAAATCTGAGTCGGTCAAAAATTTTGTCTGACAAAACACAATGGGACTACCCCTTAGTATTTTTTTGGGTGAAAAATGTGACCCACTCAGATCTTCTTCAAACCCACACAGTGTGTAAGGCAGGTCATGTTAAAGACAGTGGTGTGGTTATTTTCGCTCTACCACTTGCCCAACTGAGATATGGGGACCTCTTCTAGTTCATAAAATGTATAACTGTGTAATTATCATATCTCAAAATTGGGATGAGATAGGCTGACATAAATCAAACCCCTGTGTATGCCAGGGCCTCCTTAATCAACAACGTGAATTTGGAAGAAATCTGAGTCGGTCAAGAATTTCATCTGAAAAAACACAAAGGGGTACCCTTTAGTATTTTTTTGGGTGAAGCATGTGACCCACTCAGATCTTCATCAAACTCACACAGTGTGTCTTGGAGGTCCTGAAAAAAACAGTGGCATGGTTATTTTTGCTCCACCACTTTCCAAAGCTGAGATATGCGGACCTCTTCTAGTCCATAAAATGTATAACTGTATAATTATCATATCTCAGGTTTGGGATGAGATAGGCTGAAAATAATCACACCCCTGTGTAAGCCAGGGCCTCCTTAATCAACAACGTGAGTTTGGAAGAAATCTGAGTCGGTCAAAAATTTCGTCTGAAAAACACAAAGGGGTGACCCTTAGTATTTTTTTGGGTGAAAAATGTGACCTCTCCAGATCTTCTTCAAACCCACACAGTGTGTAAGGCAGGTCCTGTTAAAGACAGTGGTGTGGTTATTTTCGCTCTACCACTTGCCCAACTGAGATATGGGGACCTCTTCTAGTTCATAAAATGTGTAACTGTATAATTATCATATCTCAGCTTTGGGATGAGATAGGCTGACATAAATCAAACCCCTGTGTATGCCAGGTCCTCCTTAATCAACAACGTGAATTTGGAAGAAATCTGAGTCGGTCAAAAATTTCGTCTGAAAAACACAAAGGGGTACCCCTTAGTATTTTTTTGGGTGAAAAATGTGACCCACTCAGATCTTCATCAAACTCACACAATGTGCCTTGGAGGTCCTGACAAAAACAGTGGTGTGGTTATTTTCGCTCCACCACTTTCCAAAGCTGAGATATGGGTACCCCATCTAGTCCATAAAATGTATAACTGTGTAATTATCATATCTCAGCTTTGGGATGAGATAGGCTGACATAAATCAAACCCCTTTGTATGCCAGGGCCTCCTTAATCAACAACGTGAATTTGGAAGAAATCTGAGTCGGTCAAGAATTTCATCTGAAAAAACACAAAGGGGTACCCATTAGTATTTTTTTGGGTGAAACATGTGACCCACTCAGATCTTCATCAAACTCACACAGTGTGTCTTGGAGGTCCTGACAAAAACAGTGGCATGGTTATTTTTGCTCCACCACTTTCCAAAGCTGAGATATGGGTACTCCATCTAGTCCATAAAATGTATAACTGTATAATTATGATATCTCAGGTTTGGGATGAGATAGGCTGAAAATAATCACACCCCTGTGTAAGCCAGGGCCTCCTTAATCAACAACATGAATTTGGAAGAAATCTGAGTCGGTCAAAAATTTTGTCTGACAAAACACAATGGGGCTACCCCTTAGTATTTTTTTGGGTGAAAAATGTGACCCACTCAGATCTTCTTCAAACCCACACAGTGTGTAAGGCAGGTCCTGTTAAAGACAGTGGTGTGGTTATTTTCGCGCTACCACTTGCCCAACTGAGATATGGGGACCTCTTCTAGTTCATAAAATGTATAACTGTGTAATTATCATATCTCAGCTTTGGGATGAGATAGGCTGACATAAGTCAAACCCCTGTGTATGCCAGGGCCTCCTTAATCAACAACGTGAATTTGGAAGAAATCTGAGTCGGTCAAGAATTTCATCTGAAAAAACACAAAGGGGTACCCTTTAGTATTTTTTTGGGTGAAACATGTGACCCACTCAGATCTTCATCAAACTCACACAGTGTGTCTTGGAGGTCCTGACAAAAACAGTGGCATGGTTATTTTTGCTCCACCACTTTCCAAAGCTGAGATATGCGGACCTCTTCTAGTCCATAAAATGTATAACTGTGTAATTATCATATCTCAGCTTTGGGATGAGATAGGCTGAAAATAATCACACCCCTGTGTATGCCAGGGCCTCCTTAATCAACAACGTGAATTTGGAAGAAATCTGAGTCGGTCAAGAATTTCATCTGAAAAAACACAAAGGGGTACCCTTTAGTATTTTTTTGGGTGAAAAATGTGACCCACTCAGATCTTCATCAAACTCACACAATGTGCCTTGGAGGTCCTGACAAAAACAGTGGTGTGGTTATTTTCGCTCTACCACTTGCCCAACTGAGATATGGGGACCTCTTCTAGTTCATAAAATGTATAACTGTGTAATTATCATATCTCAAATTTGGGATGAGATAGGCTGACATAAATCAAACCCCTGTGTATGCCAGGGCCTCCTTAATCAACAACGTGAATTTGGAAGAAATCTTAGTCGGTCAAGAATTTCATCTGAAAAAACACAAAGGGGTACCCATTAGTATTTTTTTGGGTGAAACATGTGACCCACTCAGATCTTCATCAAACTCACACAGTGTGTATTGGAGATCCTGACAAAAACAGTGGCATGGTTATTTTTGCTCCACCACTTTCCAAAGCTGAGATATGCGGACCTCTTCTAGTCCATAAAATGTATAACTGTGTACTTATCATATCTCAGCTTTGGGATGAGATAGGCTGAAAATAATCACACCCCTGTGTAAGCCAGGGCCTCCTTAATCAACAACGTGAGTTTGGAAGAAATCTGAGTCGGTCAAAAATTTCGTCTGAAAAACACAAAGGGGTACCCCTTAGTATTTTTTTGGGTGAAAAATGTGACCTCTTCAGATCTTCTTCAAACCCACACAGTGTGTAAGGCAGGTCCTGTTAAAGACAGTGGTGTGGTTATTTTCGCTCTACCACTTGCCCAACTGAGATATGGGGACCTCTTCTAGTTCATAAAATGTGTAACTGTATAATTATCATATCTCAGCTTTGGGATGAGATAGGCTGACATAAATCAAACCCCTGTGTATGCCAGGTCCTCCTTAATCAACAACGTGAATTTGGAAGAAATCTGAGTCGGTCAAGAATTTCATCTGAAAAAACACAAAGGGGTACCCCTTAGTATTTTTTTGGGTGAAAAATGTGACCCACTCAGATCTTCTTCAAACCCACACAGTGTGTAAGGCAGGTCCTGTTAAAGACAGTGGTGTGGTTATTTTCGCTCTACCACTTGCCCAACTGAGATATGGGGACCTCTTCTAGTTCATAAAATGTATAACTGTGTAATTATCATATCTCAGCTTTGGGATGAGATAGGCTGACATAAATCAAACCCCTGTGTATGCCAGGGCCTCCTTAATCAACAACGTGATTTTGGAAGAAATCTGAGTCGGTCAAGAATTTCATCTGAAAAAACACAAAGGGGTACCCCTTAGTATTTTTTTGGGTGAAACATGTGACCCACTCAGATCTTCATCAAACTCACACAGTGTGTCTTGGCAGGTCCTGTTAAAAACAGTGGCATGGTTATTTTCGCTCCACCACTTTCCAAAGCTGAGATATGGGGACCTCTTCTAGTCCATAAAATGTATAACTGTATAATTATCATATCTCAGCCTTGGGATGAGATAGGCTGAAAACAATCACACCCCTGTGTAAGCCAGGGCCTCCTTAATCAACAACATGAATTTGGAAGAAATCTGAGTCGGTCAAAAATTTTGTCTGACAAAACACAATGGGGCTACCCCTTAGTATATTTTTGGGTGAAAAATGTGACCCACTCAGATCTTCTTCAAACCCACACAGTGTGTAAGGCAGGTCCTGTTAAAGACAGTGGTGTGGTTATTTTCGCTCTACCACTTGCCCAACTGAGATATGGGGACCTCTTCTAGTTCATAAAATGTATAACTGTGTAATTATCATATCTCAGCTTTGGGATGAGATAGGCTGACATAAATCAAACCCCTGTGTATGCCAGGGCCTCCTTAATCAACAACGTGAATTTGGAAGAAATCTGAGTCGGTCAAGAATTTCATCTGAAAAAACACAAAGGGGTACCCCTTAGTATTTTTTTGGGTGAAACATGTGACCCACTCAGATCTTCATCAAACTCACACAGTGTGTCTTGGCAGGTCCTGTTAAAAACAGTGGCATGGTTATTTTTGCTCCACCACTTTCCAAAGCTGAGATATGGGGACCTCTTCTAGTCCATAAAATGTATAACTGTATAATTATCATATCTCAGCCTTGGGATGAGATAGGCTGAAAACAATCACACCCCTGTGTAAGCCAGGGCCTCCGTAATCATCAACGTGAATTTGGAAGAAATCTGAGTCGGTCAAAAATTTCGTCTGAAAAACACAAAGGGGTACCCCTTAGTATTTTTTTGGGTGAAAAATGTGACCCACTCAGATCTTCATCAAACTCACACAGTGTGTCTTGGAGGTCCTGACAAAAACAGTGGCATGGTTATTTTTGCTCCACCACTTTCCAAAGCTGAGATATGCGGACCTCTTCTAGTCCATAAAATGTATAACTGTGTACTTATCATATCTCAGCTTTGGGATGAGATAGGCTGAAAATAATCACACCCCTGTGTAAGCCAGGGCCTCCTTAATCAACAACGTGAGTTTGGAAGAAATCTGAGTCGGTCAAGAATTTCATCTGAAAAAACACAAAGGGGTACCCCTTAGTAATTTTTTGGGTGAAACATGTGACCCACTCAGATCTTCATCAAACTCACACAGTGTGTCTTGGAGGTCCTGACAAAAACAGTGGCATGGTTATTTTTGCTCCACCACTTTCCAAACCTGAGAAATGGGTACCCCATCTAGTCCATAAAATGTATAACTGTATAATTATGATATCTCAGCTTTGGGATGAGAAAGGCTGAAAATAATCACACCCCTGTGTAAGCCAGGGCCTCCTTAATCAACAACATGAATTTGGAAGAAATCTGAGTCGGTCAAAAATTTTTTCTGACAAAACACAATGGGGCTACCCCTTAGTATTTTTTTGGGTGAAAAATGTGACCCACTCAGATCTTCTTCAAACCCACACAGTGTGTAAGGCAGGTCCTGTTAAAGACAGTGGTGTGGTTATTTTCGCTCTAACACTTGCCCAACTGAGATATGGGGACCTCTTCTAGTTCATAAAATGTATAACTGTGTAATTATCATATCTCAGCTTTGGGATGAGATAGGCTGACATAAATCAAACCCCTGTGTATGCCAGGGCCTCCTTAATCAACAACGTGATTTTGGAAGAAATCTGAGTCGGTCAAGAATTTCATCTGAAAAAACACAAAGGGGTACCCCTTAGTAATTTTTTGGGTGAAACATGTGACCCACTCAGATCTTCATCAAACTCACACAGTGTGTCTTGGAGGTCCTGACAAAAACAGTGGCATGGTTATTTTTGCTCCACCACTTTCCAAAGCTGAGATATGGGTACCCCATCTAGTCCATAAAATGTTTAACTGTATAATTATGATATCTCAGGTTTGGGATGAGATAGGCTGAAAATAATCACACCCCTGTGTAAGCCAGGGCCTCCTTAATCAACAACATGAATTTGGAAGAAATCTGAGTCGGTCAAAAATTTTTTCTGACAAAACACAATGGGGCTACCCCTTAGTATTTTTTTGGGTGAAAAATGTGACCCACTCAGATCTTCTTCAAACCCACACAGTGTGTAAGGCAGGTCCTGTTAAAGACAGTGGTGTGGTTATTTTCGCTCTACCACTTGCCCAACTGAGATATGGGGACCTCTTCTAGTTCATAAAATGTATAACTGTGTAATTATCATATCTCAGCTTTGGGATGAGATAGGCTGACATAAATCAAACCCCTGTGTATGCCAGGGCCTCCTTAATCAACAACGTGAATTTGGAAGAAATCTGAGTCGGTCAAGAATTTCATCTGAAAAAACACAAAGGGGTACCCTTTAGTATTTTTTTGGGTGAAACATGTGACCCACTCAGATCTTCATCAAACTCACACAGTGTGTCTTGGAGGTCCTGACAAAAACAGTGGCATGGTTATTTTTGCTCCACCCCTTTCCAAAGCTGAGATATGCGGACCTCTTCTAGTCCATAAAATGTATAACTGTGTAATTATCATATCTCAGCTTTGGGATGAGATAGGCTGAAAACAATCACACCCCTGTGTAAGCCAGGGCCTCCGTAATCATCAACGTGAATTTGGAAGAAATCTGAGTCGGTCAAAAATTTCGTCTGAAAAACACAAAGGGGTACCCCTTAGTATTTTTTTGTGTGAAAAATGTGACCCACTCAGATCTTCATCAAACTCACACAATGTGCCTTGGAGGTCCTGACAAAAACAGTGGTGTGGTTATTTTCGCTCCACCACTTTCCAAAGCTGAGATATGGGTACCCCATCTAGTCCATAAAATGTATAACTGTATAATTATGATATCTCAGGTTTGGGATGAGATAGGCTGAAAATAATCACACCCCTGTGTAAGCCAGGGCCTCCTTAATCAACAACATGAATTTGGAAGAAATCTGAGTCGGTCAAAAATTTTGTCTGACAAAACACAATGGGGCCACCCCTTAGTATTTTTTTGGGTGAAAAATGTGACCCACTCAGGTCTTCTTCAAACCCACACAGTGTGTAAGGCAGGTCCTGCTAAAGACAGTGGTGTGGTTATTTTCGCTCTACCACTTGCCCAACTGAGATATGGGGACCTCTTCTAGTTCATAAAATGTATAACTGTGTAATTATCATATCTCAGCTTTGGGATGAGATAGGCTGACATAAATCAAACCCCTGTGTATGCCAGGGCCTCCTTAATCAACAACGTGAATTTGGAAGAAATCTGAGTTGGTCAAGAATTTCATCTGAAAAAACACAAAGGGGTACCCTTTAGTATTTTTTTGGGTGAAACATGTGACCCACTCAGATCTTCATCAAACTCACACAGTGTGTCTTGGAGGTCCTGACAAAAACAGTGGCATGGTTATTTTTGCTCCACCCCTTTCCAAAGCTGAGATATGCGGACCTCTTCTAGTCCATAAAATGTATAACTGTGTAATTATCATATCTCAGCTTTGGGATGAGATAGGCTGAAAATAATCACACCCCCGTGTAAGCCAGGGCCTCCTTAATCAACAACGTGAGTTTGGAAGAAATCTGAGTCGGTCAAAAATTTCGTCTGAAAAACACAAAGGGGTACCCCTTAGTATTTTTTTGGGTGAAAAATGTGACCTCTTCAGATCTTCTTCAAACCCACACAGTGTGTAAGGCAGGTCCTGTTAAAGACAGTGGTGTGGTTATTTTCGCTCTACCACTTGCCTAACTGAGATATGGGGACCTCTTCTAGTTCATAAAATGTGTAACTGTATAATTATCATATCTCAGCTTTGGGATGAGATAGGCTGACATAAATCAAACCCCTGTGTATGCCAGGTCCTCCTTAATCAACAACGTGAATTTGGAAGAAATCTGAGTCGGTCAAGAATTTCATCTGAAAAAACACAAAGGGGTACCCCTTAGTATTTTTTTGGGTGAAACATGTGACCCACTCAGATCTTCATCAAACTCACACAGTGTGTCTTGGAGGTCCTGACAAAAACAGTGGCATGGTTATTTTTGCTCCACCACTTTCCAAAGCTGAGATATGGGGACCTCTTCTAGTCCATAAAATGTATAAATGTATAATTATCATATCTCAGCCTTGGGATGAGAAAGGCTGAAAACAATCACACCCCTGTGTAAGCCAGGGCCTCCGTAATCATCAACGTGAATTTGGAAGAAATCTGAGTCGGTCAAAAATTTCGTCTGAAAAACACAAAGGGGTACCCCTTAGTATTTTTTGGGTGTAAAATATGACCCACACAGATCTTCATCAAACTCACACAATGTGTCTTGGAGGTCCTGACAAAAACAGTGGTGTGGTTATTTTCGCTCCACCACTTTCCAAAGCTGAGATATGGGGACCTCTTCTAGTCCATAAAATGTATAACTGTATAATTATAATATCTCAGCTTTGGGATGAGATAGGCTGAAAATAATCACACCCCGGTGTAAGCCAGGGCCTCCTTGATCAACAACATGAATTTGGAAGAAATCTGAGTCGGTCAAGAAATTCATCTGAAAAAACACAAAGGGGTACCCCTTAGTATTTTTTCGGGTGAAACATATGACCTCTTCAGATCTTCTTCAAACCCACACAGCGTGTAAGGCAGGTCCTGTTAAAGACAGTGGTGTGGTTATTTTCGCTCTACCACTTGCCAAACTGAGATATGGGGACCTCTTCTAGTCCATTACATGTATAACTGCATATATCAAGATGGGATTCCTATTTCCAGTGAAGCTAACTAAACACATGAGTAGAGGGGTATGATCAGAAAAGCCTGCTCAGTCCAATGTATCCTACATTGAATTTGTATTTGGCCAGGGGGTCTCAGTTCTAATAAATTAAAGAAGATATAATGGGTGAGACATAGGGATGTAAGAGGAAGCCTCACCATTGCAATATATTCAACAAAAATAAACCTATTGAAAGAAAATCCCAGTCACGTCTGTTCTCATATATCAGCTTTGGGATGAGATAGGCTGAAAATAATCACACCCCTGTGTAAGCCAGGGCCTCCTTAATCAACAATGTGAATTTGGAGGAAATATGAGTTGGTCAAAAATTTAGTCTGAAAAAATACAATTCCTTAGTATTGTTTAGGTGAAAAATGTGACCCACTCAGATTTTCATCAAACTCACAGAGTGTGTCTTGGAAGTCCTGACAAAAACAGTGGTGTGGTTATTTTCACTCCACCACTTCCCAAAACTGAGATATGGGGACCTCTTCTAGTCCATAAAATGTATAACTGTATAATTATTATATCTCAGCTTTGGGATGCGATAGGCTGAAAATAATCACACCCCTGTGTAAGCCAGGGCCTCCTTAATTAATCAACAACGTGAATTTGGAAGAAATCTGAGTCGGTCAAAAATTTAGTCTGAAAAATCACAAAGGGCATTGTTTTGGTGAAATATGTGACCTCTTCAGATCTTCCATGATTCATGTTAGTCCACTTGTTGCAACAGCTCTCCAAGGTGTGATCACTCCTTTTTACCTGCGTACTAAGAGCAGCTTTCATCTGATGCAGGTGTTTTTGTTTTTAATGAAAATTTGCAGGGTGATTCCATAATTTTTTCCTCAGAATTGAGTGATTCCATAATTTATTCCCTGTGCTTGTTCTAAAAATCTAACTGTTACTGGCCCCCACAATTATTTTTCTTGATTTCTTTTAGTTTTTCTTAAAGTCAGAAAGTTGGTATTTGAAATGCCTTCAGTTTTTAGTCAGATCTGTGATCTGTTTTTTTTTCTACAAAATTAAACTGAAGGAGAAATCCTCAGAGACTGGTGATTCTATCATTTTTGCCAGGGGTTGTATCTTCACGTCTAGACTAAAGACCTTCTGTTCTCCTCTGCATTTGAGTAGCACTGCTCTTAGATTGAATTATAAATGTAGATTTTCTAATTTTATTTCTAGTACCATTTTAATAACTGTCATTTTTTATTACTCTTTTTTATTGTTTTAAATTTTACTGAATAGCTTTTAATAATTTTTTTATATTCTGTTTTAATTCAATTTTATACTAATTGTTTTTATTTTCTTTTACTTTTTAAACTCTACTGTAAACTTTCTGTATCGTGCTGTAAAGCACTTTGAATTGCTAATACGTACGAAAGGTGCTCTATAAATAAACTTGCCTTGCCTTCAGTCCCAAACAACAACAACAACAACACGCCAATACACCATGAGTAAGAACCGCTTAACTTCACCCCGCCTTTTCTTTTTTATTTACTTATTCCTGCTTTATTTTGTTCTGTGAGTGATTTGGTATAAAACTGATTAAAAAGATAAGGCAGACACAGGAAAAACAACAAAAAACAGAAAGTGTAGAGCAGGCAAGAAACAGAAAACACAGCCCCACAAAAACCTGATAAACTGATATGATGCTTGAGGAAAAAAGTGTGATTCTAAGATGATACAGAGAGCACAGTCCATGTCCACAATCCACAGTTCATTCTGAGTGTATTCTAGCTGTATGGTTCTTACACACAGCACCTCCCCAGTGACAGTAAATATGTGAGAGTTGTTGATGTTTTCTGAGCTCTTACCTGTGAGGAATCACCAACATCAGGAGAGTGAAGATCCCTTTCATTTCGCCACAAGTTTCACAAAATCCTTCAGGAACATGCAGCTAAACCTGAGCTGTAATGTGAACTGAATCTGTTGTGTATCACAGAACACAGCTCCTCTTCCTCCCTCACTTTACTGCACTTTCACTGTCATGCTTATTTTCTCACAAACACAGGCAGCATTGTACCAGGACACTCCCATCACAGGAGAAAAACTGCTTCAGAAATGTCTCACTGAGATTTAGATTTTGTTTGTTTGTTTGTTTGTTTTTATTTCATTCTTTATTTTCTGTATTGATGTAAAACAAAAATGCAGCTGTTTAATGTACTCCTCAGAGTCAACAGTAAAAGAGTGGTCAGAGTCTGATATAAAGATTGTTGAGAATATGTCTAAATGATTTTGGCCCGGGTGCAGGAGTTCTGACGACCTATTGGTATTTTTTATTTATTTTTTTATCAGTGGCACTGTGCATGCTCAGACATGCTATTTTTTAATGTTTTCATGTGTTTTTTACTCTAATTCTCTTTTCCTCAGGTGCATTGTAAAATCATATCGTACTGTTGTTATTTACTTGAATGTTTCAAAACATGGTGAATCAAGTAAAATTATATGTATAAAACATATTTTCTAACACTGTAAAAACTTTACCCTCAGGCATTTTCTGTTGTGGTGATTTAAGCTTTATAGGCTTTATGGTAGTACATTACAACAAAGTAACAATCACAGCCCGCTGATACATGGACTAACAGCAACGTGGGAGATCGACAAATTTATCCAATCTTCGGAGGAGAATAATGACTGTATCTTGATGGTGTCTGAAGTGTAAATTCTCTGTAAGTGTTTATTCACTGTTTAAATTCCTACAGAAACTCATGTGTAACTCGAGCTGTTTAGTTTTGTAGCACTTTCCCTCTGCGTTTACTTTCATGCAGGTAGCGCTCTCCTGAATTTAGAGTCAGTTCCACCTTAAGTAACGTAACTGTAAAAGCAAAAATAAGTCAGTGTTACCCCCCTATGGAGCAGGGATAGAGCAACATCCTCATCTCGGTTGGTGCTTTCAGCGTTTGAAGTCTCTCTGTTGTCTAAAAACCTCCAGATGGCGTTTCTCTGCTGTGAGCAGAGAGAGAGAAAGCCTAGCACTGGATCCAGACACTTTGATTTTTTACCCGTTTACAAACACTGGGGCTTCGTAAACACTTTAAATTATAGCCCGCTAATTACTGGGTAAGTACAGAGAAAGTAAGCCAATAAGTAAGATTAAAAAAGTACTGAGTAAGTAAAGGGTATGATAATAGATTAAAGTTGTTGTTGTTATTGTTTTAAATAAAACAAGATTGTATATAATCAGTGTTCATCCTCAAATGAAACATTCCTGATGATTCTCATGGCTGAGTTTCATTCCAAAAATGCTGTTCCCTTTGAAATAATTCTGGAAACAACAAGTGTTTTTTAAAAGAAGGAAACATTTTTATTTCTCTAACAAATACATTTTAATTATAATAGAGCATGAATGTTTCTGTATGTTAATGTATTTTGGATCAAAGAAACTTTGTTGTTAAATTAAAAAAAAAAATTAATGAAAAAAATGTCCATAAAAGAACAGTCAGAGACGTTAATTCTGTGTTCAGACAGGGTGTAAACTGTAGAGAAAGAGCGGGAGCTGACGGAGCAACGTGAAGGAGCTGAAGGTGAATGAAGGAGGTTCAGGCCGTTTCTGCTCTGAACCAGTCTGTGATTTCTCTCTGGTTTTCTGAGATCCATTTCATGTTGGCTTTAGTTTTCTTGATGGTCTGATCCAGAGCGGAGCTCGCTGATCCAAACCCCACCGCCGCGTTCTCCTCCTTAAACCGCAGCAGCTTTACAACACAGAGCACACACACACACACACACACACACACACACACACACACACACACACACACACACACACACTTTAGTCTCATTGTAAAACCCCACAGCAGTGTTCTCCCCCTAGTTTTCTCAGTTTTTACTCAGTGCTCTTATTTCTCTGCGCTCATTGTGTCTGTTTTGCTGCATTTAACCTCGTCTTTGCACTCTCACATAAACGTGGGTTCAGCGCTGTGATTGGACAGACTCAGACGAGGAGGCGGGGCCATTCTAAAGTCTCCGTATTTGACGTCAGAAGTGGAGCAGAATCAGAACGCTTCATTTTATCCCGTGTTTTCAGACTTAGGCTGCGCACAGGGAACTGACTGCGTGGGTTTTGTTTCACAGTGTGTTGGTTGGTGGGCTCCAGATTCACACAGTAATGGGAACATGTAGTGAACAGGGGACAATGGTGGTGCAGCCCAGGCTCTGGCAGGACTTGGAGGCACAGATCTGATCTGATCCTTCATCATAAACAGCTGATCAACCAAATAATGTATTTGAAACTGCAGATGTTAATCCAGCTGTGCTCTGGGTGGTGTCACCTGTCTCAGCTGCACTGGCCACTGGAACAGGGGAGAAACAATGTACATTTTTTTTTACAGGATCAAATCACACACCTGATCGAGCTGCTGCTGAGTGGAGAATGTCTGTGTGACGCCGCTTATCAGCTAAGAGAAAGAAAACGACCCAACACCGTACCTAGGAAACACACACACACACACACACACACACTGAGACATTGCTCTTGAAGCATTTCATAATTCTGACTCTCAGCGTCCTTTCCCAGATCGGGTTTAGTAAGTTAAACAAGTCCTAGCTCAGACATTTGATGAGCAGTGTGTGCAGAGGGTCAGTCACAGCGTAACACTGTGAACACCCAGCACACATCAGTCAGGAACTTACTCAGTGGTATTTCCACTCGACTGTGACGAAGTCCCGCGCCAAATCCCGTCCCTCTCTGTTTCCAGCGATCTGAACGATGACAGAGGTGGCGTCTTGTTTCCGGATCTTCGTCGAGTCCAGGGTGTATCTGATGTACCTGATGTACCTGATCTGATGTAACAAAACATCCAGATGAATGTGTGTGTGTTGTCCATCAATTTCTAACCTCTAGAGGTTTGTCTAACCTCTGGCATATTAAAATTACTTTAACATTGCATAACCAAGCTGGAGGCCTGGACATCAGGGGAGCTGTACCAAACCCAGCCAAACAGGCCATTCCCATATGGAGAGCCCCCTCCATGGACAATAAACTGGTTCATTTAGACGTCAGAACAGAATTCCATATGTTTCCTCTGTGCTCACCTGCTTATATGTCCTTTATCTTTGGTGCAGGCCAGAGCTGACATCAGTTTATCTGCCTCACTAGCGATGCTGGCAGTCTGGAGCATCTCCCAGGCGAAGTCCCACTCTTTAGCGCCCCCTGCAGAAACAGCGCTGCAGTACTCTCAGGTTTGGGTGAATTCTAAAAGCCAGAGACAGTTCAGACAGTGAGTCTGGGCCTCTCTCCTGTTCCTACAAACAAATTCAGGACATGTTTGATATCTAAACACACTATTTCAGCCACTTCTAGTAAAAATGACTGCACTGATCATGACAAACTGGACCAGAAGTGGCTCAAACTGTGACCTATGGATCTGTAGTGTACGCAGTTCCTAATGAGCTGTCTGCTGCCACTTTTCCACTGCAGGGTTCCTACTCTACTCACCTTTCCGCTCCTCCACCAGGTGAATCAGGTCCTGGTTCTGGAAGCGGATTCTTGTTTAGTGGCTGTTCTCTCGTGGTTCAGAGCAAGTCGAGTAGGGACTAAACCGTGGCGTGTAAACCTTGCAGAGCACTGATTGTCCAGAGAGAGTCGTCACTCTACACCACGCACCGCAGACGACCAGCACCAACTCTCCATCTGTAAAATCTCCAGCTGCAGCAGAGATCACGTTTGTTTTTATCCGACTCACGATGGCAGCTCCTAAAATTACGCCGTGGTTTTGAAGAGGTTCAAACGCTCCTTGGATCGGTGGCTGACGAAAGAATCCAGCGAGAGCTGGACGCTGCAACAAGGAAGAAACAAACTCTACTGATCTGTCTCAACTGATGACAGAGCTGTGTTCAGTCCCAAACAACAACAACAACACGCCAATACACAATGAGTAGGCTTAGTGGACTATTCTCAGTCCAGCAGTGACACTGAGGGATTTAAAAACTCCAGCAGCACTGCTGTGTCTGATCCACTCTACACCAGCACAACACACACTAACACACCACCACCACGTCAGTGTCACTGCAGCGCTGAGAATAATCCACCACCACCACATCACACCGGCTCTGTGGGGGTCCTGAGTGCTGAGAAACAGGGGGGAAGGGGGGTAACAAAGTATGCAGAGCAGAACTAGAGTGCTCCTGTGTGGTCAGTGCACTCTTTACGTGGTACGTACTGATCCATGTGTCCATCTGGAACTTTGGTCCAGTTCATGGTGATGTTCTGGTAGCGTTCGAAAAGTGGTGTGACTTGCTTCCTCAGATAAATCTGCAACCAAGAGTCACTGATTAATAAACACAAACAAGACTTGAGTTCTGGAGTCTGACCACAACCTTATGACCATCACTGTGTGGCCCACAGCTCTTTACCCTGACCATTACACCAACAAGTTCAACAGGGGGCGCTGCAATCAGATATAAATGCACACTCAGATACAATCCTGATATTTAAGTGTGCTCCCTGTAGCTCTCAATGTTTTGACAAATCTAAAATAACGTTGACCAGATTTTCTTCTGTTCCCGTTCTTCACCTGAATGCTGTTGTAGAGCGCCGTTTGGTCAAACATCAGGTAGAAATAGTCCAGCTTGTCCAGAGCAGAATTCCAGGGCACGTAGTCTCTCTCCTTCCAGAGGAACCTGGTTGTGTTTAGAGCCAAACTGATGGGAATCATCTTGGCCCTGTAAAGATCCAGAGATTAAACAGGTGAAGCTACATCTATCCACTAAGCTATCTGTAAAAACAACAGAGATGAACAGAACAAGCTGTTTTTGTTTTGATAGGTAAATTAGCTTCTCATTTTTTATGAGTCATGCTTTTTGTTGTTTTGACTCGTGAAGCTCGTACTCTCTAACTTTTATAATAAAAATAAATGGAGAACTAATGCATTAACCGTGGATGGTGAGTTATTATTGGTCTGAATGTTGAGTGAAACTATAACTGTATTAACTGTATTAGCAGTGCACATTTTCTTCTGCCACAGCAACCTGAAATGAGTAACTCTTCATGAATGTTAGTATTTATTCACAATAACTGCTCATTTATCAGGACAGAACCATCACTCTGTCCAAGACTGGACCACAGTCTCCAGTTTAGTGATGATTTTGTAGGTCACAAATTCTTCATAAATCCTTGCTTGGCTCAGTTTGTTTCTGCTCATGATTGAGATGCAACTGATTGTGAACTTAGAGTTCATCGTGAGGACAGTTTGCGATGCATTACAAATGTGGCCATAACCAGTGAGGACTATTTTAAATAACAATAACCAACGTTTTAAAAGTGTACTATCCTTTGAACACTGCAGCTGTCCTTCACATGATGATGAATGGACCAATAGAAATGCTTCAAAATTATACATTACATTGAAAGTTAAAGGGTTATTTTCATTGTCTTTGGAAGTTTTTCTCATGAAATGTTTTTAATTGGATAGTAACGATATTCACATTATTTTTAAGGTGTTCACCTGGCCAGATTAAAGGTGTCGTCCAGGATCAGAGCTCTGTTAATGATGGGAACAACCTGAAAAACATTTATCTCCAGCAGCACTGCCGTGTCTGATACACTCTACACCAGCACAACAAACACTTACACACCACCACCACGTCAGTGTCACTGCAGCGCAGGGTCCTGACCATTGAAGAACAGTTACAATAGCCTTAGGACAGTTATGTAGACTTGTGAAATTTATTAATGAAAGAACCTCACCTTTAGGCTTTCTAGGAAGACAGACTCAGTCAGGAAGTCTGAAAGCATCCTCAACACTGACGCCCCCTACAGACAGACACATTATATCAGGCCCTACACCATTGTGTGTTTAGATTTCTGCGTCAGTGTGTCTGCAGTTACATCACTAAACCACTAGGGCTCTCCAATATCTTCCTCCGCCCTATGTAGTGCACAATGTAGGTGATAAATTAGAGCTTTTGCACTTAGAAAATGCATTGTATGTGCGATAAAACATTTGTACTTCAAGCTTCAGCTCTGCTTTTCTAACACTGTGTAGTAGTATTAGCCCCTTTTTAATCATTCTATGACTAACCCAATGTTAGGGGACATCTTTCTCTGTGAGTTTGCTGCTGTCTGCCGTCTCTGTCATGTGGAGAAGAGCAGCCGATATTAACAGAGGAAGTCCAGAAATATCACCAGATATCACTCATTTGTCCGACTGTGGACCAGTCTCAGTTGCTGTAGTCTTTGTCACCACAGTTGCCCTAATGTAAGTGGTTTCATGAGAACTGCACATTGCTTATGGTTTAGATTCGACACTGAAGCATAAATTGCCCTTTAAGTCCCCAGTCTAAAACACACTGAGGGCTACTTCAGTCAGAGACACAGTGCTGCTGCTCCACTGTCAGTGCTGTAAACTGCATCTGAACCAAACATGACCCACATCTTAAAAATGCTCATTCAGGCACATGTCACAAAACAGATCCGGACCCTTGACTTGACGTTACCCACAAAATGGCCTCTGGCGACATGTGGACCGCATCTGGTGTGGAGCAGCATGAAGATTTAGTCTGTGTCTGAAACAGAAGGTGTCTCTTTAGTCAGTGCCTTTAGAAGGCAGCGTTTAGACGTGAAGACACCGTAACGGAGTCACATTTAAGAGCCGTGGTCTGATTAAACGCCACAATAATTAGAAACTTGCTTGTCACTGGGAACAGATGCTCTACCAACTGAGCAAACTCTGTTTTATTCCCACCTTTGGAGAGTAGAGTGTAGGTCTTTTTGGGAGTGCACGTTCAGGTTCCACAGGGTGTGAGGTGTTCCCTCGTTTAAGGGCAAGGTCGCCCTGTTACTCCAGGTTGGAGTTGCCCCTCGCCAAATGTGTCTTTTTGGTCTCATCAGTGACTCCTGTCTTGTTTCAGAGGTCTCTGGACTCTAATCCTGTGTCACTTTGCGGAAGGTTATCTACTAAACACTAAATATAAATGATATCTGAGGATTATAAAGAAAAGATACTCTAGGCATGCCCCCTCACCGTGCTGTAGGAGATGGCATCAAACACTTCACTGATCTGCCCCGTTCTCAGAATGTCCTCTTCTTTAGATGACAGGGGGCGGGACGAGGCGTCTACAGCAAAGACTCTATGATCCTCCAGCACTGACAGGTCTCTCTGTGGTAAAGGAAGAAACACACGAGTGATCCCTGGTTGCCTTTTACCGTGCCTGTGCACAATTGTCCCCACTCCCCCTGCTGGCCTGTGCTCACACTGCATTTAATGTTCACGTCTTCAGACTGTGTCTGTGTCTGAAATGGCTCCCTCTGAATCCTAAAGTATAATTTGAGCATGATTTTGAGGGCACCACAATCTCCCACAATGCACTTGTAACTTTGTAACTAGTAAACGTCATGGACCAGGAAGCACCGAGTTTCTCTGTTACTGAGGACAGTGGAAGAGGAACTAAATGGTGCCTCATTATATAGAACAATACCAACGAGGGATTATTAGGGAGCCATTTCCATCACGGGATGTGACTTTTATTTTGAATAAAGTCGGCTCCTCACGCAGCACAGTGGAGTTCAGGACTGTTCTTTGTGGCTTATTTGGATTCATGTTGTCAGCAGTGGCTCAACACTCACACACCTTTTAATAGATTTATTGATTATGCAGCTTTGGGATTTCCCATTAATCACACTGCACCTATGGGGCTGAGCGTGGTGTGTAATTGTTCAGTGGGGACTGGGGTTTTCTCTGTTTAGCTGAACTCATGGTAAAATTGTAAATTTTACTGAAACATGGGGAAAGTCGCTCTGAGCTTCACCTTCAACAGAGAGCACTGACTTCATGAAGTTACTGTTTCTACTACCTCTTACATCAATGAACAATGTTCACTCACACTAAAGGGATGTAGCATTAAGTTTGTGTGTGCGTGTGTTTGTGTGTGTGTGTGTGTGTTAGTTACCAGATTCCATGTGGGTTCAGCATAATCTGCCCCGAGGTAAGACACATATGTCGCAAATCCTTCATTCAGCCAAACCTCATTCCACCATTTCAGAGTCATGAGGTTTCCAAACCACTGATAAAACAAATCAGAGTGAGACCAGAGAGAGGAAGACAACGAGACCAGAGACGCTCAGGCCAGAGAGAGTGAGACCAGGGACAGTGAGACAAGGGAGAGTCAGGCCAGTGAGAGTCAGGCCAGAGAGAGTGAGACCAGGGAGAGTCAGGCCAGAGAGAGTGAGACCAGGGAGGGTCAGGCCATGGAGAGTGAGACAAGGGAGAGTCAGGCCATGTAGTGTGAGACCAGGGAGAGTCAGGCCAGAGAGAGTGAGACCAGGGAGAGTCAGGCCAGAGACAGTGAGACAAGGTAGAGTCGAGCCATGGAGAGTAAGACCAGGGAGAGTGAGACCAGGGAGAGTCAGGCCAGAGAAAGTGAGACCAGAGACGCTCAGGCCAGAGAGAGTCAGGCCATGGAGAGTGAGACAAGGGAGAGTCAGGCCAGAGAGAGTGAGACCAGGGAGAGTCAGGCCATGGAGAGTGAGACAAGTGAGAGTCAGGCCAGAGAGAGGGAGACCAGGGAGAGTCAGGCCAGAGACCGTGAGACAAGGGAGAGTCGGGCCATGGAGAGTGAGACCAGGGAGAGTCAGGCCAGAGAGAGTGAGACCAGGGAGAGTCAAGCCAGAGATTGAGGCCAGGGAAAGTCAGGCCAGGGAGAGTGAGACCAGAGAGAGTGAGACCAGGGAGAGTCAGGCCAGAGAGAGTAAGACACCAAAGGAGGTCAGAGCAGTCACAACATAATCAGTCTCACCAGTGAGACCAGAAAGTCAGAATCAGTCTCACCAGTGAGACCAGAGAGTCAGAATCAGTCTCACCAGTGAGACCCGAGAGTCAGAATCAGTCTCAGCAGTGAGACCCGAGAGTCAGAATCTGTCTTACCAGTGAGACCAGACAGTCAGAATCAGTAGAGAGACCAGAGACACTCAGATCGCAGACAGTGAGACCAGGCAGACTGAGACATTTGGTCTGTCCCAAAACTTGAGCTGTCTTGATAGGCACTGACACCGTAGACAGCAGTTCTAAGTAGACAGAGCTCTAACGGTCTTCTCTCCTCATGAGGCAGATTGCTGAGAGGCTGTAGTTGGAGAGCGATTGTGTCACGGCTTGTTATCGCCCTCCGCACACAACCGGGGTTTTTTTGACCAGATTTAGAGAGAGGGTAAGGGACTTGATAATAATCCTCAAAGAACTTCAGGACTGGACCGGTGAGGTTGAGGGCGTAGTCACAGTGTCCGTCAGCAACCGCTTTCATCCGAGCCCAAATACGAATCTGCACAGAGAACACACTCAGGACACTCCGTGTAAAGGATTATATTTCATTGGGTTATAACTGCATCCAGAAATAAAGCCTAATCATAAGGTGGTTAACCCAATGTAAACAGAACTAAATCAAGAATGTAATTAGAATTAGAATGTAAATGCAGTACTGATCGACTGTATACATTTCCAGCCAAAAGTCTGGACCCATCTGACTGAATTTAATTCACTCATTATCTGTCTTATCCAGTTCAGGGCAGCGGTGGGTCCAGAGCCTCCCTGGAATCACTGGGAACAAGGCAGGAACACACCCTGGAGGGGGCGCCAGTCATTCACAGGGCGCCACACACACACACATTCACACCTACGGACACTTTTGAGTCTCCAATCCACCTACCAACGTGTGTTTTTGGAGCATAGGAGGAAACCGGAGCACCTGGAGAAAACCCACGCCGACACAGAGAGAACACACCACACTCCTCACAGACAGTCACCCGGAGGAAACACACGCAGACACGTGTTTTGCTACGTTGGTAGGTGGATTGGCGACTCAAGAGTGTCCATAGGTGTGAGTGTGTGAGTGAATGTATGTGAGTGAATGATTCCAGGTAGGCTCTGGACCCACCGTGACCCTGAACTGGATAAGCGGTTAAAGATAATGAATGAATGAATGAATGCCCAGCCCTAAGCACAGGTGTCAAAAACATGCAGAAGACTACGTCAAACTCTTTCAGAGGTGTCCTCTGTGCGCGTTTTGATTGACTGACCTGAGGATGTTGGTCTGATCCGACTTCTCTAACACGCGCACCACTAACATTCACAGAACGGATCAGCTGCTGGCCGTCTTCAATGTCCTCCACCCGTGAGTCCAGCATCAGTGTGATGAGGCCGTGCATCAGGTCCTTCAGCACGCCCATCAACGCCTCCCGCGCCAGACTCTCCATGGAGAATAACTGAGGAGAGAGAGAGTAGCGTGTGCTTTTTTAACAACCAGATTTGATTGTTCGCCCTTGGAAAAGCCACTGAAACCATTAATTTTAAAATGAGAAAAATCAGTTTACAGCAACGTATCAGTCAAATGTGAAACTAGAACTTGAGATGGATGATCATTGGCCTTGAACAGCTTTACAAAAGCACTCACTGCCCTCGTACTGATTAACAATCAAATCTATAAGGAGTGAAGTAGTCTAAAAACTGGCAAGCAAGACTTTTCATCTTGTAATGAGGTCAGAAACCACCTTCTCTGACAAGAAATGCTTTGACTGCCTTGAGAAAGGGAGGGGTGGCAGCTACCAAAACAATGGCTATCATGCTAATCAGTCAGTAAATGTTTACATCATTCTCTAAAAATGTATATTTTTTGTCTTCTGAGCAACTTATGAAAGGCGCAAGGCCTTCACCATGTGCACACGGACAGCCGATATAACTCACTACAGAGACACGAGGCTGAGAGAAACATACTGAGAGCATGTTGCCGATGATGCAGCTGTACAGCTTGAAGATGTCCTTTTTGTCCAGCCGGTCATCGGCCATCTGTGTGTTGTAGATCAGTCTGAGCTGCATGAAGGTGGCGATAAGGAACTGGTCGATGTGACCCGACATGGCTTCGGCTTTGTCCTCCTGTCGCAACACCTCATCGATCTGCGGAGACGATACAACATCATGGGAAATTTAAGTCTATGGGATCGCACTGTATAGAACTAAGGAGAGAACTGTGTGGTCTACAGTAGAATAATTGAAGTCTGTTTTATGAAGCGGGGAAAAAGCAGTGCCGGATCATCAGATTCAGGAAGCTGACCTGTGTTAAAGCCTGGATACTGGTGTTGATGTCACCGCTGGCCACTTGCGAGATGACAAAGGTGATAGTGGACGCTGTGCTGTTGTGGAAGTCCTCGAAATGAGGGGAGACCGAGCGAATCCTAGAGAAGAGAAAAAGAAACAAGATTAAGACGTGATAATGCTTGGTCCATCTAAAATGTACGATCTTATAATTGTATAATCAATCAATCCCCACCATTTGCCAAATGTTTGTTTGATTTAACACTAAACTTCAAAACTCCTATCCAGACTAATCCCCAGTTTGTCTAACCGTGGAAGTCTGAACTTTCTCACTTGGGTTCAGGGATGGAGACAGGCTCCAACAGCTCGTCCAGTTTGTGCTGCACGAGGTCAGGGAACTCGCTGACCCGCGTGTGGTCGTTCTCGATCATGTCCAGGTCCAGTTGAAACTCCTTGGGGATGGAGGGGGCCATGTGCTCGGAGTGAGCGTTCTGAGACCGGGCTTGACTGGAGGGGAAAGGACAGAAAGCTTCACTTTCACGCAGAACAAACAGCTTTGAACCATCAAAACACACAGGGAACAGGTGGATGTGCGGGAGGACAAACACCCAAAGGCCCTTGTACACTTGTCCAACAGTGTCCACTGACTCCAAAAATGGGTTTTCCCTACACCTCTGTAGGTTACGGCACAGTCAGCTCGACTACACGTCTGGATTTAATCATTTTTTTAATTTAATATAAAGAAAAAACTTAGAAGAATTTGAGGAAAAAGTTATTTGTTAATGGTCTTCGATAATGTGCTTTTTTTACTGACAGTTCTCTCTGGTTGTTTCTCACCAATCTGTCGGCTGCGGTTACGCTGCCAGCTCTCTCATTTGCGCTGCCTGGTTTTTTCTTTGCAGTTCTGACACAAACTTTCCTTGTGAGTGGGTTTCCTCAAGGATGCATCGCCATTGGTTAATGAGTTTGAGTGACAGCTCAGTGGCACTCCAGGTACTCTATAGAATCTAGTATCCTATCTGATATGGACCGTTGGATTGAAGTGTAAAGGACTCCTGGTGCAGCGCTAGTGATAAATGCTAATACAAACAGGAGGACCGTGACAACTTCTGCAATGGTGCCAGCAGCTGAAATGGATGGGGATTTTTTTTTTTTTTTTTTTTTCCTTTTATTAATTCAGACTCTTCTATTTGACTACGTCTCTCCGGGTTGGTGCATGCCTCATGAACAGAAGCTACAGCGATTCGGCAGTTCTTACATCCTATACGTGCGATACATTATTCTATCCAAGAAGAGCAGCGAGAGAGAAAAGGAATCATAAAGGAGAAGAGAGAGAGAGACAGGCTCAGGTTCAAGAGACATGACATGACATGCAATGAAACAAGAGGACAGAACGAGACCTGGAGGGTTCAATACACAGTTTATAACGCAGTCCATCAGCAGAGACAGAACTGTTTGGTGTCAGAACTGATGCATTTGGAAGAGGAGTATAAATGTGTAAATGTGATTTTTCATCCAAATGTTCATTTAAGGTAGACCCGAGCTGATGAGCAAGTAAAGGTTCATATCACACATGAGGCTACCTTAACTAGAGCCCCCAGAAATAAACAAGCTAAACAAATCTGGCCCCATAGATTGGAGAATAGAGGAGAACGACTACCTATAGACATCAGTTAAACAAAAGTAGGGCTTTAATATTATGAAGCTCATTTGCCCTTCCAACTTTCCATTTGATTGCTTCCATAAACTATATTAGCTTCATTCTCTACCTACTCTCATTTTTTGTGTCTATTCCTGCCACTTCCAGAGCGTTCAAACACAGAACGTACTTCAGTTTGTTGGGCATCTCCTCCTGTGCTGGCTTGCGGAGGAAAGTACCATTGGGGTTGGTCGGATGCTCTTTCGGTGCCCTCTCCTGTTTGGTTGAGACGGCAGGCGTCTTTTTAGCTGAGCTCTTGATCCGCTCCTCCAACATGCTCATCTCCTTCTCTGACAGCTGGGGAAAACATTCAAACTCAACTGAATATATTCTAAACATTCAGAGTTAATAGATGAAGCGTCTCTGCATTGATTAAACTCAAAGCTCAGATCTACAGATTTTAACGTAAACAGCGTCCCCATTCACCAGCAGTCTTCCCTCTACAGCAACGCTCTGTGACGTGATTCATATCAGCGCTGAAACTTTTTAGATAAATAACACTCTCATATAATCTGGCAATGTCATTACACAAAGCTGCAGAGTGGTCTTACGTTGCCGATGAGTTTGAAGACCTGGTCTCCACAGACATTGTACGCTGCCACTACTGTGTTGAGTGCGGCGTTGCGCACCGTTGTGTCTCGATCACCGATGTGTATAGCGATGTCTTTCAGAGCTTTGGCTGGCGTTGGCTGACAGACATTCATACCGTAATTCTCAATCAGGCACCCCAACTCTTCAAGACATTCTGCAATGAAAGAGACAATAAGACTGAGTGCAACATTAAAGACACACACAGACAGTTCTTTGTCGTTCTTAATCGGATGGTTATGTGGCGTGTGATTGGATGTGTTTGAATATATATGTTAACACAGAGCTGTCACATGATTAAATTCTTAAAAATAATAAATAAGTACTTTCTCTACTCAATAAAGACTTACTTTTAATATTAGAATTCCTAAATGGTTAAAATAAACAACAAAGCACTGATACTGTTACCAGATCTCTGCTTGGCGTTCTTGGACTTGGCTCCCTCCATTAGGAATGGAAACATTTTACTGGCAGAATAAACGTTACACAGCATGGTCAGAATGGCACGGACATCTTTGCGCACTACATCTTTTGATTCCCCAACCTGCATCAGAGCAACAAGGAAACCGACAGATAGTGTGTTAAAAACAACTGTAAAGAAAAAAGAAAACAGGGTTTTTCAAAGGCAAAATCTCCATTAGCATCTGACCACTGTTCAAGCAGAAGGTGACTCGAGTGACCAACAGACCACACAAATGGGCTATGGGCCTTAAACTGATTGAGATAATCAATAAATAAAAAGGCCCTGTGAAGGACTGGCGCCTCTCCATGGTGGGTTCCTGCCTTGCGCCCACTGATTCCAGGATTCCCCTGAACTGGATAAGCGGTTACATACAAAGAATGGATGATTGTAATGTAGCTCATGTCTTGAATTAACAGAGTTAATTGCCAATCTTTGGCAGAAATATTCAGTGATATATGAATGTCTGGTACGAGTGGGAGAGTGTGGGTGTGAGTGAAACAGCATCCCTCTGGGGCCTCACTAAGGGTCACAGTGTACAGAGTGAGCCACCCATCTTGAACAGTTTCCCCCCTCCCATATACTAATGTGCCACAAACAGGAAGTTAATATCACCAACCATTCCCGTTTTATTAAGGTGTATCCATATAAATGGCCCACTATGTTCTCACACGTACTGACCTGGAGACTTTATAAGAGCACCAGGAGGATAAAGTCCGGGTAATGTCCGAGACAAATGTTGTGGGTGTTTGTGAATTAATACACGAATAGCTGAATACTCTGGCCCCGCCCTAGTGCATGTGTCCCCTCACTGTTGTAAAGATGCACTGACCTTGAGGATTAAGTAGGGGATGAAGGAGGATGCTTCATATTCACTGAGATGGTAGTTCTCCTTGCTCAGCATGGTGAAGAGGAGATTGAGGAACTCCATGGCTTTCATCAGTATACTGGTGTTAGTGTCGAAGAACCGCAGTGTAAACCACTTCAGAATCAAGTCCAGAGAGCCAACCACAGCCTCCGCCTCTGCCTCCATGTGCTGAGAAATTGAGGGAAGCACACGAATGATTAATGCAGTCCATCACTTTAGCATGTGCTTATATATAAGCCCCAGAACAATTTACAGGTATTAAAATTTTGGCACGGTCTAATACCTCAATCATGGCATTGACGGCCTTGACTTGGTGCTGGAAGTCGTAGTGAAAAAGCTCGTCTAGCAGCCACTTTGCCAGGCAGGTAGCCATCTGTGTCTTAAGCTGTTCCACATACTCATCCCGTGGGGTGATGAAGTTCCACTTTAGGATCTATAAAAACACCACAAACCCATTGCAAATACATCCTGTTTCTCCAGGCTCCTTGAAGCAGAAACGCTGACAGTTGTCCACATGTGTAATGATACTTAGGAACAGACTGATCTACAAATCCAGCGTGGCTACAAATGGACTGTAGCTAAAAAAATGTACACTAAGCTAAGAACGGAAACCAAATATTACTCCAATTTATTTTGAGATCCGGACTATTCTAGTTCACCCTGCCAATAACTTTCTGTATCATGTCTCAGCAGAACACAGTTGATCACGTTGTTGTTCTTTAATTTCGTGATCACCGGGGGATTGTGGGAAAATGGTTAATTTCATAATTTTATACTTGCTCTGTATGAGGTCCTTGAGCCTCATCACTGTTTAACACTGGTACATAACCTTAAGGCTTGGAAGGGAAGATTGTTTGGTTTGCTCCCACATATGGTGGGAGAGAGAGACAAAATGGTGACCCTTCTATAGGAACTTCTTCCAATTCACCGAAATCTCTCATGTGACCAGTTCATCTTTTCTCCAGTGAAGATCATTGTACACACAGCAGAAACAAGGCTCGAGAATGTATTTCCCAAAGGGCAACCTACCTTCTCCTCCTTCATCCTCTGCTCCTTGCTGTTGGGCACGAGGATAAAGATGGGGCCCGATTTGTCTTCATCATCTTTAGTGGAAACTGGAGCTTTCTTACCCACCACTCCCTGAAGGAAACACAGTATTTACAAGAATTAGAACCACTTTACTGACCACTGCGCTTGCACACACGGGAATTTGTTCTCCGCATTTAACCCAATCCGTGCAGTGAAACAAACACTCACTCGCACTGACACACCCACAAGTGAACACTAGGGGGCAGTGAGCATGTCATGTCAACTTCTAATGAAAATTATACTAAAATTACAAACCTCTTAGCTATAACAACATATTGGCAATTCTTAAGTAGGCAAATATAAATCTGCACATCTGCAAAATGTATTTCCGGTGTTGTGTGGAACTCTGGGTGATTTCAGAAAGACAGACACAGACGGGTACATGTACCAGAGGCTGATTTTGCCGGGGGAGCGCTCTGAGCAGGTTTAGAAGGAGCAGCTTTGGCAGGTGCAGCAGGTTTGACTGGCATTACTTCCCTGGCTTTCTCAAGCATCCCCACCACCTGTTCCTTTGAGGCCGGCTACAGAGAGATGAAAACATGATGTCAACACGTGTACTTTTTAAAAAAATAAACAATCCATATCAATCTCACACCTCTGGACAGTGTCACACATTCACTTACACACTCACACCTGTGAACAGTTTCACACACTTACCCAGTCACAAACACTCACACCTGTGTACAGTTTCACACACTCACCCAGTCACTCGCACACTCACACCTGTGAGCAGTTTCACACACTTACCCAGTCACAAACACACTCACACCTGTGTACAGTTTCACACACTCACCCAGTCACTCGCACACTCAAACCTGTGAACAGTTTCACACACTTACCCAGTCACAAACACACTCACACCTGTGTACAGTTTCACACACTTACCCAGTCACTCACACACTCACACCTGTGAACAGTTTCACACACTTACCCAGTCACAAACACACTTACACCTGTGTACAGTTTCACACACTTACCCAGTCATTCACACACTCACACCTGTGAACAGTTTCACACACTTACCCAGTCACAAACACACTCACACCTGTGAACAGTTTCACACACTTACCCAGTCACTCGCACACTCACACCTGTGAACAGTTTCACACACTTACCCAGTCACAAACACACTCACACCTGTGTACAGTTTCACACACTCACCCAGTCACTCGCACACTCACACCTGTGTACAGTTTCACACACTTACCCAGTCACAAACACACTCACACCTGTGTACAGTTTCACACACTTACCCAGTCACAAACACACTCACACCTGTGTACAGTTTCACACACTTACCCAGTCACTCACACACTCACACCTGTGAACAGTTTCACACACTTACCCAGTCACAAACACACTCACACCTGTGTACAGTTTCACACACTCACCCAGTCACTCGCACACTCAAACCTGTGGACAATTTCACACACTCACCCAGTCACTCGAACACTCACACCTATGGACAATTTCACACACTCACCCAGTCACTCACACACTCAAACCTGTGGACAATTTCACACAATCACCCAGTCACTCGCACACTCACACCTGTGGACAATTTCACACACTCACCCAGTCACTCGCACACTCACACCTGTGGACAATTTCACACATTCACCAGTCACTCACACACTCACACTTGTGGACAATTTCACACACTCACCAGTCATCACTCACACGCAAAATTTATTTCTGGTGTTGTGTGGAACTGTGGGTGATTTCAGAAAGACAGACACAGACGGGGACATGTACCGGAGGCTGATTTTGCCGGGGGAGCGCTCTGAGCAGGTTTAGAAGGAGCAGCTTTGGCAGGTGCAGCAGGTTTGGCTGGCATTACTTCCCTGGCCTTCTCAAGCATCCCCACCACCTGGTTCTTTGAGGCCGACTATTGAGAGGTGAAAACATGATGTCAACACGTGTACTTTTTAAAAATATAAACAATCCATATCAATCTCACACCTGTGGACAGTGTCACACATTCACACATTCACTTATACACTCACACCTGTGAACAGTTTCACACACTCACCCAGTCACAAACACACTCACACCTGTGGACAGTTTCACACACTAACCCAGTCACTCGCACACTCACACCTGTGGACAATTTCACACACTCACCCAGTCACTCGAACACTCACACCTATGGACAATTTCACACACTCACCCAGTCACTCACACACTCAAACCTGTGGACAATTTCACACAATCACCCAGTCACTCGCACACTCACACCTGTGGACAATTTTACACACTCACCCAGTCACTCGCACACTCACACCTGTGGACAATTTCACACATTCACCAGTCACTCACACACTCACACTTGTGGACAATTTCACACACTCACCAGTCATCACTCACACGCAAAATTTATTTCTGGTGTTGTGTGGAACTGTGGGTGATTTCAGAAAGACAGACACAGACGGGGACATGTACCGGAGGCTGATTTTGCCAGGGGAGCGCTCTGAGCAGGTTTAGAAGGAGCAGCTTTGGCAGGTGCAGCAGGTTTGTCTGGCATTACTTTCCTGGCTTTCTCAAGCATCCCCACCACTGGTCCTTTGAGGCCGGCTACAGAGAGATGAAAACATGATGTCAACACGTGTACTTTTTAAAAATATAAACAATCCATATCAATCTCACACCTACGGACAGTGTCACACATTCACCCAGTCACAAACACACTCACACCTGTGTACAATTTCACACACTCACCAGTATCTCACACACCCACACCTGTGGACAATTTCATACACTCACACCTGTGGACAATTTCACACACTCACACCTGTGGACAGTTTCACACACTCACCCAGTCCATCGCACACTTACACCTGTGGACAATTTCACACACTCACCAGTATCTCACACACTCACACCTGTGGAAAATTTCACACACTCACACCTGTGGACAGTTTCACACACTCACCCAGTCCTTCGCACACTTACACCTGTGGACAATTTCACACACTCACCAGTATCTCACACACTCACACCTGTGGACAATTTCACACAATCACCCAGTCACTCACACATTAACACTTGTGAAAAGTTTCACACACTCACCCAGTCCTTCGCACACTAGCACCTGTGGACAATTTCACACACTCACCAGTATCTCAAACACTCACACATGTGGATAATTTCACACACTCACCCAGTCACTCGCACACCCACACCTGTGAACAATTTCACACACTCACCAGTCACTCACACACTCACACCTGTGGACAGTGTCACACAGTCACCCAGTAACTCATACACTCACACCTGTGGACAGTTTCACACAATCACCCAGTCACTCACAAACTCACACCTGTGGAAAGATTCATACACTCACCAGACACTCACACGCTCACACCTATGGACAATTTCACACACTCACCATTATCTCACACAATCACAACTGTGGACAGTTTCACACACTCACAACTGTGGACAATTTCACACACTCACCAGACACTCGCACACTCACACCTGTGGACATTTTCACACACTTATCCAGTCACTCACACACTCACACCTGTGGACAGTTTTACACACTCACCATTATATCACACACTCATAACTGTGGACAGTTTCACACACTCACCCAGTCACTCAAACACTCACAATTGTGGACAATTTCACACACTCACCAGACACTCGCACATTCACACCTGTGGACAGTTTCACACACTTACCCAGTCACAAACACACTCACACCTGTGTACAGTTTCACACACTCACCCAGTCACTCGCACACACAAACCTGTGAACAGTTTCACACACTTACCCAGTCACAAACACACTCACACCTGTGTACAGTTTCACACACTTACCCAGTCACTCACACACTCACACCTGTGAACAGTTTCACACACTTACCCAGTCACAAACACACTCACACCTGTGTACAGTTTCACACACTTACCCAGTCACTCGCACACTCACACCTGTGAACAGTTTCACACACTTACCCAGTCACAAACACACTCACACCTGTGTACAGTTTCACACTCACCCAGTCACTCGCACACTCAAACCTGTGAACAGTTTCACACACTTACCCAGTCACAAACACACTCACACCTGTGTACAGTTTCACACACTTACCCAGTCATTCACACACTCACACCTGTGAACAGTTTCACACACTTACCCAGTCACAAACACACCCACACCTGTGAACAGTTTCACACACTCACCCAGTCACTCGCACACTCACACCTGTGAACAGTTTCACACACTTACCCAGTCACAAACACACTCACACCTGTGTACAGTTTCACACACTCACCCAGTCACTCGCACACTCACACCTGTGTACAGTTTCACACACTTACCCAGTCACAAACACACTCACACCTGTGTACAGTTTCACACACTTACCCAGTCACAAACACACTCACACCTGTGTACAGTTTCACACACTTACCCAATCACTCACACACTCACACCTGTGAACAGTTTCACACACTTACCCAGTCACAAACACACTCACACCTGTGTACAGTTTCACACACTCACCCAGTCACTCGCACACTCACACCTGTGTACAGTTTCACACACTTACCCAGTCACAAACACAGTCACACCTGTGTACAGTTTCACACACTTACCCAGTCACAAACACACTCACACCTGTGTACAGTTTCACACACTCACCCAGTCACTCGCACACTCAAACCTGTGGACAATTTCACACACTTACCCAGTCACTCGCACACTTACACCCGTGGACAGTTTCACACACTCACCCAGTCCTTCGCACACTTACACCTGTGGACAATTTCACACACTCACACCTGTGGACAGTTTCACACACTCACAACTATGGACAATTTCACACACTCACCAGACACTCGCACACTCACACCTGTGGACATTTTCACACACTTATCCAGTCACTCACACACTCACACCTGTGGACAGTTTTACACACTCACCATTATATCACACACTCATAACTGTGGACAGTTTCACACACTCACCCAGTCACTCAAACACTCACAATTGTGGACAATTTCACACACTCACCAGACACTCGCACATTCACACCTGTGGACATTTTCACACACTTATCCAGTCACTCACACACTCACACCTGTGGACAGTTTCACACACTCACCCAGTCTCTCACATACTCACCCAGTCACTCACACACTCACACCTGTGGACAATTTCACACACTCACCCAGTCACTCACACACTCACACCCGTGTACAATTTCACACACTCACCAGTCACACGCAAACTCACACCTGTTAACAATTTTACACATTCACCCAGTCACTCACACCTGTGGACAGTTTCACACACTCACCCAGTCGCTCTCACACCATTGTGTTCCTCTGCATGTAGTTATTGTACTGTGACACACTGTTTTGTTGTAGATGCACAATCCCATAATCTCGTCTGGATCCATGTTGGATCCATGTTCACGTGAGGTGAAGCCCACTCTGCCCAAATTTCAACTTTACCAAACATATCAGGTTTAAACATATGTTTAAATAATAGTAAACTTCTGTGACCTGCATAAAAAATATTGGTGTTTTCTACAGATGTGTATTAAACCTGTAGATTAGACCTTTATGCAAACCTGCAGTTTACATTTTGATCACACGATGCCATATAAAAACTATAAGATTACAGCAATTACAGCGTTTCTTTTACTCAACATGGATGGATTTGCTTTATAAGACATGCTGAGGTTTAATAGAAAATAAATCCTTTTAAGTGTTTCAGCACAACACACAGAAGGTTTTATGATCTGGGAAAATTGAGCACTAAATTGGGTTTTGTTTCTACAGCAGTTATAAGTTATTTCCTGTTTTTTTTTTTTTTAAGGAAACACTTACCTCTGTTCTGAAGCGGGCCTGACTTATGGGGGGGAGCAGTTCTCTTTATTTGGACCGCTGCAACAACCTCCTCAACAGGAGCTGTTGCATTAGTTCCTCCTCTTTCCTCTTCCGTTCTTTAGCCAGTCTTCTGCATTCCCGTCGGTGCTGCTGGAACGGGTCATTCGGATCGTTCTGCCTGCAGAAGTCTGATAGTCTCCTGTAGGTCATCCTTACAAATTTTGCCAGTCGACCTTTCACCGTCTCGGGCTGCTCTGCGTCCTCCTTTTGCCTCTTTAGCAGCACCTTGTTCACCAGGGTCTTCTTTGCCTTTCTCTCCTTTTCCTCCTGCTCCTCCTTCATCTTCTTCTTTTCCATTTCTTTTCCATTCCGTGGACCACACACTCTCTGTTCCATTTGTTTTCCCTTCTCCATTTTTCTCTTTTCCATCTGTCTACTCTCCTCCTCTTTTTCTCTCTTCTGTAAGGCCCTCTGCTCTTTCTCTCTCTCTTCCCTCAAACGCTCCTCCGCCCTCATCCTTTCATCTCGCTCTTCCTTCAAAGCATCTCTCAGCTTTTCTAACTCCTCTTTTAACTCACTCTCCTCCTCCTCTCTCAGCTCTCGCGCCTTGTCCTGCTCCTCCTGCCGTATCTTTTCCTCTTCCAGTTTATTCCTTCTCTCCTCCTCCTCTTTCTTTCTCTTCTGAAAGGCCCTCTCCTCTTTCTCTCTCTTTTCCCTCAAACTCTCCTCCACCCTCATCCTTTCATCTCGCTCTTCCTTCAAAGCATCTCTCAGCTTTTCTAACTCCTCTTTTAACTCACTCTCCTCCTCCTCTCTCAGCTCTCGCGCCTTGTCCTGCTCCTCCTGCCGTATCTTTTGCTCTTCCAGTTTATTCCTTCTCTCCTCCTCCTCTTTCTTTCTCTTCTGAAAGGCCTTCTCCTCTTTCTCTCTCTTTTCCCTCAAACTCTCCTCTGCCCTCATCCTTTCATCTCGCTCTTCCTTCAAAGCGTCTCTCAGCTTTTCTAACTCCTCTTTTAACTCACTCTCCTCCTCCTCTCTCAGCTCTCGCGCCTTGTCCTGCTCCTCCTGCCGTATCTTTTCCTCTTCCAGTTTATTCCTTCTCTCCTCCTCCTCCTCTTTCTTTCTCTTCTGAAAGGCCCTCTGCTGTTTCTCTCTCTCTTCCCTCAAACTCTCCTCTGCTCTCAGCCTTCTACCTCTCTCTTCTCTCAGAGCTTTTCTCAGATTCTCATTTTTGAGTTTCATCTGGTCTGCCTCTTTCAGAAACTTCTCAGTCACTGTGATCTCTTTCCTCAGTCTCCTTCTCTCCAGCTGGTCGTCTCCATCTGACCTCCATCGTTCTTCACAGCGGAAGTGCGTGAGAACCTCAGCAGTGAACTCCTTCCTCTCGCTGTCCATCTGCAGCAGGTCATGGAATATCTCTTTCTGGGCTTGTTCCTGCCCAGCCAACTTCTGCTTCAACTCCCTAGCCTTCTTATCTCTATTCTGGCGGATGGAGGTGGTCTCATCCTGCAGTCTCCTACACAGGGCCCTCCTTTGCTCCTCGAACCTGCTGCTCATGATGGAGCTGAGATGCTGCTGGCAGTAACTCGGGTTCATATTCAGCAATGACAAAATACAGTTATTCTGCAACAGAAAGCAGTCTATTGTTCTTAGGAGTTCTCCCGTTCAATCACAAAAGATGAATAATAAAACTCCTCATTTTGTATTACTTTTAAAAGAGTGTGTGGTAAGAAACTGTAATATCCGTCCACTCACCTGAAGAGTCTGGTTACAATTACTAGCGTTCCACAGGAGCACCGTTTACACACACGCCTCGTGCTCTGTGACGTCATAGTCATGTCCTTACGTGGTCGAGGGTCTGGGACCTTGGAATCTTCGCTTTTTTTTTTTTTCTTAAGAGGGTGAACCTAGCGAATATTTGATTTAATTAAATGTACTTTGGATTCAATTTTAATGTTAATATCTAATAATATTAAAATGCCTAATTTATTTTTACTAATCCGTATTTTTACTGCAATAAATATAATGTCCACTAAGCAATGGGAATAAAGGGTATTTTTTAAAATTTGCAGCTCACTTTCAGGCAGTCACATAATGACCCGATTAACCATTAAACGACTGAATAATTGCTGAAAGTATAAATAAATGTAGGCGAGAGAGAACCGCATAACCTCAAACTAACAGCAGAGGGCAGCACGACACTGCCTCACAGATGGTCACAGTTAGTGTGTGTGTGTGTGTGTGTGTGTGTGTGTGTGTTTGAGAGGGAATGGGACAGGGACTGATATAGAATTGGTCCTTTTTTACACCAGAGGGCTTCTGAACTCCAAAACTGGGTCCAGCTGGTTCTACAGGTTGGAATCCATCTTTGAGACAGATCCCAGTGTTGCTAAAGACCAGAACATGGCCCTTCAGAATCCGATAACATTGGATTCATGTGTGTGTACTCAGCTTGGCATGTGGGCTGCAGATTCTTTTCAGTTTGTACAAGGACCCCAGCAGACAGGACGCCTGGGAGGAGGTGCAGAAACACCTGCTCAAGTAAGACATCCCTGGTTCAACTATAGACACACACACTCAGACACGCTGTTCCACAATCAGCCCATGTGCCCTCACACACACTCCCCCTTTCCCCAGCTCTTCTTATTACAGAGCGGCCAATACTTTCAGAGTCCACGTTCCTCTGTTCCTCAAGTAAAAAAATCTTTAATATTTGGTCTTGGGAAGAGAATATTTTGTATTTCGTAAATGAAATACATGCTTCTTGTGGTTTTTATTGCATGGTCTTGCAAAATGCCTGCAAAGATGTGATGTTTCACGACCATCGGACCGCACACAGACAGTGATTCAGAGCACAGATGAATACGGTCGGATAAAGGCTTATTAAGGAAAGTGTCTCTCTGCCAAATGAATGCTATTTTAAAGCCTTTGCTGAGCATCTAACAGGTGTTTGAAGATGCTGGTCTCACTGGAATCTCAAGGACCTCTGGATGAAGGATCCTCCACAGGCTGAGAGTTGGGCATAATGCCAGTCCTAACCAAAGCACTTCAGGGAAAAGGTTTGCAGTGGGCAAATATATCAGATTTTGAGGGTTCATTTTGACCCATTGTCTTTTCAGTGAAACTGATTTGCATAATTATTTAAAACAAGGTATTTTACATTTTTCTTAAATATGAATAAATCCATAGTATTTCCACTTGTAATAACATCCACATTGTGATATATTTGCTGACGTTTAAGAAAATCTTAATCGTACTGTTCCTGACCGTGTGACGAGGAGTCGACTCTGTACTGACCACGAGCTCAGCCTGTTTTCTCATTAAATGCTTGCTAAAGCCTGTGTTCAAATTCTGAGCTTATTATCAGTCATGTGTGTTTCTTGTGACACATCATGGTGTTTTACAGGAAGAAAATTCAATATTTTTAATGATATATTGCCACAATTTGATTATTCAGCCCTTAAAGATTAGTGCAGTATCAGTTTCACCTGTGACCTCTTAACATTGAGAGTGTGAGTGTCTCTGTGAAAAGGACAGACTGCACTAAGAGATTATTCCAAATACGTTTAGCTTTAATGAGTAGCGCATTAAGAAACTCTCTCTTAAATAAAGTGTGAGTGGTAGACGTAGAGAACAGAAAGGTGTTGCTCAATGCGGTATTCGCTGCTTTATTATTTTGAATGGAGAAGTGTGGGGCAGGAGTGGCATCTGTGTTGGTGCTGGGTTCACTGAAGGAACTCCAGCACTTCTTTGAATGAAAATCGGGACACTAGAACTTTGCAGATGTGTGGGTACACACAAATAAGGGCACTGGAGCCTTTTAAAGGAGATTTAGCAGGTGATTAGGTCGTAGAGATTGGACTGCGTAGCAGGCACTAGGGCACATGGGATTACACAAATGCAAAAAGATCCTTCTTTTATTGTTGTTTGTCCGGAGGCGTTGTCGTCCTTTTGAGAGTCAGAGGTCTCATGAAGAGGTTTCCTTCATGCTCTGGGTGTGGCATCGAATTCTTGCTGGAATAACTGCAGCCCTGTTTACTATAGTTCTCAATTAGGGACAAAATTAATATAGAACTTGTCTGGAACACGTTTAAGGGGCCCACGATTGTTTAAGATAGCCATGAGTCTGACGCCTGCAGAGGAGCCTGCAGAGTCATTTCAAAAACCCAAGTCATTTTACTCTTTAACCTTGAAAAAGGCTAAAAGAGAAAACGCCCCAAGTGTCTGGAGCCTTGAAGTGAAGAGTCGAGCAGCGGAGAAAGGGGGAAGAAGGGGGAAGAAGGGGAGAGCATTCGGCGCCACTGGCTTTTAACCAGAGTTTAGAAGACCCACCTTTAATACTGATTGGATAAGATTGGAGCCTCTCTTGCTCCTGATTGGCTGGTTACTGTACCTTGGTAGTGACATCACACACAATTTATGACCCATGACAAGACAAAGGCTTGAAGACCATCTCCTTTGAATGAATCTCCAAGATTTTGAATCATACTTTTGCAATATAAAAGATTAGATATTAACACAAAGTAATATCATTAAGACAACCGTCCATCCATCCATCCATTATCTGTAACCGCTTATCCAATTTAGGGTCGCGGGGGGTCCAGAGCCTACCTGGAATCATCGGGCGCAAGGCAGGAATACACACTGGAGGGGACGCCAGTCCTTCACAGGGCAACACAGACACACACACATTCACTCACACACTCACACCTACGGACACTTTTGAGTCGCCAATCCACCTGCAACGTGTGTTTTTGGACTGTGGGAGGAAACCGGAGCACCCGGAGGAAACCCACGCGGACACGGGGAGAACACACCAACTCCTCACAGACAGTCACCCAGAGCTGGAATCGAACCCACAACCTCCAGGCCCCTGGAGCTGTGTGACTGCGACACTACCTGCTGTAAGACAACCGTGTTCTACATAATTATTAACCAACTACACACACAGTATGTGGCTACCTTGATTCTATATAAATTAATATAAACAAAAATTACTTTAAACACGTGTAAATTAATCCCACCCATTTTGATTTTCCAAATGGAATTTATTTTTAAACAGTTGTGACATATGTAACTTCAAATTGTTCTAAACCAATGGGAATTAAGGTTTGTGATTAATTGGTTTAATAATCTTTCAAAATGTGTGAGAAAACATTGTGAGTTTCAATCAAGATTGAGTCTGTGTGTTTCTCTGCATTCTTTTCTTGAACCTGTGGATCCTTAAGTCATAAAAAAGGTCCCTGGAGAGGGGTTTACGAGTCGCTCTGGAGGTTTATCTCACCTTCCATCTGCTTGTGTGGAGATGTCTCTGAAACTAGCTAAAGTTTGGGTATTAAAAAAAAAACTCTCAGAAAGTCACAATTTCTTATTAGGAATTAATACACATTCATCATATCACACTACAAAATCATGTTCAAAGGCAGAAAAAGCACCCGGGGCAACAGGTGAGTCATCACTGAGCCCAGATCATTTCCTCCTGCCTCCAGGTGCGTCTGTGTAATCTGAGTGTGGTTAGTGTCTACCTCTTCCATAGAGTCTTCTCAAAAGTTACAGCAAAAACTCATAAGAATGATTAGCAGATGTCAGGTCTAATCCACTTCATTATACATTACACTGCTAATGAATTACAGAGTTAAGAGCAGAGATGAGGGTGTAATCACACTCATGATGACAAATTGAGAGTTAGGAGGAATCATGAGAAATGTAATGATAATCTTGTGTATAATGGTTATATTGATTATTTTTATTCAGTTATGGCCCCACTGTATGTTCATGTACTGTCCCTTTAAAACCACGCTACCACGCTGTAGTCATGTGATTCTGCCCCCTATCTGCCACATGGAAGCGAACTAAATGCTGAGACCGACCGAGCGACTTGAACAGCGTCTGTGGTTTGGAAAAATGAGAGGAATAAGCAACATTAGACAAAAATAACCCATATTAAACACTGAAGTATATTTACAACACAAGCCTCATCACTGAACTCTGAGCGTCAAAAAATACAAAAACAAAATAATTGTTCATTAATCGTGGTAAAATGTACAATTAATCGTGATATTGATTTGCGCTCATATCGCCCAGCACTAGTGGAGGCTTCCTACTTTTTTCATTATTGTCAACTGGTCCCCATGAATATTTGATTGCATTCAGCCACAACAGCAAAGTGAAGGTGTTGAATGATTAGTCCTTGAAGGTACCCTGAAGGTGCTCTAGTATGCAGTTCCCCTTCTCTGAAGCCCAAATCTGGGGGGTTTATGCTCCCCTAGCTGACTGGCATTGAGAATTGTGAGCTTAGGCTGTTCCACATAGATATTTTTGCAAGCTGTGTGAGAGCACAAATGAACTGCATGTAGAAGGAGTCTGTTCTTGTGTGAAATCCTGTGCTTCTGTGTACTCTGTCCTCAGTTCAAGGCTCATGCAACTCGGTACTACCCTCTCCTGTGTGAGATCATGTAGTTTAACCTGATCCCAGAGTTCAGAGCCGTGCTGAGAAAGTTCTTCCTACGAACCGGGATGGTGTTCCACATTGCTCAGACATTGGAGCAAGAGCAGGAGCTGAGCTCAGATCCATCAAGCTCTCAGAACCCACAGAAAATGGCCTGAAAATGATCCACTCTCTGGGCCCAAATAATCTGTTCGGAGGGAGACAGGATTAGAATCCTAAACCAGGGATCTTCAAAGGCCCAAGAGAAGCCCAGAAAAATATGGGACTGTAGCAACCACCCAGAAGAACATGTTCAAGGCAATGGTACTGTCCAGCCACCTCTACCAGGGTCCACACTAGGCATTGATCCTGATCCTGGGAAAGGAACCACAACCCTTTAACTACTAGACAAAAAAATAAATAACAATAAAAAAACAACCAGGGCTTTGAACACTCAAATCATCTACAGGATCATAAAGGCAATTATAATGACAACTATTCAATTCATCTACGTCTGAGAGTATCCTCAAGTTTGAATATATTTTTAAAAAATCCCAGTGTTTCTTGCTTCGTCTCAACATTAATCTAAATGTAGTCTGACCAATGAAAAGGTTTAAACATCAAGTGAACAATCAGTAATTAGTTCAACGACGAGTACATTCCTTTACGCAATGATTCTAATGCCCTTATTTTTTTGCACTGCTAATGGCTAACATTAGCATTAATAGCTCCTTGGATTAAATTAGATGTACAGGGGAAAAAGCAGCTTTGTAAATTAATCTCATAACACTAGATTTAATTTTGGAATCACTTTTGTTGGTTTGTCTCTGAATCTGCTGCACTTGTTTTTCCTTTTCAAATGCACTGGAGATTTTTACTTTTGTGATCATTTATTTAACTATGCCATCTCTCCCAGCTTGTCTGAGATTTCTAATTGATAGCAGCTATATATACACTATTATATATATATATAGTTGGATTATTCCAATTGACCCTTGACCCCTACAGCCCTCCCACTTGACCTTTGACCCCTTAACAGCCCCCATTGAGCCCTACTGTATTACTGATGTGGTACCAGGACCCAAAAGTAATGTTTTCCCTTAACCCCTAACCCCTAACTCAGTTCCAGCTCGGTTAGGGGAAAATATCCCGCCGTTCCACCTTAAGGAGGACATGGTCCTCTCATAGGACATCTATGGCAGAACTTTCCGGAACACTGATATTTAACTGGCACTCTCACACAGACACTCAGGCAATACACATAGAGCCTAATGCGTAGAAATAACAGCATATCCCACTGACTTAAAGGCTAAGCAGCAGCTCTATGAAAGTGTCAAACAAATAAATACAGTGGAATTTGAGTTCCTAACTTGTGTTTATTGATAGTCAGAAAACATGTTATTTCTTAATAATTCAAGGAATAAAGTTTAGAAGACCGTTGGTCCACCCCCCCCCCCCCACGATTGCAACTGGTCCAATATGCAGCTGCAAGGCTTTTGACCGGTACTAAGAAAAGGAGAGAATTACCCCTGTGTTCGCATCGTTGCACTGGCTACCAGTGAAATACAGAGTTGAATTTAAAATCTTACTCTTTGTCTTTAAAGCTCTCCATGGCCTGGCTCCAAAATATATTTCGGATCTTCTTTGCTTTCGATCTACCCCACGTGCCCTACGTTCCTCTGACAAATTGCTTTTAGACACCCCTCGCTCTCGGTTGAAGTTCAAAGGAGATTGGGCATTTGCTGTAGCCGCTCCAAGACTTTGGAACAGTCTCCCACTCTTTATAAAGCAATCCCGTACAATAGTAACTTTTAAGTCCAGTTTGAAAACCTATTTATTTTCTCTGGCTTTGGATCCTTTTGAATTATTTTAGCCATTTGTTTCTGCCTTGGTTTATGTCGTCTTGCCATCAGTATTTTCTCCACAAGGTTTTATTGTTAGATTCTTTTACTTGTTTTAATTCTCTTATATGTATGTTTAATAATTTTATCTGGTTTGATTGTTAGTTGATTTTTATTGTGCAGCTCTTTGGCTGACATTCACTATCTTTTAAATATGCTATATAAACAAACTTGACTTGATATAAAGATTGTTGAGAATATGTCTAAATGATTCTGGCCCCGGTGCAGGAGTTCTGACATGTTGCACAACTTATTGGTATTTTTTATTTACTTTTTTTATCAGTGGCACTGTGCATGCTCGGACATGCTATTTTTTAATGTTTTCATGTGTTTTTTACTCTAATTCTCTTTTCCTCAGGTGCATTGTAAAACCATATTGTATTGTTGTTATTTACTTGAATGTTTCAAAACATGGTGTATCAAATAAAATTATATGTATAAAACATATTTTCTAACACTGTAAAAACTTTACCCTCAGGCATTTTCTGTTGTTGTGATTTAAGCTTTATAGGCTTTATGGTAGTACATTACAACAAAGTAACAATCACAGCCCACTGATACATGGACTAACAGCAACGTGGCAGACCGACCCGTTTATACAATCTTTTTTTGTCTTAGAGGAGAATAATGACTGTATCTTGTTGGTGTCTGAAGTGTAAATTCTCTGTAAGTGTTTATTCACTGTTTGAATTCCCACAGGAACTCAAGTGTAACTTGAGCTGTTTAGTTTTGTAGCACTTTCCCTCTGCGTTTACTTTCATGCAGTTAGCGCTCTCCTGAATTTAGAGTCAGTTCCAGCTTAAGTAATGTAACTGTAACAGCAAAAATACCCCCCTATGGAGCAGGAATAGAGAAACATCCTCATCTCGGTTGGTGATTTACAACGTTTGGAGTCTCTCCGTTGTCTAAAACCTCCAGATGGCGTTTCTCTGTTGTGAGCAGAGAGAGAGAAAGCCTAGCACCGATCCAGACACTTTGTTTTTTTACCCATTTACAGACACTGGGGCTTCGTAAACACTTTAAATTATAGCCCGCTAATTACTGGGTAAGTACAGAGAAAGTAAGCCGATAAGTAAGATTAAAAAAGTACTGAGTAAGTAAAGGGTATGATAATAGATTAAAGTTGTTGTTGTTATAAATAAAACAACATCGTATATAATCAGTGTTCATCCTCAAATGAAACATTCCTGATGATTCTCATGGCTGAGATTTATTCCAAAAATGTTGTTCCCTTTGAAATAATTCTGGAAACAACAAGTGTTTGAAAAGAAGGAAACATTTTTATTTCTCTAACAAATACATTTGAATTATAATAGAGCATGAATGTTTCTGTATGTTAATGTGTTTTGGATCAAAGAAACTGTGTTTTTAATATATTTTGGAACAAAAATCATAGAACAATGAAGCGTAGATCTGTTTCTATACATGAATTATATATTTACATTGTTTTCTAAAATGTTCTCCATGATTTGTGTAGGAAAAAAATGGGACGTCTCTCAAAAATTGATGAAAAATGGAAAACCTTTATTACAGCAAGCAGTAGCAAGATACAAAGATGTACCATGGATTCAGCGGAGCTGGACTGAACATTGAGTAATAGAAAAACACAGCTTATGTAGTTTGACAATACGGTCTTCCCCTAAGCTCCTCCTGAAGGATGTGATGTCAGCTGTGTCTGAATACAGTCCGTGTGTAAATACTACTCAAGTTCTAACTCAGTGGAAATTGAGTTCTGTCACCTTCATGTTTAGACTAGTTCCCTTTGTCTGTGGTGGTTGTTGATTACTCAGTAATAAATTTTAAAAATCACATGTAAGGATGTTGTTTGTGGACTTTAGTTCAGTATTTAATACAATCATTCCACAAAACCTGGTCGAAAAACTGGGCGATCTGGGCCTAGGCAGTTCACTATGCTTGCGGATATTGGACGTCCTGAGCAACAGACCCCAGTACGTCAGGATGGGAGACTCTCATCTTGAACACAGGCACCCCACAGGGATATGTCCTCAGCCCCCTCCTCTACTCACTCTTCACATATGACTGCTCCCCCATTCACACCTCCAACAACATCATCAAGTTTGCAGATGACACAACAGTTGTAGGACTGATTACGAACAACGAGTCAGCCTACAGGGAGGAGGTCTGGCACTTGACAGAAAGGTGTAAGAACAACAACCTGAAATTGAACCCAAATAAAACCAAGGAGATGGTCATGGATTTCAGAAGGTCCCCCCGCACCGAGACCATGGCCCTATTCATCAATGGAGTGGAGGTTGAGAGAGTGGAGCACTTCAAGTTCCTGGGAGTACACGTCTCTGCTGACCTCACATGGGCCTTCAACACCCAACACCTAGTGCGGAAGGCACAACAGAGGCTCTACTTCCTCAGGAAGCTGAAGCACTCCCACATCCCTCAACACTTGCTGGTGAACTTTTACAAAGCCACCATCGAGAGCATCCTGACATACTGCTGCACAGTCTGGTTCACCAGTTGCACAGCACAGGACAGGAGAGACCTGCAGCGAGTGGTGAGAGGGGTGGAAAAAATCACAGGAACTTCACTACCCCCCCTCAGCGACATCTACAACAGCCGACTCCAGAAAAAGGCTACCAGCATTTCAATGGACATCACTCACCCTGGACACACTCCCCTCCCCTCCCCTCCAAAAAGAGATTCAGGCAATCAAAGACAAACAGGTTGAAACACAGCTTCACCCCCCCCCCCCCCCCCCCCCCCCCGCTACTTTAACCAACCCATCCTGATTGATAATCAGTAGTATCAACGGACAACCACCCATTCTAATGGACAAGCAATTGCACACAGCACTTTTAAATTAAGCCTGTATATATCTTCTGTGTTAATGCTCTGACCAATCTGCTATTTTGCACATAGATTTTATATTTTAACTGCTGCCTGAGAGAGGATACTAAAACTGTATTTCACTGTTTTAACACTGTTCTGAACATTGTATTCTCAGCGACAATAAAGCTATTCTATTCTATTCTATATTGATTAGGTATTCTGGTCCCACAGTGAGAGCTGTTGTGGCTCTTCCTGCATTTTCATATGCTAAATATGTCAAATGATCAACCTATCTCTAGGAAGACACACTGGTTTGGAACATTTATTATGATATTAATATTGTTGATTGCAGCAAGGTAAGTAGATTTGTGTTCTCTAGCAATATGTCCCTCTTTATCACATGAAAAGCACACCTTGATCACATTAGGATTGTAGAGTGGTAGTCTCTCCTGAGTCATTCTAGCTACCTGCCTTTCATTAATCTGGAAAACATTTTTCCGAGCTGTATTCTGATTGGAAGCTTTATGATTAATAGCTGCTATGAAAGTGGATTTCCTGGTATCAGCATTGCTATTGTAAAATTGAATCATTTTAGTAATGATTTCATCATATGTAGACGTATGTGTTACATGCATTGCTAGGGCAGCACGGGTAAAACTGTCGCTCTGGGCAATCAGAGCGGACTTAAATCTCTGATCCTGTGTCGTAATGTCACTAATACCACTATAGGTTACAAAAGCATCCATGAGTCTCTCTGAGAAAGCAACAGGGTGCTTTGCTTTTTGCATGGTCACCCCTGTGATCTTTTCCTAGTTGATGACTCTTGCTCCTTTGCTTGTTTTCTTTCTGCCTTGTTAGCCTTTTTATTTTTAACTTTATTTGGCAGAGCTCGGCCTAGAGTAGAGGGAAGACACATAATCAAGACGACACAAGCATCTGCATCTGTTAACCTATGAATGTCAGCGTGCTGTTCCAATTTGTCTAAGCAATTTAAAGGATCGTGTTTTACTGGATCAAATTATCCCACATTTTTGATTAATGATTCCAGTTCAGTGGGACTCAGACAGTACTCGGACAGTAGTAGTTGTGACAGCACTACTTTCTTCCTCTCCGGGGCGAACCGTGGTGGAAGAATGCAGTGGTGCCATAGGAAACCTTATAGTATGATTAGAGTAGTGATCATGGCTGTCTTGTGGAAGAGAAGCTTCCTTCCAATTTGGGTTTGTTTCATACGTGCTCTGAAAATGTGTTTGATTTGTGATTTGATCCAAAGGTGTTTTGGAATCTATTGTTCCCTCATTATCTAGTCCTTCAGCCAATGGGGCAGACATATTTTTTAACATAAACTGACATGCTGATCTAGTCTGCTGTAGATCGCTTGATAGCCTTTCCACAGATGATACAAGTCTGTTATTGTCCATCTTATAATTAGAGATTTCTTGTTTTAGTCTGACTATTTCCTCCGTCAGAATTGTCTCCCCTGCTTGGTAATTTTTCATGGACATTATGTTTTCACTAATTTGAGCGTGAAGCACTGTTTTCCATCTCAAGTGCATCTCTCTGTGTCTCTGCTTCCTTTAACCTTTTCCTGGTTAGTTTATATGAGGCAAAGATGGCATGAAGAGCATTTGCAATTTTCTTTTTCTTATTCTTGGGCATTTTAGCATCATTTTCGAATCGGGACATAGCCCACTTATAGGGTTCGTCCACAATATTCTCAATCCCATTAAACAGTTCCTTTGAACCAGGGGTGTCAAACTAGATCCACGGAGGGCCATGTGGATGCAGGTTTTCTTTCCAACAACACCTCATTCCACCTGTTTTTAATCATTGGATCTAATCAGTAGATCTTGACTTTCAGTAGTGTGGGGCTTCTGCGTGGTTGGAAAGAAAACCTGCACCCACACGGCCCTCCGTGGATCTAGTTTGACACCCCTGCTTTGAACCATGTTTAGAAATGTATGCATTGACTAATTCCTCCATTCTAAGACTTTTATTCAGTGTAAGAGAAAGGAAAAAAAAAAACACAACAAGTTTCAGTTACTTTAGAGACTTTACAACACAACAAGTGTCAGTTACCTTAGAGACTTTACAACACAACAAGTGTCAGTTACTTTAGAGACTTTACAACACAACAAGTGTCAGTTACTTTAGAGACTTTACAACACAACAAGTGTCAGTTACTTTAGAGACTTTACAACACAACAAGTGTCAGTTACTTTAGAGACTTTACAACACAACAAGTGTCAGTTACTTTAGAGACTTTACAACACAACAAGTGTCAGTTACTTTAGAGACTTTACAACACAACAAGTGTCAGTTACTTTAGAGACTTTACAACACAACAAGTGTCAGTTACCTTAGAGACTTTACAACACAACAAGTGTCAGTTACCTTAGAGACTTTACAACACAACAAGTGTCAGTTACCTTAGAGACTTTACAACACAACAAGTGTCAGTTACCTTAGAGACTTTACAACACAACAAGTGTCAGTTACCTTAGAGACTTTACAACACAACAAGTTTCAGTCACTTTAGAAACTTTACAACACAACAAGTTTCAGTCACTTTAGAAACTTTACAACACAACAAGTTTCAGTCACTTTAGAAACTTTACAACACAACAAGTTTCAGTCACTTTAGAAACTTTACAACACAACAAGTTTCAGTCACTTTAGAAACTTTACAACACAACAAGTTTCAGTCACTTTAGAAACTTTACAACACAACAAGTTTCAGTTCCTTTAGAAACTTTACAACACAACAAGTTTCAGTTCCTTTAGAAACTTTACAACACAACAAGTGTCAGTTACCTTAGAGACTTTACAACACAAGTTTCAGTTACTTTAGAAACTTTACAACACAAGTTTCAGTTACTTTAGAAATTTTACAACACAAGTTTCAGTTACTTTAGAAACTTTACAGCATAAGATTCAGTTACTTCAGAAACTTTAATACCTCATACTGATACTATTCTGTTTACCACACTACGTCGGGAGGATTCACTTACTTTAGAATCGTTACAGATTTATCAGAAATTTGGTACACAACGACTCTATGACTGAATAAAAGAATTAACCCAGAATTATCCCTGTCCTTAAATTTTCTAGATTTTTTTAAACGAGGTCATAACCTAAAACCACTAGTGTAAAGACAGAATTGGTTTTACTTACCAACTTGTCTTCCCCACTTTTTGTTTTGGAAAATCCCTCGAGTGGATGGCTCGCCAGTTGTAGGAAAAAATGGGATGTCTCTCAAAAATTGATGAAAAGTGGAAAACCTTTTATAGCAAGCAGATGCAAGATACAAAGATGTACCATTGGTTCAGCGGAGCTGGACTGAACATTGAGCAATAGAAAAACACAGCTTATATAGTTTGACAACACCGCCTTCCGTCTCAGCTCCTCCTAAGGAACACAATACACATGGAACCCTGTCATCTATGAGGAACTTAATGTGTATTGAGTTCTGTCACCTTCATGCTTAGACTAGTTCCCTTTGTCTGTGGTGGTTGTTGATTACTCAGTAATGAACTTCCTTTGATATTGATTAGGTCTTTTGGTCCCACAGTGAGAGCTGTTGTGGCTCTTCCTGCTTTGCCTGTTTATATACTAAATAAGCCAAATGGTCAACCTATCTCTAGGAAGACACACTGGTTTGGAACATTTATGATATTAATATTGTTGATTGCAGCAAGTTAAGCCAGTCACATTTGGGTCCATGCTGTAATTTCTTACGGTTTGTACAACATCAGTAACTCAAACAATGTTGCACTGGGCTCAGTATATCTAGCTAACCACAAGCCAGCCCGTTAGACTATGCTCAGCAGGGTTGAAGTTCTCTGGTTAAAGGACTCCAGGTTTGAACACACACAGAAATTAAGGACTATCAGCATCTTCTTTTGAGAAGTGCGGTCAGGTGTACAACTCCTGGGAGAAGTAGTAGCTCCTCTCCCTGAAGTCAGAATCAGGAGTTTAGCCCGATTTATTAAACTCAGCACAACCAATGGACACTTCAGTAAAGACACCACAGAGATGTCTGTCAGGGAAAATAAAGTTTATTGAGAAGCACAGCAGGGAGATGGAGCAGCTGGAGTCCATGTGCTCATGCACAAACTTCACACCACAGTTCTTCAGACGACCTCTGCAACAGAACAAGACAGCTTTAAGACCTCACTCCTCCAGCAGAAAACAACCTCCACATTACATTAGGTTCTCCCTCCCAGACCTGGAGTACCCTCCACTAGACTGGAACATCTCAGGGGAACCTCCTGAAACTAAGTCCACCTTCAGAAACAGATCAGAGCTCAGTTCAGGAAGATCCCCCTACTGAGATCACTCCATATTCCCTCCATCTGAGAGAAGAGCTGAAGTGAGGGTCAGCAGCGCTGGAGGAGACCACCCCAGTACTGACCAGACCCTCAGAGGAGGGTCAATACCACCACACTCCACTCCCTCTCCTCCAGCAGTGACTCCCACTCAGATCTCTCTCCTTCACCTGGACCTCAGTGTTTCAGAGCGGGATTAGGATCAGAGCCTTGCTCTGAGTCTGGAGATTCTGTCACATCTGGTCCAACAGAGCCTTGCTCTGAGTCTGGAGATTCTGTCACATCTGGTCCAACAGAGCCTTGCTCTGAGTCTGGAGATTCTGTCACATCTGGTCCAACAGAGCCTTGCTCTGAGTCTGGAGATTCTGTCACATCTGGTCCAACAGAGCCTTGCTCTGAGTCTGGAGATTCTGTCACATCTGGTCCAACAGAGCCTTGCTCTGAGTCTGGAGATTCTGTCACATCTGGTCCAACAGAGCCTTGCTCTGAGTCTGGAGATTCTGTCACATCTGGTCCAACAGAGCCTTGCTCTGAGTCTGGAGATTCTGTCACATCTGGTCCAACAGAGCCTTGCTTTGAGTCTGGAGATTCTGTCACATCTGGTCCAACAGAGCCTTGCTTTGAGTCTGGAGATTCTGTCACATCTGGTCCAACAGAGCCTTGCTTTGAGTCTGGAGATTCTGTCACATCTGGTCCAACAGAGCCTTGCTTTGAGTCTGGAGATTCTGTCACATCTGGTCCAACAGAGCCTTGCTTTGAGTCTGGAGATTCTGTCACATCTGGTCCAACAGAGCCTTGCTTTGAGTCTGGAGATTCTGTCACATCTGGTCCAACAGAGCCTTGCTTTGAGTCTGGAGATTCTTTCACACCTTGTCCAACAGAACCTTGCTCTGAGTCTAGAGATTCTTTCACATCTTGTCCAACAGAGTCTTGCTCTGAGTCTGGAGATTTTGTCACTGCTTCCTGTCCAGCACCAGAAGCATCAGTCCTTTTCTCCAACAGCTTCTCCACAGGACTACGGGCTCCTGGACACAACACACCTCTCGTTACACAGGGTCAGCAGAGTCAGACAAACACCAGACACTGAGAATCAGCAGGACATTAACATGCCACAGCTGCACAGTTTAGCACCCCCTAGTGTCCCACTGTGGTTCTGCTGCAGCATTTACACAGAGACACACCCTTCAACTAATAAGATCTAATAACTCACCTCTGTAGCCCCTGATCACTCTCGACAACTGCAGCCCCTTGGCTCGCACCTGCTCAGACTCAGCTGGAAAACACAGCACTGCAGAGAGACACAGACATGAGAACAGGAGCGTAACACTAGGAGGGAAGCCCCCCCAGCTCTGAGACAGACCCCCAGCTGCTGAGACAATTGTCTAACCTTCTCTGATTCTGAGAGAGAGCTGTGGTGGAACTACTCAGAACCTCCAGCTTCTCTCAGAACAGGAACTGAAGGGTGGACCACCCTCTCCTTTTTTTTTTCTAAAGACATGGGCTCTGAAGGATGTGGACTTACAGTGAGAGACGAAGGCCAGAAGAAGAGCCACCACCAAGAGCTTACACTGAACCATGATGAGAATCTGAAGAACCCACAGAGCAGGAGGAACACACTGAAGAACCTTCCTCAGGAGCGCAGTTAAATAGCAGCACTGATGGGCCTCAGGTGGACTTCATTAATCAGACACACAGCGCCGCCTGCTGGAGAACACACACAGTCAGCAGACTCCTGCAGGGGGTGCTCTCTCCACACTGCCTCCCTTTTCTTTTTAATTGCTGTCTTTAATTCTTCAGCAGCTGCTTTTATGAAGGTATTGGAACAGATTTAAAGTCTAGTTGGATTAAGATTGGAAATTGGATTTTTCAAAATAGATATTTAGTTTTTAGTCTTTAATCTGGATTCTTTAATCAAATCTTAACAGGATTCAAGGCTACAACCAGGTTTTTCACAACTTTAAGTACAAACCTTTTGATAGTTTTGATAAATACCAGGAGGCTATTGTCCCACACTGAGAGAAGGATTAAAGCTGGACAGATTCTGAGGACACTCTTTGTACAGAAACGTCTTGAAAATAAAACTGTTACTTAAAATTGACTAAACATTTTTACAGTTTACACACACACACACACACACACACATATTCACTCACAAATGCACACACACACACACACATACTCACTCACAAATACACACACATACACACACACACACTCACTCACAAACACACACACACACACACACACACACACTCACTCACACATACTCACTCACAAATACACACACACACACACATACTCACTCACAAATACACACACACACACACATACTCACTCACAAATACACACACACACTCACTCAAAAATACACACACACACACACATACTCACTCACACATACTCACTCACAAATACACACACACTCACACACACACACTCACACACATACTCACAAATACGCACACACACACACATATACACATACTCACTCACAAATACAAACACACACACACACACACACACACACACACTCTAACTGTGAACATCTGTGAGGCAGTGTCGTGTTGCCCTCTGCTGTTAGTTTGAAGTTATGCGGTTCTCTCTCGCATACATTCATTTATACTTTCAGCAATTATTCAGTCGTTTAATGGTTAATCGGGTCATTATGTGACTGCCTGAAAGTGAGCTGCAAATTTTAAAAAAATACCCTTTATTCCCATTGCTTAGTGGACATTATATTTATTGCAGTAAAAATACGGATTAGTAAAAATAAATTAGGCATTTTAATATTTTTAGATATTAACATTAAAATTGAATCCAAAGTACATTTAATTAAATCAAATATTCGCTAGATTCACCCTCTTAAGAAAAAAAAAAAAGCGAAGATTCCAAGGTCCCAGACCCTCGACCACGTAAGGACATGACTATGACGTCACAGAGCACGAGGCGTGTGTGTAAACGGTGCTCCTGCGGAACGCTAGTAATTGTAACCAGACTCTTCAGGTGAGTGGACGGATGTTACAGTTTCTTACCACACACTCTTTTAAAAGTAATACAAAATGAGGAGTTTTATTATTCATCTTTTGTGATTGAACGGGAGAACTCCTAAGAACAATAGACTGCTTTCTGTTGCAGAATAACTGTATTTTGTCATTGCTGAATATGAATCCGAGTTATTGCCAGCAGCATCTCAGCTCAATCATGAGCAGCAGGTTCGAGGAGCAAAGGAGGGCCCTGTGTAGGAGACTGCAGGATGAGACCACCTCCATCAGCCAGGATAGAGATAAGAAGGCAAGGGAGTTGAAGCAGAAGTTGGCTGGGCAGGAACAAGCCCAGAAAGAGATATTCCATGACCTGCTGCAGATGGTCAGCGAGAGGAAGGAGTTTACTGCTGAGGTTCTCACGCGCTTCCGCTGTGAAGAACGATGGAGGTCAGATGGAGACGACCAGCTGGAGAGAAGGAGACTGAGGAAAGAGATCACAGTGACTGAGAAGTTTCTGAAAGAGGCAGACCAGATGAAACTCAAAAATGAGAATCTGAGAAAAGCTCTGAGAGAAGAGAGAGGTAGAAGGCTGAGAGCAGAGGAGAGTTTGAGGGAAGAGAGAGAGAAACAGCAGAGGGCTTTTCAGAAGAGAAAGAAAGAGGAGGAGGAGGAGGAGAGAAGGAATAAACTGGAAGAGGAAAAGATACGGCAGGAGGAGCAGGACAAGGCGCGAGAGCTGAGAGAGGAGGAGGAGAGTGAGTTAAAAGAGGAGTTAGAAAAGCTGAGAGACGCTTTGAAGGAAGAGCGAGATGAAAGGATGAGGGCGGAGGAGCGTTTGAGGGAAAAGAAAGAAAGAGAGGAGAGGGCCTTTCAGAAGAGAAAGAAAGAGGAGGAGGAGAGAAGGAATAAACTGGAAGAGGAAAAGATACGGCAGGAGGAGCAGGACAAGGCGCGAGAGCTGAGAGAGGAGGAGGAGAGTGAGTTAAAAGAGGAGTTAGAAAAGCTGAGAGATGCTTTGAAGGAAGAGCGAGATGAAAGGATGAGGGCGGAGGAGTGTTTGAGGGAAGAGAGAGAGAAAGTGCAGAGGGCCTTACAGAAGAGAGAAAAAGAGGAGGAGAGTAGACAGATGGAAAAGAGAAAAATGGAGAAGGAGAAACAAATGGAACAGAGAGTGTGTGGTCCACGGAATGGAAAAGAAATGGAAAAGAAGAAGATGAAGGAGGAGCAGGAGGAAAAGGAGAGAAAGGCAAAGGAGGCCCTGGTGAACAAGGTGCTGCTAAAGAGGCAAAAGGAGGACGCAGAGCAGCCCGAGACGGTGAAAGGTCGACTGGCAAAATTTGTAAGGATGACCTACAGGAGACTATCGGACTTCTGCAGGCAGAACGATCTGAATGACCCGTTCCAGCAGCACCAACGGGAATGCAGAAGACTGGCTAAAGAACGGAAGAGGAAAGAGGAGGAACTAATGCAACAGCTCCGGTTGAAGAGGTTGTTGCAGCGGTCCAAATAAAGAGAACTGCTCCCCCCCATAAGTCAGGCCCGCTTCAGAACAGAGGTAAGTGTTTCCTTAAAAAAAAACAGGAAATAACTTATAACTGCTGTAGGAACAAAACCCAATTTAGTGCTCAATTTTCCATTTTTCAATTTTTGGCTCGTTATCATCATGATTTTTTTTAGTTTCACAAAACACGCTATTTAGCACAACATTTGTAAATAGAGTTATTTTGTCATTTGATGTGTATTTTATTGTCACTGGGGCGTATTTCAGGTGATTGGACTGCCTCCCACTGAAGTTCTCCAGAACGCTTACAGGGGGCAAGTCTTCTTTGGTGAGCACTTTATGTGGGAAGGTCCAGAATTTGTCATGATCACAGGCAAGGATATGGTATTGAGTGGTCTTGTATTTTTGCAGATTCTGAGGGAAACCTTTCTAGGCTAACAAAGAGCACAGGCCGAAATCCCAGCTCTATAGATCTGGAGGATGCTTTGAAAACCAACGACGCATTCTTCTTACATTTTATCAAAGGCTGCCTGACGTAAGTGATTAGTGAAATGTTCAATTCATACAAATCCTGTCTGCTGCTTAATGCTTCCTGTCTGGGTTAATGGAGCATGCGTGCGAATTTTTTTTTTTCCCCTCAACGTCTTTAGGTGGGACCCTAAAAAGCGCCTTACACCAGAGCAGGCTTTGAAGCATCCATGGATTCAGGGAGGCACCCTACCAGCTGACCTTGAATCCATTCTGTAAAGAAGATGACTGGATGCCACAGAAGCACAGACATGAACCTTTCATGTAAGCTTCCCACTGATGTCATTTTAAAAGAAAACCCTGGAACAAACAATCTAACTAATACAAGCAGTTACAGGTGCTTTAGCACAGAGTTCTAGTCCTTAGGAAGCATTGGGATTCATCATTTTAAAACCTCACACACTTTGTTTATCCAAATGTATTCACTATATTAATGGTAACTTAAATGTAACCTGATATAATGGTATTGAACTGACATCACAAAATCATCACGACTCGATATAATTGTACATTTGTTTTTTAAGTCTTTTTTCTGGCTTTATTGCTGCAATAGATTTAGTTGTGAACATTTTTCAGATGAAACATGATGTAATATTTACACACTTAGTTAAAGCCAGTGGTGTTTATTAGCATTAATATTTTACTTCTTTTTTAAATGGAGTGTTTTTGATATTTCAGATGCTTGGACTACCACCCACTGATGTTCTCAGGCTTGCCTTCCTCAAAGAAGTCATCAACGAGAGCACTCAAGAAAAGTGCTCCGGAACTGGTTCCTCATCTGGAAACAAGAGCATCAAAAACAATATTCCACTATCTATTGCATTTAAATACATAATATATAAAAATACAATATAATATGTAGCTGATGTGATGGATTCATACAAAAAATAGCCAGATGATTTGATTGGTCTCTATATGTTACTCCTTTCTTAGCTGAGAAGCCTCCGTTTAATGGCCCAGGGAAGTCCAGGAGGGAGACCTCATGCAAACCGAAGCTGATTCGTCTCCCTCCAATAGGAGCCTCAGCAGTGAAGCCGAATGAAAGTTGCGTGTGTGTCTTGGAAGAGCCGCCTGCCAGTTTGTTGGGGTTTAAGGAAAGGTAGGTTACCGAGACACAATTTGACGTTTCATGGGTGGTATGAGTGTTCTTCATTGTTCATGGGATTGTCCACAGTGTGTTACATGTTCAGAGAAACTTGAGGCGTATAATTCATGGCCTATCAAGAACACTTAGCGCTCTAAATGTAAGTACCTAGATGTGTTACATTCAGTGAACTCTGCTGATGTGTGTTTGCAGGTTACTCCAGGACTGTGCCTCAGTTGTACCTACCAAGATGCTCTGCACAGTGCTGATATTCATAGACTTATTAATGAATGACGTAAAATATTTCCAACAGATGATAATAAATTGTGATTAAATAAAAACAAATAATATAAGGATTTGTGGTTATTTTGCTGAGATATTTTTGACTAAGCAGTGTGCATTAACACAGTCCTCCTCGTAAACAACTTGGGTTTGTGCAGTTGTGTTTGCAGTGCGTGGTCTTTATTGTAAGCAAATTCACTAATTAGAAGAGGTGTCTGACTACTGTTGGACATTTATCTCAGCATGTATCCTGTATATCTCAGCGTGTGTCCTGTATATCTCAGCGTGTGTCCTGTATATCTCAGCGTGTGTCCTGTATATCTCAGCGTGTGTCCTGTATATCTCAGCGTGTATCCTGTATATCTCAGCGTGTATCCTGTACATCTCAGCGTGTATCGTGTACATCTCAGCGTGTATCCTGTACATCTCAGCGTGTATCCTGTACATCTCAGCGTGTATCCTGTACATCTCGGCGTGTGTCCTGTATATCTCAGCGTGTGTCCTGTATATCTCAGCGTGTGTCCTGTATATCTCAGCGTGTATCCTGTATATCTCAGCGTGTATCCTGTATATCTCAGAGTGTATCCTGTATATCCCAGCGTGTATCGTGTATATCTCAGCGTGTATCCTGTATATCTCAGCGTGTATCCTGTATATCTCAGCGTGTATCCTGTATATCCCAGCGTGTATCGTGTATATCTCAGCGTGTATCCTGTATATCTCAGCGTGTATCGTGTATATCTCAGCGTGTATCGTGTATATCTCAGCGTGTATCCTGTGTATCTCAGCGTGTATCCTGTATATCCCAGCGTGTATCCTGTATATCTCAGCGTTTATCCTGTATATCTCAGCGTGTGTCCTGTATATCTCAGCGTGTATCCTGTATATCCCAGCGTGTATCGTGTATATCTCAGCGTGTATCCTGTACATCTCAGCGTGTATCCTGTATATCTCAGCGTGTATCCTGTATATCTCAGCCAAACAATATTATTACACACAAAAGCATTAAACTAGTTAAAACTGGCAAAAATATTCCTTGCAATTTGCTCATACAGACCACGCTCGTAGAGGCTGAGACGGGGAGGTGAACTCAGAAGTCTTTGGGGAGGAGTTATGAATGCGTATGAAGCTAGACCCCAAAAATTACAGGAATGCTGGTCATTAAGTGCTACACAATACACTCTACTAACTCACCACAAATTAAAACACTATCTTCAAGCAAGTAACTGTTTCCTGGACATATGAAGGCTGTTTGTGCTCATTCAGAACTGAACTTGCACAGAAGAATCATTTGACTAAAGAACTACAAATGTTGAACTGTGCAGTTTTGGAGCCCTACAGAATTTTGCACAATTAAACCCTCATCAGAAATGAGGAGACAGTAATGTCGGTTAAGGCTTAGGTTTGTGTGTATATTGAATGCCCATAAGAGTAAAAGCTATTGTCTGCGTGTCTCAAATCCTGGAAGTTAAACCTTATCTGGACTCTGTGGACTTTCCTACATCAGATTGTTATGTGTAGTATCACAGAAGATCTGCAGGATTTCTCCGTGCGTTATGTCAAATAGACCAGTATGGAATTTACCAGGCTTATTTCAGTGGGACATAGCAGGTCCTATTATCTTCACATCTTTCTCCCGAATAAATGCCATACTGCTGATGTTGATGTAAGTCAATATTTAGTTTCAAACAGTTTTAACTGAACATTTGTCAGTTTTCTTGCATGTTCCCATTTTGTTTTTGCTTTCTTCTGATTTTACACTGATGTATACACAGGCGTCAAACCCAAGGAAGAGGGCAGCCCTGCTGCAGGTTCTGCTGTAGTACATGAGGGAGGATTCTACATTTATAACGATGTGTGAGGTATGTTTAAGTTGCTGGAACAATTTAAAAATGATGATGAAAATAACAGGAAATATTGGTGAATTTGTTTTTGACGTACTAGAGTATACGCACCTTCTAAATAACCCTAAGGCAATTCAGGTTTTGTTTTAACAAAATCTACCCATTATGAAGAGCATGACATCAAAAGAATGAGCACTGGAATCCTTACAGTTGTAGAAGATGTGGAGGAATCCCTCCCAACTACATCTACGTAGATGTGGCTCTGGTGATTGGAGAGCAATTTACCGGTCACAATTTTGGTATTATACCAAATGCTTTTCATATCTTGATTGTGCTGTGTTATGCATTGAGTATGAACACCAAAGGACTCGTGGATATACCTCAAAGGATATTCCTGAGGTAAAGAGAGAATTTATTGTTGGAATTATTATTTTCATTTGTTTGTTTGTTTGTGTAATCTCTAAACCAGGGATGGGCAAAATTTTCCGCTCAAGGGCCACACCTGGATTTAAAAATTGACAGGTGGGCTGAGAGGTGGGGGTTTAATTAATTAATTATGTGAATGTTTGTGTGAATGTGATTCTGTAATGTAACTTTTTATTGTTATCTTTGTTTCTACTTGGTGTATTGCAGTCTAAACAAAACTAATACAGTGTTTAAAGCAGCACTTTCAACAAAACTTAACGGTTTATGTGTGACGTCTTGAACCAGCCTAGTGGTTAGATTACACTGGCGTGATCGGTGACTCCAGAGGGGTAGTAGCACTCAACTTTAATGGCAAATGTCACTAACAAATATCTGTAGACCTAATAAACTCGGCTTTAGCAGAGGTCAGTAGTGTGTGGCGCGCACCATCTAGTGGACTCACTTAAATGCAGGAAAAAGGTGAAATTGATGTGGTTTAGGACAATTTTGTAAATATTCAGAGGGCCGGATAAAAGAGCCTAACGGGTCGTAGTTTGCCCACCACCGCTCTAAACCGTTCACTCGTCCATTCAATCGTTCATTCATTCATTCATTTACCCAACCCATGATGATCACAGCTAGCCAGTATTGGTTTTGGATCTATTCCCATGCTCATGGAGATGTTGCTGGATTCTCTGAATCTTTTAATATTATTATGTGCTGTAAATGAAGAAATCCTTAATGAAAATGGCCTTAATGAAATGCGGCGCAGGTCTAAGATATTAACTGTTCAGCGACTGTTTTGTGCTAGTTTGCACTTTAGAAAAATGCTTGTTTGTGTGTAAACAGACCGTTAGCTTTAAGCTAAGACTGTATGAATATACTGTAGTTTAACTCGATTTAGGAAATGATGTATGAAAACAGTGAAGCACTTATTTTACTATTGATATGACTGATTTATACTAGTAACCTTCTGTATACTGTATAAGTAAGTGCTGTCTGAATCCAAGTGAGCCATTTCAGGCACACCCTAGAGAATACACACATGAAGTAAATGTGCTGATCATGCTCAAAACTACCAGAAGAAAATTTAATTTAGTCACAATTTGCTTTAATTAAACGTACATTTAAGATATTTTATTATCCAAAATGTATAAATAAAGTTTATGAATATGATTTATATAAATGTGTAATTCCATCTTTGTTTAAATTTTCCATTCCACCTCAAATAGTGCAGCTTTGGTCTGGTGCCTTGACAGATAGATGTGGCCACTGATATTTTTAGCATCCATCGTGATTTATCTCGGTTAGCCAACAGCTAACAACTTAACTTCTGAAACATAACAGCTCTGTTAGCGCAGGTCTGTTCTTATCATTGTTCTTAACATATCAATTAATAATTATATTGAACAGTATCGGTTTAAGGTCATTCATGAAAATTCATTCACTCATTGAAACCTCAGTGTGAACTTGAAAAGAAACTTTGTTCAGTACTGAAACGGTACTGGCTGTACAGCAGAGCCCTTGTTCAGCTGGTAAACCTTCTTTAGTTTGGGGTAAATAACTTAATCCCCACAATACATAGTCCATTGTGTTCAGTTTCATGTTTTATCATATTACCTGTCAATATAGCTGAACCTGTGCTCACCACTGCTGAAAGGGTTTATAATTATTTTAGTTATCTCAGCTTATATTGATCTCAGCTTATTTTCCTCTACAGGGTGGGAACCTTGATGGTCTCCCACCGATTCATAAACCACGTGTAAATCCTCACGTGGCATCTGGCCAGCCCAGAAAACCGGTAAGTCTGCCCTTAATTTAAAAACATTTATCCTTATGAATAACATTGTGCACTGGACTCAGTCTCACATAGCTACATTACCTGTCCACTGGTTTGTACATGAAGCTGGATCTGTGCTAACCGTTGTTGAGAGGTGTAGCGTAGTAACAGTATTTGAGTTGGTTATGTTTAATGGTGATTATCACTTATAATAATTATTATTACTGAATTAAATGACAAAAATATTAATAATTTATCAGAGATTGAAATACTGTCAACGCTAGGGATGAGTTCTCAGGATTTTCAGACTCTTAAGGAACAAACTCCACACACTGTATTATTTCAAATAATGGAAATACTTTATTAGAAGGAATGATAATAGGTTGATAAACATAGCACAATCATCAAAATCTCACGGGATCAACGCAGGTGAAACCAGTTCGAATTTAATAATTGGCTAGGCTATATGACTTGTGAATAATGTGTTGGTAAATGATTTAATAACCGCTTATCCAGTTCAGGATCGCGGTGGGTCCAGAGCCTACCTGGAATCATTCACTCACACCTATGGACACTTTTGAGTCACCAATCCATCTACCAACGTGTGTTTTTGGACTGTGGGAGGAAACCGAAGCACCAAGAGGAAACCCACGCAGACACAGAGAGAACACACCACACTCCTCACAGACAGTCACCTGGAGCAGGAATCGAACCCATAACCTCCAGGTCCCTGGAGCTGTGTGACTGCGACACTACCTGCTGCGCCACCGTGCTGCCCTAGGGCTGGGCAATTAATCGAAAATTAATTGAAATCGACATAATCTTGTCTATATCGGTTATTTTTATTCTGTTATGTCCCCACTGTGTGTTCATGTACTGTCCCTTTAAATCCACGCTACCAAGCTGTAGTCACATGATTCTGCCCCCTATCTGCCACAGGGAAACAACCTGAACTCAGAGGCTGAGTATCTATTAATACATTTTGTAATGCATCAGGGGTCAAGGTCTTGTCCTTGCTGCAAGTCAGCTGAACAAAACTGAGCCTAACCCATCTGACTCCTGAAAACATTTATTGAGGAGTGTGGTGTGTTCTCCCTGTGTCTGCGTGACTGTCTGTGAGGAGTGTGGTGTGTTCTCCCTGTGTCTGCGTGGGTTTCCTCCGGGTGCTCCGGTTTCCTCCAGTTTCCTCCTACGCTCCAAAAACACACGTTGGGAGGTGGATTGGAGACACAAAAGTGTCCGTAGGTGTGAATGTGTGAGTGTGTGGCGCCCTGTGAATGACTGGCGCTCCCTCCAGGGTGTGTTCCTGCCTTGTGCCCAGTGATTCCAGGTAGGCTTCAGACCCACTGCTGCCCTGAACTGGATAAGACAGATAATGAGTGAAATAAATTCAGTCAGATGGGTCCAGACTTAGGGCGGCACGGTGGCGCAGCAGGTAGTGTCGCAGTCACACAGCTCCAGGGGCCTGGAGGTTGTGGGTTCGATTCCCACTCCGGGTGACTGTCTGTGAGGAGTTGGTGTGTTCTCCCCGTGTCCGCGTGGGTTTCCTCCGGGTGCTCCGGTTTCCTCCCACAGTCCAAAAACACACGTTGCAGGTGGATTGGCGACTCAAAAGTGTCCGTAGGTGTGAATGTGTGTGTGTCTGTGTTGCCCTGTGAAGGACTGACATCCCCTCCAGGGTGTATTCCCGCCTTGCACCCGATGATTCCAGGTAGGCTCTGGACCCCCTGCGACCCTAAATTGGATAAGCGGTTACAGATGATGGATGGATGGGTCCAGACTTTTGGCTGGAAATGTATACATTCGATCAGTACTGCATTTACATTCTAACTCTAATTACATTCTTGATTTAGTTCTGTTTACATTGGGTTAACCACCTTATGGTTAGGCTTTATTTCTGGATGCAGTTATAACACAATGAAATATAATCCTTTACACGGTGCAGAGTGTCCTGAGTGTGTTCCCTGTGCAGATTCGTATTTGGGCTCGGAGGAAAGCGGTCGCTGATGGACACTGTGACTACGCCCTCAACCTCACCGGTCCAGTCCTGAAGTTCTTTGAGGATTACTATCAAGTCCCTTACCCTCTCTCTAAATCTGGTCCAAAAAAAAAACGGTTGCGTGCGGAGGGCGGTAACAAGCCGTGACACAATCGCTCTCCAACTACAGCCTCTCAGCAATCTGCCTCATGAGGAGAGAAGACCGTCAGAGCTCTGTCTACTTAGAACTGCTGTCTACGGTGTCAGTGCCTATCAAGACAGCTCACTAAGTTTTGGGACAGACCAAATGTCTCAGTCTGCCTGGTCTCACTGTCTGCGATCTGAGTGTCTCTGGTCTCACTGTCTCTACTGATTCTGACTCTCTGGTCTCACTGGTGAGACTGATTATGTTGTGACTGCTCTGACCTCCTTTGGTGTCTTACTCTCTCTGGCTTGACTCTCTCTGGCCTGACTCTCCCTGGCCTCAATCTCTGGCTTGACTCTCCCTGGTCTCACTCTCTCTGGCCTGACTCTCCCTGGTCTCACACTACATGGCCTGACTCTCCCTTGTCTCACTCTCTCTGGCCTGACTCACCCTGGTCTCGCTCTCTCTGGCCTGACTCTCCCTTGTCTCACTTTCTCTGGCCTGACTCTCCCTGGTCTCACTCTCTCTGGCCTGAGCATCTCTGGTCGCACTCTCTCTGGCCTGACTCACCCTTGTCTCACACTCCCTGGTCTCACTGTCTCTGGCATGAGCGTCTCTGGTCTCATTGTCTCCCTCTCTCTGGTCTCACTGTGATTTGTTTTATCAGTGGTTTGGAAACCTCGTGACTCTGAAATGGTGGAATGAGCTTTGGCTGAATGAAGGATTTGCGACATATGTGTCTTACCTTGGGGCAGATTATGCTGAACCCACATGGAATCTGGTAACTAACACACACACACACAAACACACATAATGCTACATCCTTTTAGTGTGAATGAACATTGTTCATTGATGTAAGAGGTAGTTTTTCACTGTTTGAATTCCCACAGAAACTCATGTGTAACTCGAGCTGTTTAGTTTTGTAGCACTTTCCCTCTGTGTTTACTTTCATGCAGTTAGCGCTCTCCTGAATTTAGAGTCAGTTCCACCTTAAGTAATGTAACTGTAACAGCAAAAATAAGTCAGTGTTACCTCCCTATGGAGCAGGAATAGAGCAACATCCTCATCTCGGTTGGTCCTTTTCAGCGTTTGGAGTCTCTCCGTTGTCTAAAAACCTCCAGATGGCGTTTCTCTGCCGTGAGCAGAGAGAGAGAAAGCCTAGCACCGGACTCAGACACTTTGTTTTTTTTACCCATTTACAGACACTGGGGCTTTGTAAACACTTTAAATTATAGCCCACTAATTACTGGGTAAGTACAGAGAAAGTAAGCCGATAAGTAAGATTAAAAAAGTACTGAGTAAGCAAAGGGTATGATAATAGATTAAAGTTGTTGTTGTTGTTATAAATAAAACAACATCGTATATCATCAGTGTTCATTCTCAAATGAAACATTCCTGATGATTCTCATGGCTGAGTTTTATTCCAAAAATGCTGTTCCCTTTGAAATAATTCTGGAAACAACAAGTGTTTGAAAAGAAGGAGACATTTTTATTTCTCTAACAAATACATTTGAATTATAATAGAGCATGAATGTTTCTTTATGTTAATGTATTTTGGATCAAAGAAACTTTGTTTTTAATATATTTTGGAACAAAATATCGTAGAACAATGAAGCGTAGATCTGTTTCTATACATGAATTATATATTTACATTGTTTTCTAAAATGTTCTCCATGATTTGTGTAGGAAAAAATGGGACGTCTCTCAAAAATTGATGAAAAATGAAAAACCTTTATTACAGCAAGCAGTAGCAAGATACAAAGATGTACCATGGATTCAGCGGAGCTGGACTGAACATTGAGTAATAGAAAAACACAGCTTATGTAGTTTGACAATACGGTCTTCCCCTAAGCTCCTCCTGAAGGATGTGATGTCAGTTGTGTCTGAATACAGTCCGTGTGTAAATACCACTCAAGTTCTAACTCAGTGGAAATTGAGTTCTGTCACCTTCATGTTTAGACTAGTTCCCTTTGTCTGTGGTGGTTGTTGATTACTCAGTAATAAATTTTAAAAATCACATGTAAGGATGTTGTTTGTGGACTTTAGTTCAGTATTTAATACAGTCATTCCACAAAACCTGGTCAAAAAACTGGGCGATCTGGGCCTAGGCAGTTCACTATGCTTACGGATATTGGACGTCCTGAGCAACAGACCCCAGTACGTCAGGATGGGAGACTCTCATCTTGAACACAGGCACCCCACAGGGATATGTCCTCAGCCCCCTCCTCTACTCACTCTTCACATATGACTGCTCCCCCATTCACACCTCCAACAACATCATCAAGTTTGCTGATGACACAACAGTTGTAGGACTGATTACGAACAACGAGTCAGCCTACAGGGAGGAGGTCTGGCACTTGACAGAAAGGTGTAAGAACAACAACCTGAAATTGAACCCAAATAAAACCAAGGAGATGGTCATGGATTTCAGAAGGTCCCCCTGCACCGAGACCATGGCCCTACTCATCAATGGAGTGGAGGTTGAGAGAGTGGAGCACTTCAAGTTCCTGGGAGTACACGTCTCTGCTGACCTCACATGGGCCTTCAACACCCAACACCTAGTGCGGAAGGCACAACAGAGACTCTACTTCCTCAGGAAGCTGAAGCACTCCCACCTCCCTCAACACTTGCTGGTGAACTTTTACAGAGCCACCATCGAGAGCATCCTGACATACTGCTGCACAGTCTGGTTCACCAGTTGCACAGCACAGGACAGGAGAGACCTGCAGCGAGTAGTGAGAGGGGTGGAAAAAAAATCATAGGAACTTCACTACCCCCCCTCAGCGAGATCTACAACAGCCGACTCCAGAAAAAGGCTACCAGCATTTCAATGGACATCCCTCACCCTGGACACACTCCCCTCCCCTCCAAAAAGAGATTCAGACAATCAAAGACAAACAGGTTGAAACACAGCTTCATCCCCCACGCTGTGAAAGCCATCAACCCCCCCCACCCACTCCGCTACTTTAACCAACCCATCCTGATTGAAAATCAGTAGTATCAACGGACAACCACCCATTCTAATGGACAAGCAATTGCACACAGCACTTTTAAATTACGCCTGTATATATCTTCTGTGTTAATGCTCTGACCAATCTGCTATTTTGCACATAGATTTTATATTTTAACTGCTGCCTGAGAGAGGATACTAAAACTGTATTTCACTGTTTTAACACTGTTCTGAACATTGTATTCTCAGCGACAATAAAGCTATTCTATTCTATTCTATATTGATTAGGTATTCTGGTCCCACAGTGAGAGCTGTTGTGGCTCTTCCTGCATTTTCATATGCTAAATATGTCAAATGATCAACCTATCTCTAGGAAGACACACTGGTTTGGAACATTTATTATGATATTAATATTGTTGATTGCAGCAAGGTAAATAGATTTGCATTCTCTAGCAATATGTCCCTCTTTATCACATGAATAGCACACCTTGATCACATTAGGATTGTAGAGTGGTAGTCTCTCCTGAGTCATTCTAGCTACCTGCCTTTCATTAATCCGGAAAACATTTTTCCGAGCTGTATTCTGATTGGAAGCTTTATGATTAATAGCTGCTATGAAAGTGGATTTCTTGGTATCAGCATTGCTATTGTAAAATTGAATCATTTTAGTAATGATTTCATCATATGCAGACGTATGTGTTACATGCATTGCTAGGGCAGCACGGGTAAAACTGACGCTCTGGGCAATCAGAGCGGACTTAAATCTCTGATCCTGTGTCGTAATGTCACTAATACCACTATAGGTTACAAAAGCATCCATGAGTCTCTCTGAGAAAGCAACAGGGTGCTCTGCTTTTTGCATGGTCACCCCTGTGATCTTTTCCCAGTTGATGACTCTTGCTCTTAAAACCTAACAATGCTTGTTTTCTTTCTGCCTTGTTAGCCTTTTTATTTTTAACTTTATTCGGCAGAGCTCGGCCTAGAGTAGAGGGAAGACACATAATCAAGACGACACAAGCATCTGCATCTGTTAACCTATGAATGTCAGCGTGCTGTTCCAATTTGTCTAAGCAATTTAAAGGATCGTGTTTTACTGGATCAAATTTTCCCACATTTTTGATTAATGATTCCAGTTCAGTGGGACTCAGAGCACGGACAGTAGTAGTTGTGACAGCACTACTTTCTTCCTCTCCGGGGCGAACCGTGGTGGAAGAATGCAGTGGTGCCATAGGAAACCTTATAGTACGATTAGAGTAGTGATCATGGCTGTCTTGTGGAAGAGAAGCTTCCTTCCAATTTGGGTTTGTTTCATACGTGCTCTGAAAATGTGTTTGATTTGTGATTTGATCCAAAGGTGTTTTGGAATCTATTGTTCCCTCATTATCTAGTCCTTCAGCCAATGGGGCAGACATATTTTTTAACATAAACTGACATGCTGATCTAGTCTGCTGTAGATCGCTTGATAGTCTTTCCACAGATGATACAAGTCTGTTATTGTCCATCTTATAATTAGAGATTTCTTGTTTTAGTCTGACTATTTCCTCGTTCAGAATTGTCTCCCCTGCTTGGTAATTTTTCATGGACATTATGTTTTCACTAATTTGAGCGTGAAGCACTGTTTCCATCTCAAGTGCATCTCTCAGTTACTTTAGAAACTTTACAACACAACAAGTTTCAGTTACTTTAGAAACTTTACAACACAACAAGTGTCAGTTACTTTAGAGACTTTACAACACAACAAGTTCCAGTCACTTTAGAAACTTTACAACACAACAAGTTCCAGTCACTTTAGAAACTTTACAACACAACAAGTGTCAGTTACTTTAGAGACTTTACAACACAACAAGTTCCAGTCACTTTAGAAACTTTACAACACAACAAGTTCCAGTCACTTTAGAAACTTTACAACACAACAAGTTCCAGTCACTTTAGAAACTTTACAACACAACAAGTTCCAGTCACTTTAGAGACTTTACAACACAACAAGTGTCAGTTTCCTTAGAGACTTTACAACACAACAAGTTCCAGTCACTTTAGAAACTTTACAACACAACAAGTTCCAGTCACTTTAGAAACTTTACAACACAACAAGTGTCAGTTACTTTAGAGACTTTACAACACAACAAGTTTCAGTTACTTTAGAAACTTTACAACACAACAAGTTTCAGTTACTTTAGAGACTTTACAACACAACAAGTGTCAGTTACTTTAGAGACTTTACAACACAACAAGTGTCAGTTACTTTAGAGACTTTACAACACAACAAGTGTCAGTTACTTTAGAGACTTTACAACACAACAAGTGTCAGTTACTTTAGAGACTTTACAACACAACAAGTGTCAGTTACTTTAGAGACTTTACAACACAACAAGTTCCAGTCACTTTAGAAACTTTACAACACAACAAGTGTCAGTTACCTTAGAAACTTTACAACACAACAAGTGTCAGTTACTTTAGAGACTTTACAACACAACAAGTGTCAGTTACTTTAGAGACTTTACAACACAACAAGTTTCAGTTACTTTAGAGACTTTACAACACAACAAGTTTCAGTTACTTTAGAGACTTTACAACACAACAAGTGTCAGTTACTTTAGAAACTTTACAACACAACAAGTTTCAGTCACTTTAGAGACTTTACAACACAACAAGTTTCAGTCACTTTAGAGACTTTACAACACAACAAGTGTCAGTTACTTTAGAGACTTTACAACACAACAAGTGTCAGTTACCTTAGAGACTTTACAACACAACAAGTGTCAGTCACCTTAGAGACTTTACAACACAACAAGTGTCAGTCACCTTAGAGACTTTACAACACAACAAGTGTCAGTTACTTTAGAGACTTTACAACACAACAAGTGTCAGTTACTTTAGAAACTTTACAACACAACAAGTGTCAGTTACTTTAGAGACTTTACAGCATAAGATTCAGTTACTTTAGAAACTTTAATACCTAATACTGATACTATTCTGTTTACCACACTACGTCGGGAGGATTCACTTACTTTAGAATCGTTACAGATTTATCAGAAATTTGGTACACGTCGACTCCTGCTATGACTGAATAAAAGAATTAACCCAGAATTATCCCTGTCCTTAAATTTTCTAGATTTTTTTAAACGAGGTCATAACCTAAAACCAGTAGTCTAAACACAGAATTGGTTTTACTTACCAACTTGTCTTCCCCACTTTTTGTTTTGGAAAATCCCTCGAGTGGATGGCTCGCCAGTTGTAGGAAAAAATGGGATGTCTCTCAAAAATTGATGAAAAGTGGAAAACATTTTACAGCAAGCAGTTGCAAGATACAAAGATGTACCATTGGTTCAGCGGAGCTAGACTGAACATTGAGCAATAGAAAAACACAGCTTATATAGTTTGACAATACCGCCTTCCATCTCAGCTCCTCCTAAGGAACACAATACACACGGAACCCTGTCATCTGTGAGGAACTTAAAGTGTATTGAGTTCTGTCACCTTCATGCTTAGACTAGTTCCCTTTGTCTGTGGTGGTTGTTGATTACTCAATAATGAACTTCCTTTGATATTGATTAGGTCTTCTGGTCCCACAGTGAGAGCTGTTGTGGCTCTTCCTGCTTTGCCTGTTTATATACTAAATAAGCCAAATGGTCAACCTATCTCTAGGAAGACACACCGGTTTGGAGCATTTATGATATTAATATTGTTGATTGCAGCAAGTTAAGCCAGTCACATTTGGGTCCATGCTGTAATTTCTTACCGTTTGTACTACATCAGTAACTCAAACAATGTTGCACTGGGCTCAGTATATCTAGCTAACCACAAGCCAGCCTGTTACACTATGCTCAGCAGGGTTGAAGTTCTCTGGTTAAAGGACTCCAGGTTTGAACACACACAGAAATTAAGGACTATCAGCATCTTCTTTTGAGAAGTGCGGTCAGGTGTAGAACTCCTGGGAGAAGTAGTAGCTCCTCTCCCTGAAGTCAGGATCAGGAGTTTAGCCCGATTTATTAAACTCAGCACAACCAATGGACACTTCAGTAAAGACACCACAGAGACGTCTGTCAGGGAAAATAAAGTTTATTGAGAAGCACAGCAGGGAGATGGAGCAGCTGGAGTCCATCTGCTCATGCACAAACTTCACACCACAGTTCTTCAGACGACCTCTGCAACAGAACAAGACACAGCTTTAGGACCTCACTCCTCCAGCAGAAAACAACCTCCACATTACATTAGGTTCTCCCTCCCAGACCTGGAGTACCCTCCACTAGACTGGAACATCTCAGGGGAACCTCCTGAAACAGATCAGAGCTCTGTTCAGGAAGATCCCCCTACTGAGATCACTCCATATTCCCTCCATCTGAGAGAAGAGCTGAAGTGAGGGTCAGCAGCGCTGGAGGAGACCACCCCAGTACTGACCAGACCCTCAGAGGAGGGTCATTACCACCACACTCCACTCCCTCTCCTCCAGCAGTGACTCCCACTCAGATCTCTCTCCTTCACCTGGACCTCTGTTTCAGAGCGGGATTAGGATCAGAACCTTGCTCTGAGTTTGGAGATCCTTTCACATCTGGTCCAACAGAACCTTGCTCTGAGTCTGGAGATCCTTTCACATCTGGTCCAACAGAGCCTTGCTTTGAGTCTGGAGATTCTGTCACATCTGGTCCAACAGAGCCTTGCTTTGAGTCTGGAGATTCTGTCACATCTGGTCCAACAGAGCCTTGCTTTGAGTCTGGAGATTCTGTCACATCTGGTCCAACAGAGCCTTGCTTCGAGTCTGGAGATTCTGTCACATCTGGTCCAACAGAGCCTTGCTTCGAGTCTGGAGATTCTGTCACATCTGGTCCAACAGAGCCTTGCTTCGAGTCTGGAGATTCTGTCACATCTGGTCCAACAGAGCCTTGCTTCGAGTCTGGAGATTCTGTCACATCTGGTCCAACAGAGCCTTGCTTTGAGTCTGGAGATTCTGTCACATCTTCTTCAACAGAGCCTTGCTTTGAGTCTGGAGATTCTGTCACATCTGGTCCAACAGAGCCTTGCTCTGAGTCTAGAGATTCTTTCACATCTTGTCCAACAGAGTCTTGCTCTGAGTCTGGAGATTTTGTCACTGCTTCCTGTCCAGCACCAGAAGCATCAGTCCTTTTCTCCAACAGCTTCTCCACAGGACTACGGGCTCCTGGACACAACACACCTCTCGTTACACAGGGTCAGCAGAGTCAGACAAACACCAGACACTGAGAATCAGCAGGACATTAACATGCCACAGCTGCACAGTTTAGCACCCCCTAGTGTCCCACTGTGGTTCTGCTGCAGCATTTACACAGAGACACACCCTTCAACTAATAAGATCTAATAACTCACCTCTGTAGCCCCTGATCACTCTCGACAACTGCAGCCCCTTGGCTCGCACCTGCTCAGACTCAGCTGGAAAACACAGCACTGCAGAGAGACACAGACATGAGAACAGGAGCGTAACACTAGGAGAGAAGCCCCCCCAGCTCTGAGAGACAGACCCCCAGCTGCTGAGACAATTGTCTAACCTTCTCTGATTCTGAGAGAGAGCTGTGGTGGAACTACTCAGAACCTCCAGCTTCTCTCAGAACAGGAACTGAAGGGTGGACCACCCTCTCCTTTTTTTTTTCTAAAGACATGGGCTCTGAAGGATGTGGACTTACAGTGAGAGACGAAGGCCAGAAGAAGAGCCACCACCAAGAGCTTACACTGAACCATGATGAAAATCTGAAGAACCCACAGAGCAGGAGGAACACACTGAAGAACCTTCCTCAGGAGCGCAGTTAAATAGCAGCACTGATGGGCCTCAGGTGGACTTCATTAATCAGACACACAGCGCCGCCTGCTGGAGAACACACACAGTCAGCAGACTCCTGCAGGGGGTGCTCTCTCCACACTGCCTCCCTTTTCTTTTTAATTGCTGTCTTTAATTCTTCAGCAGCTGCTTTTATGAAGGTATTGGAACAGATTTAAAGTCTAGTTGGATTAAGATTGGAAATTGGATTTTTCAAAATAGATATTTAGTTTTTAGTCTTTAATCTGGATTCTTTAATCAAATCTTAACAGGATTCAAGGTTACAACCAGGTTTTTCACAACTATAAGTACAAACCTTTTGATAGTTTTGATAAATACCAGGAGGCTATTGTCCCACACTGAGAGGAGGATTAAAGCTGGACAGATTCTGAGGACACTCTTTGTACAGAAACGTCTTGAACATAAACCTGTTACTTAAAATTGACTAAACATTTTTACAGTTTACACACACACACATACTCACTCACAAATACACACACACACACACACGCTCACTCACAAATACACACACACACACACACATACTCACTCACAAATACACACACACACACACACACATACTCACTCACAAATACACACACACACACACACACACACACACACACACACACACACATACTCACTCACAAATACACACACACACACACACACACACACATACTCACTCACAAATACACACACACACACACATACTCACTCACAAATACACACACACACACATACTCACTCACAAATACACACACACACACACACATACTCATTCACAAATACGCACACACACACACACATATACACATACTCACTCACAAATACAAACACACACACACACATATACACATACTCACTCACAAATACACACACACACACACACGCTCACTCACAAATACACACACACACACACACATACTCACTCACAAATACACACACACACACACACACACATACTCACTCACAAATACACACACACACACACACACACACACACACACACACACACACATACTCACTCACAAATACACACACACACACACACACACACACATACTCACTCACAAATACACACACACACACACATACTCACTCACAAATACACACACACACACATACTCACTCACAAATAAACACACACACACACACATACTCATTCACAAATACGCACACACACACACACATATACACATACTCACTCACAAATACAAACACAAACACACACACATATACACATACTCACTCACAAATACAAACACACACACACACACACACACACACACTAACTGTGACCATCTGTGAGGCAGTGTCGTGCTGCCCTCTGCTGTTAGTTTGAGGTTTTGCGGTTCTCTCTCGCATACATTTATTTATACTTTCAGCAATTATTCAGTCGTTTAATGGTTAATCGGGTCATTATGTGACTGCCTGAAAGTGAGCTGCAAATTTAAAAAAATACCCTTTATTCCCATTGCTTAGTGGAAATTATATTTATTGCAGTAAAAATATGGATTAGTAAAAATAAATTAGGCATTTTAATATTATTAGATATTAACATTAAAATTGAATCCAAAGTACATTTAATTAAATCAAATATTCGCTAGATTCACCCTCTGTGTGAGGCGTGTGTGTAAACGGTGCTCCTGCGGAACGCTAGTAATTGTAACCAGACTCTTCAGGTGAGTGGACGGATGTTACAGTTTCTTACCACACACTCTTTTAAAAGTAATACAAAATGAGGAGTTTTATTATTCATCTTTTGTGATTGAACGGGAGAACTCCTAAGAACAATAGACTGCTTTCTGTTGCAGAATAACTGTATTTTGTCATTGCTGAATATGAATCCGAGTTACTGCCAGCAGCATCTCAGCTCCATCATGAGCAGCAGGTTCGAGGAGCAAAGGAGGGCCCTGTGTAGGAGACTGCAGGATGAGACCACCTCCATCAGCCAGGATAGAGATAAGAAGGCAAGGGAGTTGAAGCAGAAGTTGGCTGGGCAGGAACAAGCCCAGAAAGAGATATTCCATGACCTGCTGCAGATGGACAGCGAGAGGAAGGAGTTTACTGCTGAGGTTCTCACGCGCTTCCGCTGTGAAGAACGATGGAGGTCAGATGGAGACGACCAGCTGGAGAGAAGGAGACTGAGGAAAGAGATCACAGTGACTGAGAAGTTTCTGAAAGAGGCAGACCAGATGAAACTCAAAAATGAGAATCTGAGAAAAGCTCTGAGAGAAGAGAGAGGTAGAAGGCTGAGAGCAGAGGAGAGTTTGAGGGAAGAGAGAGAGAAACAGCAGAGGGCCTTTCAGAAGAGAAAGAAAGAGGAGGAGGAGGAGGAGAGAAGGAATAAACTGGAAGAGGAAAAGATACGGCAGGAGGAGCAGGACAAGGCGCGAGAGCTGAGAGAGGAGGAGGAGAGTGAGTTAAAAGAGGAGTTAGAAAAGCTGAGAGACGCTTTGAAGGAAGAGCGAGATGAAAGGATGAGGGCGGAGGAGAGTTTGAGGGAAAAGAGAGAGAAAGAGGAGAGGGCCTTTCAGAAGAGAAAGAAAGAGGAGGAGGAGAGAAGGAATAAACTGGAAGAGGAAAAGATACGGCAGGAGGAGCAGGACAAGGCGCGAGAGCTGAGAGAGGAGGAGGAGAGTGAGTTAAAAGAGGAGTTAGAAAAGCTGAGAGATGCTTTGAAGGAAGAGCGAGATGAAAGGATGAGGGCGGAGGAGCGTTTGAGGGAAGAGAGAGAGAAAGTGCAGAGGGCCTTACAGAAGAGAGAAAAAGAGGAGGAGAGTAGACAGATGGAAAAGAGAAAAATGGAGAAGGAGAAACAAATGGAACAGAGAGTGTGTGGTCCACGGAATGGAAAAGAAATGGAAAAGAAGAAGATGAAGGAGGAGCAGGAGGAAAAGGAGAGAAAGGCAAAGGAGGCCCTGGTGAACAAGGTGCTGCTAAAGAGGCAAAAGGAGGACGCAGAGCAGCCCGAGACGGTGAAAGGTCGACTGGCAAAATTTGTAAGGATGACCTACAGGAGACTATCGGACTTCTGCAGGCAGAACGATCCGAATGACCCGTTCCAGCAGCACTGACGGGAATGCAAAAGACTGGCCAAAGAACGAAAGAGGAAAGAGGAGGAACTTATGCAACAGCTCCTGTTGAGGAGGTTGTTGCAGCGGTCCAAATAAAGAGAACTGCTCCCCCCCATAAGTCAGGCCCGCTTCAGAACAGAGGTAAGTGTTTCCTTAAAAAAAAAACAGGAAATAACTTATAACTGCTGTAGGAACAAAACCCAATTTAGTGCTTAATTTTCCATTTTTCAATTTTTGGCTCGTTATCATCATGATTTTTTTTAGTTTCACAAAACACGCTTTTTAGCACAACATTTGTAAATAGAGTTATTTTGTCATTTGATGTGTATTTTATTGTCACTGGGGCGTATTTCAGGTGATTGGACTGCCTCCCACTGAAGTTCTCCAGAACGCTTACAGGGGGCAAGTCTTCTTTGGTGAGCACTTTACGTGGAAGGTCCAGAATTTGTCATGATCACAGGCAAGGATATGGTATTGAGTGGTCTTGTATTTTTGCAGATTCTGAGGGAAACCTTTCTAGGCTAACAAAGAGCACAGGCCGAAATCCCAGCTCTATAGATCTGGAGGATGCTTTGAAAACCAACGACGCATTCTTCTTACATTTTATCAAAGGCTGCCTGACGTAAGTGATTAGTGAAATGTTCAATTCATACAAATCCTGTCTGCTGCTTAATGCTTCCTGTCTGGGTTAATGGAGCATGCGTGCGAATTTTTTTTTTTCCCCTCAACGTCTTTAGGTGGGACCCTAAAAAGCGCCTTACACCAGAGCAGGCTTTGAAGCATCCATGGATTCAGGGAGGCACCCTACCAGCTGACCCTGAATCCATTCTGTAAAGAAGATGACTGGATGCCACAGAAGCACAGACATGAACCTTTCATGTAAGCTTCCCACTGATGTCATTTTAAAAGAAAGCCCTGGAACAAACAATCTGACTAATACAAGCAGTTACAGGTGCTTTAGCACAGAGTTCTAGTCCTTAGGAAGCATTGGGATTAATCATTTTAAAACCTCACACACTTTGTTTATCCACATGTATTCACTATATTAATGGTAACTTAAATGTAACCTGATATAATGGTATTGAACTGACATCACAAAATCATCACGACTCGATATAATTGTACATTTGTTTTTTAAGTCTTTTTTCTGGCTTTATTGCTGCAATAGATTTAGTTGTGAACATTTTTCAGATGAAACATGATGTAATATTTACACACTTAGTTAAAGCCAGTGGTGTTTATTAGCATTAATATTTTACTCCTTTTTTAAATGGAGTGTTTTTGATATTTCAGATGCTTGGACTACCACCCACTGATGTTCTCAGGCTTGCCTTCCTCAAAGAAGTCATCAACGAGAGCACTCAAGAAAAGTGCTCCGGAACTGGTTCCTCATCTGGAAACAAGAGCATCAAAAACAATATTCCACTATCTATTGCATTTAAATACATAATATATAAAAATACAATATAATATGTAGCTGATGTGATGGATTCATACAAAAAATAGCCAGATGATTTGATTGGTCTCTATATGTTACTCCTTTCTTAGCTGAGAAGCCTCCGTTTAATGGCCCAGGGAAGTCCAGGAGGGAGACCTCATGCAAACCGAAGCTGATTCGTCTCCCTCCAATAGGAGCCTCAGCAGTGAAGCCGAATGAAAGTTGCGTGTGTGTCTTGGAAGAGCCGCCTGCCAGTTTGTTGGGGTTTAAGGAAAGGTAGGTTACCGAGACACAATTTGACGTTTCATGGGTGGTATGAGTGTTCTTCATTGTTCATGGGATTGTCCACAGTGTGTTACATGTTCAGAGAAACTTGAGGCGTATAATTCATGGCCTATCAAGAACACTTAGCGCTCTAAATGTAAGTACCTAGATGTGTTACATTCAGTGAACTCTGCTGATGTGTGTTTGCAGGTTACTCCAGGACTGTGCCTCAGCTGTACCTACCAAGATGCTCTGCACAGTGCTGATATTCATAGACTTATTAATGAATGACGTAAAATATTTCCAACAGATGATAATAAATTGTGATTAAATAAAAACAAATAATATAAGGATTTGTGGTTATTTTGCTGAGATATTTTTGACTAAGCAGTGTGCATTAACACAGTCCTCCTCGTAAACAACTTGGGTTTGTGCAGTTGTGTTTGCAGTGCGTGGTCTTTATTGTAAGCAAATTCACTGATTAGAAGAGGTGTCTGACTACTGTTGGACATTTATCTCAGCGTGTATCCTGTATATCTCAGCGTGTGTCCTGTATATCTCAGCGTGTGTCCTGTATATCTCAGCGTGTGTCCTGTATATCTCAGCGTGTGTCCTGTATATCTCAGCGTGTATCCTGTATATCTCAGCGTGTATCCTGTACATCTCAGCGTGTATCGTGTACATCTCAGCGTGTATCCTGTACATCTCAGCGTGTATCCTGTACATCTCAGCGTGTATCCTGTACATCTCGGCGTGTGTCCTGTATATCTCAGCGTGTGTCCTGTATATCTCAGCGTGTGTCCTGTATATCTCAGCGTGTATCCTGTATATCTCAGCGTGTATCCTGTATATCCCAGCGTGTATCGTGTATATCTCAGCGTGTATCCTGTATATCTCAGCGTGTATCCTGTATATCTCAGCGTGTATCCTGTATATCCCAGCGTGTATCGTGTATATCTCAGCGTGTATCCTGTATATCTCAGCGTGTGTCCTGTATATCTCAGCGTGTATCCTGTATATCCCAGCGTGTATCCTGTATATCTCAGCGTGTATCGTGTATATCTCAGCGTGAATCGCGTATATCTCAGCGTGTATCCTGTATATCTCAGCGTGTATCGTGTATATCTCAGCGTGTATCGTGTATATCTCAGCGTGTATCCTGTGTATCTCAGCGTGTATCCTGTATATCCCAGCGTGTATCCTGTATATCTCAGCGTTTATCCTGTATATCTCAGCGTGTGTCCTGTATATCTCAGCGTGTGTCCTGTATATCCCAGCGTGTATCGTGTATATCTCAGCGTGTATCCTGTACATCTCAGCGTGTATCCTGTATATCTCAGCGTGTATCCTGTATATCTCAGCCAAACAATATTATTACACACAAAAGCATTAAACTAGTTAAAACTGGCAAAAATATTCTATGCAATTTGCTCATACAGACCACGCTCGTAGAGGCTGAGACGGGGAGGTGAACTCAGAAGTCTTTGGGGAGGAGTTATGAATGCGTATGAAGCTAGACCCCAAAAATTACAGGAATGCTGGTCATTAAGTGCTACACAATACACTCTACTAACTCACCACAAATTAAAACACTATCTTCAAGCAAGTAACTGTTTCCTGGACATATGAAGGCTGTTTGTGCTCATTCAGAACTGAACTTGCACAGAAGAATCATTTGACTAAAGAACTACAAATGTTGAACTGTGCAGTTTTGGAGCCCTACAGAATTTTGCACAATTAAACCCTCATCAGAAATGAGGAGACAGTAATGTCGGTTAAGGCTTAGGTTTGTGTGTATATTGAATGCCCATAAGAGTAAAAGCTATTGTCTGCGTGTCTCAAATCCTGGAAGTTAAACCTTATCTGGACTCTGTGGACTTTCCTACATCAGATTGTTATGTGTAGTATCACAGAAGATCTGCAGGATTTCTCCGTGCGTTATGTCAAATAGACCAGTATGGAATTTACCAGGCTTATTTCAGTGGGACATAGCAGGTCCTATTATCTTCACATCTTTCTCCCGAATAAATGCCATACTGCTGATGTTGATGTAAGTCAATATTTAGTTTCAAACAGTTTTAACTGAACATTTGTCAGTTTTCTTGCATGTTCCCATTTTGTTTTTGCTTTCTTCTGATTTTACACTGATGTATACACAGGCGTCAAACCCAAGGAAGAGGGCAGCCCTGCTGCAGGTTCTGCTGTAGTACATGAGGGAGGATTCTACATTTATAACGATTTGTGAGGTATGTTTAAGTTGCTGGAACAATTTAAAAATGATGATGAAAATAACAGGAAATATTGGTGAATTTGTTTTTGACGTACTAGAGTATACGCACCTTCTAAATAACCCTAAGGCAATTCAGGTTTTGTTTTAACAAAATCTACCCATTATGAAGAGCATGACATCAAAAGAATGAGCACTGGAATCCTTACAGTTGTAGAAGATGTGGAGGAATCCCTCCCAACTACATCTACGTAGATGTGGCTCTGGTGATTGGAGAGCAATTTACCGGTCACAATTTTGGTATTATACCAAATGCTTTTCATATCTTGATTGTGCTGTGTTATGCATTGAGTATGAACACCAAAGGACTCGTGGATATACCTCAAAGGATATTCCTGAGGTAAAGAGAGAATTTATTGTTGGAATTATTATTTTCATTTGTTTGTTTGTTTGTGTAATCTCTAAACCAGGGATGGGCAAAATTTTCCGCTCAAGGGCCACACCTGGATTTAAAAATTGACAGGTGGGCTGAGAGGTGGGGGTTTAATTAATTAATTATGTGAATGTTTGTGTGAATGTGATTCTGTAATGTAACTTTTTATTGTTATCTTTGTTTCTACTTGGTGTATTGCAGTCTAAACAAAACTAATACAGTGTTTAAAGCAGCACTTTCAACAAAACTTAACGGTTTATGTGTGACGTCTTGAACCAGCCTAGTGGTTAGATTACACTGGCGTGATCGGTGACTCCAGAGGGGTAGTAGCACTCAACTTTAATGGCAAATGTCACTAACAAATATCTGTAGACCTAATAAACTCGGCTTTAGCAGAGGTCAGTAGTGTGTGGCGCGCACCATCTAGTGGACTCACTTAAATGCAGGAAAAAGGTGAAATTGATGTGGTTTAGGACAATTTTGTAAATATTCAGAGGGCCGGATAAAAGAGCCTAACGGGTCGTAGTTTGCCCACCACCGCTCTAAACCGTTCACTCGTCCATTCAATCGTTCATTCATTCATTCATTTACCCACAGCTAGCCAGTATTGGTTTTGGATCTATTCCCATGCTCATGGAGATGTTGCTGGATTCTCTGAATCTTTTAATATTATTATGTGCTGTAAATGAAGAAATCCTTAATGAAAATGGCCTTAATGAAATGCGGCGCAGGTCTAAGATATTAACTGTTCAGCGACTGTTTTGTGCTAGTTTGCACTTTAGAAAAATGCTTGTTTGTGTGTAAACAGACCGTTAGCTTTAAGCTAAGACTGTATGAATATACTGTAGTTTAACTCGATTTAGGAAATGATGTATGAAAACAGTGAAGCACTTATTTTACTATTGATATGACTGATTTATACTAGTAACCTTCTGTATACTGTATAAGTAAGTGCTGTCTGAATCCAAGTGAGCCATTTCAGGCACACCCTAGAGAATACACACATGAAGTAAATGTGCTGATCATGCTCAAAACTACCAGAAGAAAATTTAATTTAGTCACAATTTGCTTTAATTAAACGTACATTTAAGATATTTTATTATCCAAAATGTATAAATAAAGTTTATGAATATGATTTATATAAATGTGTAATTCCATCTTTGTTTAAATTTTCCATTCCACCTCAAATAGTGCAGCTTTGGTCTGGTGCCTTGACAGATAGATGTGGCCACTGATATTTTTAGCATCCATCGTGATTTATCTCGGTTAGCCAACAGCTAACAACTTAACTTCTGAAACATAACAGCTCTGTTAGCGCAGGTCTGTTCTTATCATTGTTCTTAACATATCAATTAATAATTATATTGAACAGTATCGGTTTAAGGTCATTCATGAAAATTCATTCACTCATTGAAACCTCAGTGTGAACTTGAAAAGAAACTTTGTTCAGTACTGAAACGGTACTGGCTGTACAGCAGAGCCCTTGTTCAGCTGGTAAACCTTCTTTAGTTTGGGGTAAATAACTTAATCCCCACAATACATAGTCCATTGTGTTCAGTTTCATGTTTTATCATATTACCTGTCAATATAGCTGAACCTGTGCTCACCACTGCTGAAAGGGTTTATAATTATTTTAGTTATCTCAGCTTATATTGATCTCAGCTTATTTTCCTCTACAGGGTGGGAACCTTGATGGTCTCCCACCGATTCATAAACCACGTGTAAATCCTCACGTGGCATCTGGCCAGCCCAGAAAACCGGTAAGTCTGCCCTTAATTTAAAAACATTTATCCTTATGAATAACATTGTGCACTGGACTCAGTCTCACATAGCTACATTACCTGTCCACTGGTTTGTACATGAAGCTGGATCTGTGCTAACCGTTGTTGAGAGGTGTAGCGTAGTAACAGTATTTGAGTTGGTTATGTTTAATGGTGATTATCACTTATAATAATTATTATTACTGAATTAAATGACAAAAATATTAATAATTTATCAGAGATTGAAATACTGTCAACGCTAGGGATGAGTTCTCAGGATTTTCAGACTCTTAAGGAACAAACTCCACACACTGTATTATTTCAAATAATGGAAATACTTTATTAGAAGGAATGATAATAGGTTGATAAACATAGCACAATCATCAAAATCTCACGGGATCAACGCAGGTGAAACCAGTTCGAATTTAATAATTGGCTAGGCTATATGACTTGTGAATAATGTGTTGGTAAATGATTTAATAACCGCTTATCCAGTTCAGGATCGCGGTGGGTCCAGAGCCTACCTGGAATCTTTCACTCACACCTATGGACACTTTTGAGTCACCAATCCATCTACCAACGTGTGTTTTTGGACTGTGGGAGGAAACCGAAGCACCAAGAGGAAACCCACGCAGACACAGAGAGAACACACCACACTCCTCACAGACAGTCACCTGGAGCAGGAATCGAACCCATAACCTCCAGGTCCCTGGAGCTGTGTGACTGCGACACTACCTGCTGCGCCACCGTGCTGCCCTAGGGCTGGGCAATTAATCGAAAATTAATTGAAATCGACATAATCTTGTCTATATCGGTTATTTTTATTCTGTTATGTCCCCACTGTGTGTTCATGTACTGTCCCTTTAAATCCACGCTACCAAGCTGTAGTCACATGATTCTGCCCCCTATCTGCCACAGGGAAACAACCTGAACTCAGAGGCTGAGTATCTATTAATACATTTTGTAATGCATCAGGGGTCAAGGTCTTGTCCTTGCTGCAAGTCAGCTGAACAAAACTGAGCCTAACCCATCTGACTCCTGAAAACATTTATTGAGGAGTGTGGTGTGTTCTCCCTGTGTCTGCGTGACTGTCTGTGAGGAGTGTGGTGTGTTCTCCCTGTGTCTGCGTGGGTTTCCTCCGGGTGCTCCGGTTTCCTCCAGTTTCCTCCTACGCTCCAAAAACACACGTTGGGAGGTGGATTGGAGACACAAAAGTGTCCGTAGGTGTGAATGTGTGAGTGTGTGGCGCCCTGTGAATGACTGGCGCTCCCTCCAGGGTGTGTTCCTGCCTTGTGCCCAGTGATTCCAGGTAGGCTTCAGACCCACTGCTGCCCTGAACTGGATAAGACAGATAATGAGTGAAATAAATTCAGTCAGATGGGTCCAGACTTAGGGCGGCACGGTGGCGCAGCAGGTAGTGTCGCAGTCACACAGCTCCAGGGGCCTGGAGGTTGTGGGTTCGATTCCCACTCCGGGTGACTGTCTGTGAGGAGTTGGTGTGTTCTCCCCGTGTCCGCGTGGGTTTCCTCCGGGTGCTCCGGTTTCCTCCCACAGTCCAAAAACACACGTTGCAGGTGGATTGGCGACTCAAAAGTGTCCGTAGGTGTGAATGTGTGTGTGTCTGTGTTGCCCTGTGAAGGACTGACATCCCCTCCAGGGTGTATTCCCGCCTTGCACCCGATGATTCCAGGTAGGCTCTGGACCCCCTGCGACCCTAAATTGGATAAGCGGTTACAGATGATGGATGGATGGGTCCAGACTTTTGGCTGGAAATGTATACATTCGATCAGTACTGCATTTACATTCTAACTCTAATTACATTCTTGATTTAGTTCTGTTTACATTGGGTTAACCACCTTATGGTTAGGCTTTATTTCTGGATGCAGTTATAACACAATGAAATATAATCCTTTACACGGTGCAGAGTGTCCTGAGTGTGTTCCCTGTGCAGATTCGTATTTGGGCTCGGAGGAAAGCGGTCGCTGATGGACACTGTGACTACGCCCTCAACCTCACCGGTCCAGTCCTGAAGTTCTTTGAGGATTACTATCAAGTCCCTTACCCTCTCTCTAAATCTGGTCCAAAAAAAAAACGGTTGCGTGCGGAGGGCGGTAACAAGCCGTGACACAATCGCTCTCCAACTACAGCCTCTCAGCAATCTGCCTCATGAGGAGAGAAGACCGTCAGAGCTCTGTCTACTTAGAACTGCTGTCTACGGTGTCAGTGCCTATCAAGACAGCTCACTAAGTTTTGGGACAGACCAAATGTCTCAGTCTGCCTGGTCTCACTGTCTGCGATCTGAGTGTCTGTGGTCTCACTGTCTCTACTGATTCTGACTCTCTGGTCTCACTGGTGAGACTGATTATGTTGTGACTGCTCTGACCTTCTTTGGTGTCTTACTCTCTCTGGCTTGACTCTCTCTGGCCTGACTCTCCCTGGCCTCAATCTCTGGCTTGACTCTCCCTGGTCTCACTCTCTCTGGCCTGACTCTCCCTGGTCTCACACTACATGGCCTGACTCTCCCTTGTCTCACTCTCTCTGGCCTGACTCACCCTGGTCTCGCTCTCTCTGGCCTGACTCTCCCTTGTCTCACTTTCTCTGGCCTGACTCTCCCTGGTCTCACTCTCTCTGGCCTGAGCATCTCTGGTCGCACTCTCTCTGGCCTGACTCACCCTTGTCTCACACTCCCTGGTCTCACTGTCTCTGGCATGAGCGTCTCTGGTCTCATTGTCTCCCTCTCTCTGGTCTCACTGTGATTTGTTTTATCAGTGGTTTGGAAACCTCGTGACTCTGAAATGGTGGAATGAGCTTTGGCTGAATGAAGGATTTGCGACATATGTGTCTTACCTTGGGGCAGATTATGCTGAACCCACATGGAATCTGGTAACTAACACACACACACACAAACACACATAATGCTACATCCTTTTAGTGTGAATGAACATTGTTCATTGATGTAAGAGGTAGTTTTTCACTGTTTGAATTCCCACAGAAACTCATGTGTAACTCGAGCTGTTTAGTTTTGTAGCACTTTCCCTCTGTGTTTACTTTCATGCAGTTAGCGCTCTCCTGAATTTAGAGTCAGTTCCACCTTAAGTAATGTAACTGTAACAGCAAAAATAAGTCAGTGTTACCTCCCTATGGAGCAGGAATAGAACAACATCCTCATCTCGGTTGGTCCTTTTCAGCGTTTGGAGTCTCTCCGTTGTCTAAAAACCTCCAGATGGCGTTTCTCTGCCGTGAGCAGAGAGAGAGAAAGCCTAGCACCGGACTCAGACACTTTGTTTTTTTTACCCATTTACAGACACTGGGGCTTTGTAAACACTTTAAATTATAGCCCACTAATTACTGGGTAAGTACAGAGAAAGTAAGCCGATAAGTAAGATTAAAAAAGTACTGAGTAAGCAAAGGGTATGATAATAGATTAAAGTTGTTGTTGTTGTTATAAATAAAACAACATCGTATATCATCAGTGTTCATTCTCAAATGAAACATTCCTGATGATTCTCATGGCTGAGTTTTATTCCAAAAATGCTGTTCCCTTTGAAATAATTCTGGAAACAACAAGTGTTTGAAAAGAAGGAGACATTTTTATTTCTCTAACAAATACATTTGAATTATAATAGAGCATGAATGTTTCTTTATGTTAATGTATTTTGGATCAAAGAAACTTTGTTTTTAATATATTTTGGAACAAAATATCGTAGAACAATGAAGCGTAGATCTGTTTCTATACATGAATTATATATTTACATTGTTTTCTAAAATGTTCTCCATGATTTGTGTAGGAAAAAATGGGACGTCTCTCAAAAATTGATGAAAAATGAAAAACCTTTATTACAGCAAGCAGTAGCAAGATACAAAGATGTACCATGGATTCAGCGGAGCTGGACTGAACATTGAGTAATAGAAAAACACAGCTTATGTAGTTTGACAATACGGTCTTCCCCTAAGCTCCTCCTGAAGGATGTGATGTCAGTTGTGTCTGAATACAGTCCGTGTGTAAATACCACTCAAGTTCTAACTCAGTGGAAATTGAGTTCTGTCACCTTCATGTTTAGACTAGTTCCCTTTGTCTGTGGTGGTTGTTGATTACTCAGTAATAAATTTAAAAAATCACATGTAAGGATGTTGTTTGTGGACTTTAGTTCAGTATTTAATACAGTCATTCCACAAAACCTGGTCAAAAAACTGGGCGATCTGGGCCTAGGCAGTTCACTATGCTTACGGATATTGGACGTCCTGAGCAACAGACCCCAGTACGTCAGGATGGGAGACTCTCATCTTGAACACAGGCACCCCACAGGGATATGTCCTCAGCCCCCTCCTCTACTCACTCTTCACATATGACTGCTCCCCCATTCACACCTCCAACAACATCATCAAGTTTGCTGATGACACAACAGTTGTAGGACTGATTACGAACAACGAGTCAGCCTACAGGGAGGAGGTCTGGCACTTGACAGAAAGGTGTAAGAACAACAACCTGAAATTGAACCCAAATAAAACCAAGGAGATGGTCATGGATTTCAGAAGGTCCCCCTGCACCGAGACCATGGCCCTACTCATCAATGGAGTGGAGGTTGAGAGAGTGGAGCACTTCAAGTTCCTGGGAGTACACGTCTCTGCTGACCTCACATGGGCCTTCAACACCCAACACCTAGTGCGGAAGGCACAACAGAGACTCTACTTCCTCAGGAAGCTGAAGCACTCCCACCTCCCTCAACACTTGCTGGTGAACTTTTACAGAGCCACCATCGAGAGCATCCTGACATACTGCTGCACAGTCTGGTTCACCAGTTGCACAGCACAGGACAGGAGAGACCTGCAGCGAGTAGTGAGAGGGGTGGAAAAAAAATCATAGGAACTTCACTACCCCCCCTCAGCGAGATCTACAACAGCCGACTCCAGAAAAAGGCTACCAGCATTTCAATGGACATCCCTCACCCTGGACACACTCCCCTCCCCTCCAAAAAGAGATTCAGACAATCAAAGACAAACAGGTTGAAACACAGCTTCATCCCCCACGCTGTGAAAGCCATCAACCCCCCCCACCCACTCCGCTACTTTAACCAACCCATCCTGATTGAAAATCAGTAGTATCAACGGACAACCACCCATTCTAATGGACAAGCAATTGCACACAGCACTTTTAAATTACGCCTGTATATATCTTCTGTGTTAATGCTCTGACCAATCTGCTATTTTGCACATAGATTTTATATTTTAACTGCTGCCTGAGAGAGGATACTAAAACTGTATTTCACTGTTTTAACACTGTTCTGAACATTGTATTCTCAGCGACAATAAAGCTATTCTATTCTATTCTATATTGATTAGGTCTTCTGGTCCCACAGTGAGAGCTGTTGTGGCTCTTCCTGCTTTGCATTTTCATATGCTAAATATGTCAAATGATCAACCTATCTCTAGGAAGACACACTGGTTTGGAACATTTATTATGATATTAATATTGTTGATTGCAGCAAGGTAAATAGATTTGCATTCTCTAGCAATATGTCCCTCTTTATCACATGAATAGCACACCTTGATCACATTAGGATTGTAGAGTGGTAGTCTCTCCTGAGTCATTCTAGCTACCTGCCTTTCATTAATCCGGAAAACATTTTTCCGAGCTGTATTCTGATTGGAAGCTTTATGATTAATAGCTGCTATGAAAGTGGATTTCCTGGTATCAGCATTGCTATTGTAAAATTGAATCATTTTAGTAATGATTTCATCATATGCAGACGTATGTGTTACATGCATTGCTAGGGCAGCACGGGTAAAACTGACGCTCTGGGCAATCAGAGCGGACTTAAATCTCTGATCCTGTGTCGTAATGTCACTAATACCACTATAGGTTACAAAAGCATCCATGAGTCTCTCTGAGAAAGCAACAGGGTGCTCTGCTTTTTGCATGGTCACCCCTGTGATCTTTTCCCAGTTGATGACTCTTGCTCTTAAAACCTAACAATGCTTGTTTTCTTTCTGCCTTGTTAGCCTTTTTATTTTTAACTTTATTCGGCAGAGCTCGGCCTAGAGTAGAGGGAAGACACATAATCAAGACGACACAAGCATCTGCATCTGTTAACCTATGAATGTCAGCGTGCTGTTCCAATTTGTCTAAGCAATTTAAAGGATCGTGTTTTACTGGATCAAATTTTCCCACATTTTTGATTAATGATTCCAGTTCAGTGGGACTCAGAGCACGGACAGTAGTAGTTGTGACAGCACTACTTTCTTCCTCTCCCGGGCGAACCGTGGTGGAAGAATGCAGTGGTGCCATAGGAAACCTTATAGTACGATTAGAGTAGTGATCATGGCTGTCTTGTGGAAGAGAAGCTTCCTTCCAATTTGGGTTTGTTTCATACGTGCTCTGAAAATGTGTTTGATTTGTGATTTGATCCAAAGGTGTTTTGGAATCTATTGTTCCCTCATTATCTAGTCCTTCAGCCAATGGGGCAGACATATTTTTTAACATAAACTGACATGCTGATCTAGTCTGCTGTAGATCGCTTGATAGTCTTTCCACAGATGATACAAGTCTGTTATTGTCCATCTTATAATTAGAGATTTCTTGTTTTAGTCTGACTATTTCCTCGTTCAGAATTGTCTCCCCTGCTTGGTAATTTTTCATGGACATTATGTTTTCACTAATTTGAGCGTGAAGCACTGTTTCCATCTCAAGTGCATCTCTCAGTTACTTTAGAAACTTTACAACACAACAAGTTTCAGTTACTTTAGAGACTTTACAACACAACAAGTGTCAGTTACTTTAGAGACTTTACAACACAACAAGTTCCAGTCACTTTAGAAACTTTACAACACAACAAGTTCCAGTCACTTTAGAAACTTTACAACACAACAAGTTCCAGTCACTTTAGAAACTTTACAACACAACAAGTTCCAGTCACTTTAGAAACTTTACAACACAACAAGTGTCAGTTTCCTTAGAGACTTTACAACACAACAAGTTCCAGTCACTTTAGAAACTTTACAACACAACAAGTTCCAGTCACTTTAGAAACTTTACAACACAACAAGTTCCAGTCACTTTAGAAACTTTACAACACAACAAGTGTCAGTTTCCTTAGAGACTTTACAACACAACAAGTTCCAGTCACTTTAGAAACTTTACAACACAACAAGTGTCAGTTACTTTAGAGACTTTACAACACAACAAGTTTCGGTTACTTTAGAAAATTTACAACACAACAAGTGTCAGTTACTTTAGAGACTTTACAACACAACAAGTGTCAGTTACTTTAGAGACTTTACAACACAACAAGTGTCAGTTACTTTAGAGACTTTACAACACAACAAGTGTCAGTTACCTTAGAGACTTTACAACACAACAAGTGTCAGTTACTTTAGAGACTTTACAACACAACAAGTTTCAGTTACTTTAGAGACTTTACAACACAACAAGTTTCAGTTACTTTAGAAACTTTACAACACAACAAGTTTCAGTTACTTTAGAGACTTTACAACACAATAAGTGTCAGTTACCTTAGAGACTTTACAACACAACAAGTTTCAGTTACTTTAGAGACTTTACAACACAACAAGTGTCAGTTACTTTAGAGACTTTACAATACAACAAGTTTCAGTTTCCTTAGAGACTTTACAACACAACAAGTGTCAGTTACTTTAGAGACTTTACAACACAACAAGTTCCAGTCACTTTAGAAACTTTACAACACAACAAGTGTCAGTTACCTTAGAGACTTTACAACACAACAAGTGTCAGTTACTTTAGAGACTTTACAACACAACAAGTTTCAGTTACTTTAGAGACTTTACAACACAACAAGTTTCAGTTACTTTAGAAACTTTACAACACAACAAGTTTCAGTTACTTTAGAGACTTTACAACACAATAAGTGTCAGTTACCTTAGAGACTTTACAACACAACAAGTTTCAGTTACTTTAGAGACTTTACAACACAACAAGTTTCAGTTACTTTAGAGACTTTACAACACAACAAGTTTCAGTCACTTTAGAGACTTTACAACACAACAAGTGTCAGTTACTTTAGAAACTTTACAACACAACAAGTTTCAGTTACTTTAGAGACTTTACAACACAACAAGTTTCAGTTACTTTAGAGACTTTACAACACAACAAGTGTCAGTTACCTTAGAGACTTTACAACACAACAAGTGTCAGTTACCTTAGAGACTTTACAACACAACAAGTGTCAGTTACCTTAGAGACTTTACAACACAACAAGTGTCAGTCACCTTAGAGACTTTACAACACAACAAGTGTCAGTCACTTTAGAGACTTTACAACACAACAAGTTTCAGTTACTTTAGAGACTTTACAACACAACAAGTTTCAGTTACTTTAGAGACTTTACAACACAACAAGTTTCAGTTACTTTAGAGACTTTACAACACAACAAGTTTCAGTTACTTTAGAGACTTTACAACACGACAAGTTTCAGTTACTTTAGAGACTTTACAACACAACAAGTGTCAGTTACCTTAGAGACTTTACAACACAACAAGTGTCAGTTACTTTAGAAACTTTACAACACAACAAGTGTCAGTTACCTTAGAGACTTTACAACACAACAAATTCCGGTAATTTAGAGACTTTACAGCATAAGATTCAGTTACTTTAGAAACTTTAATACCTAATACTGATACTATTCTGTTTACCACACTACGTCGGGAGGATTCACTTACTTTAGAATCGTTACAGATTTATCAGAAATTTGGTACACGTCGACTCCTGCTATGACTGAATAAAAGAATTAACCCAGAATTATCCCTGTCCTTAAATTTTCTAGATTTTTTTAAACGAGGTCATAACCTAAAACCAGTAGTCTAAACACAGAATTGGTTTTACTTACCAACTTGTCTTCCCCACTTTTTGTTTTGGAAAATCCCTCGAGTGGATGGCTCGCCAGTTGTAGGAAAAAATGGGATGTCTCTCAAAAATTGATGAAAAGTGGAAAACATTTTACAGCAAGCAGTTGCAAGATACAAAGATGTACCATTGGTTCAGCGGAGCTAGACTGAACATTGAGCAATAGAAAAACACAGCTTATATAGTTTGACAATACCGCCTTCCATCTCAGCTCCTCCTAAGGAACACAATACACACGGAACCCTGTCATCTGTGAGGAACTTAAAGTGTATTGAGTTCTGTCACCTTCATGCTTAGACTAGTTCCCTTTGTCTGTGGTGGTTGTTGATTACTCAATAATGAACTTCCTTTGATATTGATTAGGTCTTCTGGTCCCACAGTGAGAGCTGTTGTGGCTCTTCCTGCTTTACCTGTTTATATACTAAATAAGCCAAATGGTCAACCTATCTCTAGGAAGACACACCGGTTTGGAGCATTTATGATATTAATATTGTTGATTGCAGCAAGTTAAGCCAGTCACATTTGGGTCCATGCTGTAATTTCTTACCGTTTGTACTACATCAGTAACTCAAACAATGTTGCACTGGGCTCAGTATATCTAGCTAACCACAAGCCAGCCTGTTACACTATGCTCAGCAGGGTTGAAGTTCTCTGGTTAAAGGACTCCAGGTTTGAACACACACAGAAATTAAGGACTATCAGCATCTTCTTTTGAGAAGTGCGGTCAGGTGTAGAACTCCTGGGAGAAGTAGTAGCTCCTCTCCCTGAAGTCAGGATCAGGAGTTTAGCCCGATTTATTAAACTCAGCACAACCAATGGACACTTCAGTAAAGACACCACAGAGACGTCTGTCAGGGAAAATAAAGTTTATTGAGAAGCACAGCAGGGAGATGGAGCAGCTGGAGTCCATGTGCTCATGCACAAACTTCACACCACAGTTCTTCAGACGACCTCTGCAACAGAACAAGACACAGCTTTAGGACCTCACTCCTCCAGCAGAAAACAACCTCCACATTACATTAGGTTCTCCCTCCCAGACCTGGAGTACCCTCCACTAGACTGGAACATCTCAGGGGAACCTCCTGAAACAGATCAGAGCTCTGTTCAGGAAGATCCCCCTACTGAGATCACTCCATATTCCCTCCATCTGAGAGAAGAGCTGAAGTGAGGGTCAGCAGCGCTGGAGGAGACCACCCCAGTACTGACCAGACCCTCAGAGGAGGGTCATTACCACCACACTCCACTCCCTCTCCTCCAGCAGTGACTCCCACTCAGATCTCTCTCCTTCACCTGGACCTCAGTGTTTCAGAGCGGGATTAGGATCAGAACCTTGCTCTGAGTCTGGAGATCCTTTCACATCTGGTCCAACAGAGCCTTGCTTTGAGTCTGGAGATTCTGTCACATCTGGTCCAACAGAGCCTTGCTTTGAGTCTGGAGATTCTGCCACATCTGGTCCAACAGAGCCTTGCTTTGAGTCTGGAGATTCTGTCACATCTTCTTCAACAGAGCCTTGCTTTGAGTCTGGAGATTCTTTCACATCTGGTCCAACAGAGCCTTGCTTTGAGTCTGGAGATTCTGTCACATCTGGTCCAACAGAGCCTTGCTTTGAGTCTGGAGATTCTGTCACATCTGGTCCAACAGAGCCTTGCTTTGAGTCTGGAGATTCTGTCACATCTGGTCCAACAGAGCCTTGCTTTGAGTCTGGAGATTCTTTCACATCTTGTCCAACAGAACCTTGCTCTGAGTCTAGAGATTCTTTCACATCTTGTCCAACAGAACCTTGCTCTGAGTCTAGAGATTCTTTCACATCTTGTCCAACAGAGTCTTGCTCTGAGTCTAGAGATTTTGTCACTGCTTCCTGTCCAGCACCAGAAGCATCAGTCCTTTTCTCCAACAGCTTCTCCACAGGACTACGGGCTCCTGGACACAACACACCTCTCGTTACACAGGGTCAGCAGAGTCAGACAAACACCAGACACTGAGAATCAGCAGGACATTAACATGCCACAGCTGCACAGTTTAGCACCCCCTAGTGTCCCACTGTGGTTCTGCTGCAGCATTTACACAGAGACACACCCTTCAACTAATAAGATCTAATAACTCACCTCTGTAGCCCCTGATCACTCTCGACAACTGCAGCCCCTTGGCTCGCACCTGCTCAGACTCAGCTGGAAAACACAGCACTGCAGAGAGACACAGACATGAGAACAGGAGCGTAACACTAGGAGAGAAGCCCCCCCAGCTCTGAGAGACAGACCCCCAGCTGCTGAGACAATTGTCTAACTTTCTCTGATTCTGAGAGAGAGCTGTGGTGGAACTACTCAGAACCTCCAGCTTCTCTCAGAACAGGAACTGAAGGGTGGACCACCCTCTCCTTTTTTTTTTCTAAAGACATGGGCTCTGAAGGATGTGGACTTACAGTGAGAGACGAAGGCCAGAAGAAGAGCCACCACCAAGAGCTTACACTGAACCATGATGAGAATCTGAAGAACCCACAGAGCAGGAGGAACACACTGAAGAACCTTCCTCAGGAGCGCAGTTAAATAGCAGCACTGATGGGCCTCAGGTGGACTTCATTAATCAGACACACAGCGCCGCCTGCTGGAGAACACACACAGTCAGCAGACTCCTGCAGGGGGTGCTCTCTCCACACTGCCTCCCTTTTCTTTTTAATTGCTGTCTTTAATTCTTCAGCAGCTGCTTTTATGAAGGTATTGGAACAGATTTAAAGTCTAGTTGGATTAAGATTGGAAATTGGATTTTTCAAAATAGATATTTAGTTTTTAGTCTTTAATCTGGATTCTTTAATCAAATCTTAACAGGATTCAAGGTTACAACCAGGTTTTTCACAACTATAAGTACAAACCTTTTGATAGTTTTGATAAATACCAGGAGGCTATTGTCCCACACTGAGAGGAGGATTAAAGCTGGACAGATTCTGAGGACACTCTTTGTACAGAAACGTCTTGAACATAAACCTGTTACTTAAAATTGACTAAACATTTTTACAGTTTACACACACACACATACTCACTCACAAATACACACACACACACACACGCTCACTCACAAATACACACACACACACACACATACTCACTCACAAATACACACACACACACACACACATACTCACTCACAAATACACACACACACACACACACACACACACACACACACACATACTCACTCACAAATACACACACACACACATACTCACTCACAAATACACACACACACACATACTCACTCACAAATACACACACACACACACACATACTCATTCACAAATACGCACACACACACACACATATACACATACTCACTCACAAATACAAACACACACACACACATATACACATACTCACTCACAAATACAAACACACACACACACACATATACACATACTCACTCACAAATACAAACACACACACACACACACACACTAACTGTGACCATCTGTGAGGCAGTGTCGTGCTGCCCTCTGCTGTAAGTTTGAGGTTTTGCGGTTCTCTCTCGCATACATTTATTTATACTTTCAGCAATTATTCAGTCGTTTAATGGTTAATCGGGTCATTATGTGACTGCCTGAAAGTGAGCTGCAAATTTAAAAAAATACCCTTTATTCCCATTGCTTAGTGGAAATTATATTTATTGCAGTAAAAATATGGATTAGTAAAAATAAATTAGGCATTTTAATATTATTAGATATTAACATTAAAATTGAATCCAAAGTACATTTAATTAAATCAAATATTCGCTAGATTCACCCTCTGTGTGAGGCGTGTGTGTAAACGGTGCTCCTGCGGAACGCTAGTAATTGTAACCAGACTCTTCAGGTGAGTGGACGGATGTTACAGTTTCTTACCACACACTCTTTTAAAAGTAATACAAAATGAGGAGTTTTATTATTCATCTTTTGTGATTGAACGGGAGAACTCCTAAGAACAATAGACTGCTTTCTGTTGCAGAATAACTGTATTTTGTCATTGCTGAATATGAATCCGAGTTACTGCCAGCAGCATCTCAGCTCCATCATGAGCAGCAGGTTCGAGGAGCAAAGGAGGGCCCTGTGTAGGAGACTGCAGGATGAGACCACCTCCATCAGCCAGGATAGAGATAAGAAGGCAAGGGAGTTGAAGCAGAAGTTGGCTGGGCAGGAACAAGCCCAGAAAGAGATATTCCATGACCTGCTGCAGATGGACAGCGAGAGGAAGGAGTTTACTGCTGAGGTTCTCACGCGCTTCCGCTGTGAAGAACGATGGAGGTCAGATGGAGACGACCAGCTGGAGAGAAGGAGACTGAGGAAAGAGATCACAGTGACTGAGAAGTTTCTGAAAGAGGCAGACCAGATGAAACTCAAAAATGAGAATCTGAGAAAAGCTCTGAGAGAAGAGAGAGGTAGAAGGCTGAGAGCAGAGGAGAGTTTGAGGGAAGAGAGAGAGAAACAGCAGAGGGCCTTTCAGAAGAGAAAGAAAGAGGAGGAGGAGGAGGAGAGAAGGAATAAACTGGAAGAGGAAAAGATACGGCAGGAGGAGCAGGACAAGGCGCGAGAGCTGAGAGAGGAGGAGGAGAGTGAGTTAAAAGAGGAGTTAGAAAAGCTGAGAGACGCTTTGAAGGAAGAGCGAGATGAAAGGATGAGGGCGGAGGAGAGTTTGAGGGAAAAGAGAGAGAAAGAGGAGAGGGCCTTTCAGAAGAGAAAGAAAGAGGAGGAGGAGAGAAGGAATAAACTGGAAGAGGAAAAGATACGGCAGGAGGAGCAGGACAAGGCGCGAGAGCTGAGAGAGGAGGAGGAGAGTGAGTTAAAAGAGGAGTTAGAAAAGCTGAGAGATGCTTTGAAGGAAGAGCGAGATGAAAGGATGAGGGCGGAGGAGCGTTTGAGGGAAGAGAGAGAGAAAGTGCAGAGGGCCTTACAGAAGAGAGAAAAAGAGGAGGAGAGTAGACAGATGGAAAAGAGAAAAATGGAGAAGGAGAAACAAATGGAACAGAGAGTGTGTGGTCCACGGAATGGAAAAGAAATGGAAAAGAAGAAGATGAAGGAGGAGCAGGAGGAAAAGGAGAGAAAGGCAAAGGAGGCCCTGGTGAACAAGGTGCTGCTAAAGAGGCAAAAGGAGGACGCAGAGCAGCCCGAGACGGTGAAAGGTCGACTGGCAAAATTTGTAAGGATGACCTACAGGAGACTATCGGACTTCTGCAGGCAGAACGATCCGAATGACCCGTTCCAGCAGCACCGACGGGAATGCAAAAGACTGGCCAAAGAACGAAAGAGGAAAGAGGAGGAACTTATGCAACAGCTCCTGTTGAGGAGGTTGTTGCAGCGGTCCAAATAAAGAGAACTGCTCCCCCCCATAAGTCAGGCCCGCTTCAGAACAGAGGTAAGTGTTTCCTTAAAAAAAAAACAGGAAATAACTTATAACTGCTGTAGGAACAAAACCCAATTTAGTGCTCAATTTTCCATTTTTCAATTTTTGGCTCGTTATCATCATGATTTTTTTTAGTTTCACAAAACACGCTTTTTAGCACAACATTTGTAAATAGAGTTATTTTGTCATTTGATGTGTATTTTATTGTCACTGGGGCGTATTTCAGGTGATTGGACTGCCTCCCACTGAAGTTCTCCAGAACGCTTACAGGGGGCAAGTCTTCTTTGGTGAGCACTTTACGTGGAAGGTCCAGAATTTGTCATGATCACAGGCAAGGATATGGTATTGAGTGGTCTTGTATTTTTGCAGATTCTGAGGGAAACCTTTCTAGGCTAACAAAGAGCACAGGCCGAAATCCCAGCTCTATAGATCTGGAGGATGCTTTGAAAACCAACGACGCATTCTTCTTACATTTTATCAAAGGCTGCCTGACGTAAGTGATTAGTGAAATGTTCAATTCATACAAATCCTGTCTGCTGCTTAATGCTTCCTGTCTGGGTTAATGGAGCATGCGTGCGAATTTTTTTTTTTCCCCTCAACGTCTTTAGGTGGGACCCTAAAAAGCGCCTTACACCAGAGCAGGCTTTGAAGCATCCATGGATTCAGGGAGGCACCCTACCAGCTGACCCTGAATCCATTCTGTAAAGAAGATGACTGGATGCCACAGAAGCACAGACATGAACCTTTCATGTAAGCTTCCCACTGATGTCATTTTAAAAGAAAGCCCTGGAACAAACAATCTGACTAATACAAGCAGTTACAGGTGCTTTAGCACAGAGTTCTAGTCCTTAGGAAGCATTGGGATTAATCATTTTAAAACCTCACACACTTTGTTTATCCACATGTATTCACTATATTAATGGTAACTTAAATGTAACCTGATATAATGGTATTGAACTGACATCACAAAATCATCACGACTCGATATAATTGTACATTTGTTTTTTAAGTCTTTTTTCTGGCTTTATTGCTGCAATAGATTTAGTTGTGAACATTTTTCAGATGAAACATGATGTAATATTTACACACTTAGTTAAAGCCAGTGGTGTTTATTAGCATTAATATTTTACTCCTTTTTTAAATGGAGTGTTTTTGATATTTCAGATGCTTGGACTACCACCCACTGATGTTCTCAGGCTTGCCTTCCTCAAAGAAGTCATCAACGAGAGCACTCAAGAAAAGTGCTCCGGAACTGGTTCCTCATCTGGAAACAAGAGCATCAAAAACAATATTCCACTATCTATTGCATTTAAATACATAATATATAAAAATACAATATAATATGTAGCTGATGTGATGGATTCATACAAAAAATAGCCAGATGATTTGATTGGTCTCTATATGTTACTCCTTTCTTAGCTGAGAAGCCTCCGTTTAATGGCCCAGGGAAGTCCAGGAGGGAGACCTCATGCAAACCGAAGCTGATTCGTCTCCCTCCAATAGGAGCCTCAGCAGTGAAGCCGAATGAAAGTTGCGTGTGTGTCTTGGAAGAGCCGCCTGCCAGTTTGTTGGGGTTTAAGGAAAGGTAGGTTACCGAGACACAATTTGACGTTTCATGGGTGGTATGAGTGTTCTTCATTGTTCATGGGATTGTCCACAGTGTGTTACATGTTCAGAGAAACTTGAGGCGTATAATTCATGGCCTATCAAGAACACTTAGCGCTCTAAATGTAAGTACCTAGATGTGTTACATTCAGTGAACTCTGCTGATGTGTGTTTGCAGGTTACTCCAGGACTGTGCCTCAGCTGTACCTACCAAGATGCTCTGCACAGTGCTGATATTCATAGACTTATTAATGAATGACGTAAAATATTTCCAACAGATGATAATAAATTGTGATTAAATAAAAACAAATAATATAAGGATTTGTGGTTATTTTGCTGAGATATTTTTGACTAAGCAGTGTGCATTAACACAGTCCTCCTCGTAAACAACTTGGGTTTGTGCAGTTGTGTTTGCAGTGCGTGGTCTTTATTGTAAGCAAATTCACTGATTAGAAGAGGTGTCTGACTACTGTTGGACATTTATCTCAGCGTGTATCCTGTATATCTCAGCGTGTGTCCTGTATATCTCAGCGTGTGTCCTGTATATCTCAGCGTGTGTCCTGTATATCTCAGCGTGTGTCCTGTATATCTCAGCGTGTATCCTGTATATCTCAGCGTGTATCCTGTACATCTCAGCGTGTATCGTGTACATCTCAGCGTGTATCCTGTACATCTCAGCGTGTATCCTGTACATCTCAGCGTGTATCCTGTACATCTCGGCGTGTGTCCTGTATATCTCAGCGTGTGTCCTGTATATCTCAGCGTGTGTCCTGTATATCTCAGCGTGTATCCTGTATATCTCAGCGTGTATCCTGTATATCTCAGAGTGTATCCTGTATATCCCAGCGTGTATCGTGTATATCTCAGCGTGTATCCTGTATATCTCAGCGTGTATCCTGTATATCTCAGCGTGTATCCTGTATATCCCAGCGTGTATCGTGTATATCTCAGCGTGTATCCTGTATATCTCAGCGTGTGTCCTGTATATCTCAGCGTGTATCCTGTATATCCCAGCGTGTATCCTGTATATCTCAGCGTGTATCGTGTATATCTCAGCGTGTATCGCGTATATCTCAGCGTGTATCCTGTATATCTCAGCGTGTATCGTGTATATCTCAGCGTGTATCGTGTATATCTCAGCGTGTATCGTGTATATCTCAGCGTGTATCCTGTGTATCTCAGCGTGTATCCTGTATATCCCAGCGTGTATCCTGTATATCTCAGCGTTTATCCTGTATATCTCAGCGTGTGTCCTGTATATCTCAGCGTGTGTCCTGTATATCCCAGCGTGTATCGTGTATATCTCAGCGTGTGTCCTGTATATCTCAGCGTGTATCCTGTATATCTCAGCGTGTATCCTGTATATCTCAGCGTGTATCCTGTATATCTCAGAGTGTATCCTGTATATCCCAGCGTGTATCGTGTATATCTCAGCGTGTATCCTGTATATCTCAGCGTGTATCCTGTATATCTCAGCGTGTATCCTGTATATCCCAGCGTGTATCGTGTATATCTCAGCGTGTATCGTGTATATCTCAGCGTGTATCGTGTATATCTCAGCGTGTATCCTGTATATCTCAGCGTGTATCGTGTATATCTCAGCGTGTATCGTGTATATCTCAGCGTGTATCCTGTGTATCTCAGCGTGTATCCTGTATATCCCAGCGTGTATCCTGTATATCTCAGCGTTTATCCTGTATATCTCAGCGTGTGTCCTGTATATCTCAGCGTGTATCCTGTATATCCCAGCGTGTATCGTGTATATCTCAGCGTGTATCCTGTATATCTCAGCGTGTATCCTGTATATCTCAGCCAAACAATATTATTACACACAAAAGCATTAAACTAGTTAAAACTGGCAAAAATATTCTATGCAATTTGCTCATACAGACCACGCTCGTAGAGGCTGAGACGGGGAGGTGAACTCAGAAGTCTTTGGGGAGGAGTTATGAATGCGTATGAAGCTAGACCCCAAAAATTACAGGAATGCTGGTCATTAAGTGCTACACAATACACTCTACTAACTCACCACAAATTAAAACACTATCTTCAAGCAAGTAACTGTTTCCTGGACATATGAAGGCTGTTTGTGCTCATTCAGAACTGAACTTGCACAGAAGAATCATTTGACTAAAGAACTACAAATGTTGAACTGTGCAGTTTTGGAGCCCTACAGAATTTTGCACAATTAAACCCTCATCAGAAATGAGGAGACAGTAATGTCGGTTAAGGCTTAGGTTTGTGTGTATATTGAATGCCCATAAGAGTAAAAGCTATTGTCTGCGTGTCTCAAATCCTGGAAGTTAAACCTTATCTGGACTCTGTGGACTTTCCTACATCAGATTGTTATGTGTAGTATCACAGAAGATCTGCAGGATTTCTCCGTGCGTTATGTCAAATAGACCAGTATGGAATTTACCAGGCTTATTTCAGTGGGACTTAGCAGGTCCTATTATCTTCACATCTTTCTCCCGAATAAATGCCATACTGCTGATGTTGATGTAAGTCAATATTTAGTTTCAAACAGTTTTAACTGAACATTTGTCAGTTTTCTTGCATGTTCTCATTTTGTTTTTGCTTTCTTCTGATTTTACACTGATGTATACACAGGCGTCAAACCCAAGGAAGAGGGCAGCCCTGCTGCAGGTTCTGCTGTAGTACATGAGGGAGGATTCTACATTTATAACGATTTGTGAGGTATGTTTAAGTTGCTGGAACAATTTAAAAATGATGATGAAAATAACAGGAAATATTGGTGAATTTGTTTTTGACGTACTAGAGTATACGCACCTTCTAAATAACCCTAAGGCAATTCAGGTTTTGTTTTAACAAAATCTACCCATTATGAAGAGCATGACATCAAAAGAATGAGCACTGGAATCCTTACAGTTGTAGAAGATGTGGAGGAATCCCTCCCAACTACATCTACGTAGATGTGGCTCTGGTGATTGGAGAGCAATTTACCGGTCACAATTTTGGTATTATACCAAATGCTTTTCATATCTTGATTGTGCTGTGTTATGCATTGAGTATGAACACCAAAGGACTCGTGGATATACCTCAAAGGATATTCCTGAGGTAAAGAGAGAATTTATTGTTGGAATTATTATTTTCATTTGTTTGTTTGTTTGTGTAATCTCTAAACCAGGGATGGGCAAAATTTTCCGCTCAAGGGCCACACCTGGATTTAAAAATTGACAGGTGGGCTGAGAGGTGGGGGTTTAATTAATTAATTATGTGAATGTTTGTGTGAATGTGATTCTGTAATGTAACTTTTTATTGTTATCTTTGTTTCTACTTGGTGTATTGCAGTCTAAACAAAACTAATACAGTGTTTAAAGCAGCACTTTCAACAAAACTTAACGGTTTATGTGTGACGTCTTGAACCAGCCTAGTGGTTAGATTACACTGGCGTGATCGGTGACTCCAGAGGGGTAGTAGCACTCAACTTTAATGGCAAATGTCACTAACAAATATCTGTAGACCTAATAAACTCGGCTTTAGCAGAGGTCAGTAGTGTGTGGCGCGCACCATCTAGTGGACTCACTTAAATGCAGGAAAAAGGTGAAATTGATGTGGTTTAGGACAATTTTGTAAATATTCAGAGGGCCGGATAAAAGAGCCTAACGGGTCGTAGTTTGCCCACCACCGCTCTAAACCGTTCACTCGTCCATTCAATCGTTCATTCATTCATTCATTTACCCAACCCATGATGATCACAGCTAGCCAGTATTGGTTTTGGATCTATTCCCATGCTCATGGAGATGTTGCTGGATTCTCTGAATCTTTTAATATTATTATGTGCTGTAAATGAAGAAATCCTTAATGAAAATGGCCTTAATGAAATGCGGCGCAGGTCTAAGATATTAACTGTTCAGCGACTGTTTTGTGCTAGTTTGCACTTTAGAAAAATGCTTGTTTGTGTGTTAACAGACCGTTAGCTTTAAGCTAAGACTGTATGAATATAAGTAGTTTAACTCGATTTAGGAAATGATGTATGAAAACAGTGAAGCACTTATTTTACTATTGATATGACTGATTTATACTAGTAACCTTCTGTATACTGTATAAGTAAGTGCTGTCTGAATCCAAGTGAGCCATTTCAGGCACACCCTAGAGAATACACACATGAAGTAAATGTGCTGATCATGCTCAAAACTACCAGAAGAAAATTTAATTTAGTCACAATTTGCTTTAATTAAAGGTACATTTAAGATATTTTATTATCCAAAATGTATAAATAAAGTTTATGAATATGATTTATATAAATGTGTAATTCCATCTTTGTTTAAATTTTCCATTCCACCTCAAATAGTGCAGCTTTGGTCTGGTGCCTTGACAGATAGATGTGGCCACTGATATTTTTAGCATCCATCGTGATTTATCTCGGTTAGCCTACAGCTAACAACTTAACTTCTGAAACATAACAGCTCTGTTAGCGCAGGTCTGTTCTTATCATTGTTCTTAACATATCAATTAATAATTATATTGAACAGTATCGGTTTAAGGTCATTCATGAAAATTCATTCACTCATTGAAACCTCAGTGTGAACTTGAAAAGAAACTTTGTTCAATACTGAAACGGTACTGGCTGTACAGCAGAGCCCTTGTTCAGCTGGTAAACCTTCTTTAGTTTGGGGTAAATAACTTAATCCCCACAATACATAGTCCATTGTGTTCAGTTTCATGTTTTATCATATTACCTGTCAATATAGCTGAACCTGTGCTCACCACTGCTGAGAGGGTTTATAATTATTTTAGTTATCTCAGCTTATATTGATCTCAGCTTATTTTCCTCTACAGGGTGGGAACCTTGATGGTCTCCCACCGATTCATAAACCACGTGTAAATCCTCACGTGGCATCTGGCCAGCCCAGAAAACCGGTAAGTCTGCCCTTAATTTAAAAACATTTATCCTTATGAATAACATTGTGCACTGGACTCAGTCTCACATAGCTACATTACCTGTCCACTGGTTTGTACATGAAGCTGGATCTGTGCTAACCGTTGTTGAGAGGTGTAGCGTAGTAACAGTATTTGAGTTGGTTATGTTTAATGGTGATTATCACTTATAATAATTATTATTACTGAATTAAATGACAAAAATATTAATAATTTATCAGAGATTGAAATACTGTCAACGCTAGGGATGAGTTCTCAGGATTTTCAGACTCTTAAGGAACAAACTCCACACACTGTATTATTTCAAATAATGGAAATACTTTATTAGAAGGAATGATAATAGGTTGATAAACATAGCACAATCATCAAAATCTCACGGGATCAACGCAGGTGAAACCAGTTCGAATTTAATAATTGGCTAGGCTATATGACTTGTGAATAATGTGTTGGTAAATGATTTAATAACCGCTTATCCAGTTCAGGATCGCGGTGGGTCCAGAGCCTACCTGGAATCATTCACTCACACCTATGGACACTTTTGAGTCACCAATCCATCTACCAACGTGTGTTTTTGGACTGTGGGAGGAAACCGAAGCACCAAGAGGAAACCCACGCAGACACAGAGAGAACACACCACACTCCTCACAGACAGTCACCTGGAGCAGGAATCGAACCCATAACCTCCAGGTCCCTGGAGCTGTGTGACTGCGACACTACCTGCTGCGCCACCGTGCTGCCCTAGGGCTGGGCAATTAATCGAAAATTAATTGAAATCGACATAATCTTGTCTATATCGGTTATTTTTATTCTGTTATGTCCCCACTGTGTGTTCATGTACTGTCCCTTTAAATCCACGCTACCAAGCTGTAGTCACATGATTCTGCCCCCTATCTGCCACAGGGAAACAACCTGAACTCAGAGGCTGAGTATCTATTAATACATTTTGTAATGCATCAGGGGTCAAGGTCTTGTCCTTGCTGCAAGTCAGCTGAACAAAACTGAGCCTAACCCATCTGACTCCTGAAAACATTTATTGAGGAGTGTGGTGTGTTCTCCCTGTGTCTGCGTGACTGTCTGTGAGGAGTGTGGTGTGTTCTCCCTGTGTCTGCGTGGGTTTCCTCCGGGTGCTCCGGTTTCCTCCAGTTTCCTCCTACGCTCCAAAAACACACGTTGGGAGGTGGATTGGAGACTCAAAAGTGTCCGTAGGTGTGAATGTGTGCGTGTGTGGCGCCCTGTGAATGACTGGCGCTCCCTCCAGGGTGTGTTCCTGCCTTGTGCCCAGTGATTCCAGGTAGGCTTCAGACCCACTGCTGCCCTGAACTGGATAAGACAGATAATGAGTGAAATAAATTCAGTCAGATGGGTCCAGACTTAGGGCGGCACGGTGGCGCAGCAGGTAGTGTCGCAGTCACACAGCTCCAGGGGCCTGGAGGTTGTGGGTTCGATTCCCACTCCGGGTGACTGTCTGTGAGGAGTTGGTGTGTTCTCCCCGTGTCCGCGTGGGTTTCCTCCGGGTGCTCCGGTTTCCTCCCACAGTCCAAAAACACACGTTGCAGATGGATTGGCGACTCAAAAGTGTCCGTAGGTGTGAATATGTGTGTGTCTGTGTTGCCCTGTGAAGGACTGACATCCCCTCCAGGGTGTATTCCCGCCTTGCACCCGATGATTCCAGGTAGGCCCTGCGACCCTAAATTGGATAAGCGGTTACAGATGATGGATGGATGGGTCCAGACTTTTGGCTGGAAATGTATACATTCGATCAGTACTGCATTTACATTCTAACTCTAATTACATTCTTGATTTAGTTCTGTTTACATTGGGTTAACCACCTTATGGTTAGGCTTTATTTCTGGATGCAGTTATAACACAATGAAATATAATCCTTTACACGGTGCAGAGTGTCCTGAGTGTGTTCCCTGTGCAGATTCGTATTTGGGCTCGGAGGAAAGCGGTCGCTGATGGACACTGTGACTACGCCCTCAACCTCACCTGTCCAGTCCTGAAGTTCTTTGAGGATTATTATCAAGTCCCTTACCCTCTCTCTAAATCTGGTCAAAAAAAAAAACGGTTGCGTGCGGAGGGCGGTAACAAGCCGTGACACAATCGCTCTCCAACTACAGCCTCTCAGCAATCTGCCTCATGAGGAGAGAAGACCGTCAGAGCTCTGTCTACTTAGAACTGCTGTCTACGGTGTCAGTGCCTATCAAGACAGCTCACTAAGTTTTGGGACAGACCAAATGTCTCAGTCTGCCTGGTCTCACTGTCTGCGATCTGAGTGTCTCTGGTCTCACTGTCTCTACTGATTCTGACTCTCTGGTCTCACTGGTGAGACTGATTATGTTGTGACTGCTCTGACCTCCTTTGGTGTCTTACTCTCTCTGGCTTGACTCTCTCTGGCCTGACTCTCCCTGGTCTCACTCTCTCTGGTCTCACTCTCCCTGGCCTCAATCTCTGGCTTGACTCTCCCTGGTCTCACTCTCTCTGGCCTGACTCTCCCTGGTCTCACACTACATGGCCTGACTCTCCCTTGTCTCACTCTCTCTGGCCTGACTCACCCTGGTCTCGCTCTCTCTGGCCTGACTCTCCCTTGTCTCACTTTCTCTGGCCTGACTCTCCCTGGTCTCACTCTCTCTGGCCTGAGCATCTCTGGTCGCACTCTCTCTGGCCTGACTCACCCTTGTCTCACACTCCCTGGTCTCACTGTCTCTGGCATGAGCGTCTCTGGTCTCATTGTCTCCCTCTCTCTGGTCTCACTGTGATTTGTTTTATCAGTGGTTTGGAAACCTCGTGACTCTGAAATGGTGGAATGAGGTTTGGCTGAATGAAGGATTTGCGACATATGTGTCTTACCTTGGGGCAGATTATGCTGAACCCACATGGAATCTGGTAACTAACACACACACACACACACACACACACACAAACACACATAATGCTACATCCTTTTAGTGTGAATGAACATTGTTCATTGATGTAAGAGGTAGTTTTTCACTGTTTGAATTCCCACAGAAACTCATGTGTAACTCGAGCTGTTTAGTTTTGTAGCACTTTTCCTCTGTGTTTACTTTCATGCAGTTAGCGCTCTCCTGAATTTAGAGTCAGTTCCACCTTAAGTAATGTAACTGTAACAGCAAAAATAAGTCAGTGTTACCCCCTATGGAGCAGGAATAGAGCAACATCCTCATCTCGGTTGGTGCTTTTCAGCGTTTGGAGTCTCTCCGTTGTCTAAAAACCTCCAGATGGCGTTTCTCTGCCGTGAGCAGAGAGAGAGAAAGCCTAGCACCGGACTCAGACACTTTGTTTTTTTTACCCATTTACAGACACTGGGGCTTTGTAAACACTTTAAATTATAGCCCACTAATTACTGGGTAAGTACAGAGAAAGTAAGCCGATAAGTAAGATTAAAAAAGTACTGAGTAAGCAAAGGGTATGATAATAGATTAAAGTTGTTGTTGTTGTTATAAATAAAGCAACATCGTATATCATCAGTGTTCATTCTCAAATGAAACATTCCTGATGATTCTCATGGCTGAGTTTTATTCCAAAAATGCTGTTCCCTTTGAAATAATTCTGGAAACAACAAGTGTTTGAAAAGAAGGAGACATTTTTATTTCTCTAACAAATACATTTGAATTATAATAGAGCATGAATGTTTCATTATGTTAATGTATTTTGGATCAAAGAAACTTTGTTTTTAATATATTTTGGAACAAAATATCGTAGAACAATGAAGCGTAGATCTGTTTCTATACATGAATTATATATTTACATTGTTTTCTAAAATGTTCTCCATGATTTGTGTACGAAAAAAATGGGACGTCTCTCAAAAATTGATGAAAAATGGAAAACCTTTATTACAGCAAGCAGTAGCAAGATACAAAGATGTACCATGGATTCAGCAGAGCTGGACTGAACATTGAGTAATAGAAAAACACAGCTTATGTAGTTTGACAATACGGTCTTCCCCTAAGCTCCTCCTGAAGGATGTAATGTCAGTTGTGTCTGAATACAGTCCGTGTGTAAATACCACTCAAGTTCTAACTCAGTGGAAATTGAGTTCTGTCACCTTCATGTTTAGACTAGTTCCCTTTGTCTGTGGTGGTTGTTGATTACTCAGTAATAAATTTAAAAAATCACATGTAAGGATGTTGTTTGTGGACTTTAGTTCAGTATTTAATACAGTCATTCCACAAAACCTGGTCAAAAAACTGGGCGATCTGGGCCTAGGCAGTTCACTATGCTTACGGATATTGGACGTCCTGAGCAACAGACCCCAGTACGTCAGGATGGGAGACTCTCATCTTGAACACAGGCACCCCACAGGGATATGTCCTCAGCCCCCTCCTCTACTCACTCTTCACATATGACTGCTCCCCCATTCACACCTCCAACAACATTATCAAGTTTGCTGATGACACAACAGTTGTAGGACTGATTACGAACAACGAGTCAGCCTACAGGGAGGAGGTCTGGCACTTGACAGAAAGGTGTAAGAACAACAACCTGAAATTGAACCCAAATAAAACCAAGGAGATGGTCATGGATTTCAGAAGGTCCCCCCGCACCGAGACCATGGCCCTACTCATCAATGGAGTGGAGGTTGAGAGAGTGGAGCACTTCAAGTTCCTGGGAGTACACGTCTCTGCTGACCTCACATGGGCCTTCAACACCCAACACCTAGTGCGGAAGGCACAACAGAGACTCTACTTCCTCAGGAAGCTGAAGCACTCCCACCTCCCTCAACACTTGCTGGTGAACTTTTACAGAGCCACCATCGAGAGCATCCTGACATACTGCTGCACAGTCTGGTTCACCAGTTGCACAGCACAGGACAGGAGAGACCTGCAGCGAGTAGTGAGAGGGGTGGAAAAAAAATCATAGGAACTTCACTACCCCCCCTCAGCGAGATCTACAACAGCCGACTCCAGAAAAAGGCTACCAGCATTTCAATGGACATCCCTCACCCTGGACACACTCCCCTCCCCTCCAAAAAGAGATTCAGACAATCAAAGACAAACAGGTTGAAACACAGCTTCATCCCCCACGCTGTGAAAGCCATCAACCCCCCCCACCCACTCCGCTACTTTAACCAACTCATCCTGATTGAAAATCAGTAGTATCAACGGACAACCACCCATTCTAATGGACAAGCAATTGCACACAGCACTTTTAAATTAAGCCTGTATATATCTTCTGTGTTAATGCTCTGACCAATCTGCTATTTTGCACATAGATTTTATATTTTAACTGCTGCCTGAGAGAGGATACTAAAACTGTATTTCACTGTTTTAACACTGTTCTGAACATTGTATTCTCAGCGACAATAAAGCTATTCTATTCTATTCTATATTGATTAGGTATTCTGGTCCCACAGTGAGAGCTGTTGTGGCTCTTCCTGCTTTGCATTTTCATATGCTAAATATGTCAAATGATCAACCTATCTCTAGGAAGACACACTGGTTTGGAACATTTATTATGATATTAATATTGTTGATTGCAGCAAGGTAAGTAGATTTGCATTCTCTAGCAATATGTCCCTCTTTATCACATGAATAGCACACCTTGATCACATTAGGATTGTAGAGTGGTAGTCTCTCCTGAGTCATTCTAGCTACCTGCCTTTCATTAATCCGGAAAACATTTTTCCGAGCTGTATTCTGATTGGAAGCTTTATGATTAATAGCTGCTATGAAAGTGGATTTCCTGGTATCAGCATTGCTATTGTAAAATTGAATCATTTTAGTAATGATTTCATCATATGTAGACGTATGTGTTACATGCATTGCTAGGGCAGCACGGGTAAAACTGACGCTCTGGGCAATCAGAGCGGACTTAAATCTCTGATCCTGTGTCGTAATGTCACTAATACCACTATAGGTTACAAAAGCATCCATGAGTCTCTCTGAGAAAGCAACAGGGTGCTCTGCTTTTTGCATGGTCACCCCTGTGATATTTTCCCAGTTGATGACTCTTGCTCTTAAAACCTAACAATGCTTGTTTTCTTTCTTTCTTTTTTTTCTTTTCTTTCTGTTAGCCTTTTTATTTTTAACTTTCTTTGGCAGAGCTCGGCCTAGAGTAGAGGGAAGACACATAATCAAGACGACACAAGCATCTGCATCTGTTAACCTATGAATGTCAGAGTGCTGTTCCAATTTGTCTAAGCAATTTAAAGGATCGTGTTTTACTGGATCAAATTTTCCCACATTTTTGATTAATGATTCCAGTTCAGTGGGACTCAGAGCACGGACAGTAGTAGTTGTGACAGCACTACTTTCTTCCTCTCCGGGGCGAACCGTGGTGGAAGAATGCAGTGGTGCCATAGGAAACCTTATAGTACGATTAGAGTAGTGATCATGGCTGTCTTGTGGAAGAGAAGCTTCCTTCCAATTTGGGTTTGTTTCATACGTGCTCTGAAAATGTGTTTGATTTGTGATTTGATCCAAAGGTGTTTTGGAATCTATTGTTCCCTCATTATCTAGTCCTTCAGCCAATGGGGCAGACATATTTTTTAACATAAACTGACATGCTGATCTAGTCTGCTGTAGATCGCTTGATAGCCTTTCCACAGATGATACAAGTCTGTTATTGTCCATCTTATAATTAGAGATTTCTTGTTTTAGTCTGACTATTTCCTCGTTCAGAATTGTCTCCCCTGCTTGGTAATTTTTCATGGACATTATGTTTTCACTAATTTGAGCGTGAAGCACTGTTTTCCATCTCAAGTGCATCTCTCTGTGTCTCTGCTTCCTTTAACCTTTTCCTGGTTAGTTTATATGAGGCAAAGATGGCATGAAGAGCATTTGCAATTTTCTTTTTCTTATTCTTGGGCATTTTAGCATCATTTTCGAATCGGGACATAGCCCACTTATAGGGTTCGTCCACAATATTCTCAATCCCATTAAACAGTTCCTTTGAACCAGGGGTGTCAAACTAGATCCACGGAGGGCCATGTGGATGCAGGTTTTCTTTCCAACAACACCTCATTCCACCTGTTTTTAATCATTGGATCTAATCAGTAGATCTTGACTTTCAGTAGTGTGGGGCTTCTGCGTGGTTGGAAAGAAAACCTGCACCCACACTGCCCTCTGTGGATCTAGTTTGACACCCCTGCTTTGAACCATGTTTAGAAATGTATGCATTGACTAATTCCTCGATTCTAAGACTTTTATTCAGTGTAAGAGAAAGGAAGAAAAAAAATAAAATAAAAACTCTCAGTACTTCCACCAATCAGGCTGCTTCAGGGTCAAACAATTGTATGTATTCACCACACAGAAACCTACCCCCGTTTAAGTTACTTTAGAAACTTTACAACACAACAAGTTTCAGTTACTTTAGAAACTTTACAACAAGTTCCAGTCACTTTAGAAACTTTACAACACAACAAGTGTCAGTCACCTTAGAGACTTTACAACACAACAAGTGTCAGTCACTTTAGAAACTTTACAACACAACAAGTGTCAGTTACTTTAGAGACTTTACAACACAATAAGTGTCAGTTAACTTAGAGACTTTACAACACAACAAGTTCCAGTCACTTTAGAGACTTTACAACACAACAAGTTCCAGTCACTTTAGAGACTTTACAACACAACAAGTTCCAGTCACTTTAGAGACTTTACAACACAACAAGTTTCAGTCACTTTAGAGACTTTACAACACAACAAGTTTCAGTTACTTTAGAGACTTTACGACACAACAAGTTTCAGTTACTTTAGAAACTTTACAACACAACAAGTTTCAGTTACTTTAGAGACTTTACAACACAACAAGTGTCAGTTACTTTAGAGACTTTACAACACAACAAGTTTCAGTTACTTTAGAGACTTTACAACACAACAAGTTTCAGTTACTTTAGAGACTTTACAACACAACAAGTTTCAGTTACTTTAGAAACTTTACAACACAACAAGTGTCAGTTACCTTAGAGACTTTACAACACAACAAGTGTCAGTTACTTTAGAGACTTTACAGCATAAGTTTCAGTTACTTTAGAAACTTTACAACACGTTTCAGTTACTTTAGAGACTTTACAACACAAGTTTCAGTTACTTTAGAAACTTTACAGCATAAGATTCAGTTACTTTAGAAACTTTAATACCTAATACTGATACTATTCTGTTTACCACACTACGTCGGGAGGATTCACTTACTTTAGAATCGTTACAGATTTATCAGAAATTTGGTACACGTCGACTCCTGCTATGACTGAATAAAAGAATTAACCCAGAATTATCCCTGTCCTTAAATTTTCTAGATTTTTTTAAACGAGGTCATAACCTAAAACCAGTAGTCTAAACACAGAATTGGTTTTACTTACCAACTTGTCTTCCCCACTTTTTGTTTTGGAAAATCCCTCGAGTGGATGGCTCGCCAGTTGTAGGAAAAAATGGGATGTCTCTCAAAAATTGATGAAAAGTGGAAAACATTTTACAGCAAGCAGTTGCAAGATACAAAGATGTACCATTGGTTCAGCGGAGCTAGACTGAACATTGAGCAATAGAAAAACACAGCTTATATAGTTTGACAATACCGCCTTCCATCTCAGCTCCTCCTAAGGAACACAATACACATGGAACCCTGTCATCTGTGAGGAACTTAATGTGTATTGAGTTCTGTCACCTTCATGCTTAGACTAGTTCCCTTTGTCTGTGGTGGTTGTTGATTACTCAATAATGAACTTCCTTTGATATTGATTAGGTCTTCTGGTCCCACAGTGAGAGCTGTTGTGGCTCTTCCTGCTTTGCCTGTTTATATACTAAATAAGCCAAATGGTCAACCTATCTCTAGGAAGACACACCGGTTTGGAACATTTATGATATTAATATTGTTGATTGCAGCAAGTTAAGCCAGTCACATTTGGGTCCATGCTGTAATTTCTTACCGTTTGTACTACATCAGTAACTCAAACAATGTTGCACTGGGCTCAGTATATCTAGCTAACCACAAGCCAGCCTGTTACACTATGCTCAGCAGGGTTGAAGTTCTCTGGTTAAAGGAATCCAGGTTTGAACACACACAGAAATTAAGGACTGTCAGCATCTTCTTTTGAGAAGTGCGGTCAGGTGTAGAACTCCTGGGAGAAGTAGTAGCTCCTCTCCCTGAATTCAGGATCAGGAGTTTAGCCCGATTTATTAAACTCAGCACAACCAATGGACACTTCAGTAAAGACACCACAGAGATGTCTGTCAGGGAAAATAAAGTTTATTGAGAAGCACAGCAGGGAGATGGAGCAGCTGGAGTCCATGTGCTCATGCACAAACTTCACACCACAGTTCTTCAGACGACCTCTGCAACAGAACAAGACACAGCTTTAGGACCTCACTCCTCCAGCAGAAAACAACCTCCACATTACATTAGGTTCTCCCTCCCAGACCTGGAGTACCCTCCACTAGACTGGAACATCTCAGGGGAACCTCCTGAAACAGATCAGAGCTCAGTTCAGGAAGATCCCCCTACTGAGATCACTCCATACTCCCTCCATCTGAGAGAAGAGCTGAAGTGAGGGTCAGCAGCGCTGGAGGAGACCACCCCAGTACTGACCAAACCCTCAGAGGATGTCATTACCACCACACTCCACTCCCTCTCCTCCAGCAGTGACTCCCACTCAGATCTCTCTCCTTCACCTGGACCTCAGTGTTTCAGAGCGGGATTAGGATCAGAACCTTGCTCTGAGTTTGGAGATCCTTTCACATCTGGTCCAACAGAGCCTTGCTTTGAGTCTGGAGATTCTGTCACATCTTGTTCAACAGAGCCTTGCTTTGAGTCTGGAGATTCTGTCACATCTTGTTCAACAGAGCCTTGCTTTGAGTCTGGAGATTCTGTCACATCTTGTTCAACAGAGCCTTGCTTTGAGTCTGGAGATTCTGTCACATCTGGTCCAACAGAGCCTTGCTTTGAGTCTGGAGATTCTTTCACATCTTGTCCAACAGAGCCTTGCTTTGAGTCTAGAGATTCTTTCACATCTGGTCCAACAGAGCCTTGCTTTGAGTCTAGAGATTCTTTCACATCTTGTCCAACAGAGCCTTGCTTTGAGTCTAGAGATTCTTTCACATCTTGTCCAACAGAACCTTGCTCTGAGTCTAGAGATTCTTTCACATCTTGTCCAACAGAACCTTGCTCTGAGTCTAGAGATTCTTTCACATCTTGTCCAACAGAACCTTGCTCTGAGTCTAGAGATTCTTTCACATCTGGTCCAACAGAACCTTGCTTTGAGTCTGGAGATTCTTTCACATCTTGTCCAACAGAGCCTTGCTTTGAGTCTAGAGATTCTTTCACATCTTGTCCAACAGAACCTTGCTCTGAGTCTAGAGATTCTTTCACATCTTGTCCAACAGAACCTTGCTCTGAGTCTAGAGATTTTGTCACTGCTTCCTGTCCAGCACCAGAAGCATCAGTCCTTTTCTCCAACAGCTTCTCCACAGGACTACGGGCTCCTGGACACAACACACCTCTCGTTACACAGGGTCAGCAGAGTCAGACAAACACCAGACACTGAGAATCAGCAGGACATTAACATGCCACAGCTGCACAGTTTAGCACCCCCTAGTGTCCCACTGTGGTTCTGCTGCAGCATTTACACAGAGACACACCCTTCAACTAATAAGATCTAATAACTCACCTCTGTAGCCCCTGATCACTCTCGACAACTGCAGCCCCTTGGCTCGCACCTGCTCAGACTCAGCTGGAAAACACAGCACTGCAGAGAGACACAGACATGAGAACAGGAGCGTAACACTAGGAGAGAAGCCCCCCCAGCTTTGAGAGACAGACCCCCAGCTGCTGAGACAATTGTCTAACCTTCTCTGATTCTGAGAGGGAGCTGTGGTGGAACTACTCAGAACCTCCAGCTTCTCTCAGAACAGGAACTGAAGGGTGGACCACCCTCTCCTTTTTTTTTTCTAAAGACATGGGCTCTGAAGGATGTGGACTTACAGTGAGAGACGAAGGCCAGAAGAAGAGCCACCACCAAGAGCTTACACTGAACCATGATGAGAATCTGAAGAACGCACAGAGCAGGAGGAACACACTGAAGAACCTTCCTCAGGAGCGCAGTTAAATAGCAGCACTGAGGGGCCTCAGGTGGACTTCATTAATCAGACACACAGCGCCGCCTGCTGGAGAACACACACAGTCAGCAGACTCCTGCAGGGGGTGCTCTCTCCACACTGCCTCCCTTTTCTTTTTAATTGCTGTCTTTAATTCTTCAGCAGCTGCTTTTATGAATGTATTGAAACAGATTTAAAGTCTAGTTGGATTAAGATTGGAAATTGGATTTTTCAAAATAGATATTTAGTTTTTAGTCTTTAATCTGGATTCTTTAATCAAATCTTAACAGGATTCAAGGCTACAACCAGGTTTTTCACAACTTTAAGTACAAACCTTTTGATAGTTTTGATAAATACCAGGAGGCTATTGTCCCACACTGAGAGGAGGATTAAAGCTGGACAGATTCTGAGGACACTCTTTGTACAGAAACGTCTTGAAAATAAAACTGTTACTTAAAATTGACTAAACATTTTTACAGTTTACACACACACACACACACACACACACATATTCACTCACAAATGCACACACACACACACATACTCACTCACAAATACACACACACACACACACACACTCACTCACAAACACACACACACACACACACACACTCACTCACACATACTCACTCACAAATACACACACACACACACATACTCACTCACAAATACACACACACACACACACATACTCACTCACAAATACACACACACACTCACTCACAAATACACACACACACACACATACTCACTCACACATACTCACTCACAAATACACACACACTCACACACACGCACTCACACACATACTCACAAATACGCACACACACACACATATACACATACTCACTCACAAATACAAACACACACACACACACACACACTCTAACTGTGAACATCTGTGAGGCAGTGTCGTGCTGCCCTCTGCTGTTAGTTTGAGGTTTTGCGGTTCTCTCTCGCATACATTTATTTATACTTTCAGCAATTATTCAGTCGTTTAATGGTTAATCGGGTCATTATGTGACTGCCTGAAAGTGAGCTGCAAATTTAAAAAAATACCCTTTATTCCCATTGCTTAGTGGAAATTATATTTATTGCAGTAAATATACGGATTAATAAAAATAAATTAGACATTTTAATATTAATAGATATTAACATTAAAATTGAATCCAAAGTACATTTAATTAAATCAAATATTCGCTAGATTCACCCTCTTAAGAAAAAAAAAAAAGCGAAGATTCCAAGGTCCCAGACCATCGACCACGTAAGGACATGACTATGACGTCACAGAGCACGAGGCGTGTGTGTAAACGGTGCTCCTGCGGAACGCTAGTAATTGTAACCAGACTCTTCAGGTGAGTGGACGGATGTTACAGTTTCTTACCACACACTCTTTTAAAAGTAATACAAAATGAGGAGTTTTATTATTCATCTTTTGTGATTGAACGGGAGAACTCCTAAGAACAATAGACTGCTTTCTGTTGCAGAATAACTGTATTTTGTCATTGCTGAATATGAACCCGAGTTACTGCCAGCAGCATCTCAGCTCCATCATGAGCAGCAGGTTCGAGGAGCAAAGGAGGGCCCTGTGTAGGAGACTGCAGGATGAGACCACCTCCATCCACCAGGATAGACCTCAGAAGGCTAGGGAGATGAAGCAGAAGTTGGCCGGGCAGGAACAAGCCCAGAAAGAGATGTTCCATGACCTGCTGCAGATGGACAGCGAGAGGAAGGAGTTCACTGCTGAGGTTCTCACGCGCTTCCGCTGTGAAGAACAATGGAGGTCAGATGGAGACGAGCAGCTGGAGAGAAGGAGAATGAGGAAACAGATCACAGCGACTGAGAAGTTTCTGAAAGAGGCAGACCAGATGAAACTCAAAAATGAGAATCTTAGAAAAGCTCTGAGAGAAGAGAGAGGTAGAAGGCTGAGAGCAGAGGAGAGTTTGAGGGAAGAGAGAGAGAAACAGCAGAGGGCCTTTCAGAAGAGAAAGAAAGAGGAGGAGGAGGAGGAGGAGAGAAGGAATAAACTGGAAGAGGAAAAGATACGGCAGGAGGAGCAGGACAAGGCGCGAGAGCTGAGAGAGGAGGAGGAGAGTGAGTTAAAAGAGGAGTTAGAAAAGCTGAGAGATGCTTTGAAGGAAGAGCGAGATGAAAGGAGGAGCGTTTGAGGGAAGAGAGAGAGAAAGTGCAGAGGGCCTTACAGAAGAGAGAAAAAGAGGAGGAGAGTAGACAGATGGAAAAGAGAAAAATGGAGAAGGAGAAACAAATGGAACAGAGAGTGTGTGGTCCACGGAATGGAAAAGAAATGGAAAAGAAGAAGATGAAGGAGGAGCAGGAGGAAAAGGAGAGAAAGGCAAAGGAGGCCCTGGTGAACAAGGTGCTGCTAAAGAGGCAAAAGGAGGACGCAGAGCAGCCCGAGACGGTGAAAGGTCGCCTGGCAAAATTTGTAAGGATGACCTACAGGAGACTATCGGACTTCTGCAGGCAGAACGATCTGAATGACCCGTTCCAGCAGCACCGACGGGAATGCAGAAGACTGGCTAAAGAACGAAAGAGGAAAGAGGAGGAACTTATGCAACAGCTCCTGTTGAGGAGGTTGTTGCAGCGGTCCAAATAAAGAGAACTGCTCCCCCCCCATAAGTCAGGCCCGCTTCAGAACAGAGGTAAGTGTTTCCTTAAAAAAAAACAGGAAATAACTTATAACTGCTGTAGGAACAAAACTCAATTTAGTGCTCAATTTTCCATTTTTCAATTTTTGGCTCGTTATCATCATGATTTTTTTTAGTTTCACAAAACACGCTTTTTAGCACAACATTTGTAAATAGAGTTATTTTGTCATTTGATGTGTATTTTATTGTCATTGGGGCGTATTTCAGGTGATTGGACTGCCTCCCACTGAAGTTCTCCAGAACGCTTACAGGGGGCAAGTCTTCTTTGGTGAGCACTTTATGTGGGAAGGTCCAGAATTTGTCATGATCACAGGCAAGGATATGGTATTGAGTGGTCTTCTATTTTTGCAGATTCTGAGGGAAACCTTTCTAGGCTAACAAAGAGCACAGGCCGAAATCCCAGCTCTATAGATCTGGAGGATGCTTTGAAAACCAACGACGCATTCTTCTTACATTTTATCAAAGGCTGCCTGACGTAAGTGATTAGTGAAATGTTCAATTCATACAAATCCTGTCTGCTGCTTAATGCTTCCTGTCTGGGTTAATGGAGCATGCGTGCGAATTTTTTTTTTTCCCCTCAACGTCTTTAGGTGGGACCCTAAAAAGCGCCTTACACCAGAGCAGGCTTTGAAGCATCCATGGATTCAGGGAGGCACCCTACCAGCTGACCCTGAATCCATTCTGTAAAGAAGATGACTGGATGCCACAGAAGCACAGACATGAACCTTTCATGTAAGCTTCCCACTGATGTCATTTTAAAAGAAAACCCTGGAACAAACAATCTAACTAATACAAGCAGTTACAGGTGCTTTAGCACAGAGTTCTAGTCCTTAGGAAGCATTGGGATTAATCATTTTAAAACCTCACACACTTTGTTTATCCAAATGTATTCACTATATTAATGGTAACTTAAATGTAACCTGATATAATGGTATTGAACTGACATCACAAAATCATCACGACTCGATATAATTGTACATTTCTTTTTTAAGTCTGTTTTTCTGGCTTTATTGCTGCAATAGATTTAGTTGTGAACATTTTTCAGATGAAACATGATGTAATATTTACACACTTAGTTAAAGCCAGTGGTGTTTATTAGCATTAATATTTTACTCCTTTTTTAAATGGAGTGTTTTTGATATTTCAGATGCTTGGACTACCACCCACTGATGTTCTCAGGAGCAAAGAAACCCAGACCTCCCTCTCCCCAGCCACCGACTCTAGCTCCTCCGGGGGTATACCGAGGCATTCCCAGGCCAGTCGAGACATATAGTCTCTCCAGCGTGTTCTTGGTCTGCCCCGGGGCCTCCGCCCTGTTGGACATGCCCGGAACACCTCTCCAGGAAGGCGTCCAGGAGGCATCCGAACCAGATGCCCGAACCACCTCAACTGGCTCCTCTCGACGTGGAGGAGCAGCGGCTCCACTCCAAGTCTCTCCCGGATGTCCGAGCTCCTAACCCTGTCTCTAAGGGAGAGTCCAGACATCCTGCGGAGAAAACTCATTTCAGCCGCTTGTACCCGCGATCTCCTTCTTTCGGTCACTACCCAAAACTCGTGACCATAGGTGAGGGTTGGGACGTAGATTGAACGGTAAATCGAGAGCTTTGCTTTTCTGCTCAGCTCTTTCTTCACCACAACGGACCGGTACAGAGCCTGCATTACTGCTGACGCTGCACCGATCCGCCTGTCAATCTCACGCTCCATTTTTCCCTCACTCGTGAACAAGACCCGAGGTATTTAAACTCCTCCACTTGAGGCAGGATCTCACTTCCAACCTGGAGAGAGCACTCCACACTTTTCCGACTGAGTACCATGGACTCGGACTTGGAGGTACTGATCCTCATCCCTACCGCTTCACACTCGGCTGCAAACTTGTCCAGCAAGAGCTGGAGGTCCCGGCTCGATGAAGCCAACAAGACCACATCATCTGCAAAAAGCAGACATGGGATCCTGAGACCACCAAACCGGACACCCTCCGCCACTTGGCTACGCCGAGAAATTCTGTCCATAAAAATTGTGAACAGAACCGGTGACAACGGGCAGCCCTGACGGAGTCCAACTCCGACTGGAAACCAGTCGGACTTACTGCCAGCCATACGAACCAGACTCCTGCTCTGTTTATACAGGGACTGGATAGCTCATAACAAAGAGCCCAGTACCCCATACTCCCTGAGCACCCCCCACAGAATACCCCGAGGGACACGGTCGAATGCCTTCTCCAGATCCACAAAACACATGTAGACTGGTTGAGCAAACTCCCATGCACCCTCCAGGATCCTAGCGAGGGTAAAGAGCTGGTCCTGTGTTCCACGACCGGGGCGGAATCCGCATTGTTCCTCCTGGATCCGAGGTTCAACTATCGGTCGGACTCTCTTCTCCAGTACCCCCGCATAGACCTTACCGGGGAGGCTGAGGAGTGTGATCCCCCTATAGTTGGAACACACCCTCCGATCCCCCTTTTTAAAAAAGGGAACCACCACCCCAGTCTGCCAGTCCAGAGGCACTGCCCCCGATGTCCATGCGATGTTGCAAAGACGTGTCAACCAGGACAGCCCCACAACATCCAGAGCATTGAGGAACCCGGGGTGAACCTCATCCACCCCCGGGGCCCTACCGCCAAGGAGTTTCCCTACCACCTTGGCCACTTCAGCCCCAGTGATAGACGAGCCCCCCCCCGGGGTCCCCAAGCTCTGCTTCCTCTGCGGAAGACGTGCTGGTGGGATTGACAAGATCCTCAAAGTATTCCTTCCACCGTCTGGTGACGTCCCCAGTCGAGGTCAACAGTTCCCCACCCCCACCATATACAGTGTTGGTGGAAAACTGCTTTTCCCTCCTGAGTCGCCTGACGGTTTGCCAGAAACTTCTCGGAGCCGACCGAAAGTCGTTTTCCATGTTCTCACCGAACTCCTCCCACACCCGAGTTTTTGCATCAGCGACCGGCGAGGCTGCGAGCCGCTTGGCTCCTCGGTACCTGTCAGCTGCCTCCGGAGTCCCTTGAGCCAACCAAGCTCGATAGGACTCTTTCTTCAGCTTGACAGCCCCCCTCACCCTGGGTGTCCTCCACCGAGTGCGGGGATTGCCACCCCGACAGGCACCGACAACCTTGCAGCCACAGCTCCGTTCAGCCGCCTCAACAATGGAGGTCCGGAACATGGCCCACTCGGACTCAATGCCACCAGCCTCCCCCGGTATGCAGTCGAAGCTCTGCCGGATGTGGGAGTTGAAGATCTTTCTGACAGGTTCCTCTGCCAAGCGTTCCCAGCAAACCCTCAGCACACGTTTGGGCCTGCCAGGTCTGTCCGGCATCCTCCCCCGCCATCTGATCCAACACACCACAAGGTGGTGATCAGTTGACAGCTCAGCGCCTCTCTTCACCCGAGTGTCCAGAACATATGGCCGCAGGTCAGATGATACGACTATAAAATCGATCATCGAAATGCGGCCTAGGGTGTCCTGATGCCAGGTGTACTTGTGGACACCCTTATGTTTTCGAACATGGTGTTCATAATGGACAAACTGTGACGAGCACAGAAATCCAATAACTGAACACCACTCGTGTTCAGATCAGCGGGGCCGTTCCTCCCAATCACGCCCCTCCAGGTCTCACTGTCATTACCCACGTGAGCGTTGAAGTCCCCCAGCAGAACAATGGAGTCCCCAGAATGAGTGTTCTCCAGCACTCCCTCTAGGGTCCCCAAGAAGGCATGGTACTCTGAACTGCTGTTCGGTGCATAAGCACAAACAACAGTCAGAGCCCTTTCCCCAACCCGAAGGCGCAGGGAAATTACCCTCTCGTCCACTGGGGTAAACCCCAACGTACAGGCGCTAAGCTGGGGGGCTATGAGTAAGCCCACACCTGCCTTACGCCTCTCACCCTGGGCAACTCCAGAGTGAAAGAGTATCCAGCCCCTCTCGAGGAGATTGGTTCCAGAGCCCATACTGTGTGTCGAGGTGAGCCCAACTATATCTAGTCGGTACCTCTCAACCTCGCGCACCAGTTCAGGCTCTTTTCCCACCAGAGAGGTTACGTTCCATGTTCCAAAAGCCAGTTTCAGTAACCGAGGATCAGAACGCCAGGTCCCCCGACCCCGACCACCACCCGATCCACAATGCACCGGACCCGGATTACTACCTCTCCCACAGGTGGTGGGCCCATGGGAGAGTGGACCCATGTATCCCCTTCGGGCTAAGCCCGGCCGGACTCCATAGGTGAAAGTCCGGCCACCAGGCGCTCGCCAAGGAGCCCCTCCCCCAGGCCTGGCTCCAGGGTGAGGCCCCGGTAACCCTGCTCCGGGCAATGGAGGCTGTGTCCTCGTTATTATCTTTTTCATTCGTGTCTTTATGGATGGTGATGGATTCATACAAAAAAATAGCCAGATGATTTGATTGGTCTCTATATGTTACTCCTTTCTTAGCTGAGAAGCCTCCGTTTAATGGCCCAGGGAAGTCCAGGATGGAGACCTCATGCAAACTGAAGCTGATTCGTCTCCCGCCAATAGAAGCCTCAGCAGTGAAGCAGAATGAAATTTGCATGTGTGTTTTGGAAGAGCCACCTTGCCAGTTTGTTGGGGTTTAAGGAAAGGTAGGTTACCGAGACACAATTTGACGTTTCATGGGTGGTATGAGTGTTCTTCATTGTTCATGGGATTGTCCACAGTGTGTTACATGTTCAGAGAAACTTGAGGCGTATAACTCATGGCCTATCAAGAACACTTAGCACTCTAATTGTAAGTACCTAGATGTGTTACATTCAGTAAACTCTGCTGATGTGTGTTTGCAGGTTACTCCAGGACTGTGCCTCAGCTGTACCCACCAAGATGCTCTGCACAGTGCTGATATTCATAGACTTATTAATGAATGACATGTAAAATATTTCCAACAGATGATAATAAATTGTGATTAAATAAAAACAAATAATATAAGGATTTGTGGTTATTTTGCTGAGATATTTTTGACTAAGCAGTGTGCATTAACACAGTCCTCCTCGTAAACAACTTGGGTTTGTGCAGTTGTGTTTGCAGTGCGTGGTCTTTATTGTAAGCAAATTCACTAATTAGAAGAGGTGTCTGACTACTGTTGGACATTTATCTCAGCGTGTATCCTGTATATCTCGGCGTGTATCCTGTATATCTCGGCCTGTATCCTGTATATCTCGGCGTGTATCCTGTATATCTCGGCGTGTATCCTGTATATCTCGGCCTGTATCCTGTATATCTCGGCGTGTATCCTGTATATCTCGGCGTGTATCCTGTATATCTCGGCCTGTATCCTGTATATCTCGGCCTGTATCCTGTATATCTCGGCGTGTATCCTGTATATCTCGGCGTGTATCCTGTATATCTCGGCGTGTATCCTGTATATCTCGGTGTGTATCCTGTATATCTCAGCCAAACAGCATTATTACACACAAAAGCATTAAACTAGTTTAAAAAAGCAAAAATATTCTAAGCAATTGTAAAGGTTATTACTGAAAATTATTTTCTTTACGCAAATTCCATGCACACCCAGTTGGTAGAGTTCTGACTCCTGATTTTTGATACGTTGAAAAAATATATATATAAATAGCTGAGCAACAGTTGGAATAGAGTCTGTAACTGTAAAACTACAAACTGCATGTACACCGTCACTAGAAACAAGGTGATAGTAATTTTATGGCTTACCGCTGTATAACTCACTTCTGAATGTTCACTCCATTGGTCATGTGACCTGGAGACCCTTACTCACGTTTGGTTTGTGTGAAAAAAGGACAGAAACTGAACTGACACTTCAATTAGTTTTGCAGATGCTTTTTCATCTACTCCTTTACTGAGGTTTAGTGATGATGAGGAAGGATATTGGTCAGTAGAGGACATGCAGGGCCTGCAGCTAGTGGTGGTGGGAACAGGACTTCCTGGTGTTCCTCTAGAAGAAAGGGCAGCAGTATATTCCTTACAGATTTGTGGAAAAAATAGCCTTTAGTTTTGAAGAAGCCTCAAAGGCTCCCACCAACCTACTCAAGTTACATAATGCAGTTTCTGCAGTGCTCCGTCTGGAGTAGGAACGACTTCCTATTATAGGTCAGTGAGGCATAACAATGATGTTGAAGCTTTTAAGATAAAAATGCTACCCAATTTTGCTTTAACTACATATGTTAAAATATTTGTTTACCATTTTATTCTCTCTTAAAATCTGAGTTTCGCTGCATTTTATTATCTGTTGATTAATAAAACTATCACTTTGAATAGACAGCGGTGTGATCTAAAATTGCCAACAGCACCAGACTGAGAACTCTCCACAAGGGGGAACTATTAGTACATGATCAGGTTTAGTAGAAGTCAATCAATGGGAATTTTTTTCAGAAGTTCAGAATCATAAATGAAAATATGCAGAAGTGTGTTCTCTGTAGAGAATGTTGACATATTTCACAGAACAACCTCTAACATTTGCGTCTCTGCTAACAATATATTTTACCTGGGATTACACCAGAAACACCTCTCCTTTCACAGAATATTCTGTTACTTCATATTGGTGTTAATTGCAAGTATTAAAAGCAAAGAAATGGAATTTTCAATTACAATTAGTTAAATTCTGCTATTAGTGTCTGGTAGCTTGTGCTGAAGAGTGATGTTAAAATGCTGTGCCATATTTTAATGCTATTATGCATTAATGTCCTATTTGTTTATTGGAAAAATGAAATATTGCTGGTTTATTCAGATTTTTAATGCTATTATTTTCACTGAGAATTAACGATCTTTTTGCTGTGCCATCCAAAGGTATGGACATGTAAATAAAAAACAAGATCAGGAAAATTGAATCATAATCAACCTACAAGTGCAAAATACTGCTAATATAACCTTAGAGGCTAAGCCATGAACTGCAATTTGATTTAAAATATATTAGTAAGACATTCAGTTTCTTATTTACACAGAATCCTCTCACTATTTTTCGATATTCACCCATTTCTCAAGTCTCACATTACACAGGATTAATATTCTTTATCAGTGAAATGATTCCTGGTGCAGACACACTGAAAGTCCTGAACGGACAGTGGTTGGTCAGTGTAGTGGGTAACAGCATTTCCCTCAACAGCAGACTGGGGTTCGATTCCCAATTTGTAAATTAAACCACACTACAACAATAAAAGTGTTTGGGCACGATTCCTAACAATGCATTAACCTACTTCTGTAACATGATTAAGAGGTTAAGTCACTCTGGATAACGGCATCTGGCAAATGTAAAAGTAAATGTAAATGTCAGTAAGCATCCAACAGCGCTGAACGTTCGGGAGCAGGTATCAAGTGTAGTTCTATTTGAGCTCTGCATCCGGCTTCATGCTGAAGGGCTCCAGACGCTCACTCTCAGGCAGCAGGTTGTTGAGGCGTTCCATCAGAGGCACAGTCTGGTCAATGCCCATTTGGATCCTCCGCAGAATCATGGACATCTCGTTCACTTTCTGGATCTGCTCAGCGTATTTGGCATAGCGTTTCTGTCTGTCCTGCATGATGCTGAAGAGCGTCTCCACAGAAAGGTCCATCTGGAAAGGAAACAGTCTGATTAACCATTCATTAGTTAGTCTATCCAAAAGACAAAGCATAAAAACAATGTCCTGGGATTTCTCAAAAGATCAACTTGTATTTACTTCAAAAAGAGACCTATAAAACCCACAGCTGAAGGCTAAGCTTAAATTTCAAACACACACGAAATCACATAAAATTGGACAAGAATTGCACAAAATGAAATGTTGTTTATCCCAAACTTTTTGCCAGATTATCTACCCAGTTATTAGTAGTCTCCAATTCCACTATTCAGTCTCAATCATTCGCACACAGTGACATCGGCCTCAAGGGTACTTCCTCCGAGACACCGGACACTAACTCACTGCTGAGCCCCTGAACTGAGACAACCTCAACCCTGCAAAGACCACCAGATGATCCTCAGCTCTGAACACACTTTAAATTATTCATATGATTGGGAGGAAACCGGAGCACCCGGAGGAAACCCACGCGGACACAGGGAGAACACACCACACTCCTCACAGACAGTTACCCAGAGCGGGAATCGAACCCACAACCTCCAGGTCCCTGGAGCTGTGTGACTGCTACCTGCTGCGCCACCGTGCCGCCCTCACTTGAAATCATCCATTAGGAAACCTAAAAACTCTGGACTCTTTGAACAAATGTGAGTTGAGAAAGTGTGGATTTACAAACACTGCTGTAGGTGATGGGGTTAAACACATCAGCAACAAAAATCTATCTCTGTATTCATTCTGCAAATCCAAACAATTCAGATAGCCACTGAATTTATCACAGATTGAGTTATGCTATTAGTGGCCTACTACCAGGGAATCATTTGATTAGTCCAACAGTTGATTCATTTAAAAAAGATATATATAAATATATATCTCTTCTATTATCAGGTCATATTTTATATTTTCCGTTAAAACAAAATAATTCTATGAGAAATCTATGTTCCTAGTCAAACTCCTAGTTATTTTGGGGCCATTAGACGCCTTTATTTACTTATTTAATTTTATTGACATTAACGAAGTCATATTAATCACATTACAAGCGTTAACACTATTTAAACAACACATCTCATCCTGCCTTAGAGCACATTGCTGATGTACCTCTTTAATCCTCTTTACTAGAGCGTTCTGGTCGAAGGCCACTGCCTCTGCGCACTGGTGGAGGTGGTCCTGGTAGCGCATGCACAGCTGCAGAACCTGCACAGAGTCCAGCTTCTCCACGGACACTGTGCTAGGAGAGGTCTGTCCACTCAGAACACCTGACAACATCAAAACACAGAACACTTTCATACAAATGATCCTTTTACAAGTCAACGCAATAATGCACAGAATACAGTCAGACATCAAATAACAGAACAATTTAAACATTAAAGTTAGAATATAATATGTAATCACTGCTTCTCCTAAAAACCTTGAGGAATTCAAGGTTGGGCAGAGCTGTGGCCTAATGGTTAGAGAAACTCCAGAAGGTCACCAGTTCGATGCCAATGACTGGCAGAAAAACGGGGGTGCAGGGATTAAAAGGAACAGCAGTGTTTTCTCTACAACATTCACGGCTGAAGTGCCCTTGAGCAAAGTCCATTTTTCAACCACAACTGCTGCCCAAGCGCTGGGGATGGCTACCTTCTATCAATGCTTAAGAAAAAAGCCCCCATGCATCAATATGCAATTTTAAGTCTACTAAACTCTTTTCAAACCACTGGCAATGCCATTTTAAAGATGATCACGTTGAAACAATGCCATCTATAACACATCTTCTTACCCTTCAGAAGAGGCTGAAACGTGGGAATCTCTTGAAGCTTGATGACGTCAGGGTCATTATGGATGTTCCGTAACGACTGTGTTCCTTGAGCAACCACAACTATGTCATCCATTTTTGCTCTGTGCTTAGCTGGTGAAGGGACAACTGCCAAGTAAGTGCAATTAAAATGTGTTAATTTAATAAACCTTTAAAAAAAAAAGACAAAGCCAGAAATGGGTTACTATGCTGATAGATGCTCGAATTTCTACTGGAGCTTGATGAGGAGCTACTCAAACTGCATTGGTGACACTACTACTTAAGTCATTATTATTTCACCAAATTAGTTAACATTTTGATTTGAATACCAATCTGGGCACCGTGAACTATGTGCTGACCTGTAAACAGTGAACATAGCTGAACTCACCAGAAGAGCTGTAGTCTGAATGCTTATGCTCAGCATCTCCACTTTGTTCTGCACCCATAGTTTATAAAGCCTTTGCCTGCAAAACAAGCCTGTTTTGAAATTGAGATGTAAATCTTTATTCAGAGGGATTTAATGCTGCAGTAGCTCACTGTAGAAAAATATTTATTCAGGAACCAGTGAATGCAAATATCTATAAAAAAATAAATAAGTAAATAAATCACCATTTTAGGGACTATCTAAAATCTTCAGTAAACGTTTGCCTGCATATGACAATGTAATATTCATTAGATGGAACGCAGACAATGGGGAATTAATGAGGGGGGAAATGCAATGCTAAAAAGCAGTTTGTATGTACGGCTCCAACATGAAGGAAGTTAACTTCTGGTCATTGATCAAACATCTATAAACTTAAATTTGCTCATCAAAATAACATGTTCAGAAGTTATATCCTAGGAAAGAAGTCCCCTTAGGCCTAAAAGTGGTTTAGATTTTCTCTACACCTTCCCTTCTGTGAGTGGATCTCTGAATGTGCAATCAGACTCCTACTCAGTTCTGCTGCTCATGTGTATCTTGAAAGCCTGGGCAGTGACAGACCTTATGATCATTGTACCTCTGCATTTAACACTTCCATGGCAGTGAGCACACACACACTAGTCATTGTTCAAAGGCACTTCAACCATGGAATTTCACACCAGTCCTGGGGATCAAACTGGCAACCTTCCAGCACCAAGCCCAGTCCTCTAACCATTAGGCCATGGCTGGTTTATGACATCAGAAACTCTGGCTGTCTGAAACAGCCCATTTGAAAATGGGCTTGGACTACTCTAATTTTAAAGCAGAAATGATCCGTCATGGGGCTGACTGCTTATTTTACGCATGATACATGTTTTAGCATATTACAAATCACAGTGCACGTGTATTAACAAGGTTTCAAATTACATTTTCACTACAGGGTGTCTTTAAACATTTGTGGCAGGCCACTGAATTACAAAAGCGTTTTCTGCATCAGAAATTGACTTTACAACCATTTTACTGTATGTAATATTTTTCTTTGTGGAAATATTTGAGAAATATATTTCTTTGTTTACATTAGAAATTAAGAAAACTGAAAAGTCAATCAAGTCAGTCTCATTAGACTGAGTGGGTTTCATACAGCACTAACTTATCCATAAACGCTGCGTTATACAGCGCAGGTTTGAGGGTTTTAGGCCTATGCCTTGTAAAGATAAATACGTATTCCGAGAAGTTAGCACAACTAATGAGTGTCTTACCTAATGCGCTGTTTAATTCCCGAGTCGTGTCTTTAAAAACTGCAGTAAAAACACAAACAAACTCGGTGCTCGGTTAGATACTGCAGCCCACTCTCCAGCTTAGCTTAACTTCAGCGAGACATACAATATGATTTCTTTATTCCAGCGACATTTTCGACCCAGTTACCCCGCCAGATCTTAAATGATAAAATTGTTTTCCATCATTCTTGTGGTCTACGAGCTTTAATCTCACGTTCTCTCTGTATGTTTTCTCCCGCTACCTGCTCTCGCCAGTCGGAGAACAACAGACGCGGAATGATGACCAGAGCGTACAGAGGTGACGTCATTTCACAACAAACGGGGAACGAAAACAAACAAAAACACACACACACACACCTTTCCTTGGAAGCAGTGTTCCAAATGTTGCTGTTGCTGTTCCAAACAAATAAAACAAACCAATAATAAAAAAACATATTAACGACCCGCTCCAGCTATGGATGGCTTTTTGTGACAATGTTATATAATTAAATTAATAAAGAATTAATGAATTAAATGCTTCACAGGGCAACACACACTCACGGACACTTTTGAGTCACCAATCCACCTACCAACGTGTGTTTTTGGACTGTGGGAGGAAACCGGAGCACCCGGAGGAAACCCACGCGGACACAGGGAGAACACACCACACTCCTCACAGACAGTCACCCGGAGGAAACCCACGCATACACAGGGAGAACACACCACACTCCTCACAGACAGTCACCCGGAGGAAACCCACGCAGACACAGGGAGAACACACCACACTCCTCACAGACAGTCACCCCAGAGGAAACCCACGCAGACACAGGGAGAACACACCACACTCCTCACAGACAGTCACCCCAGAGGAAACCCACGCAGACACAGGGAGAACACACCACACTCCTCACAAACAGTCACCCGGAGCGGGAATCGAACCCACAACCTCAATATCCAAACAAATTGCAATATAAAATTTTTCAATAACAATTATATGATTTTAAAACACATTTTGAATAGTTCAGTATACATAATTTACAGCATCTGTCACTGATTGATCTTCATTACAGGGCACTGCCATTAGTTAATTGTATTCAGTTTAAAAGATAGTTAAAAAATATTAATACCCACAAAGACAATAGGTTTATGTTTGACTGTGATGTCATATTTTCTGTTTGGTTTTCTGTGGCTTTTACATTGCTCATATTGATAATGGAATTACATTGAATTGAAATTTGTGATAAAAAATTTTGGCCGTATCGTCCAGCCTTACTTGTGGGGTGTTCCCAGTATGCATGTGTTAGTATCTACCAAAAGCGGTCCATATAGCAACCTGTGAACCAGGAAAAGACCACAAGATAAATTGCAACAGTGTGATGTGTGCAAATGGGTGCAACAGGGTGCACCCCCACACCCCACCTGCCCATACACACGGACATAATAGATCCCACCTTTCGACACGGTGCCACTGTAACAAGATAATCAGTAATATTAAAGTCAGATATCAGTGGTTTTAATTTTGTGGCTGGTCACTTTACATAGATTGACAGTCAACAGACATGTTCAGTCCCTTTGCTTTGATACTGGAGGTTGTTCAAGTTTAAAATATCCAAGAGTTCTGCATTTCTTTAAATATTAACATCACACCTCCGCTACATGTCATTACATATACGCACTGAAAAAGAAAACCCTTTCCCAGTCATGCCTCTGAATCGTGAGCAAAAGAATCGCACTCTGATTGGTTAAAACAAATGTCAATCAGCCATTAGTGGTTTGTAACCTGCTCTCGGATTGGACGGTGTAGCTGCATAGGATTGTACCTAAGACCTAATTGGAGGAAAATGTAGGTTAGTGGCCCGAAAAGAAGAAAAGTAGGTCAGATACGGACTCGGTTTATGTCATAGTTCCTCACCCAGGATCCCGAGCCGCTCGGAGACGCACCGTGACCGGGGATGCCGAGGTGTTACTTCCCCGGTGAGTGTTTCTAAGCTTCATTTCTAAAGGTGTATTTGTGTGAGATGTTACCGGCTCTAGTCGATGGGCTATTTTTTTTTGCCTCTTTATGTTACAGCTGTTAATTTTTAGGAGGAGGGGCTTTAGTGACATATCTCTGGCAAACCTTGAAGTTACGGTCCTTACACGAATTTTCCGTTCCACCTTAAAAGTGGCAGCCTTGGTCGACGAGTCGCTACAGGTGAATGGGGTAGTCCTTTAAACGCAACAGACACAACAATTCAACAATTCATCTAAAAGCACAAACTTCTGTTCAAATCAAATCATAGTTTATTTGTTACAGACCTTCAGTAACTAATATTGAAATGCTTTAATGACTACTCGTTGACATGAAAAAGGAAATGAAGACAATGGTAAAAATAAATCAAATAAACAAAATACATGTATATGCAGAAACACTAATAATATAACTATAATCATACACAAGATAAGATGTAAAATAACCTCTCCAATCCTTTAGAGTTTCAAATAGGGCCCACCACACTCTCTTCCTACCCGCAACCTCCAAAGTTCCTGTTGAATCCTACACCTCAACACTAAGGTTGCTGTTACACACTATCCTTAAAAATGATGGTTACTTATGGAGCCTGGCCCCCTCCAAGGTGTGTTACTGCCTTGCGCCTAATGATTCCGTGTAGGCTCCAGACCCACCACAACCCCCGAACTGGATAAGTGGTTACAGGCAATGAATTAATTAATTCATTAATGGATGAAGTGTGTGTGCAAAATGTGAAAAAATGATTTCCAACATTGAGCTGATTTTATTTATTATGTAATTGGATAAGCAGTTACAGGCAATATATGAATGAATGAAATTTAAATGAATTCCATTCACAATTGTTTAAAAAAATAATAAAACAAACTTGATTGATGATAGTGTTAATAATTATTTTTTATTTAATTAAAAATTATGAAAACACTACAGTGTTCTCCCCGTGTCCGCGTGGGTTTCCTCCGGGTGCTCCGGTTTCCTCCCACAGTCCAAAAACACACGTTGCAGGTGGATTGGCGACTCGAAAGTGTCCGTAGGTGTGAGTGTGTGAGTGAATGTGTGTCTGTGTTGCCCTGTGAAGGACTGGCGCCCCCTCCAGGGTGTATTCCCGCCTTGCGCCCGATGATTCCAGGTAGGCTCTGGACCCCCCGCGACCCTAAATTGGATAAGGGTTACAGATAATGGATGGATGGAAAACACTACAGATCTGTTTTTTTTAAAAAACCAAGAAGATCTGGCTTTAATTTTGAAAGCTGAATATAGATTCCCAGTCTGTCATTTAGTCGTGGTTGTTGTCATGTACACAGAAGAGTGTTTTTATGTCTCTGACTGGTCTAACTCTCCTATATGGAAGTATTCCCATGTGAAAGCTTTTGAGTTCAATAAACAGGTGCATCTCAAATTAAAATATCATCAGGAAGTTAATTTATTTCAGTAATTCAATTCACAACGTGAAACTCATATTATACAGATTAATTACAAACAGAGTGATCTATTTTAAGCATTTTGTCTTTTAATGTTGATGATTATGGCTTACAGCCAGTGAAAACACAAAAGTCATTATCTCAGAAAATTGTAATATTATATAAGACTAATTTAACAAAAAATGTTTTGAATACAAAAATGTTAGCCCACTGAAAAGTATGTACAGCATATGCACTAAATACTTGGTCTGGGCTTCTTTTTGAATTACTGCATCAATGCTGCCTATGGCACTGCTGATGGAAGCCCAGGTTTCTTTTATAGCAGCCTTCAGCCTCTCATCTTCCTTTGGAGAATACCCCGTAAGTTCTCTCTAGGGTTTAGGTCAGGTGAGTTTGCTGGCCAGTCAAGCACAGTGTACATTTGGCAGTGTGGAAAGGTGCGAGATCCTGCTGGAAAGTGAAATCTGCATATCCATAAAGCTCCATCAGCAAAGGGAAGCACGAAGTACTCTAACATTTCCAGGTAGACGGCTACGCTGACTTTGGGCTTGACATAACACAGTGGACCAACACCAGCAGGTGACATGGCTCCCCAAACCATCACTGATTGTGGAAACTTCACACTAGACTCTAGCAACTTGGACTGTGCCCCTCTCCACTCTTCCTTCAGACTCTGGGACCTTGATTTCCAAATTCATTCATTCATTCATTCATTATCTGTAACCGCTTGTCCAATTCAGGGTCGCGATGGGTTTAGAGCCTACCTGGAATCATTGGGCGCAAGGCAGGAATACACTCTGGAGGGGGCGCCAGTCCTTCACAGGGCAACACAGACACACACACACATTCACTCACACACTCACACCTACGGACACTTTTGAGTCGCCAATCCACCTGCAATGTGTGTTTTTGGACTGTGGGAGGAAACCGGAGCACCCGGAGGAAACCCACGCAGACACAGGGAGAACACACCAACTCCTCACAGACAGTCACCCGGAGGAAACCCACGCAGACACGGGGAGAACACACCAACTCCTCACAGACAGTCACCCGGAGGAAACCCACGCAGACACGGGGAGAACACACCAACTCCTCACAGACAGTCACCCGGAGGAAACCCACGCAGACACAGGGAGAACACACCAACTCCTCACAGACAGTCACCCGGAGGAAACCCACGCAGACACAGGGAGAACACACAAACTCCTCACAGACAGTCACCCGAAGGAAACCCACGCAGACACGGGGAGAACACACCAACTCCTCACAGACAGTCACCCGGAGGAAACCCACGCAGACACGGGGAGAACACACCAACTCCTCACAGACAGTCACCCGGAGGAAACCCACGCAGACACGGGGAGAACACACCAACTCCTCACAGACAGTCACCCGGAGGAAACCCACGCAGACACAGGGAGAACACACCAACTCCTCACAGACAGTCACCCGGAGGAAACCCACGCAGACACGGGGAGAACACACCAACTCCTCACAGACAGTCACCCGGAGGAAACCCACGCAGACACGTGGAGAACACACCAACTCCTCACAGACAGTCACCCGGAGGAAACCCACGCAGACACAGGGAGAACACACAAACTCCTCACAGACAGTCACCCGAAGGAAACCCACGCAGACACGGGGAGAACACACCAACTCCTCACAGACAGTCACCCGGAGGAAACCCACGCAGACACAGGGAGAACACACCAACTCCTCACAGACAGTCACCCGGAGGAAACCCACGCAGACACAGGGAGAACACACAAACTCCTCACAGATAGTCACCCGAAGGAAACCCACGCAGACACGGGGAGAACACACCAACTCCTCACAGACAGTCACCCGGAGGAAACCCACGCAGACACGGGGAGAACACACCAACTCCTCACAGACAGTCACCTGGAGCGGGAATAGAACCCAGAACCTCCAGGCGCCTGGGGCTGTGTGACTGCGACACTACCTGCTGCGCCACCGTGCCGCCCTGATTTCCAAATGAAATGCTAAATTTACTTTCATCTGAAAACAAGACTTTAAACCACTGAGCAACAGTCCAGTCGTTTTTCTCCTTGGCCCAGGTAAGATGCTTCTGGCGTTGTCTCTGGGTCATGAGTGGTTTGACACAAGAAATGCGGCAGTTGTGGCCCCTGTCCTGGATACGTCTGTGTGTGGTGGCTCTTGAAGCACTGACTCCAGCAGCTGTCCACTCCTTGTGAATCTACCCCAAATATTTGAATTGCCGTTTCTTGACAATCCTTTCAAGGCTGTGGCTTTCCCTGTTGCTTTTGCACCGTTTCCTACCACACTTTCTCCTTCCACTCAACTTTCCATTAATATGCTTGGATACAGCAGGAGGGTCTCAATGACTGCCTTCTGGACACCTGTCAAGTCAGCAGTCTTCCCCCATGATTGTGTAGCCTACTGAACCAGACTAAGAGACCATCTTAAAGACTTAGGAAACCTTTGCAGGTGTCTTGTGTTTGGGTTTTCATTGGCTGTAAGCCGTAACCATCAGAATTAAAAAAAAAATAATAAAAGCTTGAAATAGATCACTCTGTTTGTAATAAATCTGAGTTTCACTTTTTGAATTGAATTACTGAAATAACTTTTATATAATTTTTTGAGATGCACCTATAAATACGATGAATCTTTCCATCCCAATTATGTCTTTATGAAGGAAAATGACGTGTTAGTTTGTGACGTCTGTAGGAAGCCAGTGTCGCTGATGTAGAGCGGTTCGTTTCCAGGGGGCGGAGCTAGCCATTATGAAACCTGTTCAATTTATAAATAAAAATTCACCAGTAGAGGCGAGTTGACGAAACGCGGTGACTTTAATATACTGGTGTTGATTCGGGGGTAATTTTATGATTATCACTCCTAGCCTTGACATTTTAAATGTACAAAATAACCAAAGAATCTGGAGATTCCTCCTTTTTTGCCAGGACTGCCTTCTTAAGGTGGACTGGGGAGTTAGGAGAAGACGCCGGTGAATGAAGCTGGAAGACCCTTTGTCTAGTCATTTTCTTAATATTTATATTCCCATTTGACACTCAGAATAAGCCGAAGGAGCGCAGGGATTCCACCTAACGGAAGGAGACCGAGGGGAAGCCGTGGTTGTACCGCATGTTGTTCACCGCTGACCGCATTGTGATTCATGAAAGTGTCTCCGCGGCTGTATGCGCGTTATCCATGTCGTTTATTTACAGATATATATTAATAAATGAAACGGATTGGTTTTCATTCATCCTCCTGCTCTGTCTCTGGTGATATATATGTTCAGGTACACACTGTCCCGCGGTCAAGCTCCACATGGGACACACTGTCCGGGTACAGGAACGCACCGGCACCTTTCTCTTCGGAATATACTCTTCCTTTTAACGTGTTCGGCTCTTTATTTAAACTCCACCGAGTCAAAGTCGTCTGTTAGTCACAGTGACAAACTTAGAGCCCCCCCCCCGTTTGTATATTGTTAGTATGTCATAAAATATTAACTTTACAGGAGAAGGAAAATCCTTAACTTGCAGTGGAAGTCAATGTCTATATATATTTTATTCAGTATGTTATTTATTAAGTGATTTTGTAGCTTTTCTGTTGGTTCATTCACACTGTGATTACAGCTGCTGTGTTCAAATGATACATTCATTCATTCATTATCTGTAACCCTTATCCAGTTCAGAGTCGCGGTGGGTCCAGAGCCTACCTGGAATCATTGGGCGCAAGGCGGGGATACACCCTGGAGGGAGCGCCAGTCCTTCACAGGGCAACACACACACACACATTCACTTTTGAGTCGCCAATCCACCTACCAACGTGTGTTTTTGGACTGTGGGAGGAAACCGGAGCACCCGGAGGAAACCCACGAAGACACAGGGAGAACACACCACACTCCTCACAGACAGTCACCCGGAGGAAACCCACGCAGACACAGGGAGAACACACCACACTCCTCACAGACAGTCACCCGGAGCAGGAATCGAACCCACAACCTCCAGGCCCCTGGAGCTGTGTGGCTGCGACACCTACCTGCTGCTCCACCGTGCCGCACAAATGATACAGTAAACTAAAAATCAACACAAACTGAGATGTTTTTAACTGGGCAGTGACGATACATCTTCTAGACATCTAGAATCTAAAGCATAAACAACACCACATGGACAAGTTAATAAGGTTAAATGTTACATTTTTTTCCTGTGATGGCTATACCAATTCTGATAAGACGTCTATTTATTTAGTTAATCACATTAAATTGGGGGGCGGCACGGTGGCGCAGCAGGTAGGTGTCGCAGTCACATAGCTCCAGGGACCTGGAGGTTGTGGGTTCGATTCCCGCTCCGGGTGACTGTCTGTGTGGAGTTGGTGTGTTCTCCCTGTGTCTGCGTGGGTTTCCTCCGGGTGACTGTCTGTGAGGAGTTGGTGTGTTCTCCCTGTGTCTGCGTGGGTTTCCTCCGGGTGACTGTCTGTGAGGAGTTGGTGTGTTCTCCCTGTGTCTGCGTGGGTTTCCTCTGGGTGCTCCGGTTTCCTCCCACAGTCCAAAAACACTCAAAAGTGTTCGTAGGTGTGAGTGAATGTGTGTCTGTGTTGCCCTGTGAAGGACTGGCGCCCCCTCCAGGGTGTATTCCCGCCTTGCGTCCAATGATTCCAGGTAGGCTCTGGACCCACCGCGACCCTGAATTGGATAAGGGTTACAGATAATGAATGAATGAATGAACTTTACAATAGGTTGCCCTGTTTCTATTTACTACTATGTACTAACATTTGTTTGTTATTTATGTCATTATATAAGATAACGTTAAATTAAATAACTAATAACATGAATTATCTAATTTAATGTTACCTTATATAATGACATAAAAAACAAACATCAGCTCTGAGCCTATTATTTGATTATTAAGGAAAAAAGTCTTAAAATACTGTGTTTTTGCTTTTACAACATAACTCCATTTTTGTCATTGTTTTAGACTCTACTTTGAAAGCTCTAGCTGTAGATACCTAGGTTGTGTGTAGATTTCAAAATGAATGGTAGTATTTTGTTATTAAGTGCTTTTTCATCAGGTTTCTTGATGGCAGTAAAATAATCATAGGTTAAGTAAGTCTCTAATGGGGTGTATTTTCTGTGAACCATGATTTTGTGACCTGAGTGTTCATATGATCACAGAAACTTATACGTTGGTGTTTTTTCTGTTTCTGAATATTAAGCAATATTTTATTTATTCAATCCAGACTCAACAGTGCGTTATTTATTTATTTATTGAGGATATATGAATCAGGATGTATTTTTACACACTATATATACTATGTGGATTGTTCAGTATCACTTATAATAGGGTGGGAACAATATTTAATTAGCAAAACAAGGGTTGTTGTCTTGTTTTCTATACCCTTAGATAAAAATTACAGTAGAGGTACATCATTGGTCACTAAAGTTACAAACAGTGTAAATGTACCATTAAAGGTACAACAGTGTATTTTATTCCAATTTTACTTCATAACATTCTCTTCTTTAGAAGGAGAGGTTAATTTTGCAATCTTTCATTACAGAACTGGGTAAAATAATACAACAGTATATAAGTCCTGGAGATGACATGGGGCGTATGAAATCAACAATTCGAATAGAACAGGGTACAATTATGTTCTTTAATTAAAGGTACGGAATATGTACCTTTAACCGAGGCGGCAAAAGGTACCACCACAGAGTGTTTCTGACAGTGTGTTTCTGGGCTGTATAGCAGCTGGGGCCCTCTTCAGCAATTCGAGAAAGTGGAACAAATTTTAAGTGGAAAGAACAAAAAGAACAATAGACATTTTGCAGAATTGTGGGCAGGAGACTGGCAAATGTATAAGTAGTGTTTATAGTGGAACACTGTACAGTGCATTTGTTTGTAGTCTAATAAAGCCATGCCACATTTAAGATATTTTTTTATGTGTATTTAATTTTTCATGTATTATAATAGTGAAATTGGTCAATTTAGAATGACCTACTTTAATTTTTTTTTGCTTTCTAGAACGTTTAGGTTGTGTTAGTATGAGCAGGACTGCAGGAAAGGTTGAAGAACGTTGACCTTGAACTTCATAAGAAAAGTTCATGAAGATCAGTTTGTGCCATGACTTGACTGGAGGCCCATGGATAAGATGTACACTTGGTGAACCTATGTTTACTATGGCGTTTAGTTCATGTTGGATTGGTTAGCAGCCAACCAACCTTTTGAATGAAGGGGGCACTGCTGCTGTTTTTTGTGCTTTTGAGAGAATGTTGCTTTCTCCTAGTTATCTAAACGTGGCCTAGATTGCATACTTTCCAGGAAGTTTCCTGGCAACGGGGGGGTTTCTCTGATGAAACTGACCCATGTGTCTATCCTCCCTCTGTGAGGCCGAGTGCGGCTAAAGGGAGTCGGGGCCCCAGTAGCGTGCTTGGCAGGAATCGAAGTCCAAGCAGAGCCAATGGTTTAGTCAGTCATTAAAAATCAGTCATTAAAAATGAAGCACATCCAGGTGACATGGTGTCACACACATTCAAGAGAAGCAGAGCAGAGATAACACTAAATAAACATCAATTGTGTAGGCTTGACACTGGGTTTTTTGGCTAACTGAGAGATCCTCCATGAATGGCCAGATGCAAATTTGTTAATTGGCGATGCATTTTTACCCTATTGTGTATTTCATATATTTCATTTGTATTAATAATATTACAAATTAAAGTATAACCATTCCTTTCTCTCTTTCTGTCTGATCCTAGAAGATTGCTGCTGGACATGTGTTAACATCTGTCTGGATGAATCTGTGTGGTGAGTACACAAAGCAAGCACTCGTACACTGTGTTTTGTCAGGATTGTGTTAGTGTTGTATATTGATTCCTTGTTATACAGTTCAATATTTTTAGCGATAAATCAGACATAAGGGGTGTCTGGAAAGTCTTAGTTTAACTGCAAATACACTATGTCTAAAAGTATGTAGATTGTAGGCTACTATTGGTAATGAGGGATTTTCAATGCTTTAAGGTTCACCCCCTTCTGATATTGACTGATAAAATGGGGTGTCTGGAGCATGTGCACTTAAGCTAAGTTCACCATGCTCAGTTCAAAGCATTGACTAGAGGGATATAAAGCCCTCCAGCATTGATCTCTGGAGCATTGAAACTGCAGTGATGAAGCTACATCCAACATCTTAGGCATGAGTTAGAATGACTTTTGTATTCTTGAACCGAACATGTACTAAGTTTATTACTCTTTCTCTGTCTCTGTGTCTGTCTGTACTCAGATGATCTAATGGCAGACCAAAGGATGGACATCTCTTCCACGATGAATGAGTTCATGTCCCCCAGCTCCACTGACCTCATCAGCAGCTCTGTGGGCACGACGGGCATGGACTATACCCGTAAGAGGAAGGGCAGCTCCACTGATTACCAGTCAGTACACACCCTCCTTCTCAGACCTACACCTTACTAATGATATATTCAACTGTGCACACCCACCCATCCAGTATTCCTTCTGAAATCAAAGCTATTGATGGGGAGTTTGTCCTCTTTGCAGCAGTTATAGCTTCTTTTCTCCCAGGAAGGTTTTATGCTAAATTTTGGAACATTTCTGTAACTGTTTGATTGCATTTTCAGAACATTAGTGAGTCATAAACAACATTCCAGCTTAACTCTGAGCTAATGGATGGTGCCCAATTGCTCCAAAGAAACAGAGTTCCACTGCTCTACAGCCCAATTTCCATGCTTTTCTTACACGATTATACAAGCTATTTCTGCACAATACATGTGTAAGATGTTTGCAATGGCAGCAGGGTAAAGAGTTAACTATTTATAAGGATTGTCTAAAAAGCTGTGGATACAGTTTATGTATCACGGTTTTGCGCGTTATGTTTTTGTAACATGGGTTTTTTGTCGTTGTGTTTTCAGGATCGATGGATTTTCATTTGAGTAAGTTTAATCTACATTTATGTTCAATGTTGACAGTTTTTACACGGTTGAAAAAACCTGACTCGGGACCTTATCCCAACGTTTCATTAAACTCTGTAATGTGAATTTCCACAGAGATAGTATGGACACCGATAAGGATAAACAACTCGGAAGGTAAACCCTAAAACAAATTCCTTTTAAATTCACATTCATATTTTAAAGAGCCGATTTCTTTGCTGTGGCTTTACGAAAATGTTTTTAATTTCAGAGATGAGCAGCAGGGTAGGATAAAAAATGCCAGGTAATGTCACAAAACAGCATGTGTGGAAAAACTCTGTCACTATTATTATAATTATTATTGCAATATACATCCAGAGGCATGAGATTTTATTTTTATGTTGCAACACACAATGTAAACTGTAAGCATTTTGCCGTTTGCATTAAGGTGAATGCATGTAGGTAAAAGAAACTTGAAGAATGATGAAACAGCCTATAGCACCAGGCAGACTACTTCATCATTCTTCAAGTTTCTTTTACTTACATGCATTCGCCTTAACGCATTAGAGGGCATCAGTGAGTAATGATTTTTATTTCTTGATTGTGACAGACCTTAATATGGATGACAGAACGTGCTCAAGGGATGTTCTTACATATTTATTAATGCAATTACAAAGCTGTTGCCCTTAACCCTGCTTTTTGATTCACAACCAATGGAATTTTCATATATTAAATAACTTAGTTCCTGGGAAGTAGCTTTTTTTTAATTATTATTACTGTTAAGATTGCATGTGCTAACCTGCTTCCTGCTTCTTTCTAGGGAAGCCCACAGTCAGATTGAAAAGAGGCGAAGGGACAAGATGAACAGTTTTATAGATGAACTAGCATCATTAGTTCCCACATGCAATGCCATGTCTCGCAAGCTGGACAAGCTGACGGTGCTACGGATGGCTGTACAGCATATGAAAACATTACGAGGTAAAAATAAATAAATATATATGTTAATTTTTCCACTGTAAGGAGACTTTTTTTTTTTTTTTTTTTTAATTTTTATTTGTCTGGCCTTGTAAGTTTATTCATCTCATCGCTGTTGGAACAAAGCTTTGTATCTCCACTTTTAGGCTTTTTATTTTTGCGTAATTTGAAGTATCACATCATTTACAGAGTCCAAATCGGATAGACCTACGTAAATGCGCTAAAATTACTTTAAAATTAAATCTAATACCCATGACACACTGAAAGTTTATTTAGCCGTACTCTTCGTTCTTTGGAGATACGAGGTTATGTTCTAATAGCGGTTAATATAAAAGTTCAGGCATGCCTTTTCTTCTCATAGGTGCTACAAACCCATACACAGAAGCTAACTATAAACCAGCGTTCTTATCAGATGATGAACTGAAACATTTAATATTGAGGGTGGGTTGAAGACGTCTGTTTTTCTGTCTTGTTTATGACAGTTTCATTCTGAGTGTGAATTGTGCCTAGGGCTTGTGTAACTCTGTTTGAATTTGACCAGGCTGCTGATGGCTTCCTCTTTGTTGTGGGATGTGACCGGGGCAAGATTCTCTTTGTCTCAGAGTCTGTTTATAAAATTCTGAACTACAGTCAGGTACATTTTTGGAATGACTCTCATATCTGTTGGTTTTATTAGCTGCTGAAGCTGTAAGATAACTCTGGCTGTTTCACTTTGTCTGTTTGTCTAGAATGACCTGATTGGTCAGAGCCTGTTTGACTATCTTCATCCGAAAGACATTGCCAAAGTGAAGGAGCAGTTGTCGTCGTCAGATACAGCGCCACGAGAGCGACTCATCGATGCCAAAAGTACATTAATAACTTTAACCTGAACAGCATGTAATAAACAAGTGTTGGGTAATGTTCAGTGTTTAACATGTGGCAGCCAAGTCTAGAAAGAAAGCCAACAGTATAAAACGTTTTGCTTTATTTTTAAATTAAAATTTGAGTAATGAAGGACAGTGTGCTGTTTGGCTTCATTTTTTCTCTAAACGCATTTTGTTTGTTTTCTTTTTCTGCCTTTGTTTTTTGCTTGTTTGTTTATTTTTCTTTTTCTTTTATTCTGTCTTCTCTATGGTCTCTCTCTCATCCTGGTCTTTAGCTGGTCTCCCTGTGAAGACTGATATCACTCCAGGACCCTCCAGACTTTGCTCAGGAGCTCGTCGCTCATTCTTCTGCAGAATGAAGTGTAACCGGCCCTCCATCAAAATGGAGGACAAAGACTTCCCCTCCACCTGCTCCAAGAAGAAAGGTAGAGGTGTTATTTTGATCAGTTCCTGCCCACGTGGAACTTTCAGGGGGGTTTTATCTTAACAGTGCACATTTCTGTTTTACAGTAAAACATTTGTTATCAGTAGTAATTTTTGAAAGAAGAGCTTGCCATTTTTAAACACAAAATAGTTGTTATAAATCTAATTACACATGGTCTTGGCAACCATTCACTGTGTTTGGATCATATTAATAGAAGCACTCCAGTTTTTACATTTTTACAACATATTATAACCCATTTTGAAATTGCAGCATTTTTCAGAAGTGTGCATCTGATAGTGCTCTATAACATTGTTATAACAGCGGACCGCAAGAGCTTCTGCACCATCCACAGCACAGGCTACTTGAAAAGCTGGCCACCCACCAAAATGGGTCTGGATGAGGACAACGAGCCAGACAACGAGGGCTGTAATCTTAGCTGCCTGGTGGCCATCGGCCGGCTCCACCCCCACATTGTGCCCCAGCCAACCCACGGAGACATCCGTGTCAAACCAACAGAGTACGTCTCCCGCCACGCCATCGATGGGAAATTTGTCTTTGTGGATCAGAGGTGAGAACTGGACAGTTGGACATGATTTTATAAACAATCCCCACCCACCCACTCAGTCAAGTGTATCCAAGCAGTAAAATTTCACAGTCTGTGTTTGTGTACAAATGTATTATCAGTAAAAACCCAACTGAAGACACTAACAGCCTTCAAAAACCCACTGTTTATTTAACTGTCTATATTCAGTTTTAATATACAGAAGATAATTAGCCTTTATTGGTTTATGAGCATAATGACTGGACTCAAGGCTGAAATCAAGAATTTAGTAATATTTCTTAAGCTCAGAGCAAAATTTAATAATTGATTTTTACTTTTTTCATAGCTCTGTGTGAAAATGTTCTTTTTGACACTTTTCTACACAAACAGAAGGTTTATTTGGCTACTTAAAAGCTTGAAGAACTATGACCACATTAATGTGAACCTATTTATAATGGAAAAAATAAATGTATACGGTGCATTATATATTCAGTCAGTTGTTCAGTGGTATTGCATAAGTGGCCACTTAAAAAGAATTGGTAGATTTGCCTTATGTCTTGTTGGAAGCATGTTCTTCCCCTATCTCCCAAAGCTGGTGACTCTGTATGGGATTGGGAGAGACTCACTGATGGTGACATTGTTGCTGATTGGGGTGAAGATTTGGCAAAAACATGGTGATAAACAAAACAAAATAAAAATAAAATACTATATTAAAGAGGGACGGTACGGTGGTGCAGCAGGTAGGTGTCGCAGTCACACAGCTCCAGGGACTTGGAGGTTGTGGGTTCGATTCCCGCTCCGGGTGACTGTCTGTGTCCGCGTGGGTTTCCTCCGGGTGACTGTCTGTAAGGAGTTGGTGTGTTCTCTCTGTGTCTGCGTGGGTTTCCTCCGGGTGACTGTCTGTGAGGAGTGTGGTGTGTTCTCCCTGTGTCTGCGTGGGTTTCCTCCGGGTGCTCTGGTTTCCTCCCACAGTCCAAAAACACATTGGTCAGTGGATTGGCGACTCAAAAGTGTCCGTAGGTGTGAGTGTGTGAGTGAATGTGTGTGTCTGTGTTGCCCTGTGAAGGACTGGCGCCCCCTCCAGGGTGTATTCCTGCCTTGCGCCCAATGATTCCAGGTAGGCTCTGGACCCACCGCGACCCTTAATTGGATAAGGGTTACAGATAATGAATGAATGAACTATATTAAAGGGAAATAAGGGATAAAACAGGGAAAAAAATCTTGTCAAGAGAAATCATTCTCTGACATTTACACTGATCCACTTTAGTTAGGTCTTAGTGCGACTGTTGAAAGGTCTGATGCTCTTTTACAGTTCATCACAGTAAAAGCATCTGAGACTGTTTAATGTGTTAACCCTGGATAATGTTTTTATTGAATTTTTAATGGGTTTAGACGACTAGATTGCCCTGCTCCATGAAGACATCGATTTTTTTTTTATTATTTATTTATTTATTTTATTATTTTAATTTTTTTATAAGCATTAAGTAATTCATTTATTGTATTTTTTACTGTTCATTTCCTTTCAGGGCAACAGCTATTCTAGCATATTTACCCCAAGAGCTGCTGGGAACATCGTTCTATGAGTATTTTCATCAGGAGGACATTTCTCATCTCGCTGACTGCCACAGACAAGGTACATTTCTTATTCACTTAGTTCATTATTAATGCATTATTGGTCTTTTGTCCAATGGGAATTGAACCATTTCTTTTTGATGGCTAAAGAATTAAACACAGGTATTTTTTTGCTTTCAGAGACTGTGTCTGTGTTTATACGAATAAATAATAAATTATGTAGATAAAGACAAACTCTGCATGAATGAGAGATTGACTTAATACTGAGCATTACATATATGTTTTAAGATTAATGACTGAATACATAAATCATGATTTATTTATTTATTTATTTTTAAATAGCAAGTTGCATGGAATCTCTTTCCAGTTGCGCTTTATTCTGTCACTTGGCTCTTTTTCCTTTGGGTTTTTTAAATCATATTTTGTTCGTTGTCTTTACCTGTTTTGCAATGGATTAAATCAAATGTCCTGTTTGAATTACTTTTAATTATAAAATGATTGATCTCAGTTCTACAGACGAGAGAAAAGATCAACACAAACTGTTACAAGTTCAAGATTAAAGACGGGTCCTTTATCACACTGCGGAGTCGCTGGTTCAGTTTCATGAATCCCTGGACCAAAGAAGTGGAATACATTGTCTCAACCAACACAGTAGTCTCGTAAGTCCCCTGTCCTCTCTCCCGCTTCACCTTGGAACACAGGGCAGTGAATAGTTCACCAGCAAGTACACCCTACTGTACATGAGATGACTGCATGCTTCTGTAGAAAAAGATCTACACTCCAAGTAGAGGTGCATGACATATCAAAAATGAGGCAAGCTTTAAACGAAATTCAACAAAATACTACAAGGAGCCACAGCAATCAGTGTTCAGTCTGGAGTGCAAAGCGAAAGTGTTGTAACAGCAGGTACAGTAACAACAAAACGGTGCATGTTAATGTACTGTAAACATGGAACTGTACAGTGTTACTCAGACAGCAGGAAGTCAGTAATGTCCCTGCAGTAAGGAGACTCATTTTCATATTATTGCAATGGAAAGGACGTCTCAAACTGCGCTTTTTAGCGTGGCTGTAGTACTGCACCACTGAATGCACTCCTGTGTTTTTCCACTGTTGTGTGGAGGGGATGTGATTTATTTTCATAATGGCAAGCAGCATGCTGACCGTCATTCTGCCACAACTTCTGGAGTCCAGCTTTACCCGTACAACAGAGCCAGCCTTTCTCAACAGTCTGTCCAGTTTGTTCAGAGCACATTTGTTGGTGCAGTTGCATGAGCATGGAATATGGCACTTAAAACTCCAGTCTAGCTCATTTTCTAAGTGCACACTCAGGAATTATTCTAACCATATTCACTCCATGTATGGAGAATGGTGGAAGGGGAGGGTTTGAGCTTCTTAAGTCCACCATCATCTCCTACGTCTTAACCAAGAAGAGCTGCAGCTGGTGCGGTTAGCACCAGTCAACAGTCTGTCAGCAGTATTCACCCTCCTGTCCGTTCCTGATACGCACTCAAAATGGCCATGCTATCTGATGGCATGAGTTAGAGTTTGTACCCGAAAGCAAAGGTGAATAGGTTGATTAGGAATGGTGTTTAAAGAGTGTTGCACATGGCCATGTCTGTAACACAGCCTAGGGTTGACTTATCAGTTAATTAATTATTCAGGAGATAATGGATTCATCCGCCAGCATCAGGTGAGATGTCAGAGTACCACCTGTTGCTAATATTCTTGCGGGTACTGGAAAAAAACAAACAATAATGTCTTGGCTATAGCTTAGGTTAAAGATGCACTGAAGGATTCCACACAGCTGGCTAGCACAGTTCAACACCTTAGATTCAAAGCCATCTGGTCCTGCAGCTTTGCTTCTTCATCTGCAGTGAATGTAGATGCAGTGCTGTTGGATTGGTCCTGAGTGCAGAGGTGGATTAGATCATTCACAGCAGGTGAGGGGTGAATGTTCAGAGTGGAGAAGGTAAGGACAGTGAATGGTGGTGGCTGGGACTGTACTGGGGTGTTAAGTCCACTGAAAACAAAGTAAAGTATGATGGAGAAGGAGGAGAGTTATTGTCAAAGCCAGGCTCTCTCTCCAGCTCATCCTGTGCCCATGTTCTGAAAGGCATTTTTCTTCTGGTTCAGGAGATAATTAATTTGCTTATATCCCATGTCTTGCATCAGGGTACGACAGAGTCCACACAGAAATTGTGGTCTGTAATGCATGATGCTAGTCCATATATGTCCTGATTCTGTGTTTCACAGAGAACATCCCACTGTGTAGCTTCAAAACAGCCCTGCAGTGACTCCATGGCCTCAGATGACCGATTACTCATTGTTCTAGTGATCACTGGCTCTCTTTGAACCAGGATCTTGTACAAGGTTGTAGTGGTAGCCAGACATGATGAGAAGGAGAGGTGTGATTGATGTCTCCAGACACCGTGGCTTTGGTTCCGCACTCTTGCTCTATGAGTTGGTATGTTCACGCGTGGTGGTGGGTTAGGCTCTGCTCTAGTGCTCCTGAGCTTCTGCTTGATCATTGTCTTTTTATGGAAGAAGCACAAAAACAAAACACTTTTTATTTTATTTTCAGTGTGCTATTTTATGTGCCTGATTTGTGCCATCTCTTAAGACATTTAATATTGTGTTTTTCTTTTCCTGTGTGGTTTCAGGGGCAGTGTACTGGAGGGAGCTGACCCCAGCTATCAGTCCGCCTCGTCACCTCAGAGTATGGATAGTGTGCTCACGTCTGGAGACGGTCAGTCGATTTTACACTCACTTACTGTACATGGTTAAATAGCAACAGTTGTAACAGTGTAAAATGTAATAAGAGTGAGCAGAGGTGGAGTAAAGTCAGGTTATGTTTAGTGGTGAAAAGACTGAAAATCCGATCATCATCAAGGTGAAGCTGAGGGATAAATACTTCTTTGTTTATGGATGTTACAATACAGACCTTTTTGATTATTCCCAAACCTCTTTACATTCTCGTGACACTGTAATATTTTTTGTTTTGTCTCTGCTTATGCAACAGAATCCATGTTTATTTAATACTACTACTACTACTAATAATAATAATAATAACGAATTAATGGGAACAAGGAAATGTAAAAGTGATGTTTTGACTCCTGAGGTCCAATGTGATTTAGGTGCTGAGTAAACAAGTACATTTAAATGTTAGCGTTGCTCTGTGAATGTGTGAGTACATGCCAGGGTGTGTTCCTGCCTTGTGCCCAGTGATTCCGGGTAGGCTCCGGACCCACTGCGACTCTGAACTAGATTAGAATTAGAATCACAGACAATGAACGAATGAATGTTGCTCTGTTGGACAGGTGGAACGAGGCGCTCTCTCCAGACGGTCCCCGGCATCCCAGGAGGAACACGAGCTGGAGCCGGGAAGATTGGGCGCATGATCGCTGAGGAGATGATGGAGAGGTGGATATTGTTAAAAAAAACATTCTAGATTTTCTAAGCGAGAGTATATACAGAGAACACTTTGTAAAGTAAAACCAGATAAATATGCTGGGTAAAGGAGCCTTTTAAAATAGCCAGCTGTCAGATGTACAGTTGTCTGTGTGCTGAATATATTGAACACTGGAGTTATTTTCTGACATGATTCTTTGAACTCAAGTGTATGAATGCTGAAATATTTTTTTGTCTACATCCTCTTTTTCAACATTTTCTCTCTCTCTCTGTCTCATCAGGATTCGAGGCTCCTCTCCCTCCAGCTGTGGATCCAGCCCCCTCAACATCACCAGCACTCCCCCTCCTGACACCTGCTCTCCAGGGGGCAAGAAAGTGAGAGGAATCTGATATTCTTCCTCATCCCACTGTTCTGAGCTTATGTAATATCTGTTTGACCTGTTTTCCCCTCAGAAGTAATCAGTACAACTGGCTAAAGGTTTTCTAGCTGATTTTGCGTAAACAAATCAACCTGTTTTTTCTTTCCCAGTTTGCTCTGCTATCCACTTTACCAGACAAATATGAGATAGTTGTGTTAGTTAACCAGCATTTTTTTTTTTGTAGATACAAAACGTAGGCACCCCAGACCTGCCCTCTACAGGAGTTGTGCCTGGTCCGGACTCTATTGGATACCCCTACTCCAACAACTCCATAATGAGTAAGTTTCAATCAACAGCAATTTCTGAACTTGCGGAGAGGGAGAGCTGTGGAACTGATCCTAGATTGTGGTCTAGCTCACATACAGAACCAGTCAAAGGTTTGGACACAGCTTCTCATTAGTCGTGGGTGGAATAGGGCTTATTCACTGCATGGAACTGTGTACCATCCCCTACCTCTACACAACATGAGTTATGGTCTCAAACACCTTAAGAAGGCGAGCAAATTAACTCTTGATGAGGCCACAGCTGTTCACTGAAAACCATTCCAGGTGATGACCTCATTAATCCGATCAGAGACCGCAGAGAGTGTGCAAAGCTGTCATCAAAGCAAAAGGTGGCTCCTTTGAAGAATCTAAAGTATAAAACATATTCTGGTTTGTTTAACACCATTTTCTCGTTTACTACATAATTTCATGTGTGTTCCTTCAGTATCTTCCATATTAATTAACAACAACAACAAAGAAAAACCATTGAATGAGATGTCATCCAAATATTTGACTGGTGCTGTACAATCACAATCTGTGGAAAATGGCTCAAAGCAAAGGAAACCGTCCCCGAGTGGGTGTGTCCAAAAAATTGACTGGCACTGTATGTCCAATTTTATAAAAAGGTCTGAGATAGTGTTGTTTGCATTAGGAAAGACTACATATTTAGGAACAGTTTGAGTTTGCATAAACTACAAAGCCCTGCCCTTTGAATATGGCTGACATTCTTGTATAAAACTTAACAGTGGTGTGTAAAAATACGTTTTTTCAATATCATCTGAAAACGCACACTGCTTACAGCTGACATACAGTGAATATTTACTGATGGATTCGCCAATAGTTAAAGTCCAAAATCAGTCATGAAGACTAGCTACAGTATAGCCCATTATAAGTTCAAATCCTTTTTTTCCCTTCTTCCCCTTTTTAAAATGATCATTTCTGAATATTGTTTTGATACAACACTGTTAAAACACCATATTTCAAGAAATTTAGAACAATTCAAGTACTTTAATGTGGATCTGTTCCTGACACAGGCTTTGTACACAAAGTTTGTAAAATCTTTAGGAGAGTAAGGCTGCCTTGCCCAGTGTCAAACATGTAGGTAAACAGAGGTGTAAACCCCCTTAGCACTGGCTTGTGAGAATAAAACTGTTCTCTGGAAATACCTTTGGGATGAGTGTTTGTGAGCCAGAAATAATAATCCAGCATTACCCCGTACTGCTCGTTTTCTGTGAGAATCTGATGGCATTCAGCCAATGTTCCCTTACTAAGTGTAAAGCCACAATGGCAAAGTAGAAGCTGTTACTGCCACAATGGGGATGTGGGTTGAGCAGGTGCGTCCACAATCCATTTAATCCGTTCATGCATTAAGTTTAGAATTTTTCTAATTTTAAGATCAGAAATTTTAGATGAAGCTCCTGAAGTTAACAAGAACTACATTTTTGCCGTAGGTGACAACTCCCATCTGAGCATCGACATCATGGACGAGCCTGGCTCCAGCAGCCCCAGCAACGATGAGGCAGCAATGGCTGTCATCATGAGCCTCCTGGAGGCGGACGCTGGCTTGGGCGGACCTGTGGACTTCAGTGACCTTCCCTGGCCCTTGTGAGAACGGCACAGCAGTGGACGGGACCTAATCCAGTCCAACATGGATCTAAAAGTCTGGCTCAAACTCTGAACCCTGCTGCCACACTGTGGCTATTTGAACAGGAATTACGCTCCAGCTCCTGTGCGGCGGAGTGCAGCGAAACAGCACCACTGCTGTCTAAATATAGGACCTCCCACTCAAACCACCCTCTTCTTATGGAGTTTTATCCATCATCCACATCTCTCTGTATATACTGTACTGTACTGCATTGTCACCATGGTACCCATACTTATACAAAAAGATATAAATATAATCCACCTTTTTGTGGTTTGATGTTTTTACACTACAAGCGGTATAAATGTTAAATATTCTATATGCAGATTGTAACAAATATTGTAATTCTATCATGTAAGAATATGCAAAAATATATATATGGTAAAAGTGTACTGTAACAGGATTGGATATTTTTTAAAATAAAATATCTTTCTCTTGTCCTCAAGAGTTCCACATATCTACAGACTTCCTATTTGAATCTGTGGAGTGTAGTAATCTTTCTGTAGCACAGAATCATTTTAGGTATTGATGGGTGCACAGATTTTCATGAGATTATCATCAGGCCACTCACTGTTGCTCTGCAGTGAGTCACTGTGTGACGCAAGTGGCGTGTTCATGCCATTTCTTCTGCTTCTGCTTTACTGCTTTCCTCCGCTCTCCATTGGTCCAAAGCTGTGATATTTTTGTTCGATGTTGCCATCCAGTGGCAGAATCTTGAAAGAAATAATTAATTCAGCCCAGCAGGAGACAGAAGTATTGCTTTGTAAAATGAGAAGCCAAGAAAGACGGGCAGTGACCTACAAAGTTTGCTACGATCTAGTGGAATTTGTTTGAATATCTACAACATTTTCACCAGTGTTTACAGCTCTTTTTTTTTTTTCCATTTTCAGCATCGGGATTTATAAATATCAGAAAACATTTCCATAAAAATTAGCCAGGGTGCAGCTAAAGCAAATTTAGTATTTTTTTTTTCCTTTCTTCTCTGCTTTCTTTTTCTAGAAACTGCTTTATGACAGCTCTGCCTTCTTTTAACCTTCCAAAGTCACAGCAGAAGTTTGGAGAGAGCTGATGTGGTGATTCTTTTTCCTCTCTTAACAGGTGACAAAGTTAAGTACAGTTTCTGATGCTAGGTTTTTACTAGTTTTTAATCATGTTTTAAAACATGTTTTAAATCCTACGCAAAAACCTTTGCTAACATCGCTAATATGACAAAGTCAGTCAAAATAAAGCTACTGTATTTGCCACTGCACTTAAAGAGCCGAAGGAATCAGACAAAAACATTTATTAAAATAACATTTTTAAGCTATAAAACAAGATGCTACTCAGAACAAAGTCCTCTTTGGAACCATGGCTTTCCCATTGCTGCTACAAATAAAATGAAATAAGAACAATACAATAAAAAGGTGGTGACATCACTTGTGTACTTTTACATTACTCAGAGACCATGCATCACAGTGAGGCTCCACAGGTGCTCCACAATAGTGGCTCAGGCTCCGTTCTACTCCAGTCTTACAGCCTTAGGACAACAGTAACACAGCGCCACAACCATCATGATGAAATAAAAGCGATTAAAGCAGCGGTCACCGTTCTAGTCTCAGTCTGTGCATTATGGCGCTTTTCCACTGCATGGAACCTATACGACTCTACTCGACTCGGCTCTTTAGTTTTTTCACTGGCCAAACCTGGTACCTGGACCCTGTGACCGGGTCCTTTTTCAGTCTGTGCTCATGCCAGGTTCCAACCGTGCAGAGTAGGTACAAAATGGTGATGTGTAAACCCTGCAGAGCGCTGACTGGTCAGAGAGACATGTCAATCATTCCTTGTAAATCTCGTTAAAGTTACAGCAGCTTTCACGTTAATTACTATCGGACTGACAACAGCAGCTTGTAACTTTACCTTGAGGTGTTTGGAAGAGGTTTAAATGCTCCTTGGACCGATGGCTGATGAGAATTTAGAGCCAAATGTGCAACCGTTAAAACTGATCTGTGAGAATTGGGACGCGGAACTGTGCTCAGTCCAAAAAACAAAAACAACACGTGAATACGTGATGAGTAAACAGCACCTAACTTTATCGCCGCCATCAGAGACAGGGTTTTGCGTTGTTACTGGCTTCATTTTGCGGGGGGTGCTAGTGGAAAAGCGACAAGCTTTAAGCACGACGAGACGAGTCAAGTAGAGCCAGACCCATTGGGTGGAAAACCACCATTAATCGTCACAACCTCAGACAACAGTTCCTGACCGATTGTATCATTATCTACGACCCAGCCTCTTTGATTTTTGTATGGAAGACTGGGGATTGATCACTGGAGTGGGGAAGAATTTGAAATGTCTGACATATTGCTGATATACCTCCTGGTACGTATGATTGTGCTGCATCGTTTTCTTTATGGCATATTGTGACATTCAGGTGTTTTTGTGTTTCATTCATGTGCTTTCGTTATTTTTGAGAGTCTAACAATCTAGCTGCAGTAGCTTGCTTTGTGACAGGCATGATCATGTGTATATAATTACAGTAATTCTCTAAGTGGTGGTGTTCCTCTTATAAACCTATCCAAAGAGCAATTACTGGTCTTACACGTCTGATATCTCCCTTGAAGGAGGTGGGTGGAGGTGGATGTCGTTTTTACTGACATGAAACCTCTTTTGCTCTAGAAAATGAACCAACGCAAATCATACTGCGTGCTCTCTGCTCCTCTGCTGCAGCAGCAGACTGGTCTCTGTGACTCATAAGGCAGAAGAGAGGGTCAGAAAGGCAAACGTGGTTTTGGCTGCCCATTCAGGGTGGCTCCTCGCTGCAGTGATTTGTGTGTGCTGTGGGTGGGACTGGGTCAGGTACGAATGGGTCAGACGGCTGGGGAAGGTGCGTCCGGATCAGGCTCGTAGTGCTGGCTGGGCTGTGGCTGGTGGTTGGGGAGGATGTCCAGTTCATCCACCTGAGGCCCGGGGTGCATTACCACCAGCTGGTCCTGCGGGATGTCTGCAGCGGCAGCGGCCAGGTTGGTGATGGACTTGCTTTTGACGCACTGGAAGTCCACATGGCGGCTCTTGCCCTCTTCTTTTTCCCATGACATGCGGATGAAGGGCCTCTGCACATAGTTATAGATGACTTCAGGACGGCCCCCAGGACGTTTCTTTACCTTCTCTTTGTAGGTTGGATAGCCTGGAAACGTGAAGCACAACATGCACATTATACCATTGTATTCTTCATTCATTCATTCATTATCTGTAACCCTTATCCAGTTCAGGGTGGGTCCAGAGCCTACCAGGAATCATTGGGCGCAAGGCAGGAATACACCCTGGAGGCAACACACACACACACACAATCACTCCCCCACACACCCATTTTATTCTATTATACCACAATCTTTAATCCCAGCCAGTTCCACACAATTCCTAGGTCTCGCAGAGTCACACAGTAATCAAGCTGGGAGAGTGAAAGCTAGTACAAGCTTCCTCCAAGACATGTGAAGTCAGTAGCTGCTTCTTTTTTAGCTAATACTTTTAAAATATCATGGGAGAGTTTAACACACATGAAAGAGAACACTAACTGCCCAGTTCTGTCACATTAGCTGACATTTAGCCTTTGGGGCGTAACTGGGCAAAAGAGGGGCCATTCTGTGGAACCCTTCATTTTCTCAGAAATTCTAACTGTGATAATGTCATTTATGTCATTTATAATTACCAATGATATATTAGCCCTTGTTCACCAACATGGAACCAGTTCATTTCTCACTCACGTACCTAATTTGGAACCATTTCCACCAATATATACTGGTTTTGATGTATGCTCTTTCAGAAGCAAGCAATCAAAAGACTGTAATTCATTCATTATCTGTAACCCTTATCCAGTTCAGGGTCGCGGTGGGTCCAGAGCCTACCTGGAATCATTGGGCGCAAGGCGGGAATACACCCTGGAGGGGGCGCCAGTCCTTCACAGGGCAACACAGACACACACACATTCACACCTACGGACACTTTTAAGTCGCCAATCCACCTACCAATCCCGGAGGAAACCCACGCAGACACGGGGAGAACACACCAAACTCCTCACAGACAGTCACCCGGAGTGGGAATCGAACCCACAACCTCCAGGTCCCTGGAGCTGTGTGACTGCGACACTACATGCTGCGCCTCTGTGCCGCACAAAAGACTAATACTGTTGGATATTAACATTGAGCAACGTCCTGTTCAGTACATTTCAACTATTAGACCAGAACATTTCTCAACCCCTCTTCCAACCCTAAAATCCTTCCTTAAATTACAGCTTCGATAATGATATCATTCATCATAGTGAATATATTTCCAATACCAGTCCCTTGTGTAAAGTAAAATGTAGCAGAGAACCATCATCTATGCCCTCATAATTGAGTCTCCTACCTTCAATGCCTAATCTAATTTTCTTCAGTCCTCTCTCCTTTAAAACAGCCTTGGCCACATCTCGATTCTCAATGTATTTGAAGAATCTGTACAGTTTGGTGCTGTAGATGACTATAAAAACAGGAGAAGGAGAAACAAAAAAAAGCAATGTTAGCATTTGCATTGAAGAACATTTTCAGACGTTAAGTTGAGCTTATATTACACTGCGTACTTAAAGCTTGAGTCAACGCTGTTCATTTCATTTGCAAAATATGTTCAGTTTTATTACAGTTTTGAAACTCATGAAAAATGCCCTTCTGCTTCATATTTAGGCCTCTGTTTGAGAGAAATAAACACCACCACATTGATAAAAGCACTAACTCTGAGAGTACTCCTCTCCCATCTGAGGTGGGTATTCTTCATCCCAGTCCACCACATCATCATCAGTCAACACCACAACATGGCACTCCCTCTCTCCACTCTGGGCACTGGCCACCATCAGTGGCAGCACCATCTCCTCCAGATAAGATTCGAACTGCCTCCGTGCACCGTCGTTGGATAATTCGTGCATCAGCGCACCTGTTCAACACATAGTACAACAAACAAATAGAAAAAAACATACCACAATTAAAGAATTTGACAGCAGTGAATACATAGTTTTATAAGCAAAACATAATGACATGACATTATTTTAAAAAAATATTATTACTTAATTGATATTATAGAATAGCAATGTAATACTGAATGAATTTCTGAAGCTGGATTTTTTTTTAAATCCCCAAAATGTTTTTAAATAAACAAATAAAACATAAATAAAGACAACACAGCCATTCTAGTTATAAGTTCTCCATATGTGCCTTGTGAATTTGGTCACTGATCCTTCAAATGAAGGCGTTTCATAAAGCACTATTAATAAATGCATGTGTGTTGTGTGTGTTTCAAATGCAGAGACAGATTAAAAACAGATCTCTCAGTAACATACGCTGACGTACAAATAGAAAGGTCAGAGGTGGGCATAAATTAACACCCAAGGCAATCCAATCAATAACAACTGTGGCCAGTGACCCATATCTGACAGGCACACAAGAAACTATTGACTTATTTCCATTGTCTCCAGGAGTCATGTGCTAATGGCCCATTCTGCCAGGCATCCGGCAATCTGCACTCACGACGAGTCCCTTTCCGCTCAGGGAGACTGCTTGAATTTCAATGCATGTTAACAAATACTCACTCAGGTCCCTGCACTTGATGGTGCTGTAGTCGAAGGAGATGCAGAGGTAGTCACATGCCTCCCTCAGCTCCGGGATTGAGATCCCATCAGGGCAACGGATTATCCCCGATTTGTAGTAATCCTGCCATATAAAAAAGAGAGAGAGAGACGCAGGGGGAAAACAAGTGGGCAGCCATTACTGCAGCGGCACTGCACGCGCACACACACAGACACACACTGCAGAGCACGGCAAATTGCTCGTCAGCCACACAACACTGCCCCCCTCCCCTTGTGCACACTGATGCATTCAAAATTTGCAAAATGGAGAGCGCTAAAATGCACAAAAAATATGGGGCAACATATTTCCTTTAAAAAAAATAGCACCAAAGGGTCTGAGTCTTTATGGTCGAGCATTTCTTCGAGTTCATGGCACAGCCTCATTCTTTCCACTGTTCTGAACCTCACAATACAAGCCACGGACTTCTCCGCACAATCCAAAAGTACCAGTGGACCTGATCTAGTGTTGGCACATGAAAAATCTGCCTATTCTACATCTTAAAATTGGTTGCTAATCAATTTTTGTAATTAATATCCAGTAAATAGCTCCAACCGAATGTTTACTATTTAAAGACCACAACATACAAAAGGTTGAATGGGGAAGTAAGGGAGAAGTGTCTTGTTCCTATCTTGTGCATTTCAGGAAGCTGCAGCAAACCAATAGACCACATGAGTGCAGAAATTAAAAGCACAGCATGAACAGCATATTAGCAGCTTATCTTCATAAAACTACATTGATTATCTAAACTGTTTTTCTGTCTCAAAATTACTAAATATAATGTATGTTGCTAATAGCAATAAGCACCCAATTTCCAACAAACCTTGCACACAAATTATCAAAAGTCAATAACTTCATCTGCACATCAACTCCTTTCAGCACAGATCATGGTCCAATGGTTAACCCCAGTGAGCAACCCAGAAGCCTACCCTACAGATGCAACATTCTTTGTTGGAGCTTCCCTAAAACCCACAATGACTACTAAAACATTTTTAATAAGCATTAGAGTCTGTATGTGTTAAAGGATCACACTGCCCTAAAAACACAAGGAGGAACCAGACAGAGTCCACACCAAAAGGAGAGAGATAATTGAATACAAAACCTCCAGAGACTGTATAATTTATTCATGGATTCAACAGACATTAACACCAGCCTGAATCTTGGCAAGACTGAAGCAGTAGCATATTTTGCTGATTCTACTTGTTTCTTTAAAGAAAAAAAGCACTGCACTGGGCCTGACAAAGGAGCATCTTTATGCTGAAGTCATGTGGATTGTGATGCTGCAGTCTAATCCAATGCTTAATCAATATACTGTAAACACACCCAGAGCAGGTTATTCAAAACCTCCATAAAGACAAAGATTTCTGACGCAAAGTGCACTCACCAGAATGGCCCGGAATACAGTAGAGCTGATGCCCTCCGCCACCTCATATTCCCCTTTCTCATTTGGCCGTGTGAAGTTATACTCCCTCCCAGGTCCAAACATTCTGTCAAACACATTGTGCTCTATTAACTAACTTTATTCAAACCAACCATACAATTCTAACAAAGATTCAGTTCTAACCTAAAGCCCTGACGTATCTATTAATCAGACTGGATCAGGAATGTTATATAAACATATTACAAATGCCAACAGCAGAACTTCATAATTCACAATTAGAAAAAAAAGCCAGTCATCACCTGCCAAGCATGGTGTTGGGCTGAGCTGTGAAGATTGCAGGGTCAACAACAAAGCGAGTGTTGTCCACAATTAGAGTGACCCTCTCTGTTGTCCTGATGCTGCGAGAACCCTCTTTAGCAGTTTCATAAACATAGATCATGTCAGAGGCATGAGATTTACTGTGGGAATCGCCACACACAGAGACGGAGGAGCAGCCTTTCTGAGGCCTGGGGCTAGCTGACCTCAGCCATGAGCTCACTTCCCTATCCCGATCTGTGGAGGGGATAAAGAAGCAAAAATTCATACTGATGGCAACCACCATCCATGCGTACACCACAACCACCAACAAGATTGTAACATACAGTGGAGTATATTATATTATATGTAAATTATAATGTATTATTATATACAGTGGAGTATGTTGGCAATTAAATTGTTTGTTGTTTTTGGCTCCATATTCCTGTTTTGTTGAAAGAAAACAACCAGTGTGATGAACTACAAACGTTAAATGGAATTGCCATTGTTCAGTACTTGGCTGCAAATCCATGACTGCCAAGTCTACGTATCCTGATGCCTACAAGCCTGTCAAATTTAATCTAAGGATATTTGTTCTGATTTCTTCATTAAGTAAAGTAAGAGGATTATGAGTGTGGTCAGGCAGGACATGGTCAATCAAAAACCTTTCGCCTTTGTCCTTAATCTAGCTGTATATGACCCATTTGAAATCATCAGTTGAAATGTATCTGTACTTCAGAATTCTTGGTCTTTTGCAGAGACAGACAGAACACACCACACTCCTCGCAGACAGTCACCCGGAGGAAATCCACGCAGACACAGGGAAAACACACCACACTCTTCACAGACAGTCACCCAGAGGAAACCCACGCACACACAGGGAGAACACACCACACTCTTCACAGACAGTCACCCAGAGGAAACCCACGCAGACACAGGGAGAACACACCACACTCCTCACAGACAGTCACCTGGAGGAAACCCACGCAGACACTGGGAGAACACACCACACTCCTCACAAACAGTTACCCAGAGGAAACCCACGCAGACACAGGGAGAACACACCACACTCCTCACAGACAGTCACCCAGAGGAAACCCACGCACACACAGGGAGATCACACCACACTCCTCACAGACAGTCACCTGGAGGAAACCCACGCAGACACTGGGAGAACACACCACACTCCTCACAAACAGTTACCCAGAGGAAACCCACGCAGACACAGGGAGAACACACCACACTCCTCACAGACAGTCACCCGGAGGAAACCCACGCAGACACAGGGAGAACACACCACACTCCCCACAGACAGTCACCCGGAGGAAACCCACGCAGACACAGGGAGAACACACCACACTCCTCACAGACAGTCACCCCAGAGGAAACCCACGCAGACACAGGGAGAACACACCACACTCCTCACAGACAGTCACCCGGAGGAAACCCACGCAGACACAGGGAGAATACACCACACTCCTCACAGACAGTCACCCGGAGGAAACCCACGCAGACACAGGGAGAACACACCACATAAAAACTATATCAATGAAAGTCATCTGAATTGGTTCAACAGTCAGCCATAGATCCACATGCTTTTTGTCTCAAAACAGAGAGGGTACGCATTGGATATTTTTAAATGACTCCAAATGGCATAAACAGATTCAGCTCAAGGACTTTTATTAGCTCTCTGGTGCATAAATTAAAACACACAGTGGCCAAGATCCAACTGTGAAGCTATAATTTACATAATTTGAGGTCCTCTGAAATATGAAGATTATTTATAAACACGGGTAGCAGTCCCTTTATGCAGCTAGAGTTCAGAGCCAATACAATAAAAATAATTATGTTTGGATTGCCTTAGTACATCAAGTTTTATACTAAAATATAACAATAGATTTTCATTAAAAAAGAGAAGTTGACATATTGTATTGGCTCTTTTATTATAATAGTATATTATTTATGGCTTCAGAATAACACAGTGTAGTTTTCCCTGATTCAGTTGCACTGGTTTGCAGCACAGAAATACTGAAAATATTCAAGCTTACTTTACTTTGCACAAGGAACTATGTTAGCCATGAATAAATGCACTAGCCATGAACGCTAATCCCAATACAATAATGTAATGTGAACAAAGTACCGTCAATGCCCCACTTACATTCAGAACACCTTAAAGATAAAACTTATATGCAATGTGTTTGTATTTGTACAAATGTTAGTGGTGCACCCCAACCATAGCCCTACGATGCAGGATCTTATACATGTATACACAAACACATATGCACAGTCAGAAACTGCATGGCTTTAAGTGTGTAGGGTTTAGCTTGGGGTTATTTTGGTTGGCCCTGTCATACCACTGAGCTGCTGTCGTGTAGGTGAGGTAACGTTTCTGATGCAGGGTGTGAGCTGGCTCTCTGTTCTCTCGTGGGAGGAGTCCCTGGAGCGATCTCCAGAGCGACGTCTCTCCCTGCAGCGATCCAGACCGCTGCTCGCTCCATGTCCGTGACTCATTCTCACCGCTTCGGCCTCCAGCTGAGACCCCCGGGACTGGTTACTGCAGGAATACAAACACCACCCAATCGGACGGACAGACGGATGGACACACGCGCACACAAACAGATGCACAAAAGACAGAGGTCAGACAGAATCATGCAAACACTGTCATAACTAAGAAGTAGGGGAGTCTTAGTGAACATCTGCAATCTGGAAGACTGAGAGAGATTCTGCTGTAAACTGGTCTAAAACTCTGCTGTGGGAATGTTTACATCTACATTTCAACCCCTCTTTAATTTCATTTTTAGTCAAACCAGCAATTACGTATTAATTTCATGTTTCTGTGGCGCAATTAATATCAGACAACTTCTACTAACAAATCAAGGAGCTACAAAGATGCCCAAATCTATAATGTAAACTCAGACACACACTGATTTTTGTACAGTATTCAATGCATCCATAAAAAAACGAATGGTTGTAGCTCAGTGGTCGAAGAACTCTGGCATCAGTTTAAAATTCATTAGCATGACCCCCCATGTCTGCGCTCAATGCTGTCATTTAACCTTAACATGATGACACTGATCAAGTATTGATACATCCTGTTCTGGTTTTGCCAAGAAAATATTGTGAACAACAAACGGATATCGCGAGCATAGGAACATTTAAATGAAGCATGTTCATTTGAGAATCATTTAGGGCGCCCTGTGAAAGCACCCACACCTTCTGTGAAGAACACATGTCCATTTCATTTATTTTAATTATTTATTTATATATTTTTTAAACAGTACGTGCCTTCCTCTTTAGGGACAATAATATAAAACATGATGACGCTAACAAACCCAGTAAAAGCCCTTGGGGCAAGGGCAGGAGTGCAGAGAGAAGATGAACAGCTCTGGCATAGAAAGTGAAGCTTAAAACATTTCCTTTTGTCATCCTCAGAGAATGACGTTCGCTTGTTTCTTCCCAGGCCTGCACAAACACTAGTCCACTGAGACTCCAGTCAAGAATTCAGGGGGCCCGATTTTTCTGCCGGTTGAATAAATGATGAATAGGCTGGAAATAGTGCTCATATTAGTGGAGTGAAAGCTTTTTTGTCCCATCCAGATTCATGGGTTTCTGCTTTCTTGCACTACACAACCAGACAAGTACCATTTGACCACATTAATTAATTCAAGCATTTGGACACCAGCCAGTTTTTTTTTGTTCATGGACATAGACCTTATGAATATATCTGTATCTTATGGGATATGATCTGCATCTCCAAAACAACAGAGCTTTTTATTGTAGATTATCTAGAAGTGATTCTTTAAGTGTGAATATGCTGTTTTCTAATGATCAGTCAACACAGGAAGCATGAGAGCACCATCCAAACACCTTTTTTTCCTGCTCTTGTGCATGCACAGAGGACCAAAAAAATCAGAGCAGAATATAGTTAGAGCTCTGTAGAATTACGACATTTATTAAGAACTTTATGAAAAGACCTTTTAAATAAATAAATAATATCAGAAAACTCTTTTGAACCTTAAAGCATGTGCATGTAGAGGTAACCGTGGCCCTAGTGTTCCCCTGCACTGTATAGTTCACTGCATTTAACCCAGGACGCTGATATAATTAGCACATTTCTTGAATCAGGTGCATTAGTAGCTAGCAAAAGCTACATCCCGAGTAAATCTCACCACTCCATGACCTGATTTACACACAAAAAAAGGGCCCATTACACATTATCTAATGTAGGTTGAGTAGCTTTAAACATCCTTACATTGATGACAACTGGCATTCTGAGGTGTGCTGCCCCCTGTTGTTACTACTTACAGGTGTGGGTCTGTGTTCTGCTCTCCACCCTCAGGGTGTCAAAGTCACACTCATGAAGAGCCCCATGAGCTACATCCTTAAAACCACCCAGCTATGAAGATCCCTTCCGCGAGTACTCGTGCCTCTAAAGCCGTAAAGGGGACAGAATTGTGTTGTGTTACTTAAAGAGAAAGTAACATCAATAATTCATTCCTGCTGCTTTTAATGCTTCAGCTGAGGTTAGAGTCCATGGTTGCTTTAAAAATCGTTCAAACAGAAAGGACACAGGGCATCAGTAGGGGAATTAATTGAACAAGATTTCTTTTTTTTTTTGGGTATGGTGGGGGTACAATTATTTCTTAGCTATGCTTACCACCACCAGCACACTCGCATCAGACACTGGCTAAATCCCAAATACTTCCAATGAAGTGCATTATGTATGTCTGAATACAACAGCCTTTATACCTACAATTTCCTCTAAATATGTCTAAAATATAACCACGTGTATTCATCTAACATTAACTGTCTAATATGTAGTGCACTCATTGAACGTACAATATCCATTTTCATGACCTATGTAGTGCACTACGTAGGGAGCAGTGAGCCATTTGAGATTCAGCCACTATACAACACCGCACGAGCGTCTCTCTCTCTCTTTCTTAATGAAACTGAAGTTGTCGTCTAATTGTGAATGTCCTTTTCCACCTTAAATAGGGCAGGAGTTGCATTGTGGCGCCGCTCGCCCAAACATAACTGCTGCATCATTTTAAGGTGGAACAGGAAATTGCAAAGACAAGCCAACTTCAGCCTCTGTCTTTTGCGCTCCTTTGTTCCCGCGGTCCACCTACCCGTGCGCCTCGCGAGGTGACCGAAAGCCGAAGCAGCAGCGCGTGAGCAGCGCGGGGACGACGGCTCGCAGCACGCTCGCGCCTTCACACCACGCAGGCTTGCCCGCGCGCTCAGCATCCTCGGGCATTCCTTTCAAACTTCAGCATATTTCGGGCACGCGCGGACGGAGCAGGCTCGAGCTCGTGCTGCTACTGCTGCCTCTGTGTGAATGGCTGCTCTCTGTGACACGGACACGGAGCCGGGCTGACGTAGACGGAGCCCTAAAAATATATTCAGCGTGCTAGCCCCTGACCGCACAGTGGGCACTTCTCCCAGAAAAGCCGGTCTGAGATATAATCTTTATTACAAAATGTATTTTATATAAAAGAAATGTACATACATTTAGCTGGCCGTTGTTGTCATACTTTATTTTTTTAAATTATTTATTTAAACATGAAATAGCATGTAGAGTTTAGAATAATAAAAAGACCATCACTTAAAATCAGGTTTTTGAGCCTGTTACATGTCTGTGAGGTGTTGTTTATGCGCAAGAATACTAATCGTGTGCCAAATAAGCAGTCAAAGCCATGTCTAGACATTCCTGCTTTGAAAGTGCAGTTCTAAGAAAAAAATTTAAAAATAAAATAAAATATTCAGTCAGCCAGGATTTCTTACATCACACAACCGAAGAAGCAATTCTGTTAATCAGATGGGTGGAGTTCAAGCTGCAGGTGATTGATTGGGCTAAATAATTTATTCAGTAACAATGGATACAGTCATTCATTCATTCATTATCTGTAACCCTTATCCAATTCAGGGTCGCGGTGGGTCCAGAGCCTACCTGGAATCATTGGGCGCAAGGCGGGAATACACCCTGGAGGGGGTGCCAGTCCTTCACAGGGCAACACAGACACACACACACACACTCACACCTACGGACACTTTGGAGTCACCAATCCACCTACCAACGTGTGTTTTTGGACTGTAGGAGGAAACCGGAGCACCCGGAGGTTACCCACGCAGACACAGAGAGAACACACCAAACTCCTCACAGACAGTCAGAGCGGGAATCTAACCCACAACCTCCAGGTCCCTGGAGCTGTGTAACTGCGACACTACCTGCTGCGCCACTGTGCCGCCCACAATGGAATTATTCTCAGTGTATTTCTTATGTATAGCAATTACCTTCAATTCCGTTTTAATCACATTTCAAATATGAGGGATTTTCATTTATAAATGAACGCTCATATTTTTTACAGAATTCATTAGAATAATCTACAGAATGTTTCATTAATTTGGACATATCTACCATTTTCTATTTCGTTGACTCCCTGACAGTCAGCGGAAATCTGTGAAGTTGTGGAATGGCAGAATCACATTACAATCTTGTTTTAATTTTTCTAAAAACCTGTGGTCCGAGACAAGACAACTTTATTTATATAGCACATTTCAAAAAGACAACAAGTGTCAGCCAAAGTGCTGGACAATAAAACAACCAACTTAAGAATAAATTATAAATTGAGACAAGGTGAGATTTCCTCTTCTGAAACAGTACCAATAACTTTAGGTCCTAAATTTATGAACGTTGTTGTGTGGATTTGATATTATCTGCAATTTGTGCCTTGGATTTGTTTCTTTAAGCATATACACACATATTCAATTGTAACCAGACATTTCTAATGCCAAACAAGGGACACACCACGAGGAGAGAGAACACTCAAACAGGAAATGACAGTATCTGTGCAAACACTTTGTTGCAGAAGAGTCAACAACGCTGAGAAGACAATAAGAGGATGAAAGATTGACTAAGCTATTGCTGTTTAGAGATGTACAGAGAGGATGCAATATAAAAATTGGACTGAAGAACAAAACAAAACACTGAGGTGTGACTTAAGGCAAAGTCAATATGTGGTAGGCTTTAAACATTAATAAACCCTGGTCATATTAGCCTCGCAGGGCAAAAACTGTGATCTGTTTTCATAATTATGTAAATATTTTCAATGTTACAAATGTTGCACATAGCTGAAATATCACAAACCCACATAAAAAAACAATGTGGAATGAGATGTGACTGTATCTCTCATCGGAGGCCTTGAACTAAACTTCCTAGTTTACACATCAACATGTGTTTTCACAGTTAAAACCCAGTACATAGCCAGCATAGTTTCACCAAATGATATTGAGGGTCTAAATTGCCTGGTCATTCTTACAAATACTTCAGTTACATTCGTATTTAATCCATTTCAGTTTAACTCCAGTCAAATCCCTGTGTAGGAGTGTACGTGTGAAAGAGGCTTAAGTAGTTATGTTGATTACCATATCACTACACAGAGTTTCAATCATACCATCCAATATCAAACCTACAATGAAAGCCCTTGAAAAGCTCATTTAAAATGTTAAGAATTAAGAGTAGTATAAAATATACAAAGAGACAGTACTGAAAACACAAAAGCAACACAGTAAATAGAGTCTACACTCGACATAATTTGAGAAAACAAAGTTACGTTAAATACATTTGAACGAGTAGATGGCAAATAAACTTTTTTTGTTTTCAGATCTCTGTTCAAGGTAAACATCAAGTTCCTGGCATGTGTCACATCCCTGTTCAACATCCTTAATCTCTCAGCTCCTTCTGTTACTGACAGATGTTAATACAATCAGTTCCGTAAAAGCTTAATCAAACCAGACACAACAGCAGAATACAATCAGCTTTCGTGTCAGACATTGGTATAGTCTACGAAAAAAAAAACACATGATAAAACAAAAACAAAGCGTACTCTCAACCAGAAACGACCGACCACCTGGAGGACTGCATCGGGCACTAGGATTTCACCCAGGACAGAGCGCCAACACACACATACACACTCATTAACTCATAAACCAGGACAGTTATTACAGAAGCCAATTCACCTACCCTCCATGTTTTGTTTTTTTTTGACTGTGGGAGGAAACCAGAGACCCCGGAGGAAACCCACGCAGACACGGGGAAAACATGGAAACTCCACCCAGATGGGACTTGAACCCAAGATCCCAGCGCTGGGAGGCGAACGTGCTAACCACCAAGCCACCGTGCCGGTTGTGTATTTTGAACAAATGTAAGTTAATGTACTTAACACTACAATACAATAATATGTATCTTTTCAGTCTAACTGGAGATAACTATTGTTCAGAGAATTTCTGTGACCTTGCCTGAAAAGTATGAGACTGGGGAATTAAATAATTGTCTTAGAGTATTTCCTGAAACAGTATAAAAACATCTATAACATCATAAAAGGCTTCTGTACTCACACGAGGCACACCACCATTACACTGCCAAAGGACTGTGGAAAATAATGTCTTTTGAATCATGACAATTGTATTAATCAGTGTTGTCTACCACAGTTTCAGGGGCTGGAAAATAAGGTGAAAATTAATTTACTGTTTAAATACAATTATCTCTTTCACACTCTGATAACGGCGTGTTACCACAATGTAAGAATACAAGAGTACCAGCGATAACTGTGTCTAAGTGATGTGGCACAAAGCAACAATGGAAAAAAAAAAAAAAAAAGAATGTGACCTAATCTTCTTACCTTGAGTGTCTGTAAACTCTTCGAGTGCGACAACTCGTTCTCTGCTCACAGTTTTCTGTGTCGCTGGAGTTGCTGTCGTAAGAAACTGGACGTGCAGCCATTGTGCCAACATAAACTGTCTTACTGTGGCAGACAGGTCACGGACTGGCATACCCTGGTAATGAAAGGTAAAAACCATCTTTACTGTCAATCGCTGGTCTCGTTAGTATTCAGACAGGAAAATCTCTAGAAATACATCACGTAGCTTGTCAATCGAGAATTATTTTGTCTTTAAAAGAATCAATGCCTCAGTTCTGTGGAAAGAGAGAGAAGACTGTACGCTGTGCATTCACAAACCTTCACTCATACGCACAACATCAAATTTATTTGAAAGCCATAGCATTCATAGCATTTTGGGGTGCTATATTTAAAATATATATATATTAGTTATATCAACAAAGGTCATAAAAACATAGGCCATACTAGTAGCTTGTTTGGTCTCCTGGATACCAAATAAAATGGCTGCATTTTCTAAGCTGGCATCTGTGCCCTTGGTTCCAAAGTCTGTAATCTTCTCTTCGTTTAACCATTAAGCTATTCTCAGTGAATAGACGTCTGAACCAATAAACTGAGCAGACATTTTAAACCACAGGTGGATTCCCCTTTTAAGTCTGTGATATAGTAACATTAATGAGACATAGCCTAACTACTTCACTGCTGGGTTTTGGAATAATCTACTGCTTTTTAACAGAATAAGTAAACGTGCATCCTGTTATACAGCAGTAACAGTTCATTTGTATAACGTCAGTAAAGTAAGTATTACTACAAACTATATAAAAATTGACTACCAAACCCTCCTGTTGAAGGAAGCTAAACATCTGGCTTATTTCAGACACTTAATGCCAACGAAATGCATTTAAATGCGTTAAACAGACAGAAAGAGCCCGATCACAGATCAAGTATAATGTAGTTAACGTAAGCGTAAGTGAAATGTGACCGTTGGATAAGTAAAGCCAGCTAAACTAACGTTAGCTAACGCTGTCCAGTATTTAGGCTCAGTAAAAATAAGGCTATTCCGACTGTTCTTACCAGGCCAGCGCTCCAGCGCTTCAGGAGGCGTGAAGAAGCGATAAAACTTTCATACAATCCGGTCCTAATACAAAATCTCGACTTAAAACTGATCAGAAAACACATCTAGCGACAGCGAACTCGACACCAGATCGGGGAATTAAAACCGCGCATGCGCCATCCGTCAGCCATATATGCGAGTTACCATAGAGACCAACCCCCCCAACCACACACACTCGCATATTTCTCCCTCTCTCTCTCTCTCTCTCTCTCTCAGTTTAAGATCTTCAAACGGTGGGGCAAAGGAATATATATATTTATATACCTATATATCTATCTATATATATATATATATATATATATATATATATAATTCTGGACAAATGGGAGGACTTGTTATTTTTATTTTCATACTGTAGTAGTCTGCCTATTGACACATTTTAGTTGAGGGGGGCCCCAAGTTCTCAAAAAAAATGGGGACTCGGGAGGAAAAGGACTGAATACCTCTGCACTCTAGGGGGCTTTAAAATCTTTAGCAACATTGCTGTGCCCTATCCACTCATACCAACAAAACACAAACTCAGCACCACACGGGTCACTGCAGTGCTGAGAATGATCCAGCAGCCTAATCATACCCACTCTTTGTTGGTTCTGAGCACCGAAGAACAGAGTGAAAGGGGTATAACAATTTATGGAAAATAACAGATGAACCAGTCTGTCACTACAAAGTGTGGTGGTTCACTGAAGCTGAGAGACTGGGTAGTGAGGGTAGAAACAAGATGGTGGTCATAATGTCATGGTGCATAGGAACTGAAACAATATTTGCATAAATACATGCATATAATATATCATTCATTTTTCAAAGACTAAAGAGTGAAAACACTAAATCCAGTTTTAAACAATTGCTTGTTTATTTCCTGATCCACAGTATTTAAACATAAACACTAGTTCTAGGAACAATATAAAAATAGATCCAGACAAAACAAAAGCATAGAAATATATAAAAATATTTTTTCAGACAGTCAAACTGCACAATTTCATACGCTGTAGTCCTAAAGGCATCATTTTTGCAAAGGACTGATGTATGAGAAAATACAAATGAAACAACTATTTAAAATTAGTAGGTCTAACTGTTGTGAATGGAATGGAGCCTACTATGAAGCATGATAAGGCACAGGGCACACATTACAAAGACAACAACTAAGAAAACCTACTTTGTTTTAGAGCCTCCCAAGTTCATTGGTCCCTGAGATACTCAGTCAGTCTTATTAGAATTCTTTAAAATCGTAGGTGAAAAGTGCTCTCGACTTTACGTATGTTCTAGCTCTTTTAAAAGCTGCAGTGCATGCAAATTTTGGGTGCCCCTATTCGAGCCACAATTTTGCACAACTACTTCTGAAAAGAACAAGGTGGGGAAAATACGGCTTAAAATGTCGCCTGTGCAAAAGTTATGGCACATTTTATAATATTTTTTCCCTCAGTATGTTAACTCAAAAAATACACAGGATTGTTTGCACTAGATTTCTAGTCCTAAACGGACACACTACAGCCACTACAGAAAATATATACAACCGTGTTTAATAAAAAAATGTACATAAATATAAATATTTATAATATTATTAATAATAATAATAATAATAATGATAATAATAATAATAAATAAATAAATAAATAGCAAGAAATATGACACGCTATCATTCCCCGCCTAAAATCTTCACAGCGTGACGTCACGCGGCCTCGCTCGGTGTTACGTCACTGGGCTGGAGCGCAGGACGCAGATTTCCGTTCGCGCTCAGCGGCGCCGTGTGCAGCTCAAGCATCTTTCCGTGCAGCCAGTCGTGCCGCTGCTGCGCGTGCGTGTGAATCCTCACAGTGTGCATTAGCTGCACCTCACTCACAGACCTAGGACTGCACAGAGAGAGAGAGAAAGAGAGAGAGAGAGAGAGAGAGAGAGAGAGAGAGAGAGAGAGCGAGCGAGAGAGAGAGAGAGAGAGAAAGAGAATTTTACCCCTAAGATTACAGTGCCTGTACAGATACTTTACTAAATATGTACTTGTGAGGTTTTAGGAATTTGTTGAAAACAAGGTAACACATTACACGTTATTACATATGATCTATGTGTTGCTCTTCCACTTTCCCCACTCTGTAAATGCACTCCCATGACTTCAGTAAAAGATCAGGTAGATATTTATCTTCACCACAAGATCAGGATACTAACTTGTAACTAAATGCAGGGAAAGTGGCACAATTTTACAAACTTCAAAAAAGTCTATCACTCTTGGACTCTTGAAGAAAACTGGAACTGTATTTTTAAAGTATTTTTCATATATAATTTTCACAATTAGTTTTAAATATAAGTACGATTAAATAAAAATGTAAGCTAAATATATTTATGCTAATCATTCAATAAACATTAATATTTCATATTTATTATGTATTATCTAGTCAAAGAGTTAACCTGTGGAATTCATCTTGCACAAAATGTTGACTTTTGGCATAAACACACACACACACACACACACACACACACACACACACACACACACACACACACACAACTTAAAGCATAATTAATAGGAACATCACTAATCCAAATGGGATAAAAGGGGGGAATGTAATATTAAAAAAAAAAACTTTTTAATAAAGCTTACATCTGCGTTTTCGGTCTTTTCTCTACAACAAGAATCACGTTCTGATTAAAAGGTAATCTCGCGATAATCGTCTGTTTCCGATTCATTAGAGCGCAGGACAATCTATAGATGTGATTAAACCCAATGTATTGAAGACATTAAACTGACCTGAGTGCTCTGCAGTCCGCGTGCATTGTGTGATACAGGATACAGACACACAGAAAGACCACCGCATTATCCAAACTTCTGATGGACACCATTTTCTTCTAAAAACAGAAATATGAAGTTAATATCATGTTCTCTAGCTCTTGTCACTATAACAGTCACTTTAACTCCTGTAAAATCATGAAAACTACTTTTAAAGAAGAAAAAATAAGTTTAGAATGAATGTTGGGGGGATGGAACATATTCTATTATCCTCTACAATATATTTAAATATGTATTCTGCATGTATTCAAAGAATGTTAGGTTGTGTTTAACCAGAATATCTAAATATTCATTATAAATAATAAAAAAATACACATATACTCACTTGCTCCAGTCCTGCCTTTCTCAGCGTGTGTGCGATTGAGTGTGTATCCTGCTGAAGTCAAAGTCAGCTGGTGCAGTTCAGGTTAGTGCTGGTCTCTTCTGAGCTCCTTATATAGTCCTCTGCCCATTGATGAGCCCATTTCATTATTGGCGTTCTTTACTTCCCACCTGTATTGCGGTAAGCTCCGCCCCCCAGTGCTTGGATTGGCTGCCAATTCATATTTACCACTCTGGAACACTTTCAGTATGAAAGAAGTCGGGGCTTGTCGGAACACATGTATAGAAGAAATATTCCTAAGTTTATCATCTTTTACACAATCCTCACCACGAGATCAGGATACTAAAATTATTCAAATTAATCAAATGAATAAGGCCAATCACATTAACTTTGCCTTTGACACTGAGTTGTATTTTTCTTTAAGTGCATAAAGCATAAAACAGGATTGGCAAAGATCAGATTCTATTTTGTATTCAGTTTTCATATTCAGGAAATGTGCATTCATATTTAGCTGTTAATAAAATATATAATTAATTACAAATGGCTCAGATATGTTTCTTATTTCCACATAGAAATAGTATTAAAATCCTGGGTGTACCGTACTAGAGGATCCAAGTTTCCTTTCTTCACACAAAAAATAGATTAAGTGCATTGCTTTACATTTAATTCCTGAATGATGAGCTAGAAAATGTAAGGTTCTAAAATATTTATTATAATATTATATTTATGATAAATATAAAAATAAAGTGATAAATTCCATTTACCTGACATTGAAATATGATTTGAAAGAAAAATCTATTTCTACTCAGAACGTTTCTGCATTAAAATCCTACAGAAACTAATGTCTTTTCTTGAGCAAATTTATCAAAACTACTGATGTGTGAATACAAATATGTGCCAATGTTTGGGTGCCCCTGGTCTTTTGTTGATTTTGTAATTGGAAATAAGCAACACATCATTTAAACACATACAAAACTAAAACATTTTTTCATTCATTATCTGTAAGCCTTATCCAATTCAGGGTCGCGGTGGGTCCAGAGCCTACCTGGAATCATTGGACGCAAGGCAGGAATACACCCTGGAGGGGGCACCAGTCCTTCACAGGGCAACACACACACACACATTCACTCACACACACGGACACTTTTGAGTTGCCAATCCACCTACCAACGTGTGTTTTTGGACTGTTGGAGGAAACCGGAGCACCTGGAGGACGCACCCACGCAGACACAGAGAGAACACACCACACTCCTCACAGACAGTCACCCGGAGCAGGAATCGAACCCACAACCTCCAGGTCCCTGGAGCTGTGTGACTGCGACACTACCTGCTGCACCACCGTGCCGCCCCTAAAACATTTTAATTAGCAAAATATTTCTTTTGAGCTTCACAAATAAATTGAAAAGGTGAAACTTTGCAGACAAATGCCATATTTAATTGTACTCTCTACAGAAGTTGCGCCAACTTATTTTCTCTTGGAAAACCAATAAAACATGTCATTTAACCAAAGGAGCCCAAAACTTTGCACATGTCTGTACTTATATGATGTAGTGAAAGCTCCAGGTGGCAGTGTGGGCCCTGTAGGTGACTGTGAGGCCCTGGGGACAAGTAATATAGATCTGCCCTAGATTTATGGATGCAGGATGACACATTAGGTAACTATGAGGAAAGTCTTCTAAACTTGGCTCAGGAATGATGATGTCATGACACAGAGAGCACATCTGCAGGAAGAAGCGTCATGTCGTCCCTGTAGATCTTTCCATGCCGTTAGGTTTGGGTTTCTCTTTGCGTGGAGGACCAAGGAAAAGAGAAGATGATAGCAGAGATATGGAAAGCCAGTGATGTCATGGTCAGGTAATCAGCAGCTTTTCAATATGTGGATCCAATTTCGGAGGATTAATGTATTAAGGCAAGAGATGTTCATTGATATAGCACGTTTCTTACACTAAATCCATGTGTCATTCATTCATTCATTCATTATCTGTAACCCTTATCCAATTCAGGGTCATGGTGGGTCCAGAGCCTACCTGGAATCATTGGGCGCAAGGCGGGGAATACACCCTGGAGGGGGCATGGGTCATACAGAAATACACAAATAAAACATTAGAGGCAAGTAAATCCAAAACGCTAAAGTGAAAAATCGTCAAACAAAATAAAAGAGGACAGAAAACAATGGTTCAGTGAGGTGTCGAAATAAACTGCATCTGACCATGGGCTGAAACTTATCTGGGGAATTGCACCTGTTGATGCATCTTCTCTGTGATTTACTAGCATTCAGTGAAACAAACCCCACAGGTGGCAAACAATTTAAGTTGTATATATACCACATCAGTAAGATTTATGGGCCAGTGGGTTCCATGTTAAAGATGATGACCCCTTTCATGGTCCCAGCAGTGATCTTATGGGCCAGAGAGGGAAAGGCCTGTTTAGATGACACCAACCAAACAAATAAACCTTTGACCTTTGGATGAGATCCAAAACCTCATCTTAAGCAGTATATAGAACAGCGGAGGGCAGTGGTTAGCTTTCAGCTTCAAACTCCACTTCATTATTCATGCCCAACCATCATTAGGCACATCACTGGAAGCTTGAAATCCACATGGGATTAAAGGTAATAATAATTTCAGATACCACACCAGTTTCATACCAGTTGTAGATGGATGCAGACAGTTAAGTAAGGTCTGAAAGTAAGAAAAAAGGAGAATGAGCTTGCAGGGTTAATTCATTTTCTGCATAATTACATTGTAAAGATGTAAGCAGAATCATTCAGACTGATACTGATTCAGATATTCATTCATTCATTCATTATCTGTAACCCTTATCCAATTCAGGGTCCCGGTGGGTCCAGAGCCTACCTGGAATCATTGGGATCATACACCCTGGAGGGGGCGCCAGTCCTTCACAGGGCAACACAGACACACACACATTCACTCACACCTACGGACACTTTTGAGTCGCCAATCCACCTACCGACGTGTGTTTTTGGACTGTGGGAGGAAACCGGAGCACCCGGAGGAAACCCACACAGACACAGAGAGAACACACCACACTCCTCACAGACAGTCACCTGGAGGAAACCCACGCAGACACAGAGAGAACACACCACACTCCTCAGAGAGAGTCCCCAGGAGGAAACCCACACAGACACAGAGAGAACACACCACACTCCTCACAGAGAGTCACCCGGAGGAAACCCACACAGACACAGAGAGAACACACCACACTCCTCACAGACAGTCACCTGGAGGAAACCCACGCAGACACAGAGAGAACACACCACACTCCTCAGAGAGAGTCCCCAGGAGGAAACCCACACAGACACAGAGAGAACACACCACACTCCTCACAGAGAGTCACCAGGAGGAAACCCACACAGACACAGAGAGAACACACCACACTCCTCACAGACAGTCACCCAGAGCCGGAATCGATCCCACAACCTCCAGGTCCCTGGAGCTGTGTGACTGTGACACTACCTGCTGCACCACCGTGATGCCTGATTAAGATATTTCATTTTTAAATATGAAATAAACAATTTTTCATTATTTCAAGCCATTCAAGTGCAATATTGACAGACAACCATTAGCACTAGGCATTCAGTTAGCCTCTGAATGTCTCTGAAGTTTCCGAGAGAAGTTATGATGACCCGGAGCTGTGCTGAAATGAAACAGGAATAAACAAACAATGCTTCAGCACGTTTCATGGGTGAGCAAGCAGAAACAACATGGTTCTGTCTGGAAATCTCTTCACAGTTCCACTTCCTCTGACTCAGAGGAACATTCAGGGACAGAAACTGGGAGGTTTCCAGTTGTTCACTTACACAGACAGTCCCACAGACATGTGGGAGTAGGATAGTTACGTTGTTTCTTTCCATTAATATCCAAGAATCCTCAGTGTCCATCAAGAGATTTCAAGACATACATTTTATGTCCAACGTTAGATAGCCTTTATGAGTTCAGTTTCCCTAAGGCGCACTCACAGCTTATGTCATTCCCATTGAAAGAGAAGTGCTTAAAGTCGCCATGCCCAAAGCCACGTGTCTTCTAGAGGTATATAAATCCCCCAAGGGGCTGTGGAGCAGAGGCTCTAAAGCTAGACTCTTTTACCTGTATTTAGCCTTGATTTCAGAAGCAGTGCTAAACGAGAGTGTAGTTTTATGTTGTTTTTTTAAAGAAATACAATGTAAAAGTGAAATCAAATTTACAGGACTTTGCAAAACCATTTTCTGCAGGTTAAAGGTGGATTTCAGAAAAGCAACATTTTCTATATATAGAAGCTCACTGCATTCAGGATATTTATGGAAGGGTTTTTCTGAACAAACTCCTTCTTTTTTTGGAAGGGGCTTCTTTTGAACAAAAGCCTGACACGCACTGTGAGCTGCACTTGCAGGCTGTAACCCTAAATCTGCTTGACATCATACGCACAAAGCACCATGGTGACGTCCACCAACAGTGCTGGACAAAGCATGACACAAACCCATGCTCCCAATGACCTCAATCTTCTGTGTCCACACCATAAACGCTTCTACGTCAGCGTCTGTAGAATTGTGACGTGATTGTAACTACCGAGGCTTCCCGTTTGAACTTGACCAAATATTTAAAAACAATGAAAAGTATATTTCAACATTTTATCTGTAATACAAAGGTAAAAAAACCATGGTAGTGTACAAATCATAAAAATGTCAAAGAAACAACCTGGGGGGGGCAGTTTCCAAGAACAGAATTAATCCTAAACATTGTCTAAAAGTTGTTCTCATGGTGAAAGGCACGTATTACGTTTTAGTACAAGACTTCATCCATTTCCATGAAATCAGCTCTTCAGCTAAGAACACACATAGTCTGTTTATATTTTCAGCATGAATAAGACTATTACAGTAACTTTGAGGGGGCCTGTCAGAAAATGAAAAAAATAACAAAACAAAATAAAAAAAACCCCAAACCTCTTTATTCAAGACTAGAGAGGTAATGGAAATATAGTTGGTCATTATTTGCAGACGTGATTGGGCTCAAAAGCTACTGATGCAATTTCCCACAACAGAAAAACAAAGAGGAGGGTGCTTCCCTCTTTTGTGCGGACATGAATGTCTCAGTCAGACCCTCTTATTCAAAACAGTGACGCACACAGACCAGAGCTGATTCAGCGAGAGGTTAAGGGTTCATGAAATCTCCCATTACTTCCAGACAAGCCACGTTAAGGTGAGTGGACATTAACTGTAGTGACGGAGCTATTAGCCTTTCAGCGAGGCTCCTTTCTTCCCCCTTATCAAAAGCCCGTGAACCTTAACGGTCACTTTGTTTCTACACCATTACGCATGCGCAGAGAATGCTGCCAGCGATATGAAAGAACCGTCCATTTAAGATAACACGAAAGAAGAGACAGACACGGGTTTAACCTTGTTCGTTTAAGGCTCGTCACAGGTGAGTTGAAATCGCGAAGAGTCGATTTTGGACCATGGTACGACCAAGCTGTAAATCAATTAACAGTGGAGGGTTTTTTTTCCCTAGCGTCTCACTAACTCGTATCATTGTATTAGCCTTACACGTTAAAAAAGAAGCCGAAGTTTTTATCTTATTCGTTCCACTTTACATGTAACAGCAGTTCAGGCGCCAGAATGTAGCACCTAATGCTTTTAAGATGGAACGGAATTTTGTAACGTAACCGGTACTTTAGAGATTTTCCTCACAGCTGAAACGGCAAAACCAAAAGGCACGTAAACAGTTTGTAACAATCATAAAACCCAAATGGTAGTCCATTTTTTTGCCCCCTCATTTTCTGTTTTAACTCTTTTACTCTGTCTCTTTGAGAGCATTCTCTAATAATTTGCCTTATATCGGTCTAAGCTGGAAAAAATCCGTTAGTATGTAGCAATAGCTGTGTAGTAGCAACGTTCCAATGCATTATAGCGTTAACCTGTTTTATCTTTAAAGGAGTTAAACTGCATTTTATTGTTCGTGAAAAGAAACACACAACCCTCATGTTATATAGGGTGACCAGACGTCCTCTCTTACCCGGACATGTCCTCTTTTTTAGACTTAAAATATGTCTAAACAAAATGGCTGGTTTACCACACAGAATCAGCTTAGTCCTGGACTATATCCTCCTTTCAGTCACAATTCAAAATGCCATGTACTCTATGACTAGGCTTAATCCCTGTCTATAGAGTGTAGCCTAATCTCCAAATGTCCCTACTCCCTATAAAGTGCCCTACACAAGTAACCAAAAAAGCCATTTACAATAAAATATTTTACTAAAGAAATATAACAAAAAGGGAAACTTCTTCCTAAATGTATTTCAAGGACATCAAATGTAATATTTTAATATTATTCGACAAATATCTGAAATATACTTTCCTTAGTGTTTTTCTTTTTTTTAATATGAGAGCAGATGTTTCGTGTGTGAAATACCATGTCTATACCATGGCTGCATATTTCGGCCAGGTTTCTTATGTCATAAACACAATAACCAATCTCGTTACTTGCAGAGAGCATGGGTTCGATTCCCACTCCGGGTGACTGTCTGTGAGGAGTGTGGTGTGTTCTCCCTGTGTTTGTGTGGGTTTCCTCCGGGTGACTGTCTGTGAGGAGTGTGGTGTGTTCTCCCTGTGTCTGCGTGGGTTTCCTCCGGGTGACTGTCTGTGAGGAGTGTGGTGTGTTCTCCCTGTGTCTGCGTGGGTTTCCTCCGGGTGACTGTCTGTGAGGAGTGTGGTGTGTTCTCCCTGTGTCTGCGTGGGTTTCCTCCGGGTGACTGTCAGTGAGGAGTGAGAAGTGTTCTCCCTGTGTCTGCGTGGGTTTCCTCTGGGTGCTCCAGTTTCCTCCCACAGTCCAAAAACACACGTTGGTAGGTGGATTGGTGACTCCAAAGTGTCCGTAGGTGTGAGTGTGTGAGTGAATGTGTGTGTGTCTGTGTTGCTCTGTGAAGGACTGGCGCCCCCTCCAGGGTGTGTTCCCGCCTTGCGCCCAATGATTCCAGGTAGGCTCTGGACCCACCGTGACCCTGAACTGGATAAGGGTTACAGATAATGAATGAATGAATGAATGTCCTAGGTAAAAAAAAATGTTTAGAAGGGATAAACTCCACACCTAAAAAATGTCTACTCATTCCTTGTAGGTCTATGAATATGAGATTAGTCTCTGTTTATGTCCACCTCTTACCTGCACTTTGAAAGCTCCACTACTCGAGTTGAAAGAATTAGTTCCTTAGGCTCATACCACAAGAAACCTTTACTGACACATTCTTTGGACCACCCAAGGTTCAAAGCATAAATGCTCAGACACCACATTAAACTTTGTTTCATTCCTGGTATGAATTCTATTATTCTACTATGTGATTTCTATCTGTATATAAACAACTCTACATGGAGCATGGTAGCATAGTGATCTTCACTGGAAGGGTTCTTTATTTTAAGTTTGTTTTTTATTATTATTATTGTGGTCAAAGCATGAACCAGCCTGCAAAGGCCCAGCCGAGTATGTCTCTCTCATTTTACCAGGCTGAATATTTTCCTCAAGAGTTCATAGAAGTGAAACCAGCACAAAAATGGCTTTTGGTTTTGCATCAATGTCTGTCTTCAATTGCTTAGTTAACACAGAAAAAATATTTTCGCTTTTTCCTTTCAGAGAAATGACTTCTCAGGAAATATTGAAGTGTGTCCTAACAGAAGATACTTTAGAAGAGTGTAAAAAATGCAAAAAGAAAAAGGAAAAAAAGTCCAAGAAAAGGAATAAGCTGAAAAAGAATAAGAAGGACAAAAATGTGCAGCAGTGGTTGGGGGATGACTGCATTGACTCAGTTAGCTGTACACAGGTGGCTAAGGTTAAGAAGAGAAAAAAGCCAAATGAGATCGGAGACGATAAGAAATTTCCAGAGCTACTGACAGAGCAAAAAAAACTCTTGAAACGAAAAAAGCATTCTGTAAGCAAAGGTCAAGCTTTGAAAAAATCTGTTGACCAGCCGGTGCCTGCTGAACATGTGCCCATGATGCTAACCTTGGAAGAGTTTCACAAAAACTCAACACTAATAAAAGAGGTCCAACACAAGAGGAGAGTTATGTTCAACTTGTCACCTGAGGAGTTTCAGCTAATATCCCAACAACATCCTTCAACAAGAAGAGCACAGTTCTCTACAGACAGAGTGCCATCCACTAATAATGCGGTTTCTAGATGTGAAAGTCACAAAAAACCACTTGTTGAAGAAAACGTCTGGGAATCTCAAAGCACTGATGATATCAACAGCCAAGATCTGTTTATCACACAGAAGTTCTTCTCAGACCCCTATGCAGACATCTCCAGCAGCCCCAACATGATTGCTGCTGTTCCACTTTACCAAGAGCAGCCCCCAAAGACGTCACACAAGAAACTTTCCAGCAAACAAACAGCTGAAGCTTCTGCTCAGACAGAAAATTTCTTTACCTCTCCGAGACTTGCTACAGCTCTTGAGTTTCTTCATCAGAGTAAAGCTTCCATGTGCAGTGAAGAACCAATGGACTTGAGTCTACCTTACAGATCCAGGCAAGAAGTGGCCCTGCATCAGTGGAATGCTAAGCCTGCCGAAGGCCATAGTTATCCAGAGCTGAAGACGGAAAACATACCGTCAGGTGATGAGAGTGACATTTCTAAGGGCAAAGCTGATCTCTCCCAACTGAGAGTAGTTCAGACATTGCTCAATGAGTCATTCTTCTTTAAAATGAAGGGTGGGGAAGATCCACCTAAGCCAGCGTCACCTTTAATGTTTGTCACAGGAAGCACCGATAAGAAGTAAAAGTAGTAAGCTGAGAATAATAGTGTAAACTTTAATAAAAATACATGTGCCAGTGGGTTTTTTTGTGCCAATGAACAACTACTTATGGTGCCCTAAAAAACACTTTCAGTTCAGTTCATCTTTTTGAGTGTGAAGAACCTTTCCTAAAGAGGTTAAAGAAGGTAACACAATGTAGAGCTTCTACAACACATCTTTAGATTCATGTGGAAATATTTGAAAGTGTGGGATAGAAAAATTATTAATGTAAATGTTCTATAATCAGTGAAAGTGTTTGATGTTAAACTTTACATTGTTCATTTACATTAAACAGGTTCTTCACATTCAGAATCTCATTTTCAAAAGTCTTTCTCTGAATAATTATTACCTGAAAGGTTTTTTTTGAAAAAGGAACCTAAAGTAGTTATTCTGTGGCATCATGCAAAAAAAAAAAAAATTAAGTGTATTGGTTCTTTAAGGCAAACCTGTAATAGGTTTTTAGCACTCACTTTTTTCAAACTTGTTCATATGGTGGTTATTCTACAACTTCTCCAATATGTTTATTTAAAGAGTGCAACTGATTTCAATTTTCCTAAATTTGAAAGTTCCATTAGTATTTTACATACATGTTTCAACTTAACTGATGTTCTTTAGACATTTGTTCTCTTTATTCATCCTAGAGTGTATTTAAAACAATATATAGAGAATAATTTACACAGCGAGTAATTGTAACCGAGTACATTTCGCGTGAAATCCAAAGTTAAGCCAGGGCTAATTTAAGTTACACGAGGATACACAGGGGTTTTAAAAAGGCTTGATGTGAAGAAGAAAGTAATAAAATCAAACTACAGTTGTCTACAGAAATTTTATTTACATTTCTAAATAAACCAATCGTCTAATTGTGCCTGAAGAGCTTGATTCCCATCCATTTCCACAGATGGAAAAACACATAAACAGGAATAGTGACAGGCAACAAGAGACTGTAGAAACAGACACTACTAGAGCTTGTGCATCCCTGGGGGAAGTTTTCATCCACGGTTGCAGAGTACATGAGTCCACATAAGGACAGGATTGGTATTAGCACAGTGACAGTGGATAGAGAAAACATTGTGGCTGAGTTTTAGTTCAAAAATTCAGTTGTGCAGCACACGGTTAATGTTCTAGCTCCACCTAAGACTGAGTGGGTTCAGCTGCCTCCGTCTTCTTGATCAGCCTAGCGTCTTTTGGTATCATATTTGGGATGCCATCAATTATGGGATACGCAATGCCAAGCTCTTCATTGATCAGTTCATTTGTTGCTTTGTCGTACCTAAAAAAGAGAGAAATATTAAAACACAAAATAGTCAACAGAGCGAAATGTAACCATTAACATTGCATAGTGATGTTTGTATCAATTTAATGTTGAAAGGTGATAGAGTACTACACTTAAAGGCATAATTTATGATTGTAACAATAATTAAAATAAATCAAATAAAACAAAATAAATGTATATATTTCAGATGACGTTTCCTCGCCGTTTGCTGTTCTCCAGTCTGTTTGCGTTACTGGAAACCAGTCTGATGTGTTTACGAAGCCTCAGTGAAAAACTGTCTTGGCCCGGTAGGCTAGTCTTTATCTTTCTCTCTCTCTCTGCTCATGACAGAAGCATGAGGAGTATTTTTAGACAACGAAGAGAACTTCTCATGTTTAAGCATAAGCCGAAATGAGGATATTGCTCATCGCAGAAACACAGGTGGACGACATTTTGATTGTGCCACTCAATGTAGTTGATATCAACTGTCCACTGATCCACATGGGGTCAGTAAAAATGAGCTTGAATTTAAAGATCAGTAAAATGTGGGTACTCCTAAAAAAGGTAAAATATGTTTGATAATTAAAAGAAAAAAGGTAATTTGATAAACAATTTATCACATGTAATATGATCGACTGCACAAGTGGGGATATAAATATATTTCATAAAAAAATACAATTATCCTAAATAAAAAAAGCATATTTTATAATTTGATTATCATAATTTGTTACGGGCGGCACGGTGGCGGAGCAGGTAGGTGTCGCAGTCGCACAGCTCCAGGGGCCTGGAGGTTGTGGGTTCGATTCCCGCTCCGGGTGACTGTCTGTGAGGAGTGTGGTGTGTTCTCCCTGTGTCTGCGTGGGTTTCCTCCGGGTGACTGTCTGTGAGGAGTGTGGTGTGTTCTCTCTGTGTCTGCGTGGGTTTCCTCCGGGTGACTGTCTGTGAGGAGTGTGGTGTGTTCTCTCTGTGTCTGCGTGGGTTTCCTCCGGGTGACTGTCTGTGAGGAGTTGGTGTGTTCTCCCTGTGTCTGCGTGGGTTTCCTCCGGGTGACTGTCTGTGAGGAGTGTGGTGTGTTCTCTCTGTGTCTGCGTGGGTTTCCTCCGGGTGACTGTCTATGAGGAGTTGGTGTGTTCTCCGTGTCTGCGTGGGTTTCCTCCGGGTGACTGTGAGGAGTTGGTGTGTTCTCCCTGTGTCTGCGTGGGTTTCCTCCGGGTGACTGTCTGTGAGGAGTGTGGTGTGTTCTCCCTGTGTCTGCGTGGGTTTCCTCCGGGTGCTCCGGTTTCCTCCCACAGTCCAAAAACACACATTGGGCAGTGGATTGGTGACTCAAAAGTGTCCGTAGGTGTGAGTGAATGTGTGTGTGTGTGTGTTGCCCTGTGAAGGACTGGTGCCCCCTCCAGGGTGTATTCCCGCCTTGCGCCCAATGATTTCAGGTAGGCTCTGGACCCACCGCGACCCTGAACTGGATAAGCGCTTACAGATAATGAATGAATGAATGAATAATTTGTTACCCGTCAGTTATTTCACCCAATATCTCCTTACGCTTCGAACCCACATAGCTTTTATTAAAGTAAGTGGTATTAATATAAGCCCCCAGTCATTCTGTTCAATGGTCAGGACCACCAAAGGGCAGGTATGATTTGGGTGGTGGATCAAAATTAGCGCTGCACGGACTCTGACGTGATGATGGCTTCTCAGTAAAATTAGATTTTAAGTAGCTAGAATAACAAAACGGAAACAATCACCAGGTCTCTGAAAGTTAATCTTGATTACACCAAGTTACACCCAATAGTGTGTAAAAAAAAAAGAGGACAACAAAGTTGATACCTGAGCGGTTTTTTGGAGAGAGGACAGACCAGAAACTTCATCAAAGAAAGATCGAAGCTGTTCTCCGTGTCCTTCAGACCCTCACAGAAGCGGCGCTCGCTCAGCCGCAGAGGACGAGCCGCGCTCAGAAACCACCTCACACTCACAGCTCCTCCGAGACCAAACACTTCTACAGCTAATCTCCGCACTGTGCTCACAGACATGTCCGAAAAACAGGCGCTTAGACACGGATCACCTCCCCAACCGACCCGACCAACCTGCTCCCAGCAGCGCGCCCCAATAACACGCCCGGAAGAGACACAGCGCTCACAACAACAAGTTCCGCCTCAGAAACCTTGCTGCTAAGACCTGAGTGTGTTCCGTACAGCAGGGTTTCTCCCGTTAGCACCAATTTAAACAACAGAAAGAGAAGAGAAAGTGGGATATTCACAATAAAGTATTTATTATTTAGCCAGATAACTTAAGCGCAAATTTGAGGATTGTCCAATAGGAACGTTCCAGCTCATTTGCTATGGGACAAAGTTCTAACACCTCATTGGTGTTCATCAAAATGGCATATTTAGAAGTAGATTTCAAGAAAAAAAAAACCGTAATGCCTAAGGTTTCTTGGATGTAAAGTTCTCTACACCTTATTTTTCTTACGTGTGGATTTTTTTGAATATGTAAATTAGACTCTGCCTATCTCCACATTTATTTCGCTCATGAGAAGTTGTATCATTCAAACACCACCACTCAGACGTCCTATGAAGTTAAAAAATATAAATAATATAAAAAATCATAAATAAACAAACAACAACTACAATAACTCCAAAAACACATTTGTGTTAAAATATTTCATAGTGGTATTCCCTATGCCATGAATCTTTCTAATGAATACATATTTATGCACATGCAGATAGAGTCTCACCTGCATGCATAAATAAATATGCTGTGCTTGGATCAGAGATACATTAAAAGATAATATAATAAATACCATTCAAACAATCCTCTCCTGGCATTTGTCAATTTGCTAAAATGACCACTAGATGCCAGTGTTGCTATATTTTCTGAGTAAACATGAAATATTAAAGAGCACGTATTAACTTTTTTGTTCTATTATATTTATCTGTTTTACTCTGAACTGTACTGATACCATTTGTGTTACACACATATATCATAAAGAATGTAAGCTGGCCATTTCCCAAACTCTCTTTATTCCTTTACATTTATAGTGTCTGTAGCACTGATTTAACATAAATACTGTTTTTTTTTATTTGCTGCCGTGTATTATACCTCATTTAAACAGCCCCCCGGCCTGAGACACTCCCTGTAACTCCATTATTAATGCGGCTGAGCTAGTGGAGAACAGCAGAATTTGTTGTAGGCTAAATTTGTGAACAATTAATGAACTTTTTTGCAGCCTTGGTTTAAACAGGGACTATAGGAACTGTACCTTATAAAATTACAATTAAAATATTTTAATATTTTAGCAAATGTAAGGGGCAATCTGCTTGAGATGATACGGGACACGGCAGGTGCTCAGTCATTAACCATTTAATCATTTTAAGGGGGAAAATGGTTACTTTTAAATTTGTACCTCTTGATTTGTAAATTGTTGCCTCTTTAAAGATTCTAGGCAGAAGTCAGGCTTTCCATTGTATAACACAGTAACAGAGTTGGGAAAACTGTGGTTAACTGAAGTGGTCTTTAAAACTGGCTTGATTGGTCATACATTAAGAATGTACACAAATACTATATCCATGTTGGGAGAAGAAAGAAAATTGAATCTTGAGAAATCTGTGCCTTTCCTCAGCCATTAGAAGAATATTGCTCTGAGAGACGTAATAGCATATTCTGTCTCAAAGCCTATGATTCTCATCCAGCCCAGAGAGAGCGGTACTAATACTGAGCGTGTCTCCTTCAATGATTCACTTTCCTGCCTCTGGGGCCAGCAAGCGGCACAATTTACAAATATCTCCAACAGCGGCCATCTTACTGCCCCCTATTCCCCATGACGTGGGCCCAAAGGAATAGCTCTCACATATGGCTTAGAGGCATAAGTAAATGGGTCTGGAGGTTTGATTTGATTGCTTTTGGTGAGCAATGGCAGAGCGCTCACGTTTTTCAGTGCTTCAAGTGCATTTTGTGTTCCCATCTTGAGCTTTAGCAGCTGCAACAGTTTAAGTTTCACAGTGTACCATTTATTTTTCAGTATAGAATGTTTCAAGCCAGATATTTATATGCAGAGCTAAATTGTTATGTTATATTTTATGTTATACCACATACACAGATCAGGACCCTCACAGGACCACAGAAGAGCAGGTGTGATTTGGGTAGTGGATTGCTCTTAGCTCTGCAGTGATACTGACATGTTGGTGGCATTTTAGTGTGTTTTGTGCTTGCACAAGTGGATCAGACACAGCAATGCTGGGTCAACTCACTGTACACTATATTTAGACACACTACTTTGTTCTCACATCTTGTAGATGCCAAATCAGAGACGCTCGTATGCAGAGCAACAGATGCACTACAATATGTAACTGTAGAACTACAAAGAGTTCTTATATGATTTCCGTAGCTGACGAGGAGATATAAGATCATTTTTATATTTTGGTTGATTGGTGAGGAATTAATATTTCTAAAAGAAAAAAAAATGGATCAAACCATTAATTCCGGAGCACCCGGAGGAAACCCAAGTGGACACGGGGAGAACACACCACACTCCTCACAGACAGTCACCCGGAGGAAACCCACGCAGACACAGGGAGAACACACCACAGTGCTCACAGACAATCACCCGGAGGAAACCCACGCAGACACAGGGAGAACACACCACGCTCCTCACAGACAGTCACCCGGAGGAAACCCACGCAGACACAGGGAGAACACACCACACTCCTCACAGACAGTCACCAGGAGGAAACCCACGCAGACACAGGGAGAACACACCACACTCCTCACAGACAGTCACCAGGAGGAAACCCACGCAGACACAGGGAGAACACACCACACTCCTCACAGACAGTCACCCGGAGCAGGAATCGAACCCACAACCTCCAGGTCCCTGGAGCTGTGTGACTGCGTTTGACCACCGTGCCGCAGGATCAAACCAAATAAATCTAATAAAAGGTAAATAATTACAGACGAACTGGCTTTATCACAATTGTTTTTTAAGATGGAACATGTACCAATATAACACTGTCTCATATGGTGTTAGTAATGGCATGTGCTTCTTATTCACTGTAACATATTATACCGTGCATATTTTATATGGAGTATGCTAAGCAAATGTCTGTGTCACCCAGAAAGTAATTCCCTCACTGCTATATTATATTGATAAAGTCAATTTTTGTCTATCTTGAGAAATTCTTAATTGCTTGGCCCCGTCCTCCTCACAGCTGCATACGGCAGATAAACCCACACAATGTCTCCTCTCTGGAGATTCTCTAATTGAATAAAGTCAGAAGCTTCTTCTTGGCCTCTAGGGCTGAGATTTCCAGGTTCACAGCTGCTGACCCAGCATTTCCTTGTGATGGTAACAAACTCTCAGAATTTGCTCCTGGAGCTTAGAAGCATTTTTATTTTCTCATTCAAGAAGCACCCTAATGGAGTCGCTTCCTTCTCACTAACCTTCATTAATGATTAGGCCCGGGATTAATGAGTTATAATAACCTGGCCTTGTTTGATCTGGCTGCTGTTTGCAGCTATTTGTAAGCAATGGCTGCGTGTTGGACATTGACGGCAGCTACAAAGACATCCCAGTTATTAGAACTGTGTTTGACTCTGCAACATTTCTCTGTGTTTAAAGAATGCCTTTCACTTTTATTTAAATGGACAACGTCGTCTAAATAAAAACTGTGGGGTAAAATGCGCAAATATATTATAGTTTGTTCCTTGGTTGTTTTACTGTGTCTTGTTTACACTTTGAAAATCAACAAAACAGATCATTTGTTCAAAGAGCTCAAACATTTGTGAATAACTGTTCCTTATAGTAGGGCGGCACGGTGGTGCAGCAGGTAGGTCTCGTAGTCACACAGCTCCAGGGACCTGGAGGTTGTGGGTTCGACTCCCGCTCCGGGTGACTGTCTGTGAGGAGTTGGTGTGTTCTCCCTGTGTCTGCGTGGGTTTCCTCCGGGTGCTCCGGTTTCCTCCCACAGTCCAAAAACACACATTGGTAGGTGGATTGGCGACTCCAAAGTGTCCGTAGGTGTGAGTGTGTGTGTGTCTGTGTTGCTCTGTGAAGGACTGGCGCCCCCTCCAGGGTGTATTCCTGCCTTGCGCCCAATGATTCCAGGTAGGCTCTGGACCCACCGCGACCCTGAACTGGATAAGGGTTACAGATAATGAATGAATGAATGTCATCTTAATTAATTATCATGGTGTGACACTTTTTCCAAATCCAGATGTTAATTTACAGTTAAATACATTTCTGAAGTCAATGAATATAAGTGAAAAAATGTGTTTTTTTTTTGTAAAATGTAAGTGGAAAAAATGAAATTGAAATGTAAAAGGTATCGCAGTAGGTAGTGTCACTGCAACACAGCTCCAGGGTCCTGGGTTTGTGGGGTCAGGCCTTGCTCTGGGTGACTCTGTGAGGAGTTGGGTGTGTTCTCCCTGTGTCCTTGTGGGTTTCCTCTGGGTGTTCCTGTTCCTTCCCACGGTCCAAAAACACACGTTGGTAGGTGGATTGGCAACTCAAAAGTGTCCGTAGGTGTGAGTGTGTGAGGGAATTTGTGAGTGCGTGTCGCCCTGTGAAGGACTGGCTCCTCCTCCAGGGTTACAGACAATGAATGACTGGACTGGGGCTGAACTGAACAAAACCAGACTGTATTGACTTGGGGGTGTATTTTCCAATGGTGTCACTAAGCAAAAACCAGAGTTAATTGACAGAGATTGACAGAGAGCAGTGGTGGCTGCTCAACAGTGCAGGAAATCTGATTTAAAGTTTTCTGTATATGCTGAAGTCTGTGTTGGTGTTTCTGCTGTTTGAGAACTTAAAGCAGAAAACCACATGGGGAGGTATAAAAATGCTGAAAAGCTGCAGAAAGGGTAACGTCTTTTTTACCGAGACACCTGAAATCTCATCTGTATGTTTTTACCTCCCAGTGCCAGAAGATTTTCAAACATTAGAGGCCTTTAATGTCCTGACATCCTGTTTCTTCATCTCCAGGGTCTAGAGGGATAAAGGTGGTATTTCTTATTTCAGGCATGAAGATGTGTAAGTGTCACAGCGGATTGCTTCAAGGACTGAGTTATGTATGGACCTTCAAATCAACTGAACTGATCTCTGAGTGAGCGTGGGCTTATCCTCAGCTGTTTATAGCTGAAAGCTCCTGGAGGTGTTCATGACAAGCTGAGATATTGAAAACTACTGACACTTACGGTGGAATGAAAGAGCAAGAGGAAAGTTTGGTTGTTACTCAGGTAAAACAATGTCTTAAGTAAGTTTAAAGGTATCTTCTCCATAAACAGCGTGAGTAAAATAAGAAAGTAGCAACACAGAATAAGTACTGAGTTACTACTAAAAATGCAGTTAAACCTCTAAACCCATTCAGCATCTATCAGCACAACAGCGCTGTTTGTACGAGTCTGATTTTATATTATCCAGAATAACATGCTGAAACACCAGAGTTTCCCCCATCACTCATAAATGAGGAATCTTTGTTTACATGTATAGCATTGTTAAGTGGCCTCTTCCACAAGGGGGCCACTGACCTCTCATTACTCAGAGTGTGTTCGTTTTGTTCGACGTGAACCTGGAGACCAGGCGGAGGTTTGGGGGTTAAATGTTTTGGGCTCCCCCCGAAAGGTTAGTAGCATTAATCTCATCTTGCCTTTTAGTGGGAGCTTCTTTAATGATCTTTATGCTAGGCTAGGTCTGCGAGGTATGTGAGCTATCAGCAGTTTTTGATTAATGTGGGGACATTTTGTCCCCTGTGTGTCAGATCAGGGCACTGTGAGGGGCTTCAATTTTCACTGAGCGCAAAATGACTTTCCTGCTCTATTAAAGATGATCTTCACTCCCCCCATTGTACAGTATCCATGAGTAACAAACAAAAGCCGTCTGGGACTGGATCACCATAGTTTTCTAGATTTTCTAGTGTGGCCAGTTCAATAGATCATCAGATATATATATAGAAAGAGTTATTCTATATCTGCATGTATTGGCCATTCGCGCACAGCGTACTCTTGACCAGGAACAACCGTCCACCTGGAGGACTGCATCGGGCACTAGGGTTTAACCCAGGACAGAGCGCCAATCCATATCTGGGCTCACACTCATTAACTCACAAACCAGGACAGTTATTACAGAAGCCAATTCACCTACCCTCCATGTTTTTTGGACTGTGGGAGGAAACCGGAGACCCCGGAGGAAACCCACGCAGACACGGGGAGAACATGGAAACTCCACCCAGATGGAACTTGAACCCAAGATCCCAGCGCTGGGAGGCGCCCGGTGGAACTGTTATATTAATCAATCCCTTCCATTGGAAAGGGACCACCACTGGAAACCACTGACAAGATATTGTTGGATGGCCGTTCCTAAAAGTGAGGTTGATCCATCAGACAAAAGTGTCCAGCAATGAGAAGAGACGGTGGTTAAAACACTCAGCGCTATTATATTTAACTCTACACCAGCACAGTGGAGCAACATAATTAGGCTTTTCCAATGACGTGGCCTGTCCATGCAAAAACTACAGGAAACAGCGCACTTTCTTCTTTCAACGTTTTTATTAAAGTCCTTATAAATACTATTTACACATACAAAAAATCACCTCGAGACCTAAGCTTATCAAAAAGGGTTTAAATTAACTTCATAAAATGCATCAGCCACAAACCTGAGACACAAGAATGGAAAAAAAAAAAGCCCAAACAGAAAAATGAAGACATCAAACACATGCTACACAGTAGCAAAATGCTCAACCCTTAAAACTGTTTGACAAGACACTCCTAAATACATTCAGACAATTCAAAACCTAAGGAACCGATCCAGTATTAATTGCTCTAAATATGTTCTGTATAAAACAGATTTACTATATTTTTATTCAGGATGTGTTTAAATAAAGGGCATAGACATTAAGGTGCTTACAGAGCTCAGTTTTATAAAACAGTACCCTGAAAAATAGTGAACTGAACTTAATTTACATGGATACATCATTTGCACATAAATGAAGTATAGTACATCAACACAAATTAAAAAAGTGTTGATATAAAATACACTCACAGAGAACCAGAACTGCACAATATGCCCAAAGATGTGTAGACATGGTGAACTTTACTTATGTGTTTAAAGTCACCATGCTCAATGTCAAGTGCAGGCTAGAGTCATATGGTCCACCAGCACTGGCCTGTGGAGCCGTGGAACTGTGTTCTTTAAAGTAATGGGACGCCATCTAAATCTGAACCGAAAACTGTTGGCTGACCAAGCATCCGTTGCAGTGAACACACATTAGTGCACAAGGGGCACTGAGCAACCCCCCCCTCAGCAGCTGGAGGTTAGGTACCTTGCTCAAAGACACTTCAGCTGTGGATGTTTACAGCCCCGCACCCCACTCCCCCACCCAACTTCACTAACCGGTAGGAAAATTCATTCATTCATTAATTATCTGTAAGCGTGTATCCAATTCAGGGTCGCTGTGGGTCCAGAGCCTACCTGGAATCATTGGGCGCAAGGCGGGAATACACCCTGGAGGGGGCGCCAGTCCTTCACAGGGCAACACACACACACACATTCACTCACACCTACGGACACTTTTGAGTCACCAATCCACCTACCAACGTGTGTTTTTGGACTGTGGGAGGAAACCGGAGCACCCGGAGGAAACCCACGCAGACACAGGGAGAACACACCAACTCCTCACAGACAGTCACCCGGAGGAAACCCACGCAGACACTGGGAGAACACACCAACTCCTCACAGACAGTCACCCGGAGGAAACCCACGCAGACACAGGGAGAACACACCACACTCCTCACAGACAGTCACCCAGAGGAAACCCACGCAGACACAGGGAGAACACACCACACTCCTCACACACAGTCACCCAGAAGAAAACCCACGCAGACACAGGGAGAACACACCACAGTCCTCACAGACAGTCACCCGGAGGAAACCCACGCAGACACAGGGAGAACACACCACACTCCTCACAGACAGTCACCCGGAGCGGGAATCAAACCCACAACCTCCAGGTGCCTGGAGCTGTGTGACTGCGACACTACCTGCTGCGCCACCGTGCCGCCCCGGTAGGAAAATGTTCGCAAATATTTATCCATATTGTATGTGCATGTGAGTGATTCTTTCTGACAGCCTAGGGATTTTCTTAACGTTTTAAGAATGTACACATTTGAAACAATTACATTCAGACCCTCAGTTTTACGGTGTACTCATGGCCCATAGAGAACACACCATAGATGCGTTTAGACAGTGGGAAATAATGCTTCAATCAGATTTGCTTGGTGATAACACAAACCATTTGCACATGGCCCTGGTGGGAACGGCTGTGTCAGCATGTAGCTACTAAAGAGTGGATAGGAATGATTTTGCTGTCTAAATGCAGCCTGTTGTATATAAAGGGAGGGAGCGTCCAGTGGTAGATGTCCAGTGCCTTACGCAGCTTTAGTCTCAGAGAACATGGCCAGCCAGGATACTTGTAATTGTCCATTTTTGGTCAGTGCACTTCTGCAGGGCCAGTTGATAGCCAGGCTGCACTTCACTGTTCTGGACCAACTCGAGACAGTGCTTGGTCTCTCTGTTCTGGATGGAACCTCCCTGCCAAAGAAAAACAGAAAACATCATTTAGTTAACATGCGTTCAATGCTATATTTGCTAGAAGAGTGTTTGCTTTATTATTCGAATGCTGTTGATAGAAACCAGGTTCCTGAATAGTGTATAGCTTCTAAAAACTCCTACACTGCAAACTATTATGTTAAATATTTATGAAAACAACATCTGATACTGAAGTCATTGTTTTAAGACCGTTCTGGAGTCAAGGTTTGGTCTAAAATGTATTCCCAATGTATGTGAAGTTCCCAAATAAATTGTCCCATTACTAACATTACATGGCATGCTCACCTGAGGTTTTAGAGGGGTATATAAAATGGCAGTATATATGTGTTGTTGACATTTGGACCCCTTTTACCAATACTGTAAATACAGGCTTCCTTCTTTTATAATACGCAACTTCAGAACAAATGACTCTGAATGCTCCTGCTTCATGAAGAAATTGATAAAAATTGAAGGAACATCCCTTAAATCCTATACAAAACAATATCAAAAGACCAGTGATGTTTCTCAGGGGTTCTGAAGGATAGCTGTAAGGATATTGCTTCCTCTCTGCTGAAGAAACTCACTGAAGGGCTGAGAGATGAAAGCTGGGGCTGCAGGCCAAACACCTCACTGATCCGATTAGCACATAATGTGAAATCCAAGGCATATACAGAGGCCTTCCTACTGCCGCACGCTACACATCTATAGCATGCATTATCCTTTAGGATGCAGAGTTTAAGGGATCAGAGTGATGGTGCAGTGACATACAGGCCTTAAAGCTGAAGCCTGAATCCCCATAGCACCGCCCCATAATGAGACAGGTTCATTAATTAACACTAGACACATACGCTCCGTCTGTTTTATTGAAAATACCAACCTGTGCTTCCACTCATCCTTTCATTTATGAGATGAGTAGGAACCGTTAATTCAGCCGTATTTCACAGAGAGAACTTAAGGTGGCGCTACTACACCATCTGTGTTCAGTTCAGCCATAAATCACATTCCAGTTTGTGAACTAATTTTAAAATTGTTCGGGGCGTTTCCACGGACATAAACTGATTCACGAACCAGAAAATATTTGTTCCAAGCCGGAACCAAAGAACAGTAGGTTCTTAAGCGCGAACCGTGGCTGAATAATAGGAAATATTCTTAGTCGTTTGTCTTCTTTGTTCTTTGGTGGTAGATCATCTAGTATTTATTTGAAATGAAATGAAGAAGAAAACACTGATGCCGATGTTATATATTATAAAAACTGTGTGCTCCTTTTATCATTTCTGCATTTGTTAGTCCTGCCCTCCATAATTTCTGTTCAACACAATCACAATAAAAACCTCATGTAAACAAAGACATTGATATGAAGCACCAAAGCTTTTACAGACCTTCCAATGACAAGGGTATGTATTTTGGGCTTTCCTGTTTTTGAAATGCCAAAAACAGCTCTGTGACAATGGCTATATAGCTAATGGCGGTCCGGCAAAACTAGACTTGCCTAGTTTCTTTTTGTTTTGGACTATGTTACGTCTTTATGGTCCAGCACAATGGGCTGGTTTTCAGAGTAATGGTAGTTGGGACATGGTACATAGGAGAGAGATATACTCAATCACCTTGGAGAAATGGCACACAACACAAACCATGATACAAAATGTCCTTCTGCAAGATTTTTGTGTAATTACATATATCCACCAGAGAGGTCGCCAATGCCAAACATGCCAAATTTACATCATGCAGCTTTATGTATGTGGTATTCATTTGTCGGGATATTTGTGAATTAGATATAAACCTTAGATATAATTCGCTTGCCGTTATATATAAAACAGGGACTCCTAACATCTGTATAAAACCTGCTACATGCCCAAACCTCTCCCAAGCAGATTAATATATTTATCTTTAAGAAACAATAGAAAATCAAGTTCCAAATTTGCTTCAAATATGAAAAAATCTACAGCTGTTTCATTCAATGCTGTGGAGTTGAAAGGCTATGGCGTACTCAAGAAAACATTACAGGCAAAACAGAAAAACAAATACAGATTGCTCCGACTTCTCACAAGGTCCACCACCAAGCCCAGACCTCAGCATTACTGAATATAGGTCGGCGATTGACATTTATATTTGTTTAGTTTTTGCTGCCTGAAATCAAAGATCTCTCATTATATTACACAGTAAACTCATATTTTGCTGTAGGCAGTAAGCATTCAGTCATCATTTATAGAGGAGTGAGGGGGTGGCACACATATGCCCATTAGAGCCCCTGGAGGTCCAGTGGTCATTGATTCTGCAGAGTAATTATCCAGAAGATGTTAAAGCAAACCAACAGCTGCATTTCCCCTCAACACTGTACACTGTGGAACCTGTCTCTAAATTTGATTTATGCATGATTGCCTTATGTGGGCAGTTTCTTAATGAATGTGAATGTTCTAGCTTTGGGGGAAAAACACAGGCATAGCACATGGTAATATCACACTGTAGGGGCACAAAATAGCTCAACATCTCTTCTGAAGTCAACGGTATAGTGACAGGCTCTAATACTCTATGACATTTTATACAAAAGATAACTGAACTGTATTCAGCCACAAGAAAATGAGTGGGGTCAGGTACTGATGCTGGGTTATTAATTCTGGATAACAAAAGCTACTTCAGATCATCTCAAAGGAAATGGATGGAGCTCCATTACTCTGGAGAATACAGTTGCACTGCTCTACCATCGAAAGCTGAGAGGTTTATACTCTGAAGCTGAGACTTGGCATTGGACTTGACCTTAGGCTTCTGTGTCTGATCCAGGGCATTTTATTCTAGTAGTGATGTGATTCTCTGTGGATTACAGAAAGTGTGTGTGCATAGTTGAAAGGTTCAGATTAACGTAACACAAATCACAATTAATAACATATACCTCAAAATATTTGGATGTATAATGCGTTCAACATCTAAGGCTACATTTAAATATAACAATCCAAATGTGGCTTCGTTTTTCATATTATATTTTTTATTTCATATCCAGTGTAAAACAAATGACCAGGTTATTATATCTAAAAAATCAAAAAAATATCCAACCATAACACTTATGAGTGCTTACATCACAAGAAGGAAATGATATGTCTATTTTAAATATCACCGTCTAAAGAGAAACATTCATTCATTCATTTTGTGACTGCTTATTTAGTTCACGGTTGCAGTGGGTACACATCAAGTCCTTTGCAGGGTGACACACACACTCATGCATACACACCTATGGAGAATTTGAGTCACCAATCCACCTACCAACATGTGTTTTTGGACTGTGGGAGGAAACCGGAGCACCCGGAGGAAACCCATGCAGACACAGGGAGAACACACCACACTCCTCACAGACAGTCACCCCGAGGAAACCCACGCAGACACAGGGAGAACACACCACACTCCTCACAGACAGTCACCCGGAGGAAACCCACGTAGACACAGGGAGAACACACCACACTCCTCACAGACAGTCACCCGGAGGAAACCCGCGCAGACACAGGGAGAACACACCACACTCCTCACAGACAGTCACCCGGAGCGGGAATCGAACCCACAACCTCCAGATTCCTGGAGCTGTGTGACTGCCGTGCTGCTGCTGTAAAGAGAAATATTTATCTCCAGAATAATAACTTTACAGGAGAAGAAAAAACATCTTAACTTTCAGTGGAAGTCAATACATAAATACCAGGGTTGGACAATGAAACTGAAACACATTGTGGTTTTAGACCACAATAATTTATCAGTGTGGTGTAGAGCCTCCTTTTGCGGCCGATACAGCGTCAGTTCGTCTTGGGAATGACATACACAAGTCCTGCACAGTGGTCAGAGGGATTTGAAGCCATTCTTCTTGCAGGATAGTGACCAGGTCTCTACGTGATGCTGGTGGAGGAAAACGTTTCCTGACTCGCTCCTCCAAAACACCCCAAAGTGGCTCAATAATATTTAGATCTGGTGACTGTGCAGGCCATGGGAGATGTTCAACTTCACTTTCATGTTCATCAAACCAGTCTTTCACCAGTCTTGCTGTGTGTATTGGTGCATTGTCTTTCTGATACACGGCACTGCCTTCAGGACACAGTGTTTGAACCATTGGATGCACATGGTCTTACTGGTGCAGTGTGGAGTTAATGAAGATTGACCACCAGGCTGCTCCAATTTAGCCATGACACCTCCCACACTACAATGACAGGTGTTTCACTTTCATTGTCTAACCCCTGTATTTATTCCAAGGAATTTTGGAGCATTTCTATTGGTCCATTCATCATGAGATTTTCACACAATTTAAATGACAGCCGCTGTGTTCAAATGATATTCTAAATTAAAAATCAACAGACATGTATTTCTTTAGACAGCGACAATTTTTATTTCCAATGCAGCATTTTAACTAATATTTGCATGTGTGGCAAATGAAGCCTAGGATTTAATATTTTTTGTTGACAAAAAAAGTGGAAAATTCATCTCAATATTTTGATGTGCACAGCATGAGGGCTCTGAATATTCTGAACTGCTTTACCCTTGTCGTCTCCCATGCTGACCACTGTATGGAGTGGTGTGTGAAGACCACACACACACACACACACACACAGATATGTGCAGCTTTTCCTGTGGGTAGTGTGCTCAAGATTCATTCACTTCAACATGGCTGTTGCTAAATTAATCATAGTGCCATCACCAGCTGCTAAGACCTTATGCTCAAAACTGTTTTTAAACTAAATAAAACATCTCCCCACAACACGTGCTCAGAACAGCTCCAGCATGTGCTCAGGTATGAGGGCCAGCAGAAGCCAAAACTGCGATCATTCATTCATTTTTGGTAACTGCTTTGTTTTGATCTGGAGCCTACCCATGATCACTGGGCACGAGGCAGAACACACCTTGGACAGAGCACCAGCCCATCACAGGGCATCACGCATTAAGTCACTCACACACTCACATCTAGTCAATTTCACACACCCCCCAACCAGTCACTCTCACTCTCATAATTGTTGAATAAAGTGGATAATTTCACACTTTATTAATCATACACAATGCCAACATTATGACATTGAAGCTTCTTTTTCAACTGCTGCTAAAGGAACGCCACTGGACGCCTCAATAAGCTCCGAGGCGCTGTGCTTCTTGTGAGGAAGGGAGAAGGAGATCCACGTCACCCGCTCAGAAAGAGGAAGCCCAGCTATTACTTTTTTGGACTCCTACAGAGTAAGGTCTAACCAAGGATTGAATTGGGGATCTCTCCATTATTGATGAAAAGAACTATGACTTGAGTATTACTTTACCCTACCTGCCTCTGTGAGAACAGTGAACTGACTAAATGGAACTTGTTACCCTCTCTGGAGGTGAGATCCCTAGGTAGTGTGTCACACAGTGAAACCCAGATGGCTAGATCAGCTCTGTTCAGACGACTCAGGCAGAGGGTTATGGACAGGAGCAGATCTGAGCTCATTTTGGGAGCCTTTCCCAGAGGCCCAAAGACAATTCACATGGCCCCATTATCAATAATTCACAGTCTGGAATGGGCCACGGTGGATTTGACTCTTTTTCTCCATCTGAGTGGAGCGCTCTCCTGGTTTTGAGGAGTGAAATGGCAGGCGGTCCCCAGGGCTAGGATGAGCGCTTTTGATCCGTCTGCCATTGTCAGCACAGTAACAGAACAGTAGCGGAGGAGAGGGTTATAGTGTGATTCTGTGACTTTGCTTTCAGGGTGAGGCTATATCAGACTGTAATCACCAGATCAGATACTTCACATGCCCTGGAGAACGCACCTGCTGACATCTACACCTCAGCAAAATAACCCTCACCTCATATCTAATAAAGAAATCATGCATTATTCTGCGAGCGATGAGAATAGGACGTGAGGAGGAGAGGAAATTGATAGGTCTGTACAACACCGAGAGAATTAAATTAACTCTGGTGTTCACAGGGCACAACACTAACACACAGGAAACACAACGGAATTCTAAACACTTCATATCTGCTGGATATCCAACAATGTCAGAAGTGACGTCTCAGGCTTTGAAGGCTTCTACACTGTAGGACAATCATATTTCTCATTATGAGAGATCATTCAATCTATTTCCAGACAACTCTGTTGAATGTTCAATATCAGTTCCCTTTGTAAAATGTAATTTGCTCTTTTCCTCACTTAATTCACGTTTATATGGTGCACATTGTTCATGAAAAATGGGGCACAACAGAAAAAAATGTTTGCAATGTCAACAGCACAAATATTGCCAATTTATTTGCGATTAAATCCACCAGTGAACATTTTATTTTTATATGTCATTTTGATAATAGTGTGTGTGAGTGACTGGGTGAGTGTGAGATGCCCTGTGATGGACTAGCACCCTGTCCAGGGTGTGTTACCCAGGGCACCCACTGATACCGGGTGGGCTCTGGACCCATTTTCACCCTGAACAAGATGCAGCAGTTACAGAATATTGAATGAATTAATAGAACATTTATTTGAATATTATTTTCCAATTATATGGCACAAACATTAACAGATGTTGATTTTAAATCAGTGAAAAATTGAAATCCAGGCCCTGTACAATTTGGCCATTAATAGTATTAATAAACACACCAAAATCATATCTTTAAATCTGGCAACATATTATTAACCACTCCAATATTTCAAGCACCTTAAATGACTTTGTGTGAAAGGGAAGTCTGTGATTTTTTTGTGATTTTAACATGTATGATTACAGCTCATACCAAATGATCACTGTCAGTACTAGCCAGTGATTAATATTTGAAATTTAAAGGGAGAAATATGTGGGATGTTCTGACTTGGACAGAGATTCTGACATTTCCAGAAGATTTCCTAATGCAGTGGTGTGGTAATGAGCAGGCTTCGGGGGACAGCGATGTTTAATGAGGCAGTGAGCTGCTGAAGAATAATGGCCTTTAACGTGAAGGGGGTTCTGATGACCCTTTTGAAGAAAAATAATGACTGCAGATGACTACAAAGGCTGGCCATTCACACTTTCCCTCACACATGTACACCGTCTTTTTGTCTCAATTTCACTCAATGCAGGATCTGCCACAGGGAAACCACACTGAGTTTGCACTTCATTAGAAACACTTACCTTACACTCACAGTCTCTTTGATCAGAAATACTACCACAGGTCCACTTATTAAGTTTGCATATACTGACTATCTGTGGCTGCACAATTTAAAGGCACAGTTCTACCCTGTCCATCAGTGGAAATGGACCACCATAAGAGCACCACTGACCCAAAGTTACTTAGTAGCAGGTTATTCTCTGCAGCTGTGTCTCAGTGGCTGAACAGGAAGCAAAGGTATTAGGAGCAGAGGTCTAGTGGACAAAGGCAAAGCTGTAGGAACAGAAGCAGAGGCCAGATGTTTTGGGGAAAGAGGTTTACAGAGAAGGTGGTCTGGTGACAGTAATGGTGTTTAGGTCCTAGGAGCTCAGAGAAGTTTCAGAACTGAATACAGAAACAGTAAAAAGTGTTTAGACGAGGGGTTTGGTGAAAGGAACAGAGGTTAGGAAATTGGAATGACGGTTTAGAGCACAGAAGATGGGGCTTGGGCAGACAGGTGTAAACTGCTGATGAATAGGAATGGAAGGGGGCTTGGAAGACAGTAGTAAGGGGTTAGTGGAACAATAGCAAGGTTTTTAGGGAGCAACCTGAGTAAAGGTCCAGTAGAGCTTCATGTGCTTATTTCCAGCATAGCTGCACTCCAGAAGTCGAGGGCGTCCGTTCACATCCACCAGGCACTTATTATCATCATCATCAATGGTTGGACTCAGCACTCCCACACGCAACTGCTGAGAGCTGGTGTAGTACACGTTCTGAAAAATAACAGGGCAGAGACTTAATTCTTATGTGTGGAAAAAACACACAGATTTGGTTATTATTAGACAAAATAATGGTAACATTACATTAATGTAAAAATAATTTATTCCATTTTTTTCTTCTATTGGTAAGTTCATAGATTCCCGCTCCGGGTGACTGTCTGTGAGGAGTTGGTGTGTTCTCCCCGTGTCCGCGTGGGTTTCCTCCGGGTGCTCCGGTTTCCTCCCACAGTCCAAAAACACACGTTGCAGGTGGATTGGCGACTCAAAAGTGTCCATAGGTGTGAATGTGTGTGTGTGTGTGTGTGTGTGTGTCTCTGTTGCCCTGTGAAGGACTGGCGCCCCCTCCAGGGTGTATTCCCGCTTTGTGCCCAATGATTCCAGGTAGGCTCTGGACCCCCCGCGACCCTAAAATTGGATAAGCGGTTACAGATAATGGATGGATGGATGGTAAGTTCATAAAGATATTTTCAGTCAATATAACAGGTAGCTGGAACTTTCAAATAATTGTATGTTAAATTTATATTAATTTGTTGAGAGAATAAACAGAGATTGGACTAAAAAAAAAACACCAATTGTACTTATTTTTAATTAATGTATTTATTTTCATTTAGACATTCATTCATTCATTATCTGTAAGCGCTTATCCAATTCAGGGTCACGGTGGGTCCAGAGCCTACCTGGAATCATTGGGCGCAAGGCAGGAATACACCCTGGACTGTGGGAGGAAACCGGAGCACCCGGAGGAAACCCACTCAGACACAGGGAGAACACACCAACTCCTCACAGACAGTCACCCGGAGGAAACCCACGCAGACACAGGGAGAACACACCAACTCCTCACAGACAGTCACCCGGAGGAAACCCACGCAGACACAGGGAGAACACACCAACTCCTCACAGACAGTCACCTGGAGGAAACCCACGCAGACACAGAGAGAACACACCACACTCCTCACAGACAGTCACCCGGAGCGGGAATCGAACCCACAACCTCCAGGTCCCTGGAGCTGTGTCTGTAGTGACTGCGCCACCGTGCCACCCTTAGACAATCAATAAAGTAATTTTGATGAGGGGTGTCCAAGCCTTTGCAAATGACTGCACAGTTAATGAGCAAACATTGTTTACTGTAAAACAAACATCAACATTTTAAAACGTGAACATTTTGCCAAAGACCCCAATAAATCTTTCTCCACCAATCTCAGTGTTCAGCCAAATCACAGAAGATAAGAAATCCAGTTTTTCTGAGCATTTCCTGTACAGAAACATTTTAAAATGCACGCTGACAGTGGGCCAACTCGTCCGTCACTCAAGCAGGCATTATACACATGAAAAGAATTAATAATTCATCAGACTGATTTTTCCCCCTCGTCTGAACGCTGTGACTCATATCTCCATCTATACGATGGGTGGTGCGTTACAGTAAGAGGCTTAAGAGGAAGTGATCTTAAAAGGAAGCTTACTTCTATCAAATGACAGCCATTCTTATGCCTTAATTCCCCATGCCTTCCTTGTCCTACATAATAAGAACGGAGCTCTCATCAACGCCTTTGGTCTGAAATATACTTCCAACCTGTTCTGAAACAAAAATGTATCTCATGGAAGCAGATGCTGGGATGAATGTAGAATTAGCGGCTGTGTCCTTTAATAAATGGATGAGAGGAAGGCTGACGGTGTGGTAATTGGAAGAATCTTATCAGGAAAACAGATTCCTCTGACATACTCTGTGTTTGCCTTGGATCATTAATGAAAGTATCCTCCTGCCAAGCCTGGAATCAATCACAATGATACTTTAATCCATGTCCCTGTTGGAAAACAAGGATTTCCTGAGAGAATTAGCACTAGTCAGGCATCCAGCAAATTTAAAGGCACTCTACTGGCCACAATACAGACCAGTTCTCAGAGCAGCCTTGATTAGGTTACAAGAAACTTGTTCAGACTTCACTGACCACCACTGATTGAGTCAGGTTTCTTTCTGCGGTATGCCAAAAACCCTACATTGTTGTTTTAAATTGTAGCATCTGTATGGTCAGAATATCTAGAAAATCAGAAAAGTGCACATCCCTAAAATTGATCAAATTTCACAATAAAGGGACTAAAAGAAGCAGCCGCTTTTTTATGAGCGGAGGGAATATGGGGAGAAACACTTCACAAACAACAAGAGATTTCTGCATTAAGGTAAATGACTCCTTATTCTGTAGTAATGAGGGAACTAACCTACCGAGAAGCAGTGGGATATACACCGATCATCCATAACATGCAGCTCTAGCATCACTGCTGTGTCTGATCCACTTATATCAGCACAACACTAGAACACCACCACCACCACAGGTGGGAGACTGCAGCTCTAAGATTGGTCCACCACCCAAATCATATCGGTTCTCTGTGGTGGTCCTGATTTTTGAAGAACGCCATGAACGGTGACAGGCGAAACATGCAGAACAAAAGAGACACCGTTCAAAAGTGGACATATTTTAACCTTACTGTCCACAAATGATCTCAGTTCTGGGGTCTTAGTAAAACGTGTGACATAATTGTGTTTCAAAATACCACAAGGTTCAGAATGACTATTTTCAGCACCTGTTCTTTTAAATGAGAACAAGCCACAGCTCAGTTCAGTGCGAAAAGCCAAGTAAGAAGCAGCAGAATATCAGGATTTTAGCCATTTTTCATTCAGTTCTTTCTTCTCTGTTCTCGTTATTGCGGTGTTTAATCAGTAAACTTATTTATCCATGTTTGTTTTGCTCATGCTTATTCAACCTCATCTTTGCACTCTCACATAATTGCAGGCCCAGCACTGTGATGGAAGAGACTCAGATGAGGAGCCTAGAAATCTCGGAAATGTATTCTGTCTACATAAGATGAGACACAAAATCAGAATGTCTAGATATATCCCGTGTTTTCCGGCAGACCACAAAAGCCAACTGGGTTATTTATTTACACAGTTTGTATATTGGTAGGCTCCAGATCCAGAAATGATGGTGCCATACACTGAAAAACACATACATCGGTTAAGAGAGTCTGAGAACAAAGACACGGACTATCATTGGTTCAATAGCACCTCTTTGTGGAGCAGTTCATAATTCCTTATCATCACTATATGTAAAGTAAATGAGTGATAGAGTGAGGGAGTGAGTGAATGAGCATAATGCTTCCCTCCTAAAACGAAGACTGTATAGCAGTAATTACACCATGAGCTACGCCGTAGCACTGGCACTCTGTTTACTTTATATACTGATAAATTTGAGCACTTCAAGAGTTGTGGAACAAACTATTTCCCTCCTGAAACAATAGCATTCCCTCCATCATAATCTAATGCCTCCTCTTCTTCATACAAACACAGACGTGGTATGGATCAGAAGTTAGAGTCTGTTTCTCAGTTTGTTTCAATGAGCTACAAATAAGATACAATTCCCATAAAATGCCATCATGCTTTTGTTATTGCATACAATAACTGCAACTCCTTAGTGAGAGTGAGAGTGTATTCAAACAGACGCTGTGATACTGATCCTGGATCTGCCATCTTGACAAATGATTTTTATGATGATGGGTTTTGGAAGAGAAGTCAGGAGTGCACAGGAATCAAGTCAGTGGATTTTGTTCATCAAAGGCAGCCAGATGTACTCGTGAAAACATCAAGTGCTGCTAAGAATGGCTTTCTAAAATCAGATAGAGCGTGGCTCCATTGAGAGCGCTGCTCCTGACAGATCTGAGTCCATATTGATCTTGGAGACTTGAGCAGCTGAATACGCTTTCTGCCACTCTCGCGTCTGAGTGCTATTTTTATAACAGAAAATTTACAACACTCACACACTGCCGGGAACTGTTTCAATCTCTGGACTTTAGAAGGAAACACGTTCAAAGCTTCTCAAACTTTGAAATGGGGCTTAAACAGAAAAGTCCTGTAGACAAAACAGCACCATGAAAAAACAGAGAATATGAAAACAGCAGTAAGTGCACGATGGCTGTATAAAGCAATGATTGAAAACTCTATATGACTTCTATATTTTAGAGTCAGGAAAAAGCTTAATTACTATTATTACAGCTGTTTCTTTCAAGACACATCCTGCAAAGTCAAAGAAGCTGTATTTTCTGTTTCTCATGACAGAAATAAATCCAAGGCTGATGTTTGGGAACACCTGCAGTTCCATTCTTTGAATTGCAAATTATTTATTTGTTTTTAATCAATTTAATGTTCTCAACGAGGGCTTCACGACAGCTACGCATCCTTTCAGATCCATAGAGTTTATCCTTCAGATAATGCAATTCCATTGCTTTACATCCCAATGGTAAGGGATGTATTCTCCTCTATCCCGTGTTTGGCATTGGACACGGTGACCTAGGCTAATGTGCAGCTGCTTCTGAGTGTCGCATTTGGTTTCATGCCTTCCTGTGGAGATTATACAAGCTGATTGTGTTTACTGAATGCCTGTCAGCAATGTGTGCAGCATAAAGTAACTGAATTTACTGTTTATAAAGCGCATTTAGTGTTTATGATATAGGTTATAGTTTACAATTTGTAGTGTATGTGGTATAAAAATTAAAATACATGCCAGGCCTGTGCAGTGAGTGATTTGTCTTCAGGACAGGATTAAAGCACATTTCTTCAGAGCTTTTGTGTTGTTACAGAAGGAGATATGAGTGAGTGGATCACCACTCTCTGACGAAAAAGACAAATGCTATTCGGATTCTATTTTGGCATGGAATCTGTGCAAATTCCACAAGCAAATGCAGTGCTTGTGGGTTCAGCAACTGAGGAGGATAAAAATAAATATATCAATCAGCATCATGTACTGAGAGCAGAGGAGGATAAATCCACAACATGGTACAAGTTGGTGTACAGGAATGCTACTAAATTAAATGAGATTTAGCACTGTTCCAAAGTTCAGAATAATTTCATATTATATTTGTTGTTATATTATAAATCACATTTTTTGGGTATAGCACTTTTTAAAACTGGTGTTGTCACAAAGCAGCTTCAGACAAATATAAAAGTAGGTTTAAATACTACAATCTATATATAATTTGTATATATAAGTCCTTTATGACCTGACCAGAGTAGCTTTGATGACAGCTAACAATTTTTGGATGTAAAGCACCTCATAGAAATGGCTGTATTTCTGTCCATCTCTGTCACACACTCCCTTACATTTAACAATGTGCTCCACAAGGGGCGCTATTCAGTGTTTGCATCAATGAGGCTGTGTCCTTCTTGACACAAATCTTAATGTATACTTACATCAGTTGTTACGAAGAACTTATTTAGGTTTCACATAGCTATGAACCTTATGAACCTGTATCAGTTCTATTACATTACATTTCATGTGTATTAATAAGAAATGTTTAATTGTCACGCTGTAGTAGTGAGGTATTAGTTTCTGCTGTGAGTAGTTTTACAGTAAACACAAATATTACTGCAGTGAATCAATGCATTGTTGTATAAACTTGCAGTTGATGGCTGAGGCACATTGGTTAAAATGCTTTTTTTTTTTAACTTGTTTCACTAAAAGAGAGTTGTACTGGTTTCTCATTATGACCTGAAGAAAGATTTGACCTCCACAATCGTCATTGTATAATTTGCACCCTGGACACAACCAAAGACTAGATCCAAGACAAAAAAGACATACAAGAGTAACAAAACTGAGAGTAGTAAAATAAAGAAAGGAAACAAAAAGAGGGCGGCACGGTGGTGCAGGGCGGTGTGTCGCAGTCGCACAGCTCCAGGGACCTGGAGGTTGTGGGATCGATTCCCGCTCCGGGTGACTGTCTGTGAGGAGTGTGGTGTGTTCTCCCTGTGTCTGCGTGGGTTTCCTCCGGGTGCTCCAAAAACACACGTTGCAGGTGAATTGGTGTCCGTAGGGGTGAGTGTGTGAGTAAATGTGTGTCTGTGTCTGTGTTGCTCTGTGAAGGACTGGCGCCCCCTCCAGGGTGTATTCCCGCCTTGCGCCCAATAATTCCAGGTAGGACTGCGACCCTGAATTGGATAAGGGTTACAGATAATGAATGAAGGCAACAAAAAGAACAAGAGAGCGCACGAGAGAATAAAACTAAAACATGAAATGAGATTGAAGGCTAAACTGGGGAACACACAAAAAGAAAAAAGAAAAAAGGCAGGTTCCAGCAAGAAATCAGCAGCTGGGAGAAACACTTCTGCTGAGTGGACAAAACAAACTGACAACTTCTCTCTCTCTCTCTCTCTTTGTTTCTTTCTCGTTTCCCCTTGCCATTTTTCTTCATCTCTACCCTGCTCTCCTTTCTCTCTCTCCTTGCTCTCTCACTACTTTCTCTCCTTTTGTTGCAGGCCTTTTGTTTTACTTATGTCTTTTGCTGCACTCTCTCTCATGTTCTTGACCTTGCTTGTTTTCTGCAGTCACCTTTTTCTACTCACTCATTAGTATCTCTCAGTTCTATAAGAATGCTCTCTAAGAAAACGTGGGGTAAAGAAAATAAGTAAAAGAGAGAAAAATACAGCTTCTCCCGTTCTCTCCCTCTCTGCTCACTCTCTATTCCTCTAATCAAGCTTCACATCTCTCACACCAATTTGTTTGTTACATTTTCTCTCCACCTCTTTCACCTATCCCTTTTCTTCTCTTCCAACTTCTCGTTCTCCTCCTGGTTGCAGAGAAAAAACCTGGGTATGGTCCAAGGCATCCATCTTTATTGAGTGTCATTAGTGTAGGAAATCCTCCTGAAACTTATCATCTATAAACATCACTGTCAGCTGGAGTTGTGTAATATATCTGCACCTCTCTCTGGGGGGGGGGGGGGGGATGCTATTGGCTCAGTCCACTAAGAACCATTGGGATCTGTGAGCCAAAGCTCTGCACTTTCACCCCGTGTTTTCCATCGCGGAACCCAGCAGTGTAATCCATCCAGCAGCACCAGGGAAAATAATGAGCTGCTTTTTCATGGATTAGAAATAAAAGAGGGTTTTTTTTCTTTACCACAGCCAAAACTGTCCCATATATCTCCGTGAAACATTGCAATCATTGGTGAAGGGGAAGGCACACGCACCAGTGCAAGCTCAGCAGATTTGTGCAGAGATAAAACAGGCCAAGATTCCACAAAAATCTCCAAAATGAGAAAAGTTAGAGGTGCCTTCAAATTAATAACTTTTCCATAAAAGTAACAGCTGAGTCATAACTTCATATAGTTGGTCTGAGTGGGCTGCTACTGACAGTCCATTACCAAGAAGGCGCGGAAGGGAGATGTGGACGCAGTGTAATCATTGTATTTTAAAAACGCACTGTTAGATCATTTTTCAATTTTTACAGTACGTGTCATAGGTGATATTTTTACATTGTAAAGTGAGAGAGGTATATTAATAATAAGCACTGCTGTACATTCAGCACTGTGCAAAATCCTAGGCAATGATATGCAAAACATTCAAACTTTGTAAATGATTAGTTTCACTTACTGACACTTTTCTGTCACCTGCTTATCCAAAATACACAAGATCAGGGGTTTCTTACCCTTTTTCATAGTGTAACTGCCTTTTTCACATCCACTCAACTCAATTCCTGAAATACCTATGGGTCTACAGCACTGCTGACTGCTGAGCGTACATCAGTAAAACATTAAAAATCGGACCATATTACACCAATTTATTGAGGCTTCAGCTTTTAACAAAACGTGGAATCAATCATTTACAAATACAAAATACATAATTCAGTCGAAATGACTACAGCAGAAGAAAATAAGGATATTATGACATGACAGATCTTAGAAGGATCTCTTCTTATGAGCCACATGTTCAGGAGAGAATCTACAGAAGAGAAATATTTTGGCGAATAAGTAATTAAGCGGGCGGCACGGTGGCGCAGCAGGTAGGTGTCGCAGTCACACAGCTCCAGGGGCCTGGAGGTTGTGGGTTCGATTCCCGCTCCGGGTGACTGTCTGTGAGGAGTGTGGTGTGTTCTCCCTGTGTCTGCGTGGGTTTCCTCCGGGTGACTGTCTGTGAGGAGTTGGTGCGTTCTCCCTGTGTCTGCGTGGGTTTCCTCCGGGTGACTGTCTGTGAGGAGTTGGTGTGTTCTCCCTGTGTCGGCGTGGGTTTCCTCCGGGTGACTGTCTGTGAGGAGTTGGTGTGTTCTCCCTTTGTCTGCGTGGGTTTCCTCTGGGTGCTCCGGTTTCCTCCCACAGTCCAAAAACACACATTGGTAGGTGGATTCGTGACTCAAAAGTGTCTGTAGGTGTGAGTGTGTGAGTGAATGTGTGTGTGTGTGTCTGAGTTGCCCTGTGAAGGACTGGAAGTATTCCCGCCTTGCGTCCCATGATTCCAGGTAGGCTCTGGACCCACCGCGATTAAGCGGTTACAGATAATGAATGAATGAATGAATGAATGAATGAATGAAGTAATTAAGCAATTTATGTATTAACTGTTCGTAACCTGCCATAACTCACACTCACAATTCTACAATGAATCCAGTAGAGACTGTTACGATAAAAGCACCCTGTGTTAATTGAATATAGAGCACATGTAGCAGTGAGAAACATCCTGCTGCTGTAAAAGCCTGTGTAAATTGTGACTTTAGAAAGAAATGGTAATTGATTTGTTGGTAGATCTGCACAGGATAACTTATCATTTGCATTGTGGCATCAAACAACACCTCCATCCATCACTGGTCAGCGAGCATTGCTCATCTGTTAGAATCTGTATATTTTAAGCTGGAACATCTCACATAATGGATTAATGTCACTGCAAATCACTATGAATCATATTGAAGTTATGTAATATTTCTGCACAATTCTGTATGTTTCATAATGTGACAAAATAGCCTTAACATGTTTACAGCTGTTTTACCGCTCCAAAGCTGCGGACATGATTCTGTAATGTAACTAATTGAAATTCAAGAAGCTACAGCCCTAAATAACACACAGTAAGAGGCTGCAGTGCAGAGTAGCAGCATGGCATTTAAAAAATAATTTTTTCAAAAAATGAATTCCACATTCTCTTGGGGCAAGCAATGGCAACAATTTGTGCATAATGGCCTGCAGTGAAGACAGCCAATATATATGCACTGCTGTATTTGCCAGCGAGGCATTTTCGGTAATCGCTCCCAACAATAAAAAACAAGACACAGTAAAATGACAGAGTCTCAGCCTGAAATGGGTTCGCTTGGGTTCAAATGTTGGGAGTTAATTTTACACTGATGAGTTTACTGCACCCTTTTTAATTGACATGCACTTTGGCTGTCACATCCGCATTCAGTCATTAGACAATTCCTATACGGCAACGCTTAAAATAACCTGACAGCCGAGACAAGCACTGGGCAATGGAGAGCAGCACCATAATGTATTCCAGCTCATTTACTGTGGAAGTATCTGACCATCCGTGCATGCACTTCCAATTGTGTGGAATCAGGACTCATGAGGATTACTCTGCCTCAATTCAGGATTAAACTATAATGACGTATATACAAAGTGTCTATAGCTATTACAAAGATAAATAGCCCAATTTAATTATTATCTCTATACTAGAGCTACATTGTTTATGGCCGTGTGTAGTGGTGATTTTCAATGTCATGTTTTCACCATCTGGGAGCCAACTGTGCCATTATTCATCATACCTAATAAATAGCCCACCTCATAGCTCGTAGACTCTTTGAATATTTCGGGAGTCACTTTTGGCAAATGTGGCAAGCTCTGACTAATCGTAAAGAACTTGGCCCTTTCCTTGAGGCTCATTTTAGACTCCAGTATGATTTCAAAACTTATATTTTCAAATATTTTTCAAAGCTGTTCAGTTTTGGGCAGCACGGTGGTGCAGCAGGTAGGTGTCGCAGTCATACAGCTCCAGGGGCCTGGAGGTTGTGGGTTCGATTCCCGCTCCGGGTGACTGTCTGTGAGGAGTTGGTGTGTTCTCCCTGTGTCTGCGTGGGTTTCCTCCAGGTGACTGTCTGTGAGGAGTTGGTGTGTTCTCCCTGTGTCTGCGTGGGTTTCCTCTGGGTGATTGTCTGTGAGGAGTGTGGTGTGTTCTCCCTGTGTTTGCGTGGGTTTCTGTGAGGAGTTGGTGTGTTCTCCCTGTGTCTGCGTGGGTTTCCTCCAGGTGACTGTCTGTGAGGAGTGTGGTGTGTTCTCTCTGTGTCTGCCTGGGTTTCCTCCAGGTGACTGTCTGTGAGGAGTGTGGTGTGTTCTCCCTGTGTCTGCGTGGGTTTCCTCTGGGTGCTCCGGTTTCCTCCCACAGTCCAAAAACACACGTTGGTAGGTGGATTGGCGACTCAAAAGTGTCCGTAGGTGTGTGTGTGTGAGTGAATGTGTGTGTGTGTCTGTGTTGCCCTGTGAAGGACTGGCGCCCCCTCCAGGGTTTATTCCTGCCTTGCGCCCAATGATTCCAGGTAGGCTCTGGACCCACCGCGACCCTGAACTGGATAAGGGTTACAGATAATGAATGAATGAATGAAATTCAGTTGTGCATGTAATGCTTATATAATCACTTTGGAAAAGCCTATGCTAAAAATAATGTACTATATAGGCTGGAACTATACATTTAATAAAGCACACGATGCCAATTAAGACTCAAGGGCATTACTGAGGTCACAGCCTGTGTTTTATACCGAGCCTGGTATTCGGTGATCTCAAGCTCATGTGCATGTGCCCAGGAACATTTTGCTCCAGGTTTTTCCATTATACAAACTGTACACCTTTAAGTAGCTGAATGTGTTAATTATAAGTTTAGAAACATTTGGATGTTTACTGTATTTTATAATAAGTTTATTAAAAAGAGTTATAGCCAAAAATAGATGTAATAACTCATTTTGTTCTCATGTCTTATTGCAAGGTCCTGTTGGGTGGTCATTTTACGATCACAAGAGGCAGACTAGACACTAACCTGTGGTGTCATGCCATGGCAGAGGTACAGGATTGGGATGTTGTCAGAGTCTGGTCCCTGGTCCACACACAGATCTGGCCGCAAGCCATTCCTCAGCTGCATAAACATACACCCACCCACCCACAAACACACACACACACATACACACACTATGAAAGCCAGAAGATCAGGCCAAATTCTCTCAACAAAAACCACAGAGAGAGCGATTATGAATTCAGAAAGCATTCCTCTCGCCCTGTCTGCTAATGGCCAATGTGCTCTGCACAAAACCCTGGAGCTCAACTTGGCTTTGTCCTCACAATGGAGCTGTTAATTATGGTATTCCACAAAAGAATGGCAATTAGCAAACTTCGCTGCCAGCCCAGAATTGTAACAAATGGAGGAATTACAAATGTTAATAGAGCTTGCCTTGAGACAGGAATATAATATTTAATACAAATGTTTTATTATTATTCACGACTAAGAAAAGCTAATTTATCCAGCACTCCTTTCTTCTAAATGAGTCTGAGGTTTCTAATAGCCTTCTAAATAAAGCCTGAACAGCAGAACTATTCTTTGCTATGGCTTTCTTTTCTCAGTTAATTATCAGTATTAAATAATGTTTCAACTGTTAGATATTAAATAATACTGTGTTTTTCCTGGATCGTTTGTTTGTAATACTTTGATTTTACTCTTTGAGAAAATGTTAAAATAGTTCTTGAAATCTTTTTTTCGAAACATCACAAAATCATTCCTATAACGGTATTCTCAAGCGTACAAACGTTTTCCTCTAAATCTAAAATGTATCTTTAAAGTGCTGTTACTGTCTGGTTCAGGAGTTACTTGGGTGATGAGAGACAGGAAGTTGTGAACTGACCGTGCCATAGGCGATGGTGTCGGAGTACGTTCTCATCTCAGAGTAAATGGTGTGCAGATACCAGCGAAACGGCTTACACTGCAATCTCTGCCTCAGCAGCTTCCTCTCTCTGATATCTCCAATATCGATCCCTGAATCCTACGCACACACGCGGATGCACACACAGGGTTATGAACACGTGAATTACTTCCAGAGTTCAGCCTTTAAATCTCAGAGAATGCTGCATGAATCAAAGTGCAATATCTCAGCTCTGTAGTAATTTGCCAGACCTCCTGGACCTCCTTCCTTTCAGCTTTAGAGGCAATAACTCATCCAGGATGCCAGGACAACACGGTGTGCAATAGTTTTGTGTAAAAGTGAATAATGAAAATTACACATCCTCTACACAGAATAAACCTCAGAAAATTTCATTTGTAGATTACTTTTTTTACAAGATGACATTAACACGTGCAAAAAAATCAATGTTTTTAAGGTTAAATAATAAGGACCCATCATTCCTGTCCACACTTTTAATCCTCACTCTTATAATTTAGAAATCCCAGTACGTTTGTTCCATGTTCCGTGTCACTAATAATTAATGTGATTAAGCATGTAATAATAATGGGAATTAAGGGGTTAAATTGTGCAATACAATTTTGTTCCCTGTAGAGGATGTTATAACGTATTTTCACATCTCATGCAACCAGGGGCAGTCAAAACATTGCATCTAACTGTAGATATGAACAAGATAAAACTAGTAGAATAAAAGTAATTACGTCCAAAGCTTAAAATAAAAAAGACACATATATTACGATGAGAAATGAATAAAGTTTGGATGTCGTTGTTTAAGTAAAAATAAAAACACTATGAAATATTCTAGTAAGAAATAATCTAGAACAAAATCAAGCTAACCTTGATTTGAATATATTTCAACAGGAGTAATACTCAGTTGTATATTCTAGCTTGATTTACCTGTAGTGGAATGTTCCAGGCCATGTAGACATGGTTTTTAAACTCATCCATCCACACTTCAGCTACTCTCAGAGCGTTCCTGCGCACGTGCACTGGCAGCTGTTGCGTGTAGGGCTTGTGAGAGCGCTCAATGTGGGCTATTCTGGAACAGGGAAGAACCTCCACACTGCCCCCACACAGCCACACCTGGTAACACAGGCATAAAATAACTCATTCTAAAATCAGTGATGCATTCAGAAATGCACTGCTATGATTTTTGTCACTATCCAAAAAAGCTCCATGAGAAGCTAGCTGGATGTGTATGCCCATATTAATTCACATCCTGTTAAGCTGGTCATGATAATTAAATTGCTTGATCATGTCATTTTGGAGGTGTGGTTAACTCTCACAATGTTTACGTCACAACAAATGTCATGTGAATTTACGTGGGGCAGTTATAATGCTGCTTTAAATCGCAATGACTAGATAAATTAATTTATGACTTTATTTAACTCCATTACACATTAAGATTAAGACTTATTCCTCTACTTCTGAAAGTTATCCCTCTGGAGATACAACAGAAAGCAGAAAATGCATTAATTATGACATGTCAACAAACATGTTTGTTTTCTGTTTGTTAATAACACCTTAAAATTGCAAAGGTGAGTTGTTGTTCATTCATTATCCAGTTCAGGGTCGCGGTGGGTCCAGAGTGTGTTTTTGGACTGTGGGAGGAAACCGGAGCACCCGGAGGAAACCCACGCGGACACAGGGAGAACACACCACATTCCTCACAGACAGTCACCCGGAGGAAACCCACGCAGACACAGGGAGAACACACCACACTCCTCACAGACAGTCACCCGGAGGAAACCCACGCAGACACAGGGAGAACACACCGCACTCCTCACAGACAGTCACCCGGAGGAAACCCACGCAGACACAGGGAGAACACACCACACTCCTCACAGACAGTCACCCGGAGCGGGAATCAAACCCACAACCTCCAGGTCCCTGGAGCTGTGTGACTGCAACACTACCTGCTGTACCACCGTGTCGCCCCTGAGTTGTTGTTGTTGTTGTTGTTTTTTGTTTTGTTTTTTTAATTTGGCCATTTGGAAGCTACTAAGCAGAGACAGCTTGGGCAAAAGATAATCAGCTGATTCGAACCCAAGACAATCATTTTATTTACATCAAAAACATTAAAATGCTAATCCAAACTATCAACAAGATTTCAGGATTGTGATTGGCCAATCTGGATTGGAAACATTTTTACTTATTGTTTTGTCAGTGGTAACTGGAGTGTGAAGTAAAATTGTTTTCAAAGGTTTCCTTGTTTAAATTTTTTGTTACAAACTAAATACAAATATATTTCTCTGCCCTTTCTTAGGTCACACACTTTTCAAATCAAAAAGAAATTGCATTATTAAAGAGTAGATTAAATGTCAGAAATATTGACTAATTTGTCTCAACACTCCTGGACTAATAAGGGTCATTGTTAAGCAGTTGCTTAAATCCTAATTCACCAGAAGCATGCAACACCTCACTAAAGGACTGAAGTCCCCAATTTTTCTAAATGTCAGGATTCCGTTTAGAGCCAATTTATTCAAACAAAATAGCCCATTACTGGTAATTCATCACAATTTATCCAGCAGCAGAAACCAGATTAAACCGTCACAAAAACACAGTGCGGGCTACAGGCAAAGATAGGGCATCAAGCGTGAAAGAAAAGGAGTTAGGGCATGATGTAATGAGTTATAATAATGACCTTACAAAATAAACAACACAACACAATGCACTAGAGTAAGCTTATACCATTTATCCTTGGCTAAAGTTAGGGAAACACTATTTAATACATTGTAAAGTCTCTAGAGGACCTGTAAAATGGCAGCTAATAAATCTGCTCAAAGGTTTTTACTGTGCTCCTCTTTTATTTTCATAAAGGGTAATTCATTTACAAATGTACGCCCCATTTAGTCTAATCTCACTGGATCACTTTGAAATTGAGGAGACGATGGGAGCTCCTTTATAGGCTGTGTGTGTGAAGCACAGCAGTGTAGCAGTGTGTGAAAGTGTGAGATACAATAGTGTAGCTGTGTTTTAAGTGCTTTTAATACAGTAGTGTAGCAGTGTGTGAAAATTGTGAGATACAACAGTGTAGCGGCGTGTTAAGTGTTTTTAATACAGTGGTGTAGCGATGTGTGATATGTGTTTAATACAATGAGGTAGCAGTGTGTGAAGAGTGTGGTTGTTGTGTTCTCTATGGGTAAAGTCAGGCGAGAGGCCTGAGACGATGTAGGGTTGACTCGAGACAACACCGAGGGGTTTGACTTTTGGTTCCCTTCCACCTTTATTTACACACCAAACTTTACGTCACTATTTACAATATATACAAGCGCTCCATGATATGGAGCCAAAAAAAATATAACAGAGACAAAGTCATTGGAGCCTTATTATACGCATCAGGTTGTGTTCTCTCGCTATGGTCTAGCAGAGTGTTCCCCTCTTTTACCCTTGTGTGGTGTATATATATAGGTAGCCTCGCCCCCTAGAATATACCATTCCGTAAAGAGGTAAAAGTTATTGTATCTTGGATACACAGATTTCATAAGCAATAAAAATGACAATGAACTAACATCATTCCAAAGATTCATTTTACGGCCATGGCATGTTTTAAATTTATTAATAATATCAATATTTATTAGTTAATATATTTTCCTTCTTCTAGGTGCTAGGTCTCCCTTCCCTCTATGGAGAATGGATTCAACCAGGTAAGTAACTCTCAGCATCAAGAGATAGTACTCTTTTCCCTCATCTACAGGTGAGTAAGTGCAGGTAAGTATACATATAATGGTTTCTATTGGTGATGTGTCAAAGGTACTGTACATCATCACAGTGGTGTAACAGTGTGTGAACAGTGTTTAAAACAGTGGAGTAGCAGTGTGTGAACAGTGTTTAATACAGAGGAGTAGCAGTGTGTGAACAGTGTTTAATACAGAGGTGTAGCAGTGTGTGAACAGTGTTTAATACTGTGGTGTAGCAGTGTGTGAACAGTGTTTAATACAGAGGTGTAGCAGTGTGTGAACAGTGTTTAATACAGAGGCGTAGCAGTGTGTGAACAGTGTTTAATACAGAGGTGTAGCAGTGTGTGAACAGTGTTTAATACAGAGGTGTAGCAGTGTGTGAACAGTGTTTAATACTGTGGTGTAGCAGTGTGTGAACAGTGTTTAATACTGTGGTGTAACAGTGTTTAATACAGAGGCGTAGCAATGTGTAAACAGTGTTTAATACTGTGGTGTAACAGTGTGTGAACAGTGTTTAATACAGAGGCGTAGCAGTGTGTGAACAGTGTTTAATACATAGGTGTAGCAGTGTGTGAACAGTGTTTAATACTGTGGTGTAAAAGTGTGTGAACAGTGTTTAATACAGAGGTGTAGCAGTGTGTGAACAGTGTTTAATACTGTGGTGTAACAGTGTGTGAACAGTGTTTAATACAGAGGCATAGCAGTGTGTGAACAGTGTTTAATACTGTGGTGTAGCAGTGTGTGAACAGCGTTTAATACTGTGGTGTAACAGTGTGTGAACAGTGTTTAATACTGTGGTGCAACAGTGTGTGAACAATGTTTAATACAGAGGCGTAGCAGTGTGTGAACAGTGTTTAATACTGTGGTGTAAAAGTGTGTGAACAGTGTTTAATACAGAGGTGTAGCAGTGTGTGAACAGTGTTTAATACTGTGGTGTAACAGTGTGTGAACAGTGTTTAATACAGAGGCATAGCAGTGTGTGAACAGTGTTTAATACAGAGGCGTAGCAGTGTGTGAACAGTGTTTAATACTGTGGTGTAGCAGTGTGTGAACAGTGTTTAATACTGAGCTGTAGCAGTGTGTGAACAGTGTTTAATACAGAGGTGTAGCAGTGTGTGAACAGTGTTTAATACAGAGGTGTAGCAGTGTGTGAACAGTGTTTAATACTGTGGTGTAACAGTGTGTGAACAGTGTTTAATACAGAGGCATAGCAGTGTGTGAACAGTGTTTAATACAGAGGAGTAGCAGTGTGTGAACAGTGTTTAATACTGTGGCGTAGCAGTGTGTGAACAGTGTTTAATACAGAGGTGTAGCAGTGTGTGAACAGTGTTTAATACAGAGGTGTAGCAGTGTGTGAACAGTGTTTAATACAGAGGAGTAGCAGTGTGTGAACAGTGTTTAATACTGTGGTGTAGCAGTGTGTGAACAGTGTTTAATACAGAGGCGTAGCAGTGTGTGAACAGTGTTTAATACTGTGGTGTAGCAGTGTGTGAACAGTGTTTAATACTGTGGTGTAGCAGTCTGTGAACAGTGTTTAATACAGAGGCGTAGCAGTGTGTGAACAGTGTTTAATACAGAGGCGTAGCAGTGTGTGAACAGTGTTTAATACTGTGGTGTAGCAGTCTGTGAACAGTGTTTAATACAGAGGCGTAGCAGTGTGTGAACAGTGTTTAATACAGAGGTGTAGCAGTGTGTGAACAGTGTTTAATACAGAGGTGTAGCAGTGTGTGAACAGTGTTTAATACAGAGGCGTAGCAGTGTGTGAACAGTGTTTAATACAGAGGCGTAGCAGTGTGTGAACAGTGTTTAATACTGTGGTGTAGCAGTGTGTGAACAGTGTTTAATACAGTGGCGTAGCAGTGTGTGAACAGTGTTTAATACTGTGGTGTAGCAGTGTGTGAACAGTGTTTAATACAGAGGTGTAGCAGTGTGTGAACAGTGTTTAATACAGAGGTGTAGCAGTGTGTGAACAGTGTTTAATACTGTGGTGTAGCAGTCTGTGAACAGTGTTTAATACAGAGGCGTAGCAGTGTGTGAACAGTGTTTAATACTGTGGTGTAGCAGTGTGTGAACAGTGTTTAATACTGTGGTGTAGCAGTGTGTGAACAGTGTTTAATACAGAGGTGTAGCAGTGTGTGAACAGTGTTTAATACAGAGGTGTAGCAGTGTGTGAACTGTGTTTAATACAGAGGTGTAGCAGTGTGTGAACAGTGTTTAATACAGAGGTGTAGCAGTGTGTGAACAGTGTTTAATACTGTGGTGTAGCAGTGTGTGAACAGTGTTTAATACAGAGGCGTAGCAGTGTGTGAACAGTGTTTAATACAGAGGCGTAGCAGTGTGTGAACAGTGTTTAATACTGTGGTGTAGCAGTGTGTGAACAGTGTTTAATACAGAGGCGTAGCAGTGTGTGAACAGTGTTTAATACTGTGGTGTAGCAGTGTGTGAACAGTGTTTAATATTGTGGTGTAGCAGTGTGTGAACAGTGTTTAATACAGAGGAGTAGCAGTGTGTGAACAGTGTTTAATACAGAGGTGTAGCAGTGTGTGAACAGTGTTTAATACAGAGATGTAGCAGTGTGTGAACAGTGTTTAATACAGAGGTGTAGCAGTGTGTGAACAGTGTTTAATACAGAGGAGTAGCAGTGTGTGAACAGTGTTTAATACAGAGGCGTAGCAGTGTGTGAACAGTGTTTAATACAGAGGCGTAGCAGTGTGTGAACAGTGTTTAATACTGTGGTGTAGCAGTGTGTGAACAGTGTTTAATACTGTGGTGTAGCAGTGTGTGAACAGTGTTTAATACAGAGGTGTAGCAGTGTGTGAACAGGGTTTAATACAGAGGTGTAGCAGTGTGTGAACAGTGTTTAATACAGAGGCGTAGCAGTGTGTGAACAGTGTTTAATACAGAGGCGTAGCAGTGTGTGAACAGTGTTTAATACTGTGGTGTAGCAGTGTGTGAACAGTGTTTAATACTGTGGTGTAGCAGTGTGTGAACAGTGTTTAATACTGTGGTGTAGCAGTGTGTGAACAGTGTTTAATACAGAGGAGTAGCAGTGTGTGAACAGTGTTTAATACAGAGGCGTAGCAGTGTGTGAACAGTGTTTAATACTGTGGTGTAGCAGTGTGTGAACAGTGTTTAATACAGAGGAGTAGCAGTGTGTGAACAGTGTTTAATACAGAGGCGTAGCAGTGTGTGAACAGTGTTTAATACAGAGGAGTAGCAGTGTGTGAACAGTGTTTAATACAGTGGTGTAGCAGTGTGTGAACAGTGTTTAATACAGAGGTGTAGCAGTGTGTTAACCGTGTGTAACAACAATGCAGCAGTGTGTAAGACAACACTCGCTCTTATTTGTGATACAGTCACAAACTGAGATAGCATTTTGAGACACATAATTAATTATTTAATTATGCAAGACCAACAAGATTTTTCAGTTACAGGAAATAAACATCTGCCACTCAGTGCTTTCCCATGTAGCAGTGACAGTAACCCACAAAAACCTTTCCTCATATAATGTTACAAACCAATGAGTAAAAATCTTTAACTACTTAAATGAAGGTAATTTAGCCGAACTGAGATCTTATTTTCACTAAGTAAACTAACAGAGCTGATATAGCCCAAAGGAATCTCCCAACAGACTTGAACGTACATTAGGGATGTCAGAATACTGACAGGGTAATAACATTCTTCTTGTTTGTGGACAACTTTCTTATTGTAGGACAACTATGATGGGAATACCTTAGTGGAGGTAATGAAATTGTTTAGCATCTCTTTTGCTGTGGAATAACACCCTATCATGTAAACCAGATCATGCCTATTTATGCTTGTATCTATGGCTGGTAACCTTCCCATTCATCAATTTATAACCAAGAAAAGTGACTATATCGTGAAATGCTGGCTCCGATTTATATGACTATATCACAAATAGGAGTGACCGGATTGGATAAATATTTGCATAAAGCCTGTTAACTTGCTAATAACAGATGCTGAATTGAAATAGTAAAGATTGCACTATTTGCTTCATTTGATTGAGGCCAGTTTGAGTGAAATTTCCAGCTGAATGAACAAACCCCTTTTAAATAGAAGAATAGCTACAGAAACACTGTGTTTGATTACATTCCCAATCGGAAACTCTGATTACATTCCATGCGTGTGCATTTTCATTACTACGGTTGTAGTGGAGATAAACTGAAATTTTAATCAGATTATAGAGAAAAAAGAGTTCAGTTGTAATCTACAGTTGGAACAAATTCATCTGGATTGGAGAGAATCTTAGCATGTAAACAAAGCCGCTGTGTGCTGGAGAGGTCTTCAGTGTTGTTATGGATTATAGCACGTTTGCTCAGAGATTTGCTGAATGAGGCTTTAAGCAGTGGTTCAGTACAAAACCCAGCAGCCCTCCTTCAGAATGTGGTTCTTATTCTCTCTGATTCTTTCATATCCACCCACTGTACTCCTGCTGAACACTGCTATACACTCTACATCTCTCTCTCTCACTCTCTCCTCTTTCATCTTTATGTCTCTGTTCTTTATCTTTTATCCAGCTCCCTCTCTCCCACCAATGCTCCCCACTTTCTTTCTTTCTCTCATTCACACGTCACTCTTTCCCCTTTCTCCTTATCTTTCTCTCACACTATTCTCTCTTATTTTTACCATCTTTAATTGCTTTGTCTTTTCTCTCAATGCTTCTATTTTATTGTCCATCTCTCTGTCTTTTATTCCCCCAAATTTTACCAGGTTTTGTTTTTCCTTACTCTCCATTTTTCTCACTGTAATATGTCCCTCATTCAATTTACCTTCTTCTACGTTTCAGCTTCTTTCTCTTGCTCTTTTCAGCCTCTGCTCTTCTGGGAGGCCTTTATGCTAGATATTGGACAGTGCTGTGTGGATTTGAATTATTGCCACAATCTGCAAAGAAAGGTACTTATGATTATTTCTGGATCAAAAATGCCACTCCAACTCATCACAAAGGTATTGGATGGTGCTCAATCACTCCACAGTTCCACTCCTGCTAACACAACACCACTGGCCATCTACACACCCACAGGGTACAAGTCCAACCGTGCTAAGTGCATCTCCAGGCTTTCCCTAAAGATAGGGCCAAAGCTTATGTACAGCTTATGCCTATGTATACTTCTTTGACTCCACCCAATATTCTGCAAGCGGACATGCAGTCTCTTCAAAATCACTGACTTGTACTTGATGGGAAATTAAATACATAGAATGTTACATCTTATATTTCTGAAGATATCCCTTGTGTGTTTTTATGTTGATTTAACATTTGTAAAATCATTTAAAACCATTTGCATTCATCATAATGTTCACACAATATAAAGTCATGGTTTCCAAAAGGTGTGGAAAAAAACCCCAGATTTGTGAGGTTTTGATATGACAGCGATGATATATTGATATGAAAGTGGCTTATTGAGTCTCTTATCAATCTAACCTCAGTACGCCTATAGAGAGTGGTAAATGCCAGAGGATAAGTCCAATAAATATTGGTAAAGGCATTATTATTTTATTATTCTACAGCACACAGCTTTCATTTCCACTGAGAGCGGACTGCAGACTACAGGCTCGTGGGTCAGACAGCAGGGAACAGGGCCTCTATTAGACTGCATCAGATAAAGAGGAAGCAGCTCTCCTTTCAGGACGGTGGGAAAGAGCCCCAAAGTGGAGAAGCTTTAGATGAAGGCAACAGAAACAGCTGGATGCCCAGCTGCTGAGGATCATTATCCTCACACTGCACTAAAATTCTACACACGCACACCCACATTCACACACACAAGACGACACTGCTTAGGATACCACCTCTTTATACTCCTACACGTCCTAAAGTTTGTAGACACACCTTATATCTCGGTAGACCACCAATACTGCCTCCATAGGATGAGCCTTAATTAAAGCGGTCAACATTAAGACACTGCAAGTAATCAAGCTCTATTATTGCTTCAGATTTGAAAATATCCATACAGGAGTGCTATGTGGGGCGGCACGGTGGTGCAGCAGGTAGTGTCGCAGTCACACAGCTCCAGGGGCCTGGAGGTTGTGGTTTCGATTCCCGCTCCGGGTGACTGTCTGTGAAGAGTGTGGTGTGTTCTCCCTGTGTCCGCGTGGGTTCCCTCCGGGTGCTCCGGTTTCCTCCCACAGTCCAAAAACACACGTTGCAGGTGGATTGGCGACTCAAAAGTGTCCGTAGGTGTGAATGTGTGTGTGTCTGTGTTGCCCTGTGAAGGACTGGCGCCCCCTCCAGGGTGTATTCCCGCCTTGCGCCCAATGATTCCAGGTAGGCTCTGGACCCCCCGCGACCCTAAATTGGATAAGCGGTTACAGATAATGAATGAATGAATACTCCAACCCTAAAACCTCCTCTTATATATATCCAAATAAATGGTGTGTACTTGCAGTTTTAAACAATTAATCATGGACCATTCAAGAAAGTTTTATTGTTTTTGTAGGTTAGTCCTCTTCATCTGTTTTTTCTCCAAAACATGCATATACTTGTCCTGCAAATATACAAAAGCTAACCCACACTCACACATAAACCCACCTTGTTTTGACTCATCAGATGTAGCCGGGAGAGTGAGTCTCAGAACAGACTTTCCCAAAAAGCCTTTCATCCTCTTAAATCAAAGAGCGCTACACAATGTCCCAAGCCCCTCCATATGCATCCGCTTTTCACTGCTAAACCATCCCTCATGCCATGCAGCTCTGTCTTCTATATTTCTCCACTTTCAGAATAAATCCTTCTATTTCTGACATTATTTTTTTTAAAGGGAATTGAAAAACCTCTTGAAATGCAAAGTACTTTAATGTACAGTTTTTAACCCAAATAATTTAGGGTCATTTCTGTTGGTTATAACATGTTCATACACAATGAAATAAATAGATGGAGCAGCAAAAATAAAGCCAGAAAAATGTTACAGTTTTCTGTAATGTCTTGTAACGGTCAAAATGAGGTTTGTTGTCTTTGCTGATTTCCTGAATGTAAATAAGTAAAAATATCCACTTGAGAGAATACTGTCAAATATAAAATTTTTCTGCATATTTTAACACACAATGTCAATGTATCTGCTGAATTATATACACTACATAAAAACAAATACTATATATATATATATATATATAAATTATTTAAAGTATTAAAAAAGTATCAAAAATTTGGTACTAACAAAGTGATATTCACAAGTGCAGAAATGTACAGTAGCGTGAATATAGTTTTATAAGTACCGCCTTTCGTCATGGTAAACTGACTTACATATACAAAAGCTAGCACTGATCAAAACAGAGCGTGCTTTTGATTTATCCTGAGTAGTTGCTGTGTTAATGTCCTGGCATTTTAACTGAAGTAACTGTGACTGCCTTTATTTAAGGTGGAAAGCTGCCAAATAAGAAGCCAACATAAAATATCTGCTATAATCCAGAGCCTGCATATACTTTATATTCTTTATATTGCATTTTTCTTAAACATGGGCGAGGAGGGAGCTGCTGTGCTGTGCTGCTCTTGTTTCAACCTAATGGACAAAGTTTGCTTTCAGTGTTTTACACTTTGTGACACATTTAATATCAGTGTCAGACAAATCAATGACATTGTATTGAAATATTGGTGAAGCAAGAGCGATTTTGAAGTGTTTTTAGCGAGAGCAAGGGCTTAAACAAAGGTCAGTATTTCCTTCTTTAAAAACTGAATACCATTGCATTGATTTAGTTTAATGTCATCTGAATATATTATGGCGCTTTACTTCAGTTCCACCTTAAATGGTGAAGCAATTACACCTTGCACCTGAAGCTACAGCAACATACAAGGTGGAACTGGAAGGTCTGGACAATAAAGCGTGGAGTAGAAGTTGAATTCTGCTACATAACAAACATTAGGCATTGGAGATAATACATTGTTTGTGCTTCCAAAGTCATATTATGCCCTAAATTGAATTAACTTAAATATACTTCACTGAAAAAAAAGTCATATAATTTTAAGCTCATGGTTTTGATATTACACTGCTGATATACCAATGAGAAAATTTTACCCTGATTCCCAGCTCCACGTTCTCTCCTCCATAGATCTCCATGCCTTCGTCCAGCAGACCAATCTCCTCAAAGTACTCTCGGTCCACCACAAAGCAGCCAATCAATGCTGGGCTCCTGGTAAAAGCAGGAAGAAAACCAGACAGTGATTCATCAGCTTTTCCTGAGGTGAACTTCAGGTGTTCGCCGTGTGTCACACATCCCCCACTTACACAGAGAGGAACAGCTCGGGACGAGCACCATCAATAATGCACAGATACAACACAAACTCAGAGCACTCAGACTTCCTCAGGCATCTTTCAACAAAACCCAATTACAGCACTTCTCACTTTCTCTCTGAGTAACAGCTCACTTTCCCATTCAAATAGCACTAGCCCTCAACCCTCTTCATTACAAACACATACCTATCACAACCACTCACTGGCCACTTTACCAGAAACACTAACCTTTTATTTCCACTCACTGACTACTTTATTAGAAGCACCTTCATCTTGGTTTAAAACTGAAAATGTTTATTATGTAAAGATTAGGGATGTCCTGATAAAGTTTTCTTGGCCCTGATCCCGATCCGAGTCTCTGCCGATACAGAGTCCTGATCTGAAACTTTACATTATAAGTACATTATAGTTGTTAAAATCAGTCCAGTGTATCTACTTGACACTAAATATCTCGCATTAAGAAAGGAATTGCCTGCATCCAAGCCGCTGCTTAAGTAAACAAATGGTGTCTTCACAAACAACTCATATAAATATTACATTTATTTTTATATGAAATCATCTATCTATCTACCTATTGTTACGCCTTTCTAGATACCCAAGTATCTACAATCCACACTGCTCAGAACACTCAATCCACACACACTGACAAGAAGCAGCAGCCAAACGTGCACAGCATACTCTCGACCAGGAACGACTGTCCACCTGGAGGACTGCATCGGGCACTAGGGTTTCTCCCAGGACAGAGTGCCAATCCATATCTGGGCTCACACTCATTCACTCACACATACAGACATTCATTCACATACACACTCATTCACTCACACACCAGGACAGTTATTAGACAGAAGCCAATTCACCTACCCTCCATGTTTTTGGACTGTGGGAGGAAACTGGAAACCCCGGAGGAAACCCACGCAGACACAGGGAGAACATGGAAACTCCACCCAGATGGGACTTGAACCCATGAACCCCAGGCAAACGTGCTCACAACTAAGCCACCGTGCCGCCCTAATATCTAATATTATGTTCATGTATAAAGAATTAATTTGATTCTAAAAGTCAGTGAGCTTTATTGTCATCACAGATGTGTTGAGGGAGAAATTAAATGTAGTTTCCTCATGACACTGTGGCCAATAATAAGTTATATATTTTTTTCAGTACAAACGTGTCTTGAGAATCCTGTGGAAGTAACTAAGCGCTGCAACAACAACCCTCGTACCAAGTGATAGATTTCCACAAACAGAAACTACACAGAAAAACAGATACACCGTATTTGTTGACAGGACTCACATTGCGTCACGCCTAATGCCACAGTGTCATTAACATAAATATGTCAATGTGATGCAGCATGTGTAAAATCATTTTAGGACCTAATGATGATTTAGGCCCTTACACTGAAAATCATATCACAACAAAGATAACACAACAAGTTATGCCTAGTTTTGCTGAACTGCGTTTAAGCATCTAACACACTGACCTTTCAGTAACTGGGAAGCAGTCATTCATCAAATATACATCCTTCTTATTAGACGTCCTTGTAATTCATTTAAACCCGTATTTCTAAAAACGGCATGAAATGTGACATCTGTTATGTTTCATACCTGCTCCTTGAGCTCTGGGGTGCAACTAAACTAGCCTCCCCACCAAAGACTAGACACTTACTTTACACATAGGCACTCAATAAGGAAAGCCAGTCATTCAGTGAAGCCAAATGGCAAAAGCCTTGTCTAGACAAAAAAGTAATTGCAGCCCTTCCCCTAGTGCAAACTGTGCATTAACAGATTAGTTCTCATGTCAATGTGCAGCTAAAACATTGGAGTCTCTAATAAATAAGCCAGTGAATGTCAAAAATCAAAAGCAACTAAGTGAAACTTGCCAGAATTATATCAAGCCAAACTGGAACAACCAGACACAAGGACATTATTCCCTACAAAACAGTCAAACTAAAATGCCCCAATTCTGATTCATTTTCTCATGAATAAATTGCCAGAAGGAAGAACCTTCAACACGTTACTTTTCACTGTGGATACAGAGTAACTATTTTGAACCAAATGCATTATTCTAACGTGTTTTCTCAAGAGATTAATTAGCTTCCCTTGAGTTCTGCATGGAAGCTCATCTAAACTACAGACTTCTTAACAGTGGATGCTATTGCACTACGTTGCTATAATCAAGCCCTCGTTTAATACATTTTCATAGGTTAATTTTCAGACATTCTTTAGCCAAGAACTAATCTGTACATGTGGTATAGTCATATGCAAAAGCCTGAGGAAAGTGGAGGTCGGTCAAATGGTATCAGATTTGATACATTACAATTGTATGTAAAATTATGGCCAACACTGGTCAAGTAGCAGTTGATTTTCTAAGTGAAAAAAACATTAACATTTTCTCTATTGATGTCTTTTTCAAGCTGAAGGCCATAACCCAATGGGGGACCAAATCGTAGGAGTTGTTTCTGTATCTTCATGTTTTAATTGTGTACGTTAATAAAATGTAAAAAGTGAAAGTTTGGTTTAAAATAACAGTTTAGTTTAAAGTTAATTCAAGCATAAAAAACATATACTCAAAATGTCTGCTGCTTTTAAATAGCGTTATAATAAAATGTCCAGTAGCTATCTATTGAACTGTTTAGGGAAGAACACATTTTAATGTAAAGTTGCTGTTTATTTGCTGAATTTAACTTTTTGGAAAATATACACCATAAAATGTGGCCTGTAAATGTCATGTTTTAAATTTGATATTTTCTTTCAATATGTGAAACTTATTAAATAAATACAATTGGCAGACAAAAAAAAGCCTAATTTATGTTTGTTTTTTACCTCTAGACGTGTTCACTTGTCTTCACTCAGATAATTAATATGTCATTTGGTCAGGGCTGGTCAAACCTCTGTGTACTGCTGTAGTTTTTCTATTCCAGTGAATCCTTTCCTACCTGATTGGTGCCGTGTGGTTTTTCTGGGTCCACCAGGATCTGGGAGGGTTGAGGTAACGGCACCATAGCTCCCAGTCAAAGCCCTGTGCTGAGAGAGGATACTCCTCCACCTCAAACGTGTCAAACTTGATGTTGTCAAAGGAAGGAGAGATGACCCGTCTCCTGTCTTCCTGGATCCTGTGCAAGATGGGCTCAGCCCTTTCACACACACAGACACACACACTAATTCCAACCAATAAATATGACTCACTAAACACACACAGTGCTATCAGCCTGGGAGGGTGAGGAATTTATTTATTGGACCACATCTAACACAATGCCCCAGGACACTTAAACATGCTAGGAAGAGAACACCAACTGCCCAGATCTGTTTGCCAGCTAGCAGATGTCTGCATTAGCTAGCACTGCATTTGTGATAACAGAAGAAATAGGGACATCCTACCTACTCAGACAGTGAAGCTAACTGTGCTCTCTTGGATTTCTGGCCTTGGCTGACTGACACAAAGATGACTTCCTAATAACATCATACTATTTTTTGTAGTAACATTTGTCACTATAAGGAACAGTTATTCACAAATGATTGAGCTCTTTGAACAAATGATCTGTTTTGTTGATTTTCAAAGTGTAAATAAGACACAATAAAACAACCAAGGAACAAACTATAATATATTTGCGCATTTTACCCCACAGTTTTTATTTATTTGCTGAGCTTTGATAAAAAACAAAACCCAGCACATAAAAATGCAGAAAACATATTTGCTGTGTTTCAGGGTCACCCTGAAGGCAGACTATTTTTAAATAAAGTTTGATTAACATTAAAAATGAATAAGAAAATAACCTCCCCTTTAATGTTGGTCCAATATGTTAAATGCCCAAATCTGGCTGCACAGTTGTAGAGGGTCCCGAGAGTGATGCTCTCGTTTAAGCACAATTTTAAACACTCCGAGCTTATTTACCACACCAGCTTTCTTCTTATCAGCTCAAGAGCTGAGTCACTCTGGACTCCAGTCAAAGCTGTCTGAGGTAGTTTTCATGTCTTTGACAGGTTGAGGAGGAAATTATTAACAGGTACGTAACATCTTTAGGAGGATGACAGCTGAGCTTCATGCAGTAATCTCAGGTGAGATTATCAGCTGATGGAGTTCTGTGGGTTTGGAGGAAAGAGTACAGGGTGCTACATGTTCTTCAGCACAAAAAGAGCTCAGTATCAACTCATATAAGAATGCTGCCTTAATTACAATACAGACACCAGTAAAACGACTCGTGCGTGTGTGAAGACAGCTTCTTTCAACATACCTGTCAATATAGAGTGAAAAAGAGCCCTTGCCCTATCAGCATCAGACCACAAGTTCAATCCCAAGAGTCAAAAAGGGCACAACTGGACTCAGTTTCTCTGAATAAATGCCGTTGCATCTATGACATTTGTCAGATATCATTTACAGATGACAGAGTCGTTTACAGATTTCAGGTTTCTAGGTATTTGGAAGTCTTGCTCAAAGACACTAGTGTTCATGTCTAAGCTGGGAACTGAAACCCAGTCTGCTGTGTAGAAAGCAGCTACCCACTATGCCACACATACTATCAGACACATCAGCTATCGCAGTATAAGGAAAAACGAGCATAACACAACTGGCAGTTAACATTGCCCTTTTAAACCTTTGAGCTGTTCAGTGACAGTTAAAAAAATCAGTCAGTTAAAATGGTTATTGTTTGATGGCAAAATAAAATGTAAAATACTTTTGATATATTCAAGATCAACGCTTGCACTAATAATGACTTCTGATATAAAGAAAATATCTAGACTCACCAACCCACATTAAACTCCACATGAGCATCAAATAAAGCAACTACTGGAGCAGAGGCGGCCCGCCATCCGCTCACACGAGCCCGGATCAGACCCTCCTGTCTGGAATGACGAACCACCTTAATGAAGTCTGGATAGTGCTGATTAATCTCCTCCACAAACCTCTGCAGATTCTCCCTCAGCTCAGCTGCAGAGAAGAGAAGAGAGAAATAGAGAAATGATTAAAGAGAATGTGACAAAGAGCGAAAGAAAAAGATGAACTAATGAAAGACAAAGTATGAGAGAACAGAGAAGAATGAAAGACAGAAAAGAGAAAGACAAAATTTAAAAAACCCATAGTGGGCCACACGGTGGCGCAGCAGGTAGGTGTCGCAGTCACACAGCTCCAGGGACCTGGAGGTTGTGGGTTCGATTCCCGCTCTGGGTGACTGTCTGTGAGGAGTGTGGTGTGTTCTCCCTGTGTCTGCGTGGGTTTCCTCCGGGTGACTGTCTGTGAGGAGTGTGGTGTGTTCTCCCTGTGTCTGTGTGGGTTTCCTCCGGGTGCTCCGGTTTCCTCCCACAGTCCAAAAACACACGTTGGTAGGTGGATTGGTGACTCAAAAGTATCCATAGGTGAGTAAGTGAATGTGTGTGTTGCCCTGTGAAGGACTGGCGCCCCCTCCAGGGTGTATTCCTGCCTTACACTCAATGATTCTAGGTAGGCTCTGGACCCACTGTGAACCCGAAATGGATAAGCGGTTACAGATAATGAATGAATGAATGGAAAAACATAGTTAAAAAGTAAGTAAGAAGAAGAAAGTAAATATGAACAGCAAGGAAGGCAAAGAAGTTGGTATGAAATAATAAAACATAAACAAAGAATTGAGATTAGAAGCAAAGACAGAGACAATAAAGAAAGGAAGATGGGAAAAGCAGGTGAAGAGTGGAGTCACTCAGAGTGGATGGAGACATTCCCCCTCCGTCAGCTCTTTATTTCTTGGCTGAAAGTTAGTGTTTGGATGGAGGTGTGTGAACATTTATGAGAAGAGACAGAGTGCGGGAGTCTGGCCTGAGCCTTTTATTACATTCTAATCTAAATTCAGCTGCACTCTTCTCCTGCACCGGTGCACTGTTTACTCCACTAAATCACATCACTCTCTGCTATTTGGCTTTTTATTGGTGCCTGGGAGGAGACTGGTGATTGCTGCTCTTCGTCTGCCCTCTGAGCTGTGTGTTTATTGCTGTATGTCCTTTTTCTGTGGTCAGCACATGGAGGAACCTGTAGAACCAACCACACACTCAACCGTGTGTGAAGTGTAACATCCAACAGTGTGTGGAGAGCTGGTGAAAAACCCACATCACCGTGGAGGAATCATAAACACAAGCACAGTCTGCTCTTCAAACCCAGTCTCAGGCTTATATTACATTACAAATTATATTACATTACACACTACAAAAAATCTACCTTGTCCTTTATAAACAAGGGTGGACAAAGGCATACCACATTGCCAAAAATGCGACAGAAATTAGAGTTTAAATGCAATAAGTAGTTGCAGGATTTGTAGATATTTTGCACTCTACAGTGTATAATATCATCAAAAGAGTCAGGGTCTCTGGGGTATATGGTAATGTGATCTTTAGTGTCCAGGACAGTTTGATTAACTGAAGAACGTTTTAAAAATCTCCTTTCAAAACTGGATCAAATGATGGCTGGTTTTGTTTTCATGAAGTAGGTCCTATTTTTTCTGATTCATGTCACTTCCTAATTAAGCTGGTAGTTATATCCAAGGCCTTCAGTTAAGCTCATAAATGCCACAGCAATGGGATAACTTTCTTCAACGTACCTTCGCAGACACCACTGATACCAACATCTGATTAGAATGTGCTGAAGTTTTTAAAGATTTTGAATCTTGACATATTCTATTCCACAAGCTAGCATTGTAGGGCGGCACGGTGGCGCAGCAGGTTAGTGTCGCAGTCACACAGCTCCAGGGACCTGGAGGTTGTGGGTTCGATTCCCGCTCCGGGTGACTGTCTGTGAGGAGTGTGGTGTGTTCTCCCTGTGTCCGCGTGGGTTTCCTTCGGTTTCCTCCCACAGTCCAAAAACACACGTGTGTGTGTGTCTGTGTTGCCCTGTGAAGGACTGGCGCCCCCTCCAGGGTGTGTTCCTGCCTTGCGCCCAATGATTCCAGGTAGGCTCTGAACCCACCGCAACCCTGAATTGGATAAGGGTTACAGATAATGAATGAATGAAAGCTAGCATTGTTCCCTGAGGTCTTAATGAAACATCTGTCACATGCTTTGCTCAAAATACCACAAGTATCAAACAACACAGCACCATGTCCAGTTTCAGTGCCTTCACATTTTAGAGAATAATGAGCGGAGCTCTTCTGTTTTTTTTTAGGATTTCTGAAGGTAGTTCTCAAGCCCCTAAGTTGTTGAATTCCATGTATTTTCAATAGGCAGGCCACAAATAACTGAATGGATTATGTTATTTCAAAGTTATTGAATTGGTAGTTTTTATAATATGCGCCATTTACAATGAAAGAAGAGTTTCAACCCACGAGGACATGCAAAGAACACACCAAACTCCTCACAGACCCCTGGAGTTGGACTTAAACCTCACAACTTCCAGGTCCCTGCAGCTGTGTGAATGCGACACTACCTCTGCGACACTGTGCCACCCCAAAATATATTCAGTATATATAAATAAAATGACATCAGCTATAGAATGGTTTAGGTGGATAATGACGGAGTGGGTACCATTTGCCTTTTTATCATTTTACTGCAGTCAAGAAACATTTCGTCTGAACACTGGTGTGTATTTGCATTAAATTCCCTTTAAACACTGGGCTTCAGTGAAGACTTATTCTACTCCTAAAAAGTCCTTATTTTAAAGTGCATTCACTGCTGAGACAGATGTTTACACAGCTTCAGCTGTATAATCAAATTACCATGCATATTTATAGTTATCTTGTTGAATTTTACATACTGGAAGGTGAACTACAGCATATAATTTTAAGCCTTTTTTCTGTAATATATTATTCATTCATTCATTATCTGTAACCCTTATCCAGTTCAGGGTCGCGGTGGGTCCAGAGGCTACCTGGAATCATTGGGCGCAAGGCGGGAATACACCCTGGAGGGGGCACCAGTCCTTCACAGGGAAACACAGACACACACACATTCATTCACTCACACACACGGACACTTTTGAGTCGCCAATCCACCTACCAACGTGTGTTTTTGGACTGTGGGAGGAAACCGGAGCACCCGGAGGAAACCCACGCAGACACAGGGAGAACACACCAACTCCTCACAGACAGTCACCCGGAGGAAACCCACGCAGACACAGGGAAAACACACCAACTCCTCACAGACAGTCACCCGGAGGAAACCCACACGGACACAGGGAGAACACACCAAACTCCTCACAGACAGTCACCCGGAGGAAACCCACGCAGACACAGGGAGAACACACCACACTCCTCACAGACAGTCACCCGGAGCGGGAATCGAACCCACAACCTCCAGGCCCCTGGAGCTGTGTGACTGCGACACTACCTGCTGCACCACTGTGCCACCCTTGTAATATATTATCACTCAGAAAATACATGATTTGACCAGGAGAACTTAAACATTTAGAAAAAAACTCTATATACTATCAAGAAAGCAGCTAACCACATAGCTTAAGTAAGAAATAATAAAGACATTACAATTACTATTATTAATTTTTGTAGTTACATCACCCCCAGATAGACACAGAAGGTCAGCTGAAACCTTGTTGTTCCTACCAATAGAGCTTTTCTTTTTAAAGTGAGTTTTCTCTGCACCAACACGTTTTCTATCCATCAAAACATTTCCCACTCCACCAACACAGGACAGAAACTAAACATCAGTCGATATCCAGCACAAGCAATCACATTTAAACAAAAGGGAAGAGGATCACATCTCAGCACTAACCCGCCAGTGTGGGATGAGAGAGAGATACAAAGAGAGATTCACTCTCCAGCCCACGCCAACCAAAATGGACTAGGCCAGCGAGAATATTCCAGAACCTCACAGTGGCCAATTTAGTCTTCATGCTCCACATTATTCAACTCCTCTACATTACTGCCTGGGTGCTCATATATTTGTCTTAGAAGGTCAAAGTGTTCTGTATATTGACAAAAAAAAAAAAAAAACGTATGTATCTGACTGGACTTTCTCAAGAGAACCTCAGACAAACGAGAATCTACCTGCATAAGGACAGGAATGTACATAAAAGCCTCCTAAACATTGTGCAAAACCTGACAATTTTTATGGAATAACTAAATTTCTTCAAATCTGAGAAGGTCCATCTGTCTGTGTGTGTGTGTGTGTGTGTGTGTGTGTTAATCCTTCCAATGAAAAGGATAATTTTAAAAGCATGTAGGCATTGCAAGAAGCTTATTGAGAAAAGGAAACAGACAAAAAAAATCACGGTGGCGCAGCAGGTAGGTGTCGCAGTCACACAGCTTCAGGGGCCTGGAGGTTGTGGGTTCGATCTCGCTCCGGGTGACTGTCTGTGAGGAGTGTGGTGTGTTCTCCCTGTGTCCGCGTGGGTTTCCTCCTGGTGACTGTCTGTGAGGAGTGTGGTGTGTTCTCCCTGTGTCCGCGTGGGTTTCCTCCGGGTGACTGTCTGTGAGGAGTGTGGTGTGTTCTCCCTGTGTCCGCGTGTGTTTCCTCCGGGTGACTGTCTGTGAGGAGTGTGGTGTGTTCTCCCTGTGTCCGCGTGTGTTTCCTCCGGGTGACTGTCTGTGAGGAGTGTGGTGTGTTCTCCCTGTGTCCGCGTGGGTTTCCTCCGGGTGCTCCGGTTTCCTCCAAAAACACAGTCCAAAAACACACGTTGGTAGGTGGATTCAAAAGTGTCCGTAGGTGTGAGTGAATGTGTGTGTCTGTGTCGCCCTGTGAAGGACTGGCGCCCCCTCCAGGGTGTATTCCTGCCTTGCGCCCAATGATTCCAGGTAGGCTCTGGACCCACCGCGACCCTGAACTGGATAAGGGTTACAGATAATGAATGACATGTATCACTGAAAAAAAATGTCAGTGAAAAATCAATAATTTGTTCTGAATTACAGCTCTGAGTGGAGATTAACAACATTTGCACAGCATGTGTTATATGCTATATATGTTAAAAAAATGGCCTGATAACGCATTAGGAGTGGAGTTCAGGGAAATTTCCAATTTGTGCAGCTCTCCTGTAGAGGCTCTTAAAACCATCCCCATACTTAAAAATCCTTAAAAATGGCTACTTCTGTTGCAAGCTTCTGTGTGTAATAGTTTCCATTCTTACAAAAATTAAAATAACCATTTCAGTTACTAACTATTGCATCAGAAACACACACATGCAGACATCAGTTGTAGATTTCTAATCTCTAGATGGTGAGAACAAAACTGAATACAAAATGTGCATTAAACACAGCTGAATATATTCAGTGCACACTTTTATCACTTCATAAAAAAGCAACAAACGCATGATTCATTATACAATATTGACTAACAGAATTACCTCCAAATCTACACGGCCATCGGCTCAGCCTAATTTGGGTGTGTTGGCTTGTTTACCTGAGCTGCAGAGGGACTGATTATTCGCAGGAGGATGTGTGCTGAGCTGGAATCACTCGGCTAGTAGATGGCTAAGTGTGTTAACTACCCTGAGATGTGGCTTTAGCACCTGAGCTTCTCCTCTCAGCGGCAGCCTTTTATCTTTTTAGTTGCAAAGCACTTCATGGAAGTAACTAACTCACATTTAACAAAACGTACCATTAGGGACAATACCCAGTATATTGTATCAATAACCATCAGGATCCTCACGACATATGGACCAAAGTAGGTCCTCTTCCACAATTCTATTATAAAATTATTATATAATAAATATACAATTTCTAACAGTTACCTTTAGCAAACATAGAAACAAAAAATGGAACAAATTGTTAAATTAATTGAGCATTTCTAGCGCTGTGGCAGAGAAACAACTGAAAATGGGCCAGCTTCATGAATCTTCTGTTTCACCTTAAATAGTACAGCAGTTATGGTCCAGTAGTCCCTCACGAGAAGTAAAAATTAAATTAGATTCGTTTAAAGCAATTAAATTGAATTAAAGCCAAACATGTAAACAATAGGAAGGACTGGCGCCCCCTCCAGGGTGTATTCCCCGCCTTGCGCTCAATGATTCCAGGTAGGCTCTGGACCCACCGCGACCCTGAATTGGATAAGGGTTACAGATAATGAATGAATGAATGAATGAATGAATGAATGAATGTAAACAATATACAGATTATATGAGTGTATGTTTCAAATTTTTTAAAGGGAACATGATATCCTAGATGGTGGATGTGTGATAGAGCTCACCCCTCAACCATCGCAAAATGTAATGGTGGAAAGTGTTCTCTATGGGTAGAGTCGGGCGAGAGGCCTGTGGTGATGTAGGGTCGACTTGAAATAACACAGAGGGGTTTGACTTTTCCCTTCCACCTTTATTTACACACCAGACTTTGCATCAATATTTACATTATAAACATGCGCGCTCCGTGATAACAGACAATTAACAAAACAAAAATCTCTATTAGCAGAGGCAAAAAGATATAACAACGAAAAAGTCACCTGAGTCTTATTATACACAACAGGTTATGTTCTCTCGCTACGGTCTAGCAGAGTGTTCCCCTCTCTTTTACCCTTGTGTAGTACAGGGGTTAGACAATGAAAGTGAAACACCTGTCATTGTAGTGTGGGAGGTGTCATGGCTAAATTGGAGCAGCCTGGTGGACAATCTTCATTAACTGCACATTGCACCAGTAAGACCATGTGCATCCAATGGTTCAAACACTGTGTTCTGAAGGCGGTGCCGTGTATCAGGACGACAATGCACCAATACACACAGTGAGACTGGTGAAAGACTGGTTTGATGAACATGAAAGTGAAGTTGAACATCTCCCATGGCCTGCACAGTCACCAGATCTAAATATTATTGAGCCACTTTGGGGTGTTTTGGAGGAGCGAGTCAGGAAACGTTTTCCTCCACCAGCATCACGTAGAGACCTGGCCACTATCCTGCAAGAAGAATGGCTTCAAATCCCTCTGACCACTGTGCAGGACTTGTGTATGTCATTCCCAAGACGAATTGACGCTGTATCGGCCGCAAAAGGAGGCCCTACACCACACTAATAAATTATTGTGGTCTAAAACCAGGTTTCACTTTCATTGTCCAACCCCTGTATATAGCCCCGCACCCTAAGAATATACCGTTCCCTAAAGAGGTAAAAGGTATCTTGAATACACAGGTTTCATAAGCAATACAAATAACAATGAACTACCTACATTCCAAATATTCAGTTACGGCCATGGCACGTTTTACATTTATTTATAATTTCAATAATTATTAGTTAATATATTTTCCTTCTTCTAGATGCCAATTCTCCCTTCCCTCTGTGTAGAATGGACTCAACCAGGTAAGTAAAACTCAGCATCAAGAGATAGTACTCTTTTCCCTCTCACATGACCCATCTACAGGTGAGTAAGTACAGGTAAGTCTACATATAATGGTTTCTATTGGTGATGTTTCAAAGGTACTCTGCATCATCACAGGATTATTTTTTATTTTTTGCCTTCCAAGTTAAGACTGTATGTTGTTGGCAATGTAGGCAATAATTAAAATGCCATCTCTCATGTTTTCATGGTTATGACTGTGATTTCAATGTAACCAATTGATTATACTCTTAGCCCTAGTCCAGAGGCTCACAAGGCTGCAGTCTGACAACTCCAACGGTCTATTATCTGTTGTGAAAAGGAAAAAAAACATTTCCAAAACAGGTATAAAAACATGTATAAAAACAGTCTGACTGAAGGTCATCACCGGACAAATCACTGGAGCAATGTGCGGCTGCAGAATGCAGCGGAGAAAATTTGAAATGATGAGTAATGGCTGACAGGGTTGTATTTTTTTGTGTTCAACAGTTTGGTCAGTGTAATAAAAGACCACTCACTGTTCATACACCCATCAGAGCCCTGACTCTGTGTGTTACATCTCCACAGCGCTCAGAATTACACTCTCACTGTGCTCTGACATCAGAGACAAGGTAAAAATCCAGCACGGACTCTGTCAACAACAGAGGCAGCACATATAAGTTTATTGTATTGATTACATTACAGTAATTAATAAATATACAACATATGGATCATCACTGTCAGAACAAAGCCTCCATAAAAATCAAGGAGCTGTGTGAACCATAACCAGGCTATATACCACCGGGTGAAAGGCAGGAACACACCCTGGACAGGGCACCAGTCCCTCACAGGGCATCACATATTCCCACCTACCAACACATTCTTTTGGAATGTGGGAGGAAATAGGAACACCTGGAAGAAACCCAGGCAGACACAGAGAGAACACAACAAACTTCTCACAGACACCCAGTCACTCAAGGTGGGATTTTGAACCCACTAGCCCAGAAACCTGGAGCTGTGTGCATTACTGTCAGAAAGAAATTTGAAGCTGAGTTCACTCTATGGAAATTACATTACCTTCATGTTTAAAAATAAATTAGTAAATATATTTTTATTAAGTATACATGTTTTTATAATTTTAAGGGGAACAAATGATGAGGCATATTCCTGATTAATTACGCAATATAAAAATCATGTTTTAATATCTTCTACAATAATATTTTTTGTTGTGGCATGAGATAAGTGCAACGTTGAAGGGTTAATGAATGTCTTCTTGTAGGTGTAGCATAATTAGAAATCTATTTAAAAAGTCTGTGTACACCCTGACGTTGCACTGCTACTCCACAATCATGCTGCTTCTTGCTCAATATGCAATTATATACCGGGAGGTTTGCTGAGTGCATATGTGAACTCCATAGCAACCGAAGAGCGCATATATAAGTGAAGAGTGGAGTGTAGGGAAAAAGTAAATATGCATGTGCAAGCTGAATCTCTATGCAGCCGACACATTCTCAGTTTCATTGTGATATGAGAACACTGCACCAGCAGACGGATCTGCACATGCTTATAATGCCCGCAATGTAGCAATCTGTCAGACAAACAAGCAGCTCAGTGGCATAGTAATGAACACTCAGTGTGACTGCGCATACACTGCCCCTGTCTCCCCAGCGTCCCGCAGGACATCCTGCAGATACTCACGGTTGTTACTGTTGTCGTCCACAAGGATGATCTCTTTCAAGAGGTGGGAGGGGGTCCTGTGCATGACAGAGTGAATGGAGCGCAGGATAACGGACAAGGCCTCGTTGACAAAGATAAAGATGATGCTGACCTGGGGAAGATTGGTCTGGTAGGAGATGTTTCTGCACCTGAAGCAAAAAGATAACAATAGAAAAACCTGACTAGTCTCTACATCATGGGCCTTGAGAAGTGTAGCAATTTAAGATTTTAAAAATAAAAAAAACAAAGCAGATAAAAAAATAAATAAATAAAATAAAAAAAAAACCTTTAAACCCTTAAAATTCCACCATAATTTGAGGTTTCATGGGGCTTCTGTTTTACCTTTCCTTATGTTCTTGTTAGGAATGTGAGTCTAGGATGAAAGCAGTGCGAGGTCGTTATTTGTGTATTTTTTTTCTGTGAGGTTCTAGAAAATACCACACTCTTAAAAATAAAGCAGCTACAAAAGGTTCTTTGAGTGGTGCCATAGAAAATTCAATCTTGGTTCAACACAGAGTCTCTTGGTTCAGTACAGTTTGGACTTTAGTTCATTCATTCATTCATTGTCTGTAACCCTTATCCAGTTCAGGGTCGCGGTGGGTCCAGAGCCTACCTGGAATCATTGGGCGCAAGGCAGGAATACACCCTGGAGGGGGCGCCAGTCCTTCACAGGGTAACACAGACACACACACACACACACACTCACACCTACGGACACTTTTGAGTCGCCTATCCACCTACCAACATGTCTTTTTGGACTGTGGGAGGAAACCGGAGCACCTGGAGGAAACCCACGCGGACACTGGGAGAACACACCAACTCCTGATTTTAGTTCAGCATACTTTAAGTCTTGGTTAAGCCCGCTTTAGATCTTGGTCTTGATGCAGCACAATTTGGGTCTTGGTCCAGCACAGTAATTTCTGTGCTCTGACACACCTAATTAAAGGCTGGTAATTAACAGAGGGATCCAGTGTGTTTGAATAAGGCAACTGGCTCTCTCTGCTTAACTAACACCCAATTTGTGCTGGACTGAGGTCTTCCAAGAATGGAACCGATGATCACTGGCCTAAATCCAGGGGTTAAGTCAGTGATGCCATTTGCCTGGAGCCTTATATATGCACTAAAAGCTCCACAGAGTGGGTACGTTCTCTGTTCAGAGAGAGCTGAAAGCTTTTTCTTGCCGTCTCCCAGACTGTCCGTCCTCCGGCTCTCTGCCAGGCTTTTGGCTGATATAAAAAGGAAATCCCAGCTGGTGGGAATTCATATATTTTCATCTCTTTCTCCTGCATCTAAAATTCGGAACCACACTCTTGCAATTTTTTATTAATGTCACTTGAGATTAAATTAATTACATTTGCTCGACATACTGGAGCAATGGATAAAGGAAGGAGAAGCAGAAAAGCAGCAGCAGCAGGGCAGTGTTCAGAATGAAAAAGAGAAAACGGGACTATCCCAGTGGTCACGAAGAAAACCCTGGGTTTAAACCAAGCTGCTATGGGTTTGGATCCAGCTGATAACATGTTGCTATTTCATATTGCAAGAGATTTAATCCCAAGTTACTCTGAGGGCACCATGTCACTGATATCTGTAAGCTAGTTTGAGCAAAGAGAGAATTGAGAGAGAGAGAGAGAGAGAGAGAGAGAGAGAGAGAGAGAGAGAGAGAGAGAGCGAAAGAGAGAGAGAGAGAGCGAAAGAGAGAGAGAGAGAGAGAGAGAGAGCAAAAGAGAGAGAGAGAGCAAAAGAGAGAGAGAGAGAGAGAGAGAGAGAGAGAGAGAGAGAGAGCGAAAGAGAGAGAGAGAGAGAGCAAAAGAGAGAGAGAGAGAGAGCAAAAGAGAGAGAGAGAGCGAAAGAGAGAGAGAGAGAGAGAGAGAGAGAGAGAGCAAAAGAGAGAGAGAGAGAGCAAAAGAGAGAGAGAGAGAGAGCGAAAGAGAGAGAGAGAGAGAGAGAGAGAGCGAAAGAGAGAGAGAGAGAGAGATAGAGAGAGATAGAGAGAGAGAGAGAGAGAGAGAGATAGAGAGAGAGAGAGAGAGAGAGAGAGAGAGAGAGAGAGAGAGAGAGAGAGAGAGGAGTTTTAGGCTTCACTCCAATTACGAGAAAGAAAGTTGTGCATATCCTGTAAATGCAATCCTCTTCTTGCAAATATAAACTCTGTCGATGATATTATTAATCAAATAGTCTACCAGTAAACTGACTAGACAAGTACCTGTATTTTTATGGACCAGAGAGCAGAGTGTTTGATAAATGAATGTGATTAATGAATTCATGCGTCTTTGATGAGTTAGCTATTATTTGATTAAATATCTAATGTTTATAATAGAAAAGAATAAGTGAGTGTTTGATGAACCAATGAATTTGATGAATCTGCAAATTGACTGATCAGTGAATTTAAAGAATAAGTGAGCCTTAAATAAATTAATGGGATTGACGAATCTCAGAGTTCCTGATGAATCAGTGAGTGTTTGATAAATCAAGAGGATTTGGTGAATCAGTTAGAGCTTCATGAAGCATTCAGAGAGTGTTAAACAAATCAGTAATTATATGATGAATAAGGGTATGTGAAATTAATCATTTTGATGATTCAGTGAGGGCAGCACGGTGGTGCAGCAGGTTAGTGCCGCAGTCACACAGCTCCAGGGGCCTGGAGGTTGTTGGTTCGATTCCCGCTCCGGGTGACTGTCTGTGAGGAGTGTGGTGTGTTCTCCCTGTGTCTGCGTGGGTTTCCGCCGGGTGACTGTCTGTGAGGAGTGTGGTGTGTTCTCCCTGTGTCTGCATGGGTTTCCTCTGGGTGCTCCGGTTTCCTCCCACAGTCCAAAAACACACGTTGGTAGGTGGATTAGCGACTCAAAAGTGTCCGTAGGAGTGAGTATGTGAATGTGTGTGTGTCTGTGTTGCTCTATGAAGGACTGGCGCCCCCTCCAGGGTGTATTCCTGCCTTGTGCCCAATGATTCCAGGTAGGCTCTGGACCCACCGCGAACCTGAATTGGATAAGGGTTTCAGATAATGAATGAATGAATCAATGAATGATTCAGTGAGACGAATTTGTGACTGTTGTGTTAGACAAATGTGTATTTAAAAAAAAAATGAATCAGTGAGTGTTTAATATATCATTGGATGTTTGATTAAGCTGTAAGTCAATGATTCAGTGAAAGGAATTAGTCAGTGTTTGACAGAACAGTGAGTGTTGGATAAATCAGTGAGTGTCTGAAGAGTCAGTGAGTGCTGAACGAATTAGAGCGTGACTGAAAATTCATTGAGTATTTAATCAATCAAGGAATTTATGAGGAATTCGCTATTTTAAAATTATATTCAGAGAGTTTTTAATTAATCATTTTGGTAACTCACTGTGATGAATCGGATACTGTTTGTATCAGTGAGTGTTTGATGAATCAGTGAGTGTTAACTGAATTACTGAATATTCACTGAGATATATTAGTGTTTGATGAATCAGGGAGTGTTTGATGTATCCACTAGTGCATGAGTGATGATTTGTTTACCCATCTGGTCTGAGGTCAGGAATGGGTCTGTCCAGAGAGAGGCGGTCACTGAGGTAGCTGTTATAGCCATAGTACTGAAACTTCTGCAGCGCCACACGACGACTCTCCGGGCCCAGGTCGTGACCCCAGCGTGCGAACAAAGGTGAGGCAGAGTATGAGACTTCAGCCATGTCTTCACTGCCCTTCAGAGGCATCTCTGTGGAGGAGAGAAAACAGAGAGGCTGTCGTTAGCCTGGGGGTCCTTCATGTTTCTGAAGAGCATGTGATGCTGAGAGTACACAGAGGCCGGCTGTCCCCTGACACTTTTGACACACTACTGACTGTGAAGGCATTTTCACACATGTATTAACCTACATGTAATTTGTAAAGAAAAAATAAAAACGTTATAGTCACACTGTCTCTATTACAAGGATTTTTGTTGTAATAAAAGAGCAAAAACTACATTACTTAGACAGTCCTTTTTACTATTCACATTAGTTTTTTATAATGCATACAATAGTAGGTGATATGAAAATTGTGAAGTAAAAATGTCTCAATACATTGTGAAGTCATTTTGTTGTCATTGCCCCAAACTCCATAAAGTATTGAGACAAGTCAGCGTTGTCAGTTCAGCGCACTCGAAATTTAACATTTAGTTTAAAAATATTAATACTAACAAAGCCTACAGGTTTGATGGTGATGTCATATTTCTTATTTGTTATTGGAAGCTTTTCAGTTAAATTTATACTGTCCATATTTATATTGGAACTATATCATATCAACCAAAATTAAGAAAAATATGGTGATATATGGGTGGCATGGTGGCGCAGCAGGTAGGTGTCGCAGTCACACAGCTCCAGGGGCCTGGAGGTTGTGGGTTCGATTCCCGCTCCGAGTGACTGTCTGTGGAGTTGGTGTTGGTGTGTTCTCCCCGTGTCCGCGTGGGTTTCCTCCGGTTGCTCCGGTTTCCTCCCACAGTCCAAAAAACACAAGGTGGATTGGTGACTCCAAAGTGAATGTGTGTGTGTGTGTTGCCCTGTGAAGGACTGGCGCCCCCTCCAGGGTGTATTCCCGCCTTGCGCCCAATGATTCCAGGTAGGCTCTGGACCCACCGCGACCCTGAACTGGATAAGGGTTACAGATAATGAATGAATGGTGATATATATTTTGCGCATATTGCCCAGCCTTATATTTGCACTTGATTGTCTTTCATTTTTTTATCAAAGCGTGGTCTATATTTCTCTCTTTATCTTTCTCACGTTTCCATTTTTCCTTTGTTTCAGTTGTTTTGTGTCTCATTACTTTTTCTTTCTCTTTTTATATTTAATTGGAAATGAACTCACACTATCCACTAGGCCTCATATGTGACCTCACCCACACTTTCTACATTCAGTTAGCTGAACATTTCTTTTACCCATTTCCTGTGGGAAGGCTTACCTTTTCATTTGCTCTTTCTTTGTACTGCACCACTGGATCATAATTGACTAAATGAGGCAGTAATTTCTGCCACCACCATCATCAACAGGGAACACTAAAGGGAAAAGGACAGCAGAACCCAGAGAGACTGTGTCTGTGATTCTCTGGCTGTACAGCACTGCTGCAACAAACACTGAAAGGCTGATGCAGGTAATTAAGGGAGGCTAATTAACAGCAGAGGTTATTTAATTTTAGCCTCCACACTGTGCCAGCCCTCAGCTCCATCATTTATCTTCGCCTTTGCAGCCACTGAGAGTTTGAATAAAGAACAACCTACAACTGACCACAAAAGGCCACAGAAGGTGACAATAGACCTATTTACAGCCCTGAATTGATGTAAGCACACAATGCCATCCTTTAACGGAAATTTGGCCATTTTTTCAAACACAACTGTTTTCTGTCAAGGTTCAAATCACACAGCAACATAAACTCCTCAGTTTATAAAATGAAAATAAAAAGCTTTCTGAACTCTTCCTCGGTGACCTTGGACAGCAGTGCAGCAATGAATAACTGAATAACAGAATATGTAGCAGCAAATCACACACTGTCAAACACAACCTGGCGTCCAAACTATTCCCCACTTCACTAACCCCCCGAAGATGTTTAATCAAAACGCTTCTCTTAGTTGAAGCATGTAGGGGTAGGGAAAACTTTACATTTTGCACTTTTTTCTTTCTTGCCATATATTTCAAGGACAAACACACACACTTAAAAAATACACACTCTTAAGTCTAGACTTAAGAATAACAACATTTGGAGCAGTTGGCTAATGTAATTTATTTTAGAGAATAACCACAAGCTAACAAGGCTCAGGAGTGTGTTTCATTTCACTGGTCATTCTTGGACTTTCACTGAAGAATTACATTAGGCCCAATATTATGACTGAATAATACAAACATATTTGACAACTTATGTCACCTCAGATCTAATCAATATATTTGTTATTGGTCATTTAAGCTTCTTGTTAGATTATAGATTATTTTACTGTACAATCATTTTTTGTTCATAGTAAGTTCATTCATTCATTCATTATCTGTAACTCTAACAGGAATACACCCTGGAGGGGTCCTTCACAGGGCAACACAGACACACACACACATTCACTCACACACTCGGACACTTTTAGAGTCACCAATCCACCTACCAACTTGTGTTTTTGGACTGTGGGAGGAAACCGGAGCACCCGGAGGAAACCCACGCACAACACACTAACTCCTCACAGACAGTCACCCGGAGGAAACCCATGCGGACACGGGGAGAACACACCAACTCCTCACAGACAGTCACCCGGAGGAAACCCACGCAGACACGGGGAGAACACACCAACTCTTCACAGGAGCGGGAATCGAACCCACAACCTCCAGGTCCCTGGAGCTATGTGACTGCGACACCTACCGTGCCGCCCTTTTATAGTAAGTATCTTATGTAATAAATGATCTAGTGGAAATGTCCTTGGCTGATAATTTTTCAGTAATTATTTGCTATAAATGAAACAAGATAATCTATGTGTCAACGGCATTAGTTTGTTTTCAGAGATGCACTGATATGAGATGTCAATAATAATATGATTATGATATCATCATTCATCAATCATAATTCTGCTGGAAGAAATTAAATATGCAAATATTTAGAAAGGTTAAATCATTTCATATAAAATTTCTTGAAGTGCACACAGAAGAACAAGCTTTTATTTTGAACTCCAACAACCCAGAATTTCCAATAGCTACGTGACCACAAGCAACAAGTAAATTTACCTGTGCAACTGAGTAGATCTAGAAACACTCCTGAGGCCACAATACTAGTGTTTTAGCTCAATTTCTGATGGAGGCTTTAAGGCTCTTAACTGAGACACTCCACCCTCCTTTTACAATAGCACCTATTGATCGGGACGACTATGTCAACCGTTTAATCAATACCATTACATTGTACGAAGCGAAGGCAGACAAGTTAAGACAAACCAATGAGCTGGAGATAAATAGAGGCTGAGGCAACAACACAGATTTCAGTATTGACCTCAACTGCATGCCTTTTCAAAGAGCTTGGAGGTGAAGAAGAGGACAAGTTTGCCTTCAGTGATGAGAGTAAATAAGGTTTTTACAGAGCGCTGTAAGACGTCAGGGTAGAAAATTAAATATCCAGAGGCTTAAAACACATTTTTACTATTTTTCATTTTCCCAGAATTTTATATGTCACTCTACTAGTTTAACTAAAATGTCCCCACAAATGATTAATTTATACAATTTACATCATTCCATCCAACTTGCACAAAGTTAAACTAGAGAACAATTTGTTCAATTTTGGGAAAACATAAAAAAATGAGGGAATCTTTTATACATTTAAGCATTCTTTTTTTTTAAGTCGTATCTTAGGGCCTCCATAGCTTTTGAAACATTGCAATTGGTGCATTAAAAACTTGTAAAACTACAAAATCTCTGGTTAAAAATTAACACACTTATCTATTTTTGTTATAAACCAGTCATGAAATTTGTGTTAGATCTATATTACACAGGGAATAGTTTCAAGCTCGATGGCTCAGCTAATATATTCATTCATTATCTGTAACCCTTATCCAATTCAGGGTCGCAGTGGGTCCTACCTGGAATCATTGGGCGCAAGGTGGGAATACACCCTGGAGAGGGCGCCAGTCTTTCACAGGGCAACACAGACACACACACATTCACACCTATGGACACTTTTGAGTCGGAGGAAACCGGAGCACCCACAGGAAACCCACGCAGACACGGAGAGAACACACCACACTCCTCACAGACAGTCACCCGGAGCAGGAATCGAACCCACAACCTCCAGGTCCCTGGAGCTGTGTGACTGCGACACTACCTGCTGCGCCACCGTGCCGCCGTTCAGCTAATATATACACCAGCTAACTAACTATATCCGAAGCATTGCTATAGTGAAAATAATAACCATGAACTAACATCGTCTACACCAGTTATGTCATTATAAATTAGAAAAACAAAAATATTATCACTCAACAGCTGCTTGCTGATGACTTTATTGTAATTTTCTTAAAGTTTCTAAGAAAAACACATTAGATAATAAGGACCACGGGGTTACTTCTGGTCCAGATTAGAATAGGCTAATATTTGTTCGCAGTTATATAAATGAAAATGTTTTTATTGCATGATGAAGAATGGCTGAATTCCTGTTTTTGGTGTAGTTGGAAATAAACAAGAGTGTTATTATTTCTCAGTAGCAGCAAATCTGAGCCAGTGATGCTCAAAAAGAGATGTGAAACTCAGGGGCTATTTGTCTCAGGAGAAACTTCTAAACCGCAGAAAACTTTAGCAAAAGTCTTCATTGTCTTTCCACCTGTTCTCATTGTTCTCTAGGAGACACAGAGCTATTAATGAGTTCCCATTGTCATTTTGTCTTTCACATGAGGTGCACATTACCATTAAAAGAGAGAGAGAAAAACCATTTTATACTTCAACCCTAAAACATGATTGCTTACCTCTCATTTAACTGCCTACTCTATAAACTGACAGCATACCATTATATGCAAATTAATCTCATTTATTTGAGGTCTGCATTTAATAGCACTAACTACAATGTAGGTTTCTAAGCAGACTGTTGACAGTTGTGATTATCTTTCTCAGTCTGAATTTTGTTTACTTGCCATTATGACAGTAAACTTTTGTGCTAGTTTGGAAACTGGCACTACACAATTCCAATTCACTTTTGTGAACAAGCCAATTGGACTGTGGCAAGGAAAAACTCCCCCAGACCATGAGGAAAATACTACTCATAACAGAAACCACTGAGCAGATGAAATAGGTGGGATAATAACCTTGAATGTTCATTCATTCATTCATTCATTATCTGTAACCCTTATCCAGTTCAGGGTCGCGGTGGGTCCAGAGCCTACCTGGAATCATTGGGCGCAAGGCAGGAATACACCCTGGAGGGGGCGCCAGTCCTTCACAGGGCAACACAGACACACACACACATTCACTCACACACTCACACCTACGGACACTTTTGAGTCGCCAATCCACCTACCAACGTGTGTTTTTGGACTGTGGGAGGAAACCGGAGCACCCAGAGGAAACCCATGCAGACACAGGGAGAACACACCACACTCCTCACAGACAGTCACCCGGAGGAAACCCATGCAGACACAGGGAGAACACACCAACTCCTCACAGACAGTCACCTGGACGAAACCCACGCAGACACAGGGAGAACACACCAACTCCTCACAGACAGTCACCTGGACGAAACCCACGCAGACACAGGGAGAACACACCAACTCCTCACAGACAGTCACCTGGAGGAAACCCATGCAGACACAGGGAGAACACACCAACTCCTCACAGACAGTCACCCGGAGGAAACCCACACAGACACAGGGAGAACACACCACACTCCTCACAGACAGTCACCTGGAGGAAACCCACGCAGACACAGGGAGAACACACCAACTCCTCACAGACAGTCACCCGGAGCGGGAATGGAACCCACAACCTCCAGGTCAATGGACCTTGAATGTTTAACTTATATTTTACATTTTCATTTAGAAAGCAATATATCAAGTTATCTCTCAAAATGTAACTTTACAGGAGAAATAAAAAGCATTAAAAATATTATAAGGGCATGATGTGAATTATACCCCTGTTAATTCTGACCTCGCAATGTGATTGGCTGAGAGACGTTCCAGGAGTGTCGATATTGCACAATAATGGCATTCTGGCTGAATCCCCTTCGAGGATACCTCAGCAAAATACACCTAACCAAGCAACAATGCCAGCACTTACGAGACAGGAGCAGGGTGCCTGATGGCCTTTTTTTCACAATTGCAGAATTGGTTCAGTTCCTGTTCACCTAATTTTAATCAATTTTGCACATTTCACCAACATACAAATATGTTTAGATACACAAAATGGCTGTTCCCAGCTAAAGCCAAATAATAATAGGCAAGGCAAGGCAAGTTTATTTATAGAGCACCTTTCGTACACAATTCTGTGTAGGCTACAGACCCACCGTAACCCTGAACCAGATGAAGTGTTTACAGAAAATGATTGATTTAATGAATAAATTGGAGATAACAATAGTTAACAATGGTTGAGCCCAAGCTGGCTGTTATACTGTTTTGTTCTTTTTTATTAGGAGGTGTGCGAAATGATCTAGACGTCGATCCCCCTGCTGAAGTTTAGCAGCGTCATGTTCAGGCTACTTGGCATACTGGATGGATGTACATGCCAGCACTGATTATTAGAAGACATTCAAAGGTGCAACAAGCCCTGTTTAATGAGATAATCATATGTCTTAGAGGAAATAACCAAGCAATTATAATCAAAGCAGACGTATTTCGAAAGATGCATGGATGCAATTAGTTCTTAATGACTGATCTTACTAACATGCACACTGTGAGAAGCACAACAAAATGCTTGAATGGTGGTACAGCAACGAAACAGTGTGACATTTTGCTTGTTTATGACATTCATCAGCCCTTAATACTGCTAAACCTCCACAAATAAAAATCATTTTATCTCATGGTATGTAATTAGTTGGCAGCCGTTCTGTTTTATGAACCAAACAAGGACATTTGAAGTAATGTCACAGAATGAGCTTCTTAATGTGGGCTTTTTAACTTCAGTGGATAGTGTTTATACATAACACAGAGTGCATTTTTAAAGAATCATTTGGCAAATCTACATTTAACAGCCTGGGCATGTTTGGTGTCAAAGTTTTTTCTATAGTGCCAGTACAGTAATAAAGACCATTGATTAACATTGTGCAAACCACATGCCTCTTCACTGGTCTCAAACCACAGGTTGTTTTATTTGGGTTTCATAAACGTACTGACAAGTCTGACATTATTCAGTATATCATAGAGGAGAGACAACAGCAGCCATATAGCATCCAGTGTGTTTGACCCACAGATAAAACACAAATCATGGTACACCATGCTGCTCTGTAGACCTAACAGAGAATTACAACAATTATAATTTATCATCCTCCAAAATAGCAAAAGTATAAAAATAATATAAAATGCAGCACGGTGGCGCAGCAGGTAGTGTCGCAGTCACACAGCTCCAGGGGCCTGGAGGTTGTGGGTTCAATTCCCGCTCCGGGTGACTGTCTGTGAGGAGTGGTGTGTTCTCCCTGTGTCTGCGTGGGTTTCCTCCGGGTGACTGTCTGCGAGGAGTGGTGTGTTCTCCCTGTGTCTGCGTGGGTTTTCTCCGGGTGCTCCGGTTTCCTCCCACAGTCCAAAAACACACGTTGGTAGGTGGATTGGCGACTCCAAAGTGTCCGTAGATGTGAATGTGTGTGTGTGTCTGTGTTGCCCTGTGAAGGACTGGCGCCCCCTCCAAGGTGTATTCCCACCTTGCGCCCAATGATTCCAGGTAGGCTCTGGACCCACCGCGACCCTGAACTGGATAAGGGTTAAAGATGATGAATGAACTCAGGAAATTATTTAGCTCCAGACAAAATCAATTTTTGTGGAATTCACAAGCACTTGAGAGATAAACATACAAATTTGACACAAATCAATTCCTAACGACCATTTAAAGAAAACAAAACGGGGAAAAACACAAATCAAAGAAAACAAGACAGGGAGAACTCGTTCATACCTGGATTCACTGTATGAACTTAAATAATTTACCAAGCTTCTCTCTGCATGAGATGCTTCTCACGGTCACAGACATTATTAAAATGTCTAGCTACAGGGGCAGGTTTCCTCAACCTGATGGCTGCTAGAAGTCGAAATAATATAAATAAAGGTTCTCTGAAATCTGCAAGATATGCTTCTGTTCTCTGTGCATGACTCAGTCATTGAATGTGGCTCTTGATGAGTGGAGGGTGACCCTAAAAGTTCTCGTCACTGTCTCTAGGCCACTGGGGTCTGGAGTCACGGCAGGCATTGGTGACCTTGACTAAAGACTGTTTGCTGCTGCTGTGAACTGCCTCACAGGACCTTATATAACACTGACAAAACACACACACACACACACACACACACACACACACACACCACAGACATCAAAATATGTCTTCATAGGCT